>NC_090336.1:26001295-26601295 GCF_035084215.1 Heptranchias perlo
AAATGATTAATTTATCTTGATTCATACCTAGCTAGTCAACCACAAACTGGGAAAGTTTGACGTCAGTGACTTTGATTAACACGGCAGTTAGCAATATGTTCAGAGCTGAACTCTCTGTCCGTTTCCATGACAATTCACTGCTTAGTTTTACAAGGACATTGCATTAATTTAGACATCAAGGTTTCAAGTACAAGTGCAAATTATATATTTTTTTTCTGTTTGTAGCAGTAACACAGGTAGCAGGGTCCTTGGAAGGAGAGTAACAGAAGACCAACACTGAAGTGATTCAAACTATGCTGCCCTCAAAGATACAAAGGCCACTAAGGTTTATGAACTTGAAAGAACAGGTACATTTTTCCACATTAATTTCTTTTAAATGAGAGTTTTATGTACTCCTATATTTCTGAAAGGTGATTATCTACTTAAATTATTAATATTTTCAATAAATATGTGGTTTTTGTATTCAGTTTTGGTCTAGTGTATCTGGCGAGTCTTCCTTCCCGCCAATGACACACATTGAGAATGAATCTGTCACACAACAACAACAACTTGCATTTATATAGCGCTTTTAACATCGTAAAACGTCCCAAGACACCTCACAGGAGTGTTATCAAACAAAATTTGACACCGAGCCACATAAGGAGAAATTAGGATAGGTGACCAAAAGCTTGGTTAAAGAGGTAGGTTTTAAGGAGCATCTCAAAGGAGGAGAGAGAGCTACAGAGGTGGAGAGATTTAGGGAGGGAATTCCAGAATTTAGGGCCCAGGCAGCTGAAGGCACGGCCGCCAATGGTGAGGCAATGGAAATCGGATAGGCGCAAGAGTCCAGAATTATACACCACTACATACTTACTGGGGAGGGGTTTAGTCTTTGGGCAGATGGGATCGTGCTGGGGTTGGGAATGTGTTGCTAGTCCCATTTGAGTTTTTAAATTTTAAATACAATGTTTCTTTCTCCTCAAATTCTCCCCTCCTCTCTTTGTTAGTGCCTTATCCTATTGCAGGTTGCTGAGCCATGTAATATCCTGAACCTCAGTGATGCTGAGGGGCTGGATAAACTGGGCTATATAGATTTGAAGCTGCCAGAATATCTGACAAACTTGTGAGTGTTATTTATTTCTCCCACTGGACTATGGATAATACGTCATTATAGATTATTCATCGTCGATTGTGCACTACAGTAGCTTAGCAAGCAGTCCTTTGATCCTTGGGACATGGGTTCAAATCCAGCCTGGACACGTGGGTTGGTTGCCAACCCCCTAATGAAATTAATTTGGACAGTCTTAACTCAGTTTCTAAGAAGTGTTGGCCCATAACCTTCTTTAATTTGGCACGGAATGGCAGTCTCACTTCAGAGATGCTAGAAAGGCAGCTGGAGTTGCAACTAGAAAATATAGTATAGCGGTGCAGTCATGAGCACGGTTCTTAAAATAAAGTTACAGCACAGTCTTGGCTCAGAATAGAAAAAGGTCTCCTCTGCATCTAACCTGTGCTATGTCTAATTCAGGAGTACTTAGAGTTACAAAATTGGATAGCCCAGGTGGTGAAGGATAGACTACTAGAGCCTAATCTTCAGTTGCTTCCCACCTTTATTCACAGAGCTCTACATTACACTCACACCACACCCTAGATCAGCTCTCTTATAAATGGATACACAAGTTCCCAATTAATACACACCACCTGAATACAATTAACACTAATTAATATAAATCACATGGATACAATTAACACTTAGTACTGATATCGTGCAGAAAGTCTCCATTTCACAGCACTGACAGGCTTTCATCTGAAAGTGCAAAATTGTTCACCCAAAACTATAAATTAAATAAAGTAATTTCTAAAAAGCCAGGAGCAATAATATATATAAAGATACAAGTTCTGAATTTCCATTGGGTTCTCCTGATTGCCTGCAACTTTGATGGGAGATTAGTGGAACCCCTGGTGAAATAAACAGCTGTCTTTCATCATTTACACCACTTCTCCGGGTGTTTTGCTGATTCCCTTATCAGAGAACCCCCGTGGAAATTCCAGGCAACATAACATTAAGTAATATAATGTAGGGAAGTCCTAAGAGAGCACTGAGTCAGCTTGGTTCCTTTGATAGCACTCTTGCTTCTGAATCAGAAGATGCTCATGAAGCCCCTTTCCTGAATTTGAGCATTTCTTCTGGGCTGACACTCCATTGCAGAACTGAAAAGAACATAGGAATCTGGAATTGCTGGTGAAAAAAGACTAAAGTCCTTCTACCATCCTGGTAGTCGCATGACATAATGATAATGGAATTGTTAACTAATCATCGCAATCAATCTCTATCAATTAGTCTACATCAGTCCAAGAAATGACATAAGAAAAAACCCCAATGGTGGAGAGCTTTGGATTATGAGTCATATTTTTCCTCCCAAGCATGCTACTCTTAACACATGTCATGAAAGAGTGGTGCATTGTCAGAGGTATACTACTTTGGATGCAACATTAAACCAAGGTTCGATCTGACTGCTCTGTTGGTTCAGTTGGATATTGAAGACTCCGTTATTTGAAGAGTAGGGAATTCTCCTGGTGTCCTGACCAATATTCCTCTCGCAACAAACCACCAAACATAGATGAGTTAGTAATTCATCTTGTTGCTGTTTGTGAGATCCTGCTATGCTTAAAAATTACTACTTTATTTGCCTATATAAGAGCAGTTATTGCATTGCAGTGTAATTCATTGTACGTGTAGCACTGTGACATATTTCTGAGAGAAACAATAAGGTGCCCTGTAATTGCAAGTCTTTCTCAGCCACAGCTGTTACCGTATCGAGCAACGGCACTAACAGACTGTCAGTTGGAACAAGGGGTTTTTCAAGGATGAAGAATGCAAACATATTAATAGGTAATATAAACGTTTATTTAACCTGTTGACTCAGAAATCTTTAATCCACCTGAGGGAGGAGGAACTTCAAAGAACAAGGAACATAAATACTTTGGTAGCTTAGCAAAATGCTTGACTAGTTGAATCCAGTTAACCCTCTCTCCGAGTTACTGATTTGAAGGCCTAGACTTTCAATTGTGCCGTGCCAATTTTTTTGGGTGCGAAATGGGCGCCTAAACCTCCAATGTGGCGGGCAGGAAGCGTACATTCATTTTGAGCCGGGAGTGTGCCACCCGCCATATTGGATCGAGCTTCTCCATAGGCATCCAGAGCGCACACCAAGATTATGGAAAACATTAAATAGATTATTCAAATTAGGGTTTTGCGCTTCTTAGTGCGATTTTGCTATGCCCCAGCGCCTGACCTGCCATGTGCTAAACACACCCAACAACCCGTGCTGCTACTAGGCAGGAAAGACCCTTCACCAGCGCAATTTAAAGGGATCATGCAGTACTTACAGGTTAGTTACTGGTTTGTCATTTCAAGCTGCAGGTTAACTTCTGTGCCTTTTTTGGCCTGTTTTCTGACTCTGGAAAGTTAAGTTTGACTGCTGAGAAAAGGATTTTGCTGGAGTTGCACTGTTGTTGACTGCCTTATAAACAGTTTGATTGCAGTCATGAATGGTCTGGTGGGCTGACTTTGGAGCTGGAGGAGGAGGGGGAGCAGCAAGGATGACAGCAGAGATCACACAAGCAATATGATTGAACAATCGGTGTGCTCAAGCAATGCCTCCGCTGCCTAGTCCTGTCCTAGAGAAGCTTTGCGGTACACCCCTGAGCGATCTGCTGCATGCTCCATAACTTTGCAATAATGAGGGATTAGAGTTGCCAACCCTCCAGAATTGTCCTGGAGTCTCCAGGAATTGAAGATTAATCTCCAGGATACTGCTACAATCAACCCAGGAGAAAAATCATAGGGACATTAAAAAAAATTGTGTTTTTTTTTTCATTTTCTTTGAACACTTTCATTTACTAGGTATAAAAATATTGAAGAGGGGGAAAAGACCTGTTTCACTAACAGTCAAGACGAATCTAATTTTAGAGTCTGTTCCCCTTCCATTTGGCGTGGGAAGGCAGCGCGCGTGGAGGATGGACCAATGGCAGGTTTGTGGGGCGAGATGTTCCGAGGCGGTTCGAGGCGGGTGGTCATGTCATGAAACCTCCAGGAATATACCCAACCGGAGTTGGCAACCCTATGAGGGACCAGCCCTTGCCACCACCTGGGCAACAAGATGTGCAGCAGGACAAGGAGGAGGAACAAGAGGAGAAGGAAGGGCAGGAGGGGCATAGACCGCAAGTGCCCCAAGCTGCCAGAGCTCTGAGAGAGAAGCTCATTGAAGAGCGATTCACTTAAACCATCCCTCCCATCCCCAATGCACCAATAGTCCCACAATCCTTATCACCATCATTCTTACTACTACCATCCAATTGCCTTCCTTCAGTCCAGCCTCATGGGTCTTGCCCTCCCTTCACTACAAATATAAACGCCAACACCAAATCCAGAACAAAAAGCAAATATTTCGAACAACTCAATTCTATCTGTATCTAACAGTTAATAGTAATAATTATGAATCAACCTGGTGCAAGCCCTTAGTACCAGTCTAGTTTGCTTGTTTACCAATCCTAGTGCTCCTACGGAGTGTTTCTCCAATAGTTGCAGCTTGGGAGGTGAAATGCTGTTGAATCCTCCATTGAGGACACTTCAGATGGTCGGGGTGGGTGACCTCGAGCAGCTGTGGGCCTAGAGGGCCCATCTGCAGACTACAGTATCTAGGCATGGGCTGGAGCAGTCTGGCGCAGCTGGCTGTGTGGCACTAACAAGGGCGCTGGCGGAGTTGATGTAGGGTGAGCAGGCATACTGTCATCCTGAGAGAGGACAGCATTGTGCCTCTCCCATGGAGCCAAGGCCACTCTCCTGGTACTGCGCCTCAGCATTCTGGATTTGGTGTTGGCTCTGCAAGAGGAAAGAGTGCAGGAATGATGTGATGCTCTAGAAGTCCCTGTAAACAGTGGCCCTCAAAGTCAATATGGTGGCCGTCTGAGCTTCTATGGCAGCTGTGAGAGCTGTCAGGGGAGGCTTCACGATGGTGGGTCCCACTGTCGTATTGATGTAGCTAACTGTTGGTCCATGTCAGACAGGATAGTGTCCATGCTCTGTGTGAAGCATTGGCACAAATTGTAGCTGGATTCCTCCATGATCTGCGACATTGTGCACAAGGCTCGCTGCCCAGTGCACCTACCATTTCCTTGCATCTGCGCATCAGCCTTCTTCAGTAGGTTGGGCCCTCAAAGTCAGCATTTGGGTTCCCAGCAGAAGGGATAATGAGCAGGCAGCATGAATATTACGTGCTGCCTGGAACAACACCAACAGCCGCATGCAGTGCGTTCCATGCCCCCCGCGCCCATTTTTGGACGCAATCGAATTTCTAGGCCATATTGTCTTTATAAATGTGAGACAGAAGTACTTAACTCCTATATGCATGGTGAAATCTTGTTACACTCCCTTTTACTTTGTCACTACTCAGTTAATGGCCTGCAGCACAAGACATGACTAGCACTGCAAAGATTCCATCACAACAAGCATTGCACTATTGCAATCAACTGTCGGTATATGGAAAAAAGTCCCAACAAAAGCAGTTAGTGCAATATAAAACTGGATAAATATCTGGTTAGGAACTGGATTAAAGGCCAGGGGGATATGTATAGAGAAATAATCAGAAGCTCTACAAATATGATAGTTCCTGTACTATTGTGACCAAGGAAATATCATCTGGAAATCAATTAGCCAGAGTTGAATATAGGAGACACAGGGATGGATTGACATTTTGGAGATTCATTCGATTAGTTTTGGGGAAGGGTGGAAATCAAAGAGAAACTTTGCAGAACTGTTTCACAGGAAACCAAATGCAAAAATATTTGTTTCCTCCTTTTTGCTGCCAATTTTCTCCACTTCAGTGTTCTTCCTTTGAAGGCACAGATTCCTTGTTGGTTGTGGTTCCATGGGTTGCAGTCACCTCTCTGTACCTCACCCAAGGGGCTATTCTTCATGTGTGAGGCTTAACAGTGAGTGTTAACAGGCTAGTCAACAGTGTAGGCCATCAAAGCAATTCTCATCTGATGTCCACACTCATGCCTTTTCCAAGTGGATTACTGGATAGTGTTTAAGAGCACGTATTTTGATTAATTTTATCCTCCCTAAATCAGGAGTGTTGAGATCACCTCAACATGCCCCGGCTGACTCAGCTTACTCAGCATAGCCCAGCAATGTTCTTGGCTTGTGTGGTTTACCTACTTGTACTCACTGCCTTAGTCAGCTGAGCCACTGGGGAAACCTAATACAAAGTAGTCATGATGTGGAGATGCCGGTGATGGACTGGGGTTGACAATTGTAAACAATTTTACAACACCAAGTTATAGTCCAGCAATTTTATTTTAAATTCACAAGCTTTCGGAGATTTTCTCCTTCCTCAGGCAAATGTTCCCCAGGATGCTCTGAGCAGGGCGCCGGTTTTGCCGAGATGACGTCACGCCGGAGTTTCCGCCCAAACTCATTAGCATAAGCCTGAACGTAACGTCTCCCATGAATCAGTGCGATGAAGCAACGTATTTTGATCATAATTGATTCGTGACTGGAACGCGGTATCCTCCAGCATCACAGAGGAGTGGGATTGGCCAGGAAATGAACCATTCTTCAACTTTTTAAACTAATTGATCTGCAGCAGGGCAGATCAATTGACGGATTTAACGGTCTTGGTCTTACTTTTTACATGGCTTCAGTTGACTGTTGGTCACTGTTGTCATCAATTAACTAATTACTTCACCAGAGCAGGACAGACCTGTGTGGCTTCGATTGACTGCTGGTCACAGGTCTTATGCACCGAGGACAGATCAATTCACTGAATTTAAATTCATTTGCCTGAGGAAGGAGAAAATCTCCGAAAGCTTGTGAATTTAAAATAAAATTGCTGGACTATAACTTGGTGTTGTAAAATTGTTTACAATAATACAAAGTAGACTGCGGCAGGAGCGGCACTTACCATGATGGGGATTTTCCATGGGTGCCAACTTGGCCAGCTGTTCCAGGAACTAAACTGCCTGAAAACTCTTGCTCCTGATCCTGGAGTGGAGATGGATGAAAACCTACAAAGGAGAAAACTGGAGTTTCCGCTAGGGGCGCAATTGGCAAAATGTCCCCAGGATGCTCTGAGCAGGGCGCCGGTTTTGCCGAGATGACGTCACGCCGGAGTTTCCGCCCAAACTCATTAGCATAAGCCTGAACGTAACGTCTCCCATGAATCAGTGCGATGAAGCAACGTATTTTGATCATAATTGATTCGTGACTGGAACGCGGTATCCTCCAGCATCACAGAGGAGTGGGATTGGCCAGGAAATGAACCATTCTTCAACTTTTTAAACTAATTGATCTGCAGCAGGGCAGATCAATTGACGGATTTAACGGTCTTGGTCTTACTTTTTACATGGCTTCAGTTGACTGTTGGTCACTGTTGTCATCAATTAACTAATTACTTCACCAGAGCAGGACAGACCTGTGTGGCTTCGATTGACTGCTGGTCACAGGTCTTATGCACCGAGGACAGATCAATTCACTGAATTTAAATTCATTTAAACTGAATTTAAAGCAATTTAAAGTAATTGCAGCAGCAGAAGAAACAGACCTGGGCCAGGCTTCTATTGACTGCTGGTCATTGCAGGTACAGGTGATTAACACTGGATTCATGTGAGCACTCGAGTTTCTGAGCACAATGTGATGAACACCCCCGAACGGATCCAATGGGTGGAAACTCGCTATTCCGACCTGGGGGCGTGGCCAATTTTGTGGGCGGGGACTGCTTCGGACGAATGGACTTTTGAACCAGCATAAAAGATACTCCAGCTTAAAGTGGTTGTGGGCCCAGCTCACTGACGCTTAAAATGCCGCTATCTTTAGTGCTATTTCATTCAATTCTGCTCTGATTAAACTGATATCTGGGAAGCATGAGGAAACTCCAGCCAACTTTAAAAAGAGGGGAATTTAAAAAATACAAAACCCTTGGATTAAAGACAACAGCAGCCAGGGTGAGGTGTTGGGCGAGGACAGGATTGGGCTTTGCTGTGATGTCCCTCCGACCCGCCCAGGTGACTTGACCGAGGTTCTGGCGGGTTGCACTTGATTGCGGGACCGTACACCAGCAAGAGTCAGCGCCTCGAGGAGAGGACAAGGCTGGGGATAAAATGTAAAAGAGTGTTGGGGGAAATGTAAATATTCAGTCAAAAGATATAAAAACACAATTATAGGAATCAAAAAAAACTTATTTGATAGTCCAGCTTTGTTTTTTGAGAAATAGTTATCTGAGCTATCAAAGTAAAATGACAAATGATTATTCTTAATCTGCACAGGCAGACTTGTATAAACATTTTGAGGCCATTGCTTAATGGGTAATTAATGGTACAGCTATACTACCGAAGAGTGCAAGGTCACCTTTGTCCTCATGAATTGAACAGCACCTGCATAAAAAGCTTATAGCAGTGTAACAGGGGCAGATAGAGGTTAAATTGGCTCCAAAACTTGTCAAAATCCAGTCTCCAGTTGCCACAATAAATCCCACTGCTTGAATTCTCATTCCTGAATTTTCACTGTCTTGCACTCAGATTTGTGTCTTACACATGCCGATTAGGACATACACGGACTTGAGCGTACAGGAAATAATCCCATCAATATATAACATTGATTAGCTGTGGCTCAGAGGTAGCACTCTCGCCTCCGAGTGTGGGTTCAAGTCTCGCTCCAAAGACTTGAGCACAAAATCTAGGCCGACACTCCAGTGCAGTGCTGCACTGTCGGGAGGTGCCATGTTTCAGATGAGACGTTAAACCATGCTCTCTCAGGTGGATGTAAAAGATCCAATGGCACTATTCGAAAAAGAGCAGGGGAGTTCTCCCCAGTGCCCTGGCCAATATTTATCCCTCAACCAACATCACAAAAAAAACAGAGTACCTGGTTATTAACACATTGTTGTTTGTGGGATCTTGCTGTGTGCAAATTGGCTGCCGTGTTTCCCTACATTACAACAGTGACTACACTTCAAAAATACTTCATTGACTGTAAACCAATTTGGGATGTCCTGAGGTTGTGAATGGCGCTATATAAATGCAAGTCTTTCTTTTCTTTTTGATATATTAAAAGCTTTGTATATAGTGTGCACTTCCTGTGCATGTCATACTTACTTCCAGTAACACTTCGCTCACCACACTTTGTAATAATACCTCTATTGTTATAAACCTCTGACTCCCAATGACGATCCGGATTCTTTCCCCTCAGTCTGGTTCAGTAATAACTGAAGTCGAATACATTTTAAAATTCAACACATCTTTAATAGCAGGGTTCTTAGTCTGCAGCATTGATTTGGACTCCTGATAGAGTCCCTCTATGCTGGCAGAGCAAGAACAAGAAACATACAGAAATCCACACGTTTTTATACAAATCAATAGGGTTGGAACATACTTAACGAGGGTCAACACCAATCATAAGCCGGGCATAGGTTGCCATGCGAGGTTACATTATTTCCGGCCAATCATAAATAATCATGTGCTGACCATGTTGCTGTTAGACATCAAAGGGGATAACTTCCTCACTTTCCAACTTGGAATGTTCTTCCCTGTTCCTTCTGTTCCTTATCTCCCAACCTGGAATGTCTTTCAACTTTGGCTAAGCTCGTTACCTATATTGATCTGCCATAAACATGGAGACATTCAGACCAGTCCTTGACTCACATCAAAGACCTATCATTGATAAGACAATGCAGGCCTGCTGACTAAGCAAACATATGGCCCAGCAGGAGGGCCAGGCCACTTGTATCAATCTCAGTTACTAACTAATTAACCCTTTCTAACCATTTTGCATTCTGCTTCTTTGCCACATAGGCATCTTAATATTTTACTAAAAACTGACCACGTAGGGATTCTCACCCATGAGCAATGCCATGGGAGATTTGCTAACATATATTATAATTAATGTTGAAGATGTTTTTAAACATTATTTTTACTCTTAAACATTTATTGTTAATTAACCAGAGTCCATACAGCACAAGCGAGACCCAGTTGATATATACAACAACAACAAGACCTTGCATTTATATTAACATAAAAATCGGCACGTCACAAATATAAATAGATAAGCCGACAGATCCCGAGCCATGGAGGGAGAGATTAGGAGAAGGTGACTAAAAGCTTAGTTGAAAAAATGTTTATTTTTGAAGAGAGAGAAATGGGGAGATGGATGGATTTAGAGAGGGAGTTCCAGAGAGTAGGGCTAATATGACCAAGGGCTAGGGAGTGGCACGGTGTCAGTATCCAAACAATGGTAGTTCTGGTGGATGGTGAAACTAATGGCTTCAGTCTTTTCAATGTTCAGTTGGAGGAAGTTGTGACCGCATGGAGCTGAATGTGGGTTGAATGAGGTCATGGAGAGGGAAAGCCGGGTATCATCAGCATACATGTGGAAACTGACCCTCTGCTGGTGGATGACGCTACCTTGGGGCAGCAAGTAGATGAGGAAGAGGAAGGGGCCAAATGTAGACCCATGGGGGGACACCAGAGATGGTGGTGATGGGGCAGGAAGAGAAGCCTTTGCTGGAGATACATTGGCTGCATTCAGATAGGTAGGAGTGGAATCACACAAGGGCAGTGTCATGGAACTGGACCATAGAGGAGAGACAGTTGAGGAGACTTTCACGGTCACAGTCAAAGGATCCTGAAATTCTGAAGGGATTTTTCTGGCTCACATAGTAACTCTAGCGGGAGACCAGCAGAGCCCAGTTTTCAGCTATTGAGCACAATTTCAGTGGGGTTTCCGATGATCTACTACCAGAGCAGGAGACTGAAAGAACCCTGAATGAATTTCAGAGTCAGGATGTCATTCACAACTTTGGCCAGACATCTCTCTGTGCTGTGAGACGTGCAGAAGCTGGACTGGAGGAATTCAAACAGGGTGTTTTGAAAGAAATGGACCTGGAGTTGGGAGTCAATGATGTTTGTGAAGATCTTAAAGAGTTAAAAGAAGTTAGATATGGGTTGGTAGTTGGAGAGGATGGATGGATCAAGAATTTTTTTTTGAGAAGTAGACTGATAATGACAGTTTTGAAAGGGAGAGAGACTATGTCTGAGGAAAGGCAGCTGTCAACAATGTCAGCTTACATGGGGGAGTAGTAGGAGCGCAGAACAATACTTGCTGTTTTTGTTCAACTCAAAATGGGGAGCTTTACTGGAACATATAACTGAGTATGGTCACCTTGAGCTGGAAACTTCCATTAATCTGGAATGTGATAGCTATCGAAAAGCTGTTTAATGTCTCAAATTTGATTTATTTCATAGTGTATGTGAACCAGCTGAATGGTATTATAATGATAATGCTACGGTCTGTGAGGTTTGTCATGTGGATGTCAACAAGCCTCAAGTGAACTTGAGATTAGAACAAATCTTTCTTCCCATAGAAATGTGGTCTGTAGACCAGACTCCCAACAGAAGCAATACATAGAATTTTACAGCACAGAAACGGCCATTCTGCCCAACAGGTCTATGCCAGTATTTATGCTCCACTTGAGCCTTACTTCACCTAAACCTAACAACATGTCCTTCTATTCCTTTCTCCTTCATGTAATTATCGAGCTTCCCCTTAAATGGATCTATGCTAATCACCTCAACCACTCCATGTGGTAGTGAATTACACATTATCACCACTCTCTGAGTAAAGACGTTTCTCCTGAATTCCTTATTGGGTTTATTAGTGACTATCTTATATTTGCGACCCCTAGTTTTGGACTTCCCCACACACAGCAGTTACTGCTGGTGGATTAACTTTTTAAAAAAAAGCTGTGTATCTAATTGGGATCCATATTGAAAATTACAGGGATAAATATAGACTGAGATGGTCCCTGTGCTGATGAGCCCAGGGGGAGGAGGAGTATGGTCTGTGCAGAATTGAATAGTTGACATGTGGGAACGGACATATATTATGGAGTTTACTTATTTGCTTTTGGGGATGAGGGGGTATTTATGTAGGAGATTAAATGGTGGGGTAAAGTCTATGCTAAGGCTGGTTGTACATGGTCAGTAAGTGGAGTGGGCTTCTTGGGCCATGTGGCTGTTTCTCAGTGGATGCTGAGCTGTTTTTCCAAGTTTTCTGAACAGAAATCTGCTGTTTCATTTTATCAGAATTCTTGATTTTGAAATACATGAAAGGAGTCCATATTAAGGGGATATTGTTGGACTGCTGGTTTGGTGAATCAAAATGGTTGTACACAATGATACAACACTTTTTTGTAATATAGGTATGAAATATGTGCTGCTGAATCAGCAAATAAATTGATTAAAATAAAACAAAGTGTTGTGATTGAAAATGTGACTGTTCTATTACCATAAACCTACAGTTATCACACTGCAAAAGATAATGACAATGAATGATATAAAAAAGAGCTAAATATAGAATGACAATAAAAATCAATAGCGGCAATATTTTCCTCATTTAAGTGCAAAAATTATTTTGAAAGTTTGAAGCAGCCAGAATTGGAAAGTAACATAAAGATTGATTTTAATAACAATTTATCAAAAAATTCACATTGAAAGGAACCAGCCTTCAGCTTCTTGGTGATGGTAAAGCTGAGCACTGCGTATTTATTGAGTGACAGTCGTTTCTGTTGAAAAGTAAAAATAAATTAATTTACTTACAAGCACAGAGTGGTCTTGTCATATCATTGGCTCCATTCCATTCGATTCCATGTTTTGAGAAAATATTCAATCAACAAGGAGACTGAGACTAGAGTGCTACAGAGAGGGTATCAGGGCAGAAGAGTTCTCCCAGTGTCCTGGCCAATATTTATCCCTCTGCCAAAATCACCAAAAACAGATTATCTGGTCGTTTATCTTGTTTGCTGTTTGTGGGATCTTGCTGTGTGAAAACTGCCTGCCATGTTTCCCTCCATTACAACAGTGGTTACGTTTCAAAAATATTTTATTAGCTATGAAGCAATTTAGGATGTCCTAAGGTCATGAAAGGTGCTATATAAATGTAAACTCTTTCTTCTAAACACAAAGTTGAGGAGGATGGTGTGGTGAGTAAGACACTGAAAATACTTAACGTTTTTTCTGTTTGAGTTGAGAAATGTTAGTGCTGGGTGATAGAACACTTTTTACCATTTAGAGTACACAGTGTCAGTATGAAGCACTCCCAGATTAGGTATAGCGTGAGCCAAATATAGGACTCAGGTCCCTCTATGTTGCCTCAACAATACAACTTAACCAGAAGGGCATCCTTTACTGCACCAAATGAGAATTTTTCCATTTTCCAATCCAGCCATCCTTGTGCTGCCTCTGAGTGAGGTGGCTGATTTATGCAAAAATGTGAGCTGTTCTGTGCTTTGAGTTGAGACTGCCCTCAACTCATCTCACATTATAACCTTACGGTCAGTGGAGAGAGACTTCGAGCTGGATTTTCATCCGCTATCCAAAATTGGGCAAGATAGCGATGGAAAAACGGAACAAAGTCAAGCAGTGAGGCCTACCACCGCATTCCCGCCTTCCCTCTATTTCCCTCCCCGCTTCTCTGCCGGGATGGTCACCGACCACCCCTCCCACGCTTTCTGCATGCAAATGCTGGCAGAGGGGGCTGGGCCTGGCAATAGGAAGTAAGGTTTATGGACAAGAAGTACGTGCTCTATGCAAGGTTTTAATCAAATGTGGATTGGTATGAAGCAAGTCAACAATAGAAGCAGCAGCAGTGTATTTTGGTTCTGCTTTCTTGAATTAATATTTCATTTTCTGTATGTTTCTGAATTTAATTCATTGATTTGAAAGGATAACTCTTTAATAGCCACCTGGCAGACACTGGTACAGATTGGTGCAGGGCTTGTAGGATTTGCTGTTGTGTATTCAATATTCGTTGTCAGGAATAGAGGATTAATTTCAGTGAGACTGTTGTGAAATTTGGACCAAGCAACCTCCACACATCAAGACCAATGACCTAATTTCCACAAAAAGTCCCTTTCGTTTCAGACAGTTCATTAAAATTACTGCAGAAGGTACAAAATACACAACAAAAGGCGTCACGCTCAAGCACAGACATGCTAAATTTATAGCTTTTTTAAATAGGTAACATTTTTGATATTTCATTTTAAATGATGGGAGAATAGCTGCAAATCTTTGAGATGCCGTTTTAAATCAGTGGAATCTCAGTATGCTGGGAGGGTGCAATGCAGCCAATAGAACGTTCAAAAGAACAAAGCAGAGGCGGATCACATCACTGCATTTAAAAGACAGAATGGCAAAAACCAGCTGGCATAACAGACGCAGACAGGATAGCAGAGAGAGAAAGAAAACAGACGCACAGGGGTCAATTTTAAATGTGGCCACCCAACGTAAACAGGAAGGGCGCAGTCTGAAAATGGTGCTGGCTCACTTCTTGTCCCATTTACGCTGGCACTCTGGCCACTGTCACCTTGGTCACGGCCTTTAGATGGGCGATTGGAGTGCCCGTCTGTTTCAGGCAGGAGGTGACTTTGAACATGCGAATCAGGGTCCTATGACGCACATAGGACGTCGATTACAATCTTGAGATACAAACGGGCCGAGCGGCACCACGCACACTCCATCCACTTGTGCCAAGTGTTGAGCAGCCGGAAACCTTTTTCACCTTTATTTACTCTGGCCCGCTCTGGGATCACCTCCCTCTGCCCCCTCCAGACCAGGATTGTCAGCCGACTCTGCATAGGAGCCCATCAGTTTCCCGCCCTCCCCAGGTGGCAAGCTGCGCAGGTTCAGTGCACGCAGCATGCTGGATCAATGCGAATGAGGCCCAGGCATCAAAATGGCTGGGCCTTCACGGCAGCAACAATGGGTAATCGGCGGCCGTACTCTGCCCACCGACCATCTGTTTTGGGCCAGAAGTTAAAATCAACCCCACAGTCACGAAAAATAAACACAGTCAGCCATTCAACCTCCAGAACGTTAGTGCCATCTTACTAACTCTCAAGTAATTGCACTAAATAATAGTGAATAATAATAAAATATATCATGTTCTCAGAATGCCAGTGACCTAAAGAAAAAGATTTGTTTTTGAATAGCTGGAACTGAACAATAAAAGGAATTGCTGTGACAAATTCATCTGGAAACACAGTGGCAGGGCCAATGGGTAAGCATATACTCCACAAGATCATAAGAACATTGGAACAGGAGTAGGCCATTCAGTCCCTCGAGCCAATTAGATCATGGCTGGTCAACTCCATTTACCCTCCTTGATCATAAGATAAATATGGATGAGAAAAATCATTCTTGGCTTATTCAGTTAGAAAAACCTGCAGACCCCACCCCACCTTGACTTCATAACAGAAGTTTGCTCATAACATATTTTATCTGAAAAAGAACTCCTGACAACAGTTCTAAATTTGCTGATCCACAGTTTGGTAAAGGATTCTCTCGGCCGATAGTGCTAGAGCACATTCTCTTGAGTCCACCATTGGCGGTCGTGCCTTCAGCTGCCAAGGCCCTAAGCTCGGGAATTCACTCCCTCAACCTTTCTGCGCTCTCTACCTCTCCCTCCTCCTTTAAGACGCTCCTTAAAACTTACTTCTTTGACCAAGCTTTTAGTCAACTGTCCTAATATCTCCTTATGTGGCTCGGTGTCAAATTGTCCTGTGAAGCACCTTGGGATGTTTTGTTATGTTAAAGGCGCTATATAAATGCAAGTTTTTTGTGGTTGTTCTGCCTGCAGCAAGTATGCATCTCCAGGACTGTGAGGAAGATCCCTTACAAATATAGGTTTCCGAGTGAGTTCATTAGCAAAACATTGAAATGTGTATGTTGTCCAACCCTAGAGTTACTGGGGGTAATTTTCCACCTCAATACCTGGGCAGTAACCTGGTGGAGCAGATCGCCCGCCCGATATAGAGCCTGCTCCATTCTCATTTCCATTGATTTCTATAATGGGTGGCTGATCTGTAAAACCCAGGCAGCAAGTTGAAAATCTACCCAACTGTCACCTTCAACAAGGGGCAGATCCAAAAATAAAAACCTTTCTATTGCTATGACAATTCGGGATAAATAGTCAGAATAATTTCATCAACAGCACTAAGGGGCTATCTATAACTGTCACTTTTTCACTGAGAATACAAAGAAAATGTATTTTGTTATCCCCTAAAGACTTTGTGAGACATGAAGAAATTAGATCACTTTAATGTATATATGAAAAAGCATACATGGAACATTAACCCAAAGGGGGACTCTGTCGTACTGAGAAAGTTATGACAATGATAGATTGTCCTCAACTTACAAATAAAATATCCTGCCATCAAATTCATTGAGTAAGACGCAACTTTAAAATCATGTATAAATAACCAGCTAATTTTTTTTTAATTACCAACTTGAGATTGAGAAGTTGAGTGTGTCAGTGGGTTGGTGCAATATCTTTCCACCACTGGGAACTGGGTTTGATTCCAGCACATTGTGATTACATGGAATTATATAGAATTTACAGCACTGAAACAGGCCATCTGGCCCAACTAGTCTGTGTCATTGTTTATGCTCTACATGAGCCTCCTCCCACCCTATTTCATCTCACCCTATCAGCATAACCTTCTATTTGGTTCTCCCTCAGGTACTTATCTAGCTTACCCTTAAATGCGTCTGTACTAATTGCCTCAACTACTCCTTGTGGTCGCAAGTTCCACATTCTAAACACTCCCTGGGTAAAGATGTTTCTCCTGAATTCCTTTTTTTTTATTCGTTCATGGGATGTGGGCATCGCTGGCAAAGCCAGCATTTATTGCCCATCCCTAATTGCCCCTGAGAAGGTGGTGGTGAGCCGCCTTCTTGAACCACTGCAGTCCGTGTGGTGAAGGTTCTCCCACAGTGCTGTTAGGTAGGGAGCTCCAGGATTTTGACCCAGCGATGATGAAGGAACGCGATATATTTACAAGTTGGGATGGTGTGCAACTTGGAGGGGAGCGTGCAGGTGGTGTTATTCTCATGTACCTGCTGCCCTTATCCTTCAAGGTGGTAGAGGTCACGGGTTTGGGAAGTGCTGTTGAAGAAGCCTTGGCGAGTTGCTGCAGTGCATCCTGTGGATGGTACACACTGCAGCCACGGTGCAGCGGTGGTGAAGGGAGTGAATGTTTAGGGTGGTGGATGGGGTACCAATCAAGCGGGCTGCTTTGTCCTGGAAGGTGTTGAGCTTCTTGAGTGTTGTTGGAGCTGCACTCATCCAGGCTAGTGGAGAGTATTCCATCACACTCCTGACTTGGGCCTTGTAGATGGTGGAAAGGCTTTGGGAAGTCAGGAGGTGAGTCACTCACCGCAGAATGCCCAGCCTGTGACCTGCTCTTGTAGCCACAGTATTTATATAGCTGGTCCGGTTGTGACCCCCAGGATGTTGATGGTGGGGGATTCGGCGATGGTAATCCCATTGAATGTCAAGGGGAGGTGGTTAGACTCTCTCTTGTTGGAGATGGTCATTGCCTGACACTAGTCGGGCGCGAATGTTACTTGCCTGGATGTTGTCCAGGTCTTGCTGCATGCGGGCATGGACTGCTTCATTATCTGAGGGGTTGCGAATGGAACTGAACACTGTGCAATCATCAGCAAACCTCCCCATTTCTGACCTTATGATGGAGGGAAGGTCATTGATGAAGCAGCTGAAGATGGTTGGACCTAGGACAATGCCCTGAGGAACTCCTGCAGCAATGTCCTGGGGCTGAGATGATTGGCCTCCAACAACCACTACTATCTTCCTTTGTGCTAGGTATGATTCCAGCCACTGGAGAGTTTTCCCCCTGATTCCCAGTTACTTCAAATTTACTAGGGCTCCTTGGTGCCATACTCGGGTAGATGCCAGTGTTGTAGCTGTACTGGAACAGTTTGGCTGGAGGCGCGACTAGTTCTGGAGCACAAGTCTTCAGCACTACAGCCGGGATGTTGTCGGGGCCCATAGCCTTTGTTGTATCCAGTGCACTCAGCCGTTTCTTGATATCACATGGAGTGAATCGAATTGGCTGAAGACTAGCTTCTGTGATGGTGGGGATATCGGGAGGAGGCCGAGATGGATCATGCACTCGGCACTTCTGGCTGAAGATGGTTGCAAACGCTTCAGCCTCGTCTTTTGCACTCACGTGCTGGACTCTGCCATCATTGAGGATGGGAATGTTCACGGAGCTTCCTCCTCCCGTTGGTTGTTTAATTGTCCACCACCATTCACGACTGGATGTGGCAGAACTGCAGAGCTTTGATCTGATCCGTTGGTTGTGGAATTGCTTAGCTCTGTGAATAGCATGTTGCTTCCGCTGTTTAGCACGCATGTAGTCCTGTATTGTAGCCTCATTTTTAGGTACGCCTGGTGCTGCTCCTGGCATGCTCTTCTACACTCCTCATTGAAACAGGGTTGATCCCCTGGCTTGTTGGTAATGGTAGAGTGAGGAATATGCCGGGCCATGAGGTTACAGATTGTGGTGGAATACAATTCTGCTGCTGCTGATGGCCGACAGCGCCTCATGGATACCCAGTTTTGACCTGCTAGATCTGTTCTGAATCTATCCTATTTAGCACGGTGATAGTGCCACACAACATGTTGGATGGTGTCCTCAGTTCGAGGACGGGACTTCGTCTCCACAAAGACTGTGCGGTGGTCACTCCTACCAATACTGTCATGGACAGATGCATCTGCGACAGGTAAATTGGTGATAACGAGGTCAAGTAGGTTTTTCCCTCATGTTGGTTCGCTCACCACCTGCCGCAGGCCCAGTCTGGCAGCTATGTTCTTCAGGAATCAGCCAGCAGTGGTGCTACTGAGCCATTCTTGGTGATGGACATTGAAGTCCCTCACCCATTCTGTGCCCTTCCTATCCTTAGTGCTTCCTCCAAGTGGTGCTCAACATGGAGGAGGACTGATTCATCAGCTGAGGGAGATAATCAGCAGGAGGTTTCTTTGCCTATGTTTGACCTGATGCCATGAGATTCCAGGGCCACTCCCTCCTGACCTCCCAATTTTGGCACAAGTCCCCAGACGTTAGTGAGGAGGACTTTGCAGGGTCAACTGGGCTTGGTTTGCCTTTGTCGTGTTCGGTGCCTATGGTCCAATGCCGGGTGGTCCCTCCAGTTTTATTCTTATTGTAACTTTCTGTAGCGAGATTGTACAACTGAGTGACTTGCTCGGCCATTTCAGAGGGCGATTAAGAATCAACCACATTGCTGTGGGTCTGGAGTCACATATAGGCTAGACCGGGTAAGGACGGCAGGTTTCCTGCACATTGGTGAACCAGATGGGTTTCATGGCCACCATCACTGATATTAGTTTTTTTACAATTTAATTTAATTAAGTTTAAATTCCCCAGTTACCATGGCAGGATTTGAACTCATGGCTCTAGATTACTAGTCCAGTAACATAACCACTATGCTGGATTTAGTAGTGACCATCTTATATTTATGGCCTCTAGTTTTGGACACCCACGTAAGTGGAAACATTGTCACCCCTCAGCCTTCTCTTTTCTAGAGACTAGATCCCCAGCCTGTTCAGTCTTTCCTGATAGTTTTAACCTCTCAATTGTGGAATCATCCTTGTAAATCTTATTTGCACCTTCTCCAGTCGTCCATGTCCTTTTTGTAATATGGGATGAGATGAAGGATGGGATTCTTCTCTTCTTGCCAGTGTAGCGGTGGAGTGACTCCTCTCCACTCAGCAAATATTTATTGCAACCAAAATAGAATAAAATACCATGAAATCCCACTCCCCGGCTCAGATGAAGAACATTCGGCCACCCCCGTTCCCCTTCACACTAAACAAGATTCCGGAGTTTGCCCCTCCACATTTACCCCCTTCCCCACTGGAGAGCATCTCTTTGCCCCTCTCCCACCCAATGAGGAACATTCTGCCCTCCTTACCCCCCCACTGAGCATTTGTTTGGTCTCTCCTCACCCCACTCTTATTTCTCTCCTCCTCCTCCTCTCTGCTATCCCCCTCCCTCTCCTTTCTCCCACTTCCTCCTCTCGTCCTGTCCCCCTTATACCCCCTTCCCTCCTTTCCTTTACTATGCCTGCTCTTCCTTTCCTCCTCCTCACTCCCTCACTATTCCCTTTCTATTCCCTCTTACTTGCTCTCTTCTCCGCCAGTGTATCCCCGGTAAACCCTTCTGACCTAAAAACTACACTCGTTATGGACTTCCCATGTGCATCTCCACAGGAGATTGACAAGTGTGTTTTTATTTATATATATATTAAAAAAACACACTATATACTTTTTTTTCGTGTATTTTTAAAACTAAATGCCCCTTTCCATGCCTCGCTCCCATGTTCGGTCACCCACCCGCCCTCCGCCTACTTCCTCATTCCTAGCCTGCCTGTTGAGGTGTTCCATCACTGGGCCCCAGCCTTCCTTCTTTCACCCAAGTCTACTTTACAATCTTCATAATCTCTGCCATTTGCCACCTTGTCCTGTTCTCTCCTGCAGCAGCATTAGTCCCTGGCCACTTCTCAAGCCTTCCTCCTACTTTGTGCCTAATGTTTGAGGACTTAACCACATTAAAGGACCACTTCGCACTCCCTCACCTCCCACTGCCAGACCCCAACACCCCCTCCCCTGCTCCTAATCTTTGCGCCTTTAGCTGCACCGTTAGAGGAGAAGTGAGAGTAGCTGCCTTCGACATCAAGGTAGCATTTGATCGAGTATGGCACAAAGGAGCCCTCGCAAAACTGAGGTCAAAGGGAAAACTCCCTCATCGCGGCTGGAGTGTTACCTGATACAAAGGAAGATGGCTGAAGTTGTTGGAGGCCAATCATCGCAGCCCTAGGACATTGCTTCAGGAATTCCTCAGGAAATGTCCATATCCCAATTATCTTCAGCTGCTTCTTCAATGATCTTCCTCCATCATAAGATCAGGAGTGGGGCTGTTCACTGACAATTCTACAGTGTTCAGCTCCTTTCACAACTCTTTTGATAATGAATAAACTGTGGCAACCTATAGGAGGATCAGGAAAGCATCCAGGTTTGGGCTAAGTGTCAGGGAACACTTGTGCCAGGTAATGACTATCACAAGGAAAAGCCCAGCCATCTCCTCCTGACCTTCAAAGGCACCACCATTGCCGAGTACCCCCACCATCTAAATCACTGGGGTCACCCTTGACCAGAAACTTAACTAGACCCACCATATCAACACCATAGCTACAGGAGCAGGACAAAGTCTGGGTGCTCAGCAGTGACTGACTTACCTCCTGACCCCTCAAAGCATCTCCACCATTTACAAGGCTCAAGTCAGGAGTGTGATGGAATACTCACCACTCACCTGGATGGGTACAGCCACAACAACACTCGAGAAGCTTGACACCATCCAGGACAGCTTGATGAGTGCCCTACCACTGGACTCAATATCCTTCCACTCCACCACCAGTGCCCGGTGGTTACAGTAAGTACTACCTGCAGGATGCACTGCAGCAACTTTCCCAGGTTACTTCAAAAGAAGCTGCCTCCTCTGCGACCTCTAGCACTGAGAAGGACCAGAGCAGCAGTGTCATGATAACGAACAAGTTCCCCTTTAAGTCAAACATCATCCTGACTTGGACACATATCACCATTCCTTCACCATTGCTGAGTCAATATCCTGGAATTTGCTACCGAAAACCATCATGGGGGTACCATCATCACAAGGACTGCAGCTGTTCAAGGGGAAGGTCCATTGCCACCTTCTCAGGGCAACTAGGGATGGGCAATAAATACGACCTTGCCAACATCAGCCAGATCACAATGTCAAATAAAAAGAAAGGCTGCTAGTGCTCCCACAAAACCTGCAACCTCCCACTGTCTAATCTTTGTAACGTTAGCCATGCCCCAATTCCGTCTCCCACTCCCAGCATTCCTGCCTCCAACCCCCAACCTTCAACTACCTAATCTTCACGACTTTACCTACAGTAAACCGCCGCTCCACAATTACTCAGGGCATGCACAACAGATCCAGGACGCTTCGTGGCAGCCAGAGGCACAGCAATCAGGACACATAAAGATAGAGCTCATGATACACACAGAGAGATCATTAAACAGACACAGAGACATCAGTATGCAGACATCACAAATCACAGAATCGGAGCTTCACGCACAAACACACATAAAAATCATTTTAAAAAAAGCCAAACAGAGAGATCAAGAGATGGAAATGGCAGCAACAGATTATATATACAGCAGAAAAAAGATCAGAAGACAGAGATGAGAGACACAGACACACACACAAGCCTAGAAGCTGACAGAAATCAGCAGACACTGAGTAAATTCCATCTACACTGATCTAACAATCCCACCCTCAGGAGGTCATTTCTTACTGTTCAAGTGTGACATTTCTATTTCCCACACCAATCATCCTAGTGAACTCTCCGAGTGAGACTGACAATCTAGTGCCAATTAGTGCCAAATTATAGGGTGTTTTGTGCTATATGCCTTGAGTCTTCCCCGATACTCATTTCACTAAAGACCTTCACATTTAACGGAGAATTTCATCCTGTCATCCAGATCGGAAGCTGAATCCAGGCCCCAAGTTTGAAAAAACATTGGGGCCAATTTTCGGGTGACGGAGTGGGTGCAGGGGGGAAGGGGGGGAGAGCTCCGAAAATTGCTAAAGTCCCAAGTGGGTTCGGAGCCCGGCTCCAAACCACTGACCTCCGGGTTCACCAGTGACCCGTCTGGGTGCGCGGGCGCTCCTGAATGTGGGCGTCCCACCGGTAATTGAAGCCGGCACTTTGATAATTTGCATAGTTTCTCCGATAGTTGAGGTATTTGAACTACTTGATTGACTAGACATTTTGGCAGGGCTGCGATTTTGAAGGATCCTCAGTTTGTTTCCCGTGCTGTGGGAAACTCTCCCTGTTGCAACAGACGTGTTTCAGCCAGCAGCCAGTGGGAGATGCAAATGCTAATTTGTCAGGTGGGGAGAAAACCTCATTTATTGCAGCAGGGCACTCTGTCACTTCAGACAAAGTTTTGGCTGCAAGACTTGGATATGAATGTAAAAGGTATGATCAGTAAGTTCGCTGATGATACAAAGATTGGTAGGGTGGTAAATAGCGAGGAGGATAGCCTCAGTCTGCAGGACGATATAGATGGGTTGGTCGGATGGGCGGAACAGTGGCAAATGGAATTTAACCCGGAAAAGTGCGAGGTGATGCACTTTGGAGGGACTAACAAGGCAAGGGAATACACAATGAATGGGAGGACCCTAGGCAAGACAGAGGGTCAGAGGGATCTTGGTGTGCAAGTTCACAGATCCCTGAAGGCGGCGGAACAGGTAGATAAGGTGGTAAAGAAGGCATATGGGATACTTGCCTTTATTAGCCGAGGCATAGAATATAAGAGCAAGGAGGTTATGATGGAGCTGTATAAAACACTGGTTAGGCCACAGCTGGAGTACTGTGTGCAGTTCTGGTCGCCACACTACAGGAAGGATGTGATCGCTTTGGAGAGGGTGCAGAGGAGATTCACCAGGATGTTACCAGGGCTGGAGCGCTTCAGCTATGAAGAGAGACTGGGAAGATTGGGTTTGTTTTCCTTGGAGCAGAGGAGGCTGAGGGGGGACATGATTGAGGTGTACAAAATTATGAGGGGCACAGATAGGATGGATACTAAGGAGCTTTTTCCCTTCGTTGAGGGTTCTATAACAAGGGGACATAGATTCAAGGTAAAAGGCGGGAGGTTTAGAGGGGATTTGAGAAAGAACTTTTTCACCCAGAGGGTGGTTGGAGTCTGGAACTCACTGCCTGAAAGGGTTGTGGAGGCAGGAACCCTCACAACATTCAAGAAGCATTTGGATGAGCACTTGAAATGCCATAGCATACAAGGCTACGGACCAAATGCTGGAATATGGGATTAGAGTAGACAGGGCTGATGGCCGGCGCGGACACGATGGGCCGAAGGGCCTCTATCCGTGCTGTATGACTCTATGACTCTATGACTCTATGACCTTTGTGTTTTCACTCAAAGTTCTTACTTTCCGCCCAAAACTCTGCTGTTCAAACATATTTACCTACTTTGCGGACCCCCTCAAACTCACACGGTCAGGATGGGGGATGCCATGGCTGCATTCACCACTTCATCCGAGGACGAGCAACATCACCAGCCTCGCCAGGCATGGCGTCCACCTCCGCCACGTGGAGCTGCACAACACAGTGCTGTGCCACAGGCACCTGCACAAGAGCACGGAAGGCAATAACAGAGAGAGTGACGTCGCAGGAGGCATTACCCTCACAACAGGGTCTACAGACCGAGGCTCAGCTTCCTGGACCTCTCTGAGGAGCAGTGCATATGGAGGCTCAGAGTCAGTCGCCAGGTAGTCGCAGGCATCTGCAGCCTCCTTCATGCCGAGCTGCTCCGGTCTGGGCCGAGCAGCATCTCCTCACCTGTCATTGTCAAAGTCACCACTGCCCTCAACTTCTTTGCCTCCGGATCATTCCAGGGTGCCACCGGGGACATCGCCAGGGTGTCTGTCGTCTGCACACAAGTGCATAAGGCAGGTCACCGACGGCTTGTTTCACAGGGCCTCGTACTACGTCAATTTCCCCATGGACGACCTCAGCCAGACGGAGAGGGCAGTGGGATTCCATGATGTGGCTGGCTTCCCACGGGTGCAGGGTGTAATCGATTTCACCCATATAGCAATATGAGCACCTCCACACGAGCCAGGACTGTTCATCAACAGGAAGGGCTATCACTCCATCAACACTCAGCCCGATTGTGACCACTGCAAGAGATTCCTTCACATCTCTGGCACCTGCCACGATTCCTTCATCCTCCGGGAATCCAACATCCTGCCCCTCTTCCACGCACCGAACACCTGTAAGGGCTGGCTCCTTGGGGACAAGGGATACCCCCTGCACATGTGGCTCATGATACCTCTGAGGAACCCAATCACCGAGCCACAGCGTTGATATAATGACAGCCACATCGCTACCAGGTCGACAATTGAGCAGGCTATAGGGCTGCTCAAGACGCACTTCTGGTGCCTTGATCATTCTTGGGGAGCGCTTCAATATGCACCAGACAGTGTGGGATGCATTATAATCGTGTGTTGTGTCCTGCACAACAGGGCACAACAGAGAGGGGTGCCGTTTGAGGAGGCCCCATCCACATTTGCCACCCACATTGAGGAAGAGGAGGCAGAGGAGGAGGAGGAGGAGGCAGAGGAGGAGGAGGAGGAGGAGCAGGAGCAACCAATGGGCAGAACAGCAACTTACCTGGCTGCACGTGAGGCCAGGGAGTCATCGATATGTGAACGGTTCTCTTAACATCAGAAAGTGTGAACAGTCCAGTTCTCACCACTTGGATAGAGCAGCGCCCACACCAGCACCCTCCCCTCCCTGCACAAAACAGTCCTGCAACTACATATACAGCCACTGTAGAGTGACCCAATGGGTGGCATCAAGTGTGGGTGTTCATGATGAACCTCATGAAAGGGCCTTGTTGGAGAAGCCAGTCAACCATGGCCAAGACGTGGCAGTAGTGGCGACAATAATAATATTTAATGTGAGTTTAACAAAAAGCAAACATAAATAAAAATCATGACCAACCGTCAAACACCGTAATGCATCCCCCTCGTGCTTACAAATCCTTCGCCTTTTGCTTCCGACTACTTCTGTGGTGCATCCCCTGTGGCTGCAGCAGAGATAGTAGCAGGTTGCTCATGTTCATGCCCTGACCGATTAGGTGCTTTGGGCCTACACCCTCTGGGTTTTGGTGCCCGTGAGGGGCCTTCCAAAGACTACTCCACCTGCACCTGTGCAGGGGCAGACTCGGCCACTTGGAGAGGAGGCAGCATTGTGGGTACTGGTTGAGAGGGGGGCAGCGGGTGAGACGTGGGGGGGGGGCGCTTTGAGTGGTGTCCCCACTCCCATGTCCCCTTTCACCATCATCCCTCTCCTCAACCAGGCCCACACCACTCCTACCACTCTGCTGGATGACTGTTTGGAGGACACGTGTGAAGCCTTTTAATGCCAGTGCTAGAGTATCTGCCTGCCTGTTTAAGGCAGCAGAATGTTGTTCACCCTGAGTCGGAACGGCCGTTGTCAGGGCCTGAATGGACTCATTTGTGAGCCATGCTTGAAGCTCCACGGAGGTTAGCCTCCCCTCCATCGCAGACATTTCCACACTTACCTGGGACACTATCTCAGAGAGTTGCTCACGTCCCTGTGACAGTATCTCAGAGATTCCCTCCCAGAACTGTGCCACCATTCCACTCAAGCAGGAGTTGGACTCCTCCATCCTCTGTACTATTGTGGAGAGTGCGCGTGGCACCTGTTCCAGTACCTCGCAAATGTGCCGCTGCCCCTCGATCATTCTCCTTTTAAAGGATGGCCCCCAGGGTTTAGCATCAGTGTCCAGCTGAGCAGAGCCTGGAGAAGAGTGCTCCCACCCACGCGGACTCTCCACAGCTGCCCCTGCCACCAGTGTCTGCTCGTGCTCACGTGTGTGGTGACTCACCATGTGCCACCCCAACTAAGTGAGGAATGGGACCCACCGAGGTGTGTGTATCTGCACTGGTGGATGGCTCACTAAGATGTGATGGTGCAACCTCAGAGGTCGGCAGGTCCTCTGATGAATTGCCCTCTGCCGTCACAGCAGTCGCTGAAGGCCCTGTAAGAGAACAGAAGGCAATATTAAGCATGATCACAGATATGTCATGTTGCGATGAGCATACTGAGGTGCTGAAGACGGCAAGGCATTGTTAACATCAATTCATATTGTGTGTGATGAACGTTAAAGTTATGTCACCAGACGTTTGTCGGGTGCCAGTCTCGGTGTCCCCGACGGACAGGCACTCGAGGGTTCGGCTCAGCTCCAGCGCCTCCTGCTCCGCGTCTGTGAGGACGACGTTTTGTTGTGGCCCCCCTCCGGTCCTTGCCCTCTCCCGTCCATTCTGAGCTCTCTTTTCCTATAAGGGGAGAAAGTACAGACGCATGAGTGAGTGATGGTGACATGGCCAACTGATGAATGCATTGGTTTGGGTGCGAATGACCTTGAAAGAGATGCATCAGAGGATGAGGATGAGACAGAGCCATGACATTGTATGAGGATTGGGTTGAATGGTAGTGGTGGGGTGAGTAATGGGGAGGTGAGGAAGTGCAGGTAATTTGAGGATGAGCTTTGAGTAGGTGTGAGGAGTGATGTTGATGTGATAGAGTGGTGTTGGCAGTGCAGAATGAGTTGTGGGGTGGAGGCGGTGATGTGGAAGACGGAATGTAGGAGAATGAATAAGTGTATTCACTTTTGCTGACCTAGTTCGGTCATTGAAGCGCTTCTTGCACTGGTTCCAGGTACTGGAGATGTTGCTGCTGCTGGTGACCTCCTCTGCTATCTCAAGCCAGGCCTTCTTGGTGGCAGAGGCAGGCCACTTCCTCCTGTCCACCAGGTAGAAGATATCTCTCCTCCTCCTCACCCCATCCCCTAGCACCTGGAGTGAGGCATCACTAAATCTAGGAGCAGCCTTTCCCCTCTGCTGCTCCATTGTGCTGTGTGGGTGTTTGATCCTGGAGCAGCCTTTGGAGGACTGCCCCTTTAAGTCGAGCTCCTCCAGCTGACAACCTGTAATGCGGGTGTGCAGTCCACCCGCTGTGCAGCTTTCGGACGGCAAACTCGGAAGCCACGTTAAGTGGCTCCAATTGTCCCGCGATCGCGTGGGGAACGGACAGATTTTATTGGGCAGGTTACCGCCCAATCACCCCCCACTGCCATCCTGACTCCCCGCTAATATTGGGGCCATTGTCCAAACTATTGTACAAACCAGTCCTCAAATGCACTTCCCACTTGACATCATTGTAAAATACAGTGTTGTTACTGGTTGCTGTTTTGGGAGTGTCTTTATTTATTTTGTGCCCTGGCAGGGATATAGGAGTTTGAACCCTGAAACTGTACAGGAGATATTTAAAAGGCCATTTCTCTTTTGGCATCAAAGTAATTTGACAAGAGCATGTCAACAGTAAGTTTTTGCAGAAAAAAAGGGGTTGCTGGTCAACCAAGATTAGCCCAAGGACACTCAGCAGTGAATGTTAGATGGAGTTATTTTGGGCCAGATAAGATTGCTCAGTCAAACTTGAAATATTGTATCAACTACTAAATATTGAATAAATGCATCTTACAAAATATTTGTTAAGATATCAAAATTGGAGCTGTTGAACTATATCCATAAATCTGTGATTTAATTTTAAGTTTAAAAACAACCTGAAAAAACAATATAAGCAAAAAAAAACTTGCCTTTGTATAGTATCACGTCATCAAAAGGTGTCAAAGTATTTCACAAGATAAATGACTTCTGGAGTACAGAGCCTATTTTTATACAGGTAAAAATGACATCTATTCAGTGCCATCAATGGGCCGCAAACAATGAGATAAATGGTCAATGAGTCTGTTTTTGATGGTGTTGGTTGACAGGACACTTGGAGAATTCACTTCGGTAGGACACCGATACAATTTTAACAGTCTATTGAGTGGACCATTCGCTACAGACATAGTGGGGTTGATTTTAACCCTCCATAGACAGGCGGGAGAGGGTCTGGGGGGTGGGGGGGTTCCCAGCGGGGGAAACCCGGCAGCAAAATGGAGGTGAAAGCTGCCTGCCCCAGCAGGTTACTGCTTTTTGGAGCACTTCTTGTGAGCCAGGAGGAACAGATTAAATAGCAGAACAAAGATCAGAATCATAGAATGATAGAATCATAGAAAGGAGGTCATTCGGTCCATCGTGTCTGTGCCAGATCGATGCAACAGCAATCCAGCTAGCTCCATTTCCCTGCCTTATCCCTGTAGCCCTGCAAATTTTTTCCTTTCAAGTATTTATCCAGTTCCCTTTTGAAGGCCATGATTGAATCTGCCTCCACCACCCCCTCAGGTAGTGCATTCCAGTTCATAACCACTCTGCGTAAAAAAGTTTTTCCTCATATCACCTTTGGTTCTTTTGCCAATCACCTTAAATCTACATTCTCTGGTTCTTGACCCTTCCACCAATGGGAACAGTTTCTCTCTATCTTCTCTGTCTAGACCCTTCATGATTTTGAATACCTCTATCAAATCTCCTCGCAACCTTCTCTGTTCCAAGGAGAACAACCCCAGCTTCTTCAGTCTATCCACGTAACTAAAGTCCCTCTTCCCTGGAATCATTCCAGTAAATCTCTTCTGCACCCTCTCTGAGGCCTTCACATCTTTCCTAAAGTGCGGTGCCCAGAACTGGACACAATACTCCAGCTGTGGCCAAAACAGTGTTTTATAAAGGTTCATTATGACTTCCTTGCTTTTGTACTCTATGCCTCTATTTATAAAGCCCAGGATCCCGCATGCTTTTTTAACTGCTTTCTCCACCCTGCCACCTTCAATGATTTGTGCACATATACCCCCAGATCTCTCTGTTCCTGTACCTCTTTTAGAATTGTGCCCTTTAGTTTATATTGCCATTGACAGTAAGGCAGAGATGACAGACACAGACACACACACAAGCCTAGAAACTGACAGAATTGTGGGGCAAGGGGAGCAGAAGTGCTCCTCCAAGCCCCACAAAGAACATTTGGGGCACTGTTATGCCAGACACTCCCACTCTTACCCCAACCCCCACCCTCCCGCCTATATCTTACCTGACCTCGGCAGTGCGAAGCCTGGCCGATTTTACTGGCTGGGCCTCATCTGCATGTCCCCGGTCAGTTTCCCACTCAAAATCAGCTTGAAGTAGCAGCTGGCCAATGGGTGGGGGAGTGCAATGTCAGGCGGCAGGAGACCCATTCCAGGGACTGAAGGAATGGTCCTCGGCACTCATGCAAGTCGCCGAGAGAGGGTTTCGGGAGGGCCTCGCAATAAAGGGTGGCCTAAACTTTCTTGCCCCTCCTGGCCCGACAAGGAAGGTAAAACAAAAAGCTAAAAAGACCTACCTTTTGGGGCCTATTCTGGCTCCTCTTCTCACTAGATTGACCTGGCAGGAAAGGCACAACAGCTTTCCCACTCAGGCCCATGGTTAAATTAACAATCGGGCCCCGATGACATAATCAGGACCCAATCTTCATATTTAAAGAAGGGCCCTGTCTGTTTCCAGCGGGTGTCCTTCCTCCTGCCTGTTCTGAAGAGCAGGCTCAAATTGAAAATTGCAGGAAGAGAACGAGACTTCAATGAGTAAGGCCCGGGCTGATTTTAATTGCTTGTCCGTTTCCTTGGGGCAGTTTCTAGAGTTGAGTTTCAAACCCCACATTCTATCCATCACCAACACCACTTAATTCCATCTCTGCAATGTTGCCCTACCTTAGCCCCTCCACTGCTGAAAACCTTATCTTTGCGTTTGTCATCACCAGACCCCATTATTCCAATGACCTTCTTGCCAGTCTTCCATGCCCTGCCCTCCATAACCTCTGAGTTGTCCAAAACTCAGCTAACCATATCCTTTCCTGCACACACTCCTGCTCGCCTATCACACATGTCCTCGCTAATCTACACCGTCTTCCAACGCCTTCAATTGAAAATTGTTGTCTTCGGCTGTAAATCCCTGCACAGCCTCATCCAATCTATGCAGCCTCCTCCACCTTTGTATCTTCTCCCTCATCCTTCGATCCTCCGATTCTGGCCTTTTGTTAATCACCTCCTCCCTTTGCCCCCCTATTGGTGGCAGAGCCTTCAGCCGCCCCGGTGCTGCTCTCTGAAGCTTCTTCCATTAACCCCTTTGCCTCTCTACTTCCCTTTGCACTTTGAAAAACCTTCTCAAAATTCCTATTTTCAACCGCGCCTTCAATTGCCCCTCTTAATCAATTCTTCCAATATTCCCCTAATTTTATTTGTGAAACACCTTGAGCCATTTTACATTAAAATTGTGGTACAGAAATGCAAGTCATTGTTATTGTTTTCAGTCCTTCATCTAAGTTTTGCCAACCTTAAAAAAATTGGGCTCCTGGTGTAAAGTAGGAAAACTAAAGTGAGGGCATTTGAGGCTATATTTTACTCCATTTGCTATGTGGTGAAAAAGTAGATGTGAGTATAAGGCAGGGAAGACCATTTTATATTCAGTCCTACTTCTTCACTAAAATTAGTACACTGGTGTAAATAGATGTCTTAGTATTCGGGATGGTAAAGTGACTTATGAGATTTTCACAAGAATTTTTCACACAGAGAAATTATTCTTTGCTTTTTAAGCACTGCTCAATGGTTTGTTTCCCAGGTGTTTGAGAGGCTGGGCTGAGCATCTGGTTAATATCGCAGAGAGCTTGTTTAATGCTGCAGCTATAAACTCACATTAGTTGTGAATTTACAGCTGAATGTCAGTAAAATCCCTTGTGTAAACTATAACATTATTTATTCCAATCTGAGTTCGGAGTTAACACTCCCATGTCCCAATGCCTCTTTTAAACTGGCTGTGGAGGTAACTGATTTAAGTCAGACAGGTGTAAATAGCCAGAGGCAAATCCTAGAAGTTCACAATTCTCCAAAATTCATATGCATTTTCCCAGACAGAAGGGATTTATATTAATGATGTAGGTTGAAGAGTTTTTTATTGGGTAAAGTTACATGGATATGTTGTGCTGACACAGTTCCAATGTCTAAAAATAAGACCGATGTAAAGCTTTGTTGGGTCAGCTTCCTAGTTCCTTGCTGCCCTAGGAGACTCAAAACATATTCACCAAACAGGTAATTTGGTTCTGCCTAGTACTTGAATTGTTTCAAGTTGGGAGCGTAGGTGGTCAGAGGCAGCATGTGTGATTATGTTCAGTTCAGGGCAGTCTGAACTGAATGCTTCAAGTGTAGTCAGTTAGTGGACATTGGGCACTAGTTTATTCTCCATATATTGTTATTTTCTTTCAATTACATCATAAAGCGACTTACAGGACTGAAAGAAACCACTTGTGGGAATAGGAAAAAGTCCACTAGGAACAACAAGTCCATCCATTTTGATGGCACAACCCCACCTACCCACCTTCTCGCCATTTTCCTCAATCTCTGCATTCTCCAAAAACACATCTAATTGTCTCTATTTATATTGGATGTTCCCAAGTAACTCATTCCATGACTCTATTAACCATTTTATGATAAGTTCCTTCTGAATTATTTTCTTACTCCCAGTTCCCTCATTTTTTAGCTAGTGTCTGCTGGCATTTGAACGTTTCACATAGTGAATTATTTGCCTGGATCGATTTTTTTCAGTCGCCTTGAGGATCTTGAAAACCTTAAAAGTCCAAAGAAAAAAAGTTCAGCTTTAACCTTTTCTCATATCATCAAAGCTGGCAGCACAAATACAAGCCCAGGACACATTGACCAACAAGCATTGAATGGATAATTTCATGTGTCAGCGCACAGGGTCAAAATCCTCCACTTATCTTGGTTCACTACTGTTTTTGCTGTCATGCTGAATGACAGCAGATGGCTCTTTATCTGCTGCCTGTAGATGGAGACTCCATTATTGCCCGGTGGTCAAGTGATGGGAGAGGACAGTCTGACGAACGGTACTGAAGTGGCAGAGGATATATCTTCTGACTAGTATTAGATAGATGTATCCATTTTTTATGCCAGTGTTGTAGCAGGGTGCAAGCCCCAGATGCTGTCAAACCAGGCACTCCACTGATCATTGGGATCCAGCTTTGTAACTATATGAACTGTGGAACTTCACAACTATATTCCAAGTCAAATCAAATTCTCACTCCGAAAGAAGTGCGTGAGTCCATCCAGCTCATGTATCACTGTGTCTGTAATACCACCGATTAACTCAAGATTTGGCTTGAAAAGATATTTCCTTGTAGGTGAATCAAAATACAAAAAGTTTCATAAATGCAATTTGCATATCTAAACATTGCTATTGCAAAGACTGTGGGGGACCTGACATTTTTGCCATTATCTTTGATTTTAGTGCAACATCTCCTGCTGGCTACAGTTATGACAATCGATTTGGCTGCTGAATGCTGTTACTGTAATGACACCATCCTGCCCTCCACAATGTGATGCAGTAGGGGGCCCAATTTTCCCTTCTCAGGATGTATGCATTTGTTACAAATGCATGATTTTGATTGTAACCTTTTAAAAATAAAGATCAGATGGATTGTGGCTCTGTGTCAGCTAAACACAAGCTGTCCTGGCTTTCAATGATAAGTTCCATGTGCTGTTTTCAAATGCTAATAAATGCTTCAGTGGAAGTAGCCATATTTTTTACTCTGATCTAGATATTGTTTGTCTGGTAAACAGTGTCAAGGCATACCAATAAAAATGGAGCACAACTGATGTAGGTTATTTTATTTAATTGTTTGTGATAGGAAACAGTTTGTATGTTTGAAGCACGTACCATGAAGCTTTGCTAATTGCATTTCCGGATACGAACAAACAAGCATAGGAAAATGATGAAAACCAGATATTGGGAAAATTACTCAGTCTGAATCTGACTCTGAATAATGGCTGATAGTATTGATATTCTATTGTTTTGCATTGTAATGAGTATTACTCTGTAAGCGAATGAAATAAGGGGAAAAATATCAACAAAAAATATTTAATCTTTTACCAAAATGTTTTTTTTTCTGCCTGCAGATGAAATTTGTCCTTGGTGAATAACAGTAAAGCATTGAACTTTGCAGGAAGATTTAACAAGGATATCTATTGAGTCAATGAAGAGGGACATGAATAAAGTACAGTCCTCAGCTTATAGAGTTTGTCTAATTCCATTTCTACTTGGCATTCCAGTCAGTGCCTGTGCAGCACAGCTCTCGTCTGAATGTGCCAGTAACACACAGGAGTGGATGTGGGAAGCTCCAGTCCACCTATCACTTTGAGTTTGTGTAATCTAATCAAGCTGCATCATAGAAAGAATTGATAACAAGGAGGGAACATTTAATCAAATTCAAAGTCTCCTTGCACTCCGCATAAGCTCAGTAATGGGAAGCAGGTTTTGGACCCTAGGATTTTATTGATTGAGAAAAGAAAAACAATACATAATGGTATTACCTCACTTATTTTTCCCTCCCAGTTGCTCCGTGCCAGTTATCCTCCTCTGTTGATGCTTGTGCCTCCGATTACTCTTCACTTCCCACCTTCCTCATATCCTCTCTCAACCTGTATCTTAGTTTCACTTTCATCCCTCCTCTCATCAGGTCAGCTTCCACAGGCATGCTGATGACACTCAGCTCTACCTCGCTGCTTGCTCCATTGGCCCAAAGTACTGTTGCCACACTCTCAAATTGCCTGTCGGATATCAAGACCTGATGAGCCAAAATTACTTCAGCTGAACGTTGGCAAGACCAGGGCCATCTCTTTGGCTCCCATCACCTCCGTGCTTCTGGCCTCGATTCCCTCAACCTCCCCTGCTGCTACCTCTCAGGCTGAGTCAGGAATTGTATATTCTTGGCCTCCTGCTCAACCTTGGGTTCAGTTTCCTCCTTCACATCTCCTGCATTATCGGAACCACTTTGGACGCAATTTTCGATTGGCTACTGCCCCGGTTATGCCTACAAACAGGGAGGTAGTGAGCCGAAATGGGGAACAGAAGCGCTGACTTCCTGCTTGCTGTCTGCCCATTCTCCATGGCTTCAACCCACATCCTGATCTCTGCCCACTGACCTCGATTTATGTGGCCAGAGCTCCCACTGGACGCAGGCAGGGGCCTGATGAATATATGCAAATTGGGATCAAAAGACCCTTGTCAGGACCACCAACACCATTTTTGTCTCTGTCGCCAGTTTCTCAGCCTGCCCAAAAACAAGTTGGGAGGTGACCAGTTCCAATGATGTTTCAGGGGATCTTTAGCTGCTCTAAGATAAAACGCTGAAAAGTTTTGGGAGATATTTTGCCTGTATTACATTGTACTCTTTGACTATTTAGACCGTTTCAAGGTGCTTGTAATGGCTGTTCAAAAGGTCTTAAGGGGCTTCTAGCAACACACTGTTTTGTTCATAGGGGTCCTTCTGGCAATTCCACTCTGGCTAGAGGATGAGGAGGAGAATCTTCTTCTGCTGCTCACTTGCTGATTGAGCACCTCCACCCACAGCTGCATCAGAGAATCTGGGAGCTCTGGATGAAGCCACGTTGCCTGCTGCTTCCATTAATCACCATTAAAAGTTGCCCCTCCCCTTTAAGGGGCTGCAGGCTGCCTTTAAATAGCCACTGTCCTGCAGTATTTCCCTCACTCCCAATCGGCGAGCTGCCTATACAGAGCGTTAGTAATGCTGGCAGCTTGTTGGTTACATGTTAATGAGGCCCCGACCACGGAAATGGCTCAGGCCTCCCACCGACTGCGTCTGGCAGGCGGAGCTGTCATCCTTTGCACCGCCTGCTCGATGTACACGCTGCTGAAAATCGACCCCGTTCTTTCTCTTCTACAACACTGCCCACCTCAGTCCCTGACTCCTCCCTTCTACTCCCGGAGCCCAAATCCATGGCTTCATCCTCTCATCCCCTCAGAGCTTTCTGTTTGGCCTCCCGGCATCCACCCTTCACCAGTTTCAATTCATCCAAAACATTGTAAAAAAAAATCCTCGCCCGCATTATGTCCCAGATTTCCATTACCCGCATCCCTCCAAGCTTTACTGGCTCTCCCCGTCCCAACATGTCGATTTCAAAATTCCCGTTCTTGCTTTCAAATCTCTCCATGGCTTCAACCCACATCCTGATTTCTGCCCACTGATCCCCGCCTGCCTTATGTTCCTGCATGTACTCTTTGCTCTACTAACACACGTATGAGGAGAGATTGGGTCGACTAGGCCTATATTCACTAGAGTTTAGAAGAATGAGAAGTGATCTCATCAAAACATATAAAATTCCAACAGGACTAGACAGACTAGATGCAGGGAGGATGTTCCCGATAGCTGGGGAGTCCAGAACCAGGGGTCACAGTCTCAGGATACGGGGTATGCCATTTAGAACCGAGATGAGGAGAAATTTCTTCACTCAGAGGGTGGTGAACCTGTGGAATTCTCTACCACAGAAGGCAGTGGAGGCCAAGTCATTAGATGTATTCAAGAAGGAGATAGATATATTTCTTAATGCTAAAGGGATCAAGGGATATGGGGAAAAAGCTGGAACAGGGTACTGAGTTAGACGATCAGCCATCATCATTTTGAATGGCGGAGCAGGTCCGAAGGGCCGAATGGCCTACTCTCGTTCCTATTTTCTGTGTTTCTATGTTTCTGTGTAACACAAGACACTTTCTCAAAACCCCCTCCCAATGTTGGCCACTCATTCAGTCACTACGTGCCTGCCATCTGGAATTTTCTTACCCTCCTCCTTGCCACCTCCCTGCTTTCTCGAACCTCCTCAAAATCCCCTTCTTTGGCTGTGCCTTTAGTTTATTATCCAACTCCTCCATTGCCTTCCCCTTTCCCCATGTTCGGTATCCTGAATATTGTAAAGCCTGACATGTTCTGTATGTGAGGAGTGTTATATAAATGTATTGTTGATACTCATCATGCAGCTTTTCATACCTCTGATGATCATTATATGTCTCCTTTTGCTTTTGTATGTGTGTACAAATGGTTCAAAGCTCTCACTTGTTTCAGAAGCTGGGCGGAAGACATAGTGCTTCTCTTGAAAGGAAAATTGATCATGTAATCTAAAAATAGTTCAGCCAGATTTGGAAAAAAAATCACAATATCTTACCAGAAATCAATCACCTTTTGATAAAATTAGTACTGGTGCAATTATCTCTGATATAATCTAAATCTGGAAGGAAGAAATGGATTTGATGCATACAATAATGTCACAGAGGCCCATAATTTATTTGCTGTGTTAAATGCTGGTCTCTGAAATTCTGAAAGGTCTTTTATCTGATCAGGTATTATTACATTCCCAAAGGACAGCTTTACAGAACTACACAGAGAGGGATGAGCTCGAAGGTCATTTCCTCCCTTATTGAACACAATTCCCCTAAAATAGCTGTTCAGACATTTACAGTCCAACATAAAGTGACTACATCACTAAATATTTCCTTTATTAACATTACAGAGCCTGTGTAGCAGTGTTTGAAGTGTTGCTTTGCTTTTGCCCCTCCCAACCAACCACCACCATCACTTTTCCCCTTCCTGCCTTGAAGATGCTGACTCATGGGCTACAATTCGATGGGATTATCAGTCATTTGCTTTTTCAGTAAAGTGATCATTCTCTGCGTGAAAGCCCAGACAGTGAGCATTAGCAGGCTATTTGACCATGGGGGGCATTACAGACAAGCCTAATTCTGTCGTCACCTGGCAGGCACACACATACGCTTTGCAGTAGTGATAGTGATTAGGAACGAAAACCCTTGACTTCTTAAAAACTTTATCCTAAACCAGGACACTGAGGTCAGCTATAATGCCCACACTGTCACACCAACAGAGATCACCTAATGCAGCATGGACCAAGGATCAAATCTAGGACCTTTCCTGTCTGTATAGCTCATGTAAGGGAGCTACCAGGGTAGTTGTCAGGACAGAGTTCACAGACAATTAAATGTTCCAGTGTTGAATCCTAAGGCTTTTCAAAATGGGGATTATTGTATTTAATGGTAAACGCCTCCATTCAAATCCAAATATTGAAAGGCAAATAGCAAAGTGCAATGATCTTCTGGGTTTGAGCTGCTGCATTGACTGTCCAATTTCAAAATGGCGACCAAGATTCTTGTTGGCCACCTTGAAGTAATGATCATTGTCCTTCTACTGCTCTCTAAAGTGTCAACCAAGAGTCTAACTCAACATAACGTGAACGATGACTGGAGCACAGCAGTACACCGAAGAAAGAGTGAGAGGAAACAGCAAAAAAGATGAAGGGAAGTAAGAAGAAAGCAAAACCTTCTTGGCCAAAAAGAAATAAAAAGAACAATACCCACACAAAGAAGATAAATTTGAGGGGAAATTGAGAATCAAAGAGAGGGGGAGAAAATCAAGTTCTAATTTGTGTGAACAGTTTAATTTTCCACTATACAGTGCTTTACTCCTCGGGTTTCCATGATGTTTTTCTCAGTTTATTTCCCGGCTTTCCTTCATGCAATGTCAGTTGGATCTGTATCTGAGGAGATATAAGGAAATAACCCCTGAAACACAGAAACAGAAATGCAGTCAGTGGGTAAAGCACAATCATTATGTAGAAACACTCCACTGCATTAGCACTGCTCTCAGTAAGCTAATAATTCGGGATATTTGTAAGCCATTCACCATTTTTATTTTCACTGAAACTCTTTTTTTCAATTTTCTCTCCTTTTCTCCTCTCCTAAAGGTACTGACTTTTGCTGGGGTACAGTCCCAAAGGTAACTCATCCAGATGGCTATTTTTAATGTAGATTTTCGCATGGGAAACGCAGAAGTGAAGTGAGTGCATCAGAATCTGCGATCTCAACTCAAGGGAAGGCAATTATTCTTGATCTGGGTTTCCCGCGCGACGACCAGCCAGATTGACAGGCTGGCTGCCTGTCGCGAGGGAAAGCAGCTGGAGATCGGAGGGGAGGGAGGGAGGGAGAGATTGTGACCTGTGGAGGACATTGGGGTGGGGAGGGGGAGGCCGTGGAGAAGATCGCGGGCTGGGAGGAGGATGGACCAAATAACCTTCCTTACCCATGTCAATCTTCTGATGTCACTGTGTCACTGCATCAACATGATGGTCACAGATATACAATAGTGGATTCAATAGGTAGCACCAGGATACATGGCTTAGAATTTCTGATCAGCTTTATTTTAATGCCAGTGCTAACCCATCTAAAATAAATAGAATACAGCTCGCTGATCGAAAAATCTAAGCCATAATAGTTTCAGGGTAAGACATTTTGATGTTTGTTGTTGAAGTGATTATTCAGTTATCAGTGATATTTGTGGAATTGTGTCATAGCAAATGGCAGAATCTTATTACTTTATAAAGCTACTCAGGCCTATGGGCGTGATTTTCGTCTTCATCACTTGGCCGGTAAACCAGCAGGGTATATTGCCCACCCATTGAAACTGCCCGATATTTATTTCCATTGGAAATGTAAATCAGGCAGTTTCTATAATGGGCAGCTGATCTGTCCCGCCGATTTACTGCTCAAGTGGTAAGGACAAAAATCACCACCTATGAATTTGTGGCAACTTAGTTGTGTTAAAGAAAGAACATATTTGCATTTATCAAAAAGTACAGCTTGTAACACCCACAGATCTTTTATCCTGTATATTTGGTGACATGTATGGCTGATAGTGAGGAAAGAGGAACCTGGACTGATTGCTGCTCTTCAAATGAATGCAATAACTATTCAACAGTCAGAAGTAATGTTTTGTTCTCCTGGGCTCAAATGCACCATTCAGCATCGATCCCTGATTTATCTTGAGTTAGATAATCAAAGCTGGGGGTGGCGGTAGAGGTTCTACAGTTGGTGTGAATGTCCCTCACTTCATAGGCAATGACGTGTATGAAATGTTAAGGGAAAAGAACTGAAATGTTCTGTGCATGATCAGTGAGAAAGTTGTCAGCAGGTTCAAACTTCTTGCTGTGAATGATAGTGTACCCTCCTGGAGTGTGGGAAATTTGAATCTGCAGATATAACTGTAGATACCTATCCCCAGTATTATCACTGGGGATCAGTTACTCCCGTGCTCCTCTTAAGTTAGCACCAATGCCTGGTCTGAGGAGGGTAAAAACAACCAGTGGTTATTGCTCCTGTATGTTATAAAGTGACCCCTGCTGGAAAGTGAGCACGTGTTTACATCAATTGAGAATTGGATTGGGCATTGCTATGATGCCTCCCATGCTTAAATAGCTTTCTAAGCTCACCCGTGAAGAATGGCCACTTGAACAAGGTAGCAAAGAGTGCAGGGACCCATGGAACCCGTACGAGAGATGGTGGGAGAAAATTGAAAAGGTATTAATAATCAAATTATAATTTTGCAAAGAGGTTTTGGTAATTCTGATGGGACAGACATTAAAGTTGAGGCTATATCCTTCGTACTTCAGTAGGTTTTGTTTGTTTTCATCAAAACCAACATTGGTATTGAATTCTCACTAAAGTTATGAACTGGCTCATCGAAACCTCCAGACCCAGCCATCTTGAGCTGCTGAACCATGCAGTTGTTTTTATGTCATGAAATCTATGTTGTGTCTGTAGTCCTGCAGTAACAATGGCTGATGATTTTGAATCCAGTAACAAAAGAGGAAAAAAAATGGACCCTGCTCCAGACCATCATCTTACAAAGAATTACAAAGAATGTACAGCACAGTATCAGGCCATTCGACCCCACAGGTCCATTCCGGCGTTTACGCTCCACCTGAGCCTCCTCCCACCCTTCTTCATCTAACCCCATCAACATATCCTTCTATTCCTAATCTTCATCAGTTGAAAGTGACATGAGACACAGAATTGTGTGGAATACAAACCTGATTATGTCTGGTGTGACAGCACTGCATTTGTGATGTGTTGTGTGATATGTAGTACGGCTGTTGGCATAAAAGATGAGCAGCACAAACCCGGATTCAAAAAGAGGTGTGAGATGGAGCTCATTTCTGAGAGTGAGATTTCAGCAGTGCCAGGAACAGTTGAACTGAAAGTCACATGGCAGACATTCTGATGCCATGGAACCAGTGAGGGAAATAGCATCTGGATTCTGAACAGAGACGGGGAGAAACACTGAACAAATCAAATGCATCAAATAGTTCACTCGTGGTATGCTTGTGGGTCTGCGATGAATGATCATTAAAGAAAAATTGTCTGGAATGTAAAGTAGATCAGCCTTGCCAGTTCATTTTGTTAATTTAGCCATTTGTTTATGACTGGAATGACTGGTTCAATGAAATAGAAGGTAACCTGCACATTCCTCGTAATGGAACGCTGATTGATGCGAGAGCACAGCATGTTGGTGCCTTTACCAGCAACATTAGTGCCTCTCAACTCATTCACAGCACACCAGGAACTTGAGAATGTGGTGAATATTCAAGAACGACAACATGTTATTAAAACACCCACCTCAACACAAAGAACTCTCAGCCAAATGTTTGCCTGAGAGAACAGAGGGACCAGCTGCTGTGCCTGAGCTTTTATTGAGATGTATCAATCACAGTTTTAAAGGGCCAAATCAACTTTCGCATGAATCTCGCCTCTGTTTCACTGGCGAGATTCAGAATCCGTAGGAAACCTCACTGGCGAGATTCAGAAGCCATGGGAAACCTCACTGGCGAGATTCAGAAGCCATGGGAAACCTCACTGGCGAGATTCAGAAGCCATGGGAAACCTCACTGGCGAGATTCAGAAGCCATGGGAAACCTCACTGGCGAGATTCAGAAGCCATGGGAAACCCGTGTAGATGAAGTAAAATTTGTTTCTGTTTAAGAAACAATTAAAAAATGCCTACCTCAAATATTTCAAGTAGGCAAATTGCCCCACTAACGATACGCCCGCCGGCAATAATTGGGGATGTGACTTCCGGGTTTCAGCTGCGTATGAGCATCTAAACGCACCCACGTTAAACCATGTGGACATGTTGGAGCCGGGTTGAGGTCGCACTACAAAAACTAGGGATTTTCACTACCCACTCGTCCCCAACCCACCCGTTCTTGGGGGTTAAAATTCCCCCCACCCCGTGTCTGCATTACCCATTAATTGCTAATGCAAACAGAATGTACACCCAGTCAACATTTAGACAATAACATTATTTTCAGTGGGCCAGCCATTGGAGATAATGGAGTTCTCCTGATCTTGTAACTTAGAGGGAGATCAGCAGAACTCCCAAAGAAACAGTGCAAATGGTTGAAAATGACAGATGATCGGGAGAACCCCCATGAAATTTCAGGACTAATAGCTTGAAAATCCTGCAAAGACTCTTGAGGGTGCAGAGGTGCGACAGGTTCGGAAGTTTGGCCTGGTGCTTTCACCTTGGCGTGACCCCAAATCGTGGGGATAGGATCATTAGAATAATCAGAGTGGGTGACCCACACCTGTAAAGACACACCATGCTGCTGGAATCTCGAATGGCATCCAGCCGCTCCAAGAGGGGGCTCCTTAGCCCCTCATCGGCCAAAGCTTGCAATATGTTCTTTGCTTTTAATTTCCCGCAGGGAACATTTCCCCAGGTATTCGAAGGTTCAATCCATCTTCAGACGTTTATAAGCGCACAACAGAAACCATGCTTGCTCACAGTTGCTGTGGAAACCATTGGGTGGAAGAGGGGCTCAATGCACCGAGTTCCCAGGTGATCCTGGGACAACCCCTCAATCATAATTTCAAACCACTGCCGGGATAGAGTTGGGACAGGGAGAAGACACATCCACCACTCCGGGTTGGAGTCTGAAACTTATGCTGGATGGGAAAGAATTCCTGGGCAGAACTGCCGGCTCCCCAAGGTGAGTGCCTCTTTCAGCACTCATTTTGGGCCAGCAGGAGCAGAAGTGCTCCCCACAGGCTTCTCAAGGAAGCCCTTGGCCTCCCCCAGCCCCGATCACCAGCCTCCCCCTCACAAACCCTGATTACCGACCTCCCCCCAAGGCCCGATGGCCGACCTCCCCCGAGGCCCGATTACCGACCTCCCCCCAGGCCTGATTACCGACCTCCCCCGAGGCCCGATTACCGACCTCCCCCCAGGCCTGATTACCGACCTCCCCCCAGGCCTGATTACCGGCCTCCCCCAAGGCCTGATTACTGACCTCCCCCCAGGCCCGATTACCGACCTCCCCCCAGGCCTGATTAACGACCTCCCCCCAGGCCTGATTAACGACCTCCCCTCAGGCCCGATTACCGACCTCCCCCCAGCCTGATCATTGACCTCCCCCCAGGCCTGATCACCGACCACCCCCCCAGGCCAGATTGCTGACCTCCCCCCAGGTCCGATCATTGACCTCCCCCCAGGCCTGATCACCAACCACCCCTTCCAGGCCGGATTGCTGAGTTCCCCCAGGCCTGATCGCCAACCTCCCCCAAGGCCTGATTACCGACCTCCCCCCAGGCCTGATCGCCAACCTCCCCCAAGGCCTGATTACCGACCTCCCCCCAGGCCTGATCGCCAACCTCCCCCAAGGCCTGATTACCGACCTCCCCCCAGGCCTGATCGCCAACCTCCCCCAAGACCTGATTACCGACCTCCCCCCAGGCCTGATTACCGACCACCCCCCCAGGCCTGATTACCGACCAACCCCCCAGGCCCGATTGCTGACCTCCCCCTTCCCGATTACCAGGGACTCTCCCCAAGGGTCCCCGGCTGCAGCCTCCTGCCGCAGATGATTTCTCCCACCCGCAGGCCAGGCTATCAACTTGACCGGCTGCCGGGCAGAAGACGGGGCTACAAAATGTTAATGAGGTCCTGCCGTTAAGTTTGGCGGGACCTCTGCAGGTTCTTTGGCTGTTTTCCACTTCGCCCACACCCTCCCCACCTCCCTGTAAATATCAGGGCCGTGGTCTTGTATTTGACATTAAAATCAAGCATGCACAGAACACTACAGGTGACATCCCATGCACTCCATAAATCGCACAACCAGTTTCAAATTCTGGAAAAGGCTTTCAGAGAAACTATTAATATAGTTATTTTAGGATCTCTTTTTCATTATTCTAGCCAACCCAATTTTCTTGCAATTTTTGCAGAGCTATTCAGCATATATTTTATGGGCTTCATGAATAACCAACCGCCCAATTACATTAATTGAAAAGCGCTATTGCAACATTATATCTGGAAGTTTAAAGGATGGTTCAGAGGGTATGATTCAGATTAACTAATTACATGAAGTAATAATGGCCGAGACGTTTCAGAATCCAGCCTCACAATGAAAGAACGTGAATTAAGTTTGTGAATAGTTCACTTTTCTAAAGCGAACCGTTGTTTTAACATCTGTTTCATGGAACACATTGTGTGTTGTTGTCATGTGACACTGACTGGCAGAAAATAATCCAAAAAGGCTATGCTACAGTTAAATTGAATGGGCTGGTTGACTGTGTAAGTACTTAAACCTTTTGAGTGATTAACACAGCAGCTATTAGTCCGACTGTATAGAGTTCTTGTTTAATCAGCATAGTATGGATCACATACTCTTTAACTGTATGTTTCTATTTATTTAGCAGAGTAAGGGTCGTTCATGTAGAGACACTGGGGTCAATATTCCTGACCCTTCCTTTGCCCTGGTGCTGAATATGAACAGTGCACACAAAGTGTGCTGCACCTATCCTGGCCCAGGGGCGCCTTAATTTCCTGTTCCAACACATTATCATGGAGACCAGCAGCTAGAAGGCCCCAGGCCTAAAGATCAACAGGGACAGTGAAAAAAAATAAAACTTATTTAGGGGTTCCTCTTCAGTTTGCTGCTTGGCTACCTCAAGCCCTACGAATCAAGGAGGATCCCGTTCAAACTTCCAAAGCTAGCTTCATGCCATGCCCCTATGTCTTATCACCCTATAGCCGCAGGATTGGGAAGATGAGGTGTAGGCCCTGCTCTGCCCCCCTCCCCACAGGAAGCCCTCGAGATCCTGGGGCAATGTAAAGGTGGTGACGACCTGGCATAACGGGTGTCTGCCACCTTTTCCTTACCTTCCTGCTTGGGGAATGGGTTTTTCCAGGGGTAAGGGTCAGGGGTCAGGAAAATTGCCCACCCCCACAGCCACTTTTAGCAGGGTAATGGTTACTTACTGACTAACTGAACAGAGCTCCCGTTTTTCAGCACAGCAAGGATCTTAAAAGCTATAGGCTTTTCAAAGGATAAACAACAGCCAGGAATAATTTTAAATTTGATTGTTCAGAACACTTGCATGGCAAAGCTTATATGTTATATGTCACACTGTGCAGTTTTCTAAAACTGAAGAATGCAGAGTATAGAACCAATCAGATTAATTAACTTAACTGTTAGCATAGAATTGAAGGACACACCCCAAATAAAATTAACCAAGCCCTGGCAAGATTGGTTATTGGAAGAATTTTTTTCCCCACAGAGTGATAAGTATGTTAGTGTGTCATCACCTTTGAGAAAGTGTTTGATGAGAATTTAGCAGGAACAAAATTGATTGTTGTAAGAATATGCGCAAATGGAGGTGAGTAAATACAATGTGATACATAGTGGCTTCTGAGCTAATGGGTCGTGGGAATGTCATGTGAAGGAAAACAACTGGTCAAGGATGAATAATGGAGGACATGTGGTTAGCTTGATTTACTTGTGAGGGCAGGAAGAACTTTTCCTCGAGTGTAAATGGGTTGAGTAATAATAAAAATCCTTATATTTATATAGCGCCATATCATATCAAAATGTTTCCACCATGAATTTCTTTTCATGTGATGTGATTGTATTGTAGGTATGCATGGCAGGCATTCTGTATCAGCAACATCACACAAAGAGCAATGAGATGAATGACCAGCTAATTTGTGGTCTTGGTGGAAGACGCAATGTTGGCCAGGACAACAGGAGAACTCTCTGGGGATGATTTTTACTCTGAGCCCGGTACCCCACACGTCCGCAGCTTTTCGCGTGGGGAACTCGGAAGCGAATTGAGTGCGTCGCATTCTACGATCGCAACTCAACTGAAGGTAAGTATTTGAGCTTGCGGGCTTTCCAAGTCCAGGCAGCCAAATCGATGGCTGCCTGTCGGCAGTGAAAGGAGCTGCAAATCAGAGAGTGGGGTGGGGCGGAGAGAGAGAGACCATCGGGCTTGGAAAAAAATCAGAATTGGGGGGGAACGTGGACGTCAGGGGTGGGGTGGGGGTCAGCCAGCAACGGAGATCGGTTGCGGGGAGGTTCAGCCAGCGATGACATCGGGGCGGTCGAGCCAACAATGGCGATCAGGGTTGGGGGGGGTCCAGCATTGGGGGCAGGGTCCAACATTGGAGGGAGGGTCCAGCATCGGGAGGGATACCATCAGGGTGGGGGGGGTGGTGGTTGACAAATCGTGGAGTACCTGTCAGCCAGGTGAGCTTGTTGGTCCTTTTTTTTTTATTCGTTCACGGGATGTGGGCGTCGCTGGCAAGGCCGGCATTTATTGCCCATCCCTAATTGCCCTCGAGAAGGTGGTGGTGAGCCGCCTTCTTGAACCGTTGCAGTCCGTGTGGTGACGGTTCTCCCACAGTGCTGTTAGGAAGGGAGTTCCAGGATTTTGACCCAGCGACAATGAAAGAACGGCGATATATTTCCAAGTCGGGATGGTGTGTGACTTGGAGGGGAACGTGCAGGTGGTGTTGTTCCCATGCGCCTGCTGCCCTTGTCCTTCTAGGTGGTAGAGGTCGCGGGTTTGGGAGGTGCTGTCGAAGAAGCCTTGGCGAGTTGCTGCAGTGCATCCTGTGGATGGTGCACACTGCAGCCACAGTGCGCCGGTGGTGAAGGGAGTGAATGTTTAGGGTGGTGGATGGGGTGCCAATCAAGCGGGCTGCTTTATCTTGGATGGTGTCGAGCTTCTTGAGTGTTGTTGGAGCTGCACTCATCCAGGCAAGTGGAGAGTATTCCATCACACTCCTGACTTGTGCCTTGTAGATGGTGGAAAGGCTTTGGGGAGTCAGGAGGTGAGTCACTCGCCGCAGAATACCCAGCCTCTGACCTGCTCTCGTAGCCACAGTATTTATATGGCTGGTCCAGTTAAGTTTCTGGTCAATGGTGACCCCCAGGATGTTGATGGTGGGGGATTCGGCGATGGTAATGCCATTGAATGTCAAGGGGAGGTGGTTAGACTCTCTCTTGTTGGAGATGGTCATTGCCTGGCACTTATCTGGCGCGAATGTTACTTGCCACTTATCAGCCCAAGCCTGGATGTTGTCCAGGTCTTGCTGCATGCAGGCTCGGACTGCTTCATTATCTGAGGGGTTGCGAATGGAACTGAACACTGTGCAGTCATCAGCGAACATCCCCATTTATGACCATATGATGGAGGGAAGGTCATTGATGAAGCAGCTGAAGATAGTTGGGCCTAGGACACTGCCCTGAGGAACTCCTGCAGCAATGCCCTGGGGCTGAGATGATTGGCCTCAAACAACCACTACCATCTTCCTTTGTGCTAGGTATGACTCCAGCCACTGGAGAGTTTTCCCCCTGATTCCCATTGACTTCAATTTTACTAGGGCTCCTTGGTGCCACACTCGGTCAAATGCTGCCTTGATGTCAAGGGCAGTCACTCTCACCTCACCTCTGGAATTCAGCTCTTTTGTCCATGTTTGGACCAAGGCTGCAATGAGGTCTGGAGCCGAGTGGTCCTGGCCGAACCCAAACTGAGCATCGGTGAGCAGGTTATTGGTGAGTAAGTGCCGCTTGATAGCACTGTCAACGACACCTTCCATCACTTTGCTGATGATTGAGAGTAGACTGATGGGGCGGTAATTGGCCGGATTGGATTTGTCCTGCTTTTTGTGGACAGGACATACCTGGGCAATTTTCCACATTGTCGGGTGGATGCCAGTGTTGTAGCTGTACTGGAACAGCTTGGCTAGAGGCGCAGCTAGTTCTGGAGCACAAGTCTTCAGCACTACAGCTGGGATGTTGTCAGGGCCCATAGCCTTTGCTGTATCCAGTGCACTCAGCCGTTTCTTGATATCACGTGGAGTGAATCGAATTGGCTGAAGACTGGCTTCCGTGATGGTGGGGATATCGGGAGGAGGCTGAGATGGATTATCCACTCGGCACTTCTGGCTGAAGATGGTTGCAAACGCTTCAGCCTTGTCTTTTGCACTCACGTGCTGGACTCCGCCATCATTGAGAATGGGGATGTTTGCAGAGCCTCCTCCTCCCGTTAGTTGTTTAATTATCCACCACCATTCACGACTGGATGTGGCAGGACTGCAGAGCTTTGATCTGATCCGTTGGTTGTGGAATCGCTTAGCTCTGGCTATAGCATGTTGCTTCCGCTGTTTAGCATGCATGTAGTCCTGAGTTGTAGCTGCACCAGGTTGGCACCTCATTTTTAGGTACGCCTGGTGCTGCTCCTGGCATGCTCTTCTACACTCCTCATTGAACCAGGGTTGATCCCCTGGCTTGTTGGTAATGGTAGAGTGAGGAATATGCCGGGCCATGAGGTTACAGATTGTGCTGGAATACAATTCTGCTGCTGCTGATGGCCCACAGCGCCTCATGGATGCCCAGTTTTGAGCTGCTAGATCTGTTCTGAATCTATCCCATTTAGCACGGTGGTAGTGCCACACAACACGTTGGATGGTGTCCTCAGTGCGAAGACGGGATTTCATCTCCACGAGGACTGTGCGGTGGTCACTCCTACCAATACTGTCATGGACAGATGCATTTGCGACAGGTAGATTGGTGAGGACGAGGTCAAGTAAGTTTTTCCCTCGTGTTGGTTCGCTCACCACCTGCCGCAGGCCCAGTCTAGCAGTTATGTCCTTCAGGACTCGGCCAGCTCGGTCAGTAGTGGTGCTACCGAGCCACTCTTGGTGATGGACATTGAAGTCCCCCACCCAGAGTACATTTTGTGCCCTTGCTACCCTCAGTGCTTCCTCCAAGTGGTGTTCAACATGGAGGAGGACTGATTCATCAGCTGAGGGAGGACGGTAGGTGGTAATCAGCAGGAGGTTTCCTTGCCCATGTTTGACCTGATGCCATGAGATTTCATGGGGTCCAGAGTCAATGTTGAGGACTCCCAGGGCCACTCCCTCCTGACTGTATATCACTGTACCGCCACCTCTGGTGGGTCTGTCCTGCCGGTGGGACAGGACATACCCAGGGATGGTGATGGAAGAGTCTGAGACGTTGGCTGAAAGATATGATTCTGTGAGTATGGCTATGTCAGGCTGTTGCTTGACTAGTCTGTGGGACAGCTCTCCCAATTTTGGCACAAGTCCCCAGATGTTAGTAAGGAGGACCTTGCAGGGTTGACTGGGCTTGGTGTTTTTTTGCCGTTGTCGTGTCCGGTGCCTAGTGGTCCGATGCCGGGTGGTCCGTCCGGTTTTATTCTGGATGAAGCACTCCTGCTCTTCTGGACTCACAAGCAGTGCAATAAAAGCACTCACCTCATTGATCCAGCCCTTCCCGCCTGCTGTCGCCTGATGAGATTCGGAAGTATTGGGAATCCCGAACAGGTAAGGTTAAATTCATTTTAATGTTCCAACACACAAAATATTTAGTACCTCAAGCATCTCAATGAGGTACATCGCCCTTTTAACTATCGGCCCGCCTGCTTTAAGTGGGGGAGGGACTTCCTGGTGTCTGCTCTCCACACGCAGACAAACCTGCCCCGATTAAACCCCGAAGTGGGCGAGTTGGAGCCGGAATGTGGTCCCGCTCCAAAAACCTGTTATTTTAACCTACCACCCATCCCCAACCCACCTGTTCTTGGGGGTTAAAATTTACCCCTGTGTGTGTCTTGAAATAGTGATCTTTAACATTCACCTGAACCACCGGAACAAGCAGACACAGCTTTGCTATAAGGATTAATTTGAAGGGTGGCACTTTTAACAACATGGAGCTCCCTTAGTATTGCATGGGTGTGTCATCTTAGACTATGAGCTGAAACTAGGCTCAGTTCCACAACTTTCTGACCCAGAGGTCAGAAGACTACCGACTGATCCAAGCTGACAAACAGTAGAGTTTACGATTGAGTGCGATATACAGGGTCCGTGGAAGAAATAGCTTCAATGGCCAAAATAGCCTTTCTTTGTCCTGCTCTATGCTCTTCAGCTACTCACATTCCTCATTTTACAGACAGCTACTTCCAAATTTCTGATTGTCTGTAATCTCCTGGAAATACAAAAAAGTCCATTTCTTGTTATGTGGTTTAATTACTGGGAAACAAACAGATTTATCTACTTCCTTTTACTGTCTGTTGATTTAAAGAAACAGAACACACTATATTCAAAGTTTAATTAAGCTTGTTTGAAGATAAGGCACCATCATAATATTTATCATGCTAATTGTATGGAGGTCCTGCTTGCTCAACGGGATAGGAGTTAAAGTGCCAGTCACTGTGCGATTAACGTAGAAATTGTGTTTGTTTTTGCAGGTTAAAGCTTGTACCATATCCTTTTCAGACAGAGGGTGACCTCTGACATTCAAAACTTGTCATCACCCACGTATATTGGTTTACCGGCTGAAATCCCTGCAGGGTTTCTGCTTGACCTTTAGTTCAGATGGAGTAATGCATTTGTCAAGAGTTGCTGATCAGCTGCTTGTCCTAACAGAATGACTTCAGGATTTGCGACACGTTTAAATGTTGTTCTGCCACAAGATCACAGAGATCTCTGCAAGTTGCTCTTCCAACTGCTGTGAACCAGCAGATGGGTGTGCAAGCTGGATTCGCAACTGACGTGTACCAAATGAGCTGTTTAAAGGAACAGGTGTGCCCACAATGAGCAGAGATTATGCCAGCTGCATTATTCTTATTCAGGTTGTTGCCTTTTTCACACAATTTTTCACGTAAGTGTTTATTTAGTATTAACAATTTGAAAACATGTCACGTCTCTTGAGGTACCACTGACTCTACCAGGCAACTGAGGCAGTGGAGCGCCTCTCACACTTTTCAGTAAGTTGAATTGAAAGACCTGAAATTCCTCAGGAGTTCTGCTGGTCTTCCCCCTCCGGGCACATCCAGATCCCAGCTGTATTCCATTGGGTTCCATTAGACTCCCACTGAAGCTACAGTGAAAATTCAGCAGAACCCCTGAGGAAGTTCATGGTCATTTTCATCAATTGATCATGGCCAATACCACAGGCAATTTACTAATGTAACACATATTCTTAATCATGCTAGAAGATCCTCCATATCATTCCTGGTTTACCAAAGATGTGGGTTCATATTTATAATTCCCCACAGAGCGGACTCCCAAACTTGGTCATGCTGCCTGAGGAAAATGCCAAAGAGAGGATTAGCACTTCTCATGGGGGCAGAAGGGGGCAGCGACTATGAGTCATCGTTGAATCACTGGTGTGTTACACCTAAAAATTGATTCAAACAATATAGTGACTAAGGTTTAAAAGCAGATTACCTACTTGCTCTCTTGATCAAGGAATGGTGCATATGGCAGCAAGAAACGGGACAGAGTAGAACTAAAAATAAGATTTCCTTAGTCTAACTTTAGGCTGTAATTTGGCCTTTGTGATTGCTGAGCCAATCAGAACAAGTTACTTTTACATCAGACTTGATCTGAAACTGCTTGCTTTGAATTCAATTCATGCATCAGCATCACAAGACATAATCTGCAAATACATTATGTGAGCTTTTAGAGACTCTCCACTGATGAGAAGTAATATGAGTCTCTAAACTCCTTTAATAACATATAGGATGTGCTGTGGGATGGCCATATGGCTGCCACTAAGGACCCTTGCACTTTATGAAATGGTGCAGTGAAAGGGATAGCTGAGACTTGCTGGTGTTGCTCTTAGTGGAGAAGGAAATGAAAATGCTAGCTATACTGAACAACACATCAACTGTGGGCAGAAAATTAGCTGATGATTCGAAGCCTGGAAGCAAATGGAAGCAGAAAAGTTGAAGGAGGAAGCTACTTTGACTGCCACTGGCAGTGTTAGCTACAGGTCTCCTCGCAACAGATTGAACAGTTCTGTAATGGTCTTCCTGGTAACCTGGAACTTGTAAAGATCATTACCCATGCCAGGTAGATGTGCAAAGGCCCACAGTCATGGTTTGTAGCACATGCAGCAATTTAGATGCTGTCAGATCTATCTCTTGTGTTTTCTTTGTTCTCAAGCATGAAAACCTGTGATAAGGACTCTTTTGAAATATGATAGTTTAAAAATGGCTTATGAAAGCTCCTTTCTTGACAGGTGATAATGTTGCTGGTCTCTATTGTACACTGTCAATGGATGGGCTTAACTCTGGGTGGGAAATCGATCTGAAACATGGAAATCTGCAGACTGCATCACAGTGCCCTTAATTGTGTGCCTTTTCTACATATACTGAAACAACAGCAGTGGGAAATGCATAGGAGAAGATAGCAAAGTGTGCGTTGTGATTGAGGACTTGACAAGATCGATAAATCCCAATGTTCCGGACCCCGCATGCCCACTTTCTGCCAGCAGAACCATTTCTGCCAAGCAGAATCTGTTTCTTTTTGCTGTGAGTCCATTGCTTTTGCTGGGAATGGATTCACTGCACTGTGGGGGTCAAAAAAATCTCCTAAATGTATTCGCTCAAACATAAATCTCCTAATTTCTGATCCACCTCGAAACTTGCCAAATCTAAACTCGTAACTGCCGATCCCATAACCACATGTTAATATATAACATGCATTATCTTTCTCATAACCAATCAGGTATTGCATAGCAATAAAAGGCATAGGAGATATATCGAAATCCATGGCATAGATCTCATGGAAATTCACAACAGTATGGAAAAGAATAGCTTTCCTACATTGCAACAGTGACTACAGCTCAAAACTACTTCATTGGCTGTAAAGCACTTTGGGTTGTCCTGAGGTCATGAAAGTCACTAGACAAATGCAAGTCAGTCTTTACTGAAGACCCTGTGAGAGCCTCACAGCTTCCATTGTACTAATTCCTCAAGAACAGCGTGAAACTTTGAAAAGGTTAGAGGGCATTAATAATAGATATTAACAGAATTAGATTTCTGACAGTTTTGAACTACAGGCTCAATAGGACATGCAGAAGGTAAAATTTGTTTCTTAATGAACTTCGGAATGTGAATTTGCAGATTAAATATGCTGCAGGCAAAGGATTCCATTTTTCTTCATCAGCTCATAAGGAATAATTGAAAACTGTCACTTTGCATTTTAAGAAATATAGTTGATCTGCCACGAGATCATCTTGCCAATAGGTAGAATGGGCATGGTGCATACAGGCCGAGTATGGGTCAGTGACTGACAGGGCCGAGGGCAAAGACGCCACTACAAAACACACAGCAAGTAGAGAGAAAGAGTTGTTGGTTTTTTATGCTTGCCATGTTTGTCACTGTGTCACTGGAAGGACAGGCTCAGCATACGCATCCTGATTCCTGCTCCATTCCCAGGTCAGGTCAGGCTATTTACCCTGTGTCATTGTTAGTATGCTTTGGAAGTGGTGTCCTACTGGTGCATAGATTGGTAACTGTTATGGCTGCGTTCAGTTTTTCATCTTGCAACCTGACAGGAACTCTACGTTCATACAGACACAGCACTTTTATTATATGGATAGAATTAACAATGCTTAGGGACAAATGCTGCACTCCAATGCAGAATCAAAAGTGGCATCAGCCTGGTTATGATTTATTTTAAAAGTAAAACTGTCAAAATCTGATGTTTCAAATTTGAAACTGGTCCTTATAAAAATTGAGCTTACGTAGGCAGCAGAACAAAATGCTACTCAGTGTTTGTATTGGGCCAGTTCTCAGTTACTGCATTTCTGTTGGTCTAATGGGAATGGGAGGAAGAATGAAAGTGTCTAATTGCTGCTGGTCTTGGGGAAAAGATAGAGTATGCTTCTAATCCCTACTGGTCTCAGGAGAAAGAAGTATGCATCAAACCTGTACTGGTCTAATGGGGAGAATGGGAGAAGGTTACAGGTCCAATTAGTTTCCTGCAAAGAGAGGGAATTCAGAACATATTCAGTTCATGAATGGGCGATGTGCCCAAACTCAGCTGCTCCAATAGCAGGTATGTGCTCAAGTCCTTGGGAGGTCCATAGACAGGTGCAGCAAAATCTCACTGGGACTAGATTTCATTCCATCTTTAACACATGATGCAAGTGAAGTGAAAAGGCATTCTCAATCCTTCAGCCTCACTTTCCAAAATGCCTTGCTGCGGGACACCAAAACGTAAGGCACCCCAAAAAGCTGGCACTGAGACTTGTGCCAGGACTCTCCTCAGACCACAGAGCCTGCAGAAGAACCAGGTGCACCACATTGACTGAGCTTGGCAGGAAGTGAAATTTTTTCCACACCTCTTTTTCTGTTTGCAGGACATTCTTCGGGTCTTGGGGGATTCCGGCTGTTTTATCCCAGCAGCAGCGAGAAGGCCTTGAGGCAGCCAAGATCACATCTGCTGAGACATTCCTCGTTCCACCTTTCCAACTCTCAGTGAAAGGCCCTGTCGGGGGACAGGCCTGCACCAGGAGGGTGCCCAGGCCATGCTAATAATCTGGGCCAGGAACATTGACTGCTCTACTCCCTCAATATTTATATTCATAAATGTAATCTCTTCAAGCTGAAGCAGAAATTGTGCCTTTAGATTAAAGATGTAATTACAGTTTATGAAATCTTTATTACCCATTTATCATGAATCCTATTTTCTTTTAATACCATGTGCTGGCCCAGGATAAGTTTCCCTATTTTTCTTCTCAATAGCCATTGAAGAACTGAAAATATTTATGCAGAACATTCTCTGAGGAGACTGGATGGGATAGTGGTAGATTGCACTTGGCTTGTGGAAATAGCAGTTTGATGGGCCAAATCACCTTTTTTTTTCATTACTTGCTTTCCAGTGTTCTTACAAAACTCAGTCTCAAGTATAACATGCTATTTTATGGCATGGAAGCTCTTTAATGCAGATAAAAATTCAGCCATGACTTCTAAACACCACCTGAAGAGCAACCTACCACTCGTGGGTCTCTCAGGGTTTAAAGAGGTCCGTTGCTGTTGCTGAACAGAGCTCGCGTGGAAGCCAATGGAGCTTTCGAGTGGCAACCAAAGAGGTGAGTTAAAAATCCGGTTTGAAGATTGAACTGATCCTTGTCCTGGACCAACGCTGAACAGACTCGTAGGCTGTGTCCTGAAACTGATATCGTTCAGGCCCGTGGTCAGAATCAGGGTCTGACGGCCACATTCTGTGCATTATGGGGCTATGGACAGGCTGAGAGTACACATTGCCTCATTAATGTAACTATGCTTCCGATATTCCAGCTCCGTCTATCAATAGTTGATGGTTCTCTACATTTAATGCAATCATTGAGCCTATAACTGTAATATCTGTCAGAATAAGTGCTGGAGGAGACAGATTTGGTTTAGAGGTGAGAATGACAATAAGTTTTTTTTTTATTCGTTCACGGGATGTGGGCGTCGCTGGCGAGGCCGGCATTTATTGCCCATCCCTAATTGCCCTTGAGAAGGTGGTGGTGAGCCGCCTTCTTGAACCGCTGCAGTCCGAGTGGTGACGGCTCTCCCAGAGTCCTGTTAGGAAAGGAGTTGGAAAATATCTATGGATAGATAACACAGAGTAAAGGTTTGTTTAGCAATCAGTGGCAAGAACTCTGTGTGCAAAATGTTCTGTTTAGACCCATAGCAAGTGAGACCACTGCTTCAATAAAGGAATAGGATGACACAGGCTTTTTTTTCACCAGCTAACGACCTGTGCACTTATTTAAGCTTCACTTCAACAGCTGGATTGCAGCTGTGCCACATTTACAATCTGGTCCCAGTCTAATTTTTTTAACTGCTTTTAGCTTGCTTCACAATGACAGAGTAATGACATTTCTGAGTGTTCTTTTTTCCCCCCTTTTCATTGTAGGGTCAGCAGGCTGCCACTCCAATTTGCGAATTCCAGCACTTTCAGTTCCTCTTATTACTCTTCACACACAAATGATTATCAAGATACACTCATTATCATTTAGACTAAGTCACTCTCACTCGTATCTGACAGCTCCGAAAGAATTCGTTTTTTTTCCCCCGCTGACCCATTTAAAATAAACGGGTAAACACCTCCATGAATTTAGTGGACAAAGTACTGTCAGAGAAACATACTGGGGGTGAAATGTCAGCAGGGCAAAACGGGCTGATAGCGAATTGGCAGCTCGTTTTAAACTGCGCCCAATTTCCTTTACCATTGAATTCGTTTTGCGTTATTAGAGTTGATCAATTTCACCCCCTTTAAGCATTTATATCGCACACTGTAATTTCTGGATTCATATGCTTCTGGAGTTTGTGACAAAAGATTAGGATGCAGAAGTGATCTCCAGCCTTCTCCATGAATTCAATGGTACTGTAACTTCAGGACCCACCAGCCTGAGGTGTGTTAATTACTGGTTTGAGATGCTGTTTGCTTCTTTTTCTCTTCCCCTCTTCCCATTCTTACCTCTTCCCCAGGTGAAACATTCTGTTGCCATATCGCAGCTCTATCTGGTGTCCCTACCACCCACCACACTTCGAGAATCAAAGATCCTTATTAAACATGAGGTTTCAGGATAATATCAGTCAATCTTGAGGTTTAATCCCATGACCCAATCATGTGAGTGTTGCATTTATAACTCTATAGTTGGTAGTCTGCCTGAGTGTTCATCTACAAAGGAATATTGCATGTTTATAATATGGGCAATGGACACTGTGACGCTGTCTGATATACTGTGATTTCTGGTGGGCTACATCCTTTCACGTTGAATTTTCAAGGCCTTATGTTCAGGTACACGTTTTATGCACCTGTCGTACATTTTGCTTACACGGTCCCAATAATGAACAATGTGTTGTGTAAGATTCTCAAAATTCACAGATCCCCAAAACTCGGAGAAAAACCCTAAAGAAAAGGACTTTGGACTCTTTTCTAACCATTTCAGGGTGATGAAATATTGAGCCCAACAGAGGGTGATTCAAGGTCAAAAACCAAGATTTTATTTTAAAAAGACATGTTTGGGCTTGTAAAGGGAAAAACAAAAGGCTTCAACAGGAGTTGGGATCAACCTCTGTAATAGACGGTTTGAGTATTGGAGTTAATCAAACTGTCTGGGGAACTGCGTGACCTCACTCAGCCCCTACCAGACATTTACATTCAGACAATAGACCCACGGCAGAGCAGTCCCCACCCAAATTACAGGAGCCATCCAAAACATGCATAAAACAAATCCAATCAGCCCACTCCATAGAAATCTCAGGCCCAGTCAGGAAACTCGAAACCTGAGCATAATGACTACAATCAAGCAAGAGCTCAACAACTCATGAAACCATCCCGAAACCACTTCACACATTTCATAAACAAGTTACTCTTAACGAGCCCGCCAAAATCTTACAATAAACCGGGTCAGATTTGGCGCGCAGATAAGGAGGCTTCAATTAGTATAATTGAAGGCCCATTTTCTCAAGAAGTTCAGTTCAGCCAGGAGTTCGACAGCTCGGGAGACAACAGTTCAACAAGGCGAGGGGGCAACAGAAAGAAGTTCAACAGAGAAGGTCAGCAGCTCTAGAAGCAGGCCGACACACAAGAAGAAACCAGAGCAGCAGCCCTAGTGAGCATCGGACACCTCGTGGCAACAAGGGCCTTACGAAACAACCAAACGAATATTACCACCAACCAACTGGGTAATATTGAGCCACCGCGACCAAAGAAAACCAACTCGGGAGAAAACCAAAGATTCGCAAAGTTTCCACTCGACAATCTATTCCTGACTTACCCCTGCGTGAGTTTTCTACTCAAAAGACTCTAAATTCTATCACTTTACGAAGAAAAGTGGGTGCTCACCCGATAGATCCAAGACGCACCCTACCGTATCGGCGGACTCGCGAAGACTGACCAGCTACGCAGTTGAAGTCCTCTACCGCGTCCGGGGTACAGCAGACACCAACCAACACATACAGCGAACCCTGAAATCACGAACCAGCCCAACTGTCAAGGATTCATTTGGTGAGCATTATCTCTAGTCCTTTAGAGCCCAACTTAGCTAGTAAAGTGGGATTGGGAGGGGTGAGGTATCTTTCTACTGTAATTTCCCTTGTGTACCGAAGTGTTCCCCATTTTATTAGTGTTAAGATTGTTGTGTTGTATTTTCTCTCTTGAATAAAAATCAAAGTTTCTTGTACCAAAACCAGTTGTCTGCTGCACTTTTGTCACAACCCCCAAATAAGTCCAAGGTCTAGAACCAAGGGAGTGGGAGCGATTCGAACCGCTCAGAAGTCAGAGGTGAAGCTGACACACACCACCACCCCCTACAGTCGTTTATCAAAGAGTGTTATAGTGAGGGATGTGCTTACATGATTTTCCTATTAGAGAGGGAGACCCCTGGGGTTTGTTGTCTTTGACTCCCAACTAAAATGGCCTGCTGACTGACCTGACTGAACCCCACAGACCAAGAACAAATTCCTTCAACTTTCAAACTGACATTGCTCCCTGTGAAAGCACAGCCATGCACAGTGTGAGGGGGGTGGGATCTTCCACCCACTGTTTGACCTGCCACTGGCCTTAACATTACATCCCAGCAATAGAGTGCAAGAGAGGCAGAAGACCTTGAAGGCCCAGATTGGATCAAAGAATGAGTTGAACTTAAATATTTAAAAACCTATCATTGGACTGGGATGGCCAATGTTCGACAGTGATTTACAGCTAATTAAGTTCTTTTGAAGTATAGTCACTGTTGTAATGTAGGAAATGCGACAGACAATTTTGGCATAGCAAGGTCCCCCAAACAGTAATGTGATAATGACCAGAAAATAAGTTTTTTTGTTGAGGAATAAATATTGGCCAGGACACCAGGGAAAACTCCCCTGCTCTTTGAAGTAGTGCAGCACTGAAGTATCAGTCTAGATTATGTGCTCAGTTCTCTGGAGTGGGACTTATACCCTCAACCTTCTGATTCAGAGGTGAGAGTGCCATCCCTGAGCCATGGCTCTCATTGATGCATTAAAGTTTCTTGGCATGGCTGTGCTTTCACAGGGAGCAATGTCAGCTTGAAAGTTGAAGGAATTTGTTCTTGGTCTGTGGGGTTCAGTCAGGTCAATCAGCAGGGCTGCTACCTGCTAATAGCCATTTTAGTTGGGGGTCAAACACAACAAGCCCCATGGGACTCCCTCTCGAATAGGAAAATCATGTAAGCACACACATCCCTCACTATAACACTCTTTGATACACAACACATTGTTTATACACCTCTCTGTAATAAAATGAAGTAAAGCACCCCAACATACCAATTCCGTGGTGCCGTTATTCCTGCAGAAGTGTGATGGGGGGAAACTTCCACCCGCTGTTTGACCTGCCACTGGCCTTAACATCACATCCCAGCGATAGAGTGCAAGAGAGGCACCTGACCCATGGATGCAGCAGACCTCGGAGGCCCAGATTGGATCAAAGAATGAGTTGAATTTAAATATTTAGAAACCTGTCATTGGACTGGGATGGCCAATGTTCGACAGTGATCGATTGTCATTATATTGAGCACTCATGGGGCCCTCACTCGGCTCAGAATGGGACCTGCACCGGTTAATGTCTGATGAAGGGTGCACACCCAAAACATCATAACCTGTCTTTTCTCTTTACTGCAAATGTTGGAAATTTGAAATAACAGAGGTCGACTGACCTGCATTTTCTGTTTTTATTTCAAATATCTGAGGCACCCCCGATATTGGGCCTCGGGCTGCATTTCAATGGAGCCGGCGAGCTGCCAGTGGATCGTCAATGAAGATCGGGCTGCTGCTGGCATCATAGTGAGCCTGAGGTAACTGAGGAAGGGTGGGCAATCGGGTGGCCGGGGGAGTGTGGGGGGGGCAATCGAGTGGCCAGGGGACGGGGCAATCAAGTGGCCAGGGGAGTGGGGGGGGCAATCGAGTGGCCAGGGGAGGGGGCAATCAGGTGGCTGGGGGAGTGGGGGGGGAAATCGAGTGGCCAGGGGAGTGGGGGGGGCAATCGAGTGGCCAGGGGAGGGGGCAATCAGGTGGCTGGGGGAGTGGGGGGGCAATCGAGTGGCTGGGGGAATGGGGGGGGGCAATTGAGTGGCCAGGAGAGGGGGAAATCAGGTGGCTGGGGGAGTGGGGGGGGCAATCGAGTGGCTGGGGGAGTGGGGGGGGCAATCGAGTTGCTGGGGGAGTGGGGGGGGCAATCGAGTGGCTGGGGGAGTGGAGGGGGCAATCGAGTGGCTGGGGGAGTGGGGGGGGCAATCGAGTGGCCAGGAGAGGGGGAAATCAGGTGGCTGGGGGAGTGGGGGGGGCAATCGAGTGGCTGGGGGAGTGGGGGGGGCAATCGAATGGCCGGGGGAGTGGGGGGGGAAATCGAGTGTCTGGGGGAGTGGGGGGCGGCAATCGAGTGGCCGGGGAAGGGGAGTGGGTGAACAGTGAATGGGGAGGGGAGGGGGCAATCGGATGGCCGGGGGAGGGGCTGTGTGATTGTTGGCTGTGTCGGTGGGAATAGTGGCCGGGGCGGGGTGGGGGGGGGTGGGGGTGTGCAGTGACGATTGGTAGTCGGGTCAGGGGGATCGGTGGCCTTGGGCAGGGGGCGGGAAGCGAGTGACCCATGTTCTGTTAATGTGGGGTCGGGAGGAGCACGCCTGCACCTCCTGGCTCCACATTCAGGTAAGTATGGGGGCCTTCCTGCCGGTTGGTGCCATGATGTGCTGTACGAGTTCAGCAGGTGGCGAGTGATATGCTGGGGCAGTCGAAAATCTGCAATGAGTCCTGCAAGAACTGCCGATCATAATTTATATCAATGACTCTTCACTTTCAATGTTGCCGTCCTGCGCGTCTGCCGCCAGCCCAACCTCCTTTCCCAACATGGTGTGCGGCACACCTCCTGCCCGCCATATTGGGGGCTTAGTAGGCCAGTTAGCGCCTGAAGAATTGCCGCTCCGCAGCTAAATTTATCGGCCTACAACTTCCCGAGATCAAGTGACAGCTCCGTGGCTCAACTTGTTGTGGTTGGAAGTGGTCATTAACTGGCTGAGCTACCTACATGCAATCACAGTGGCTCTCTTGGATAACTAAAGGGTCAAAAGCAATTTTTAGAGAAGTAAACTATTGCTCACCTCAATGTTGACAGGTCTAAAGGTGCTTTTGCACTTCCCTGTTCCTGCCGAGGGATAGTGACCTCTATATGTTGCTCTCCCCCTTTTAGTTTGCAGTTGAGTGCAGTTTACAGTGGGCTCCATAATGTAATGCAAAGACCCAATTGCTATATATAGTGCAGACTTAGGAACCAGATCCCACATTTAGTTTATTGAAACTGGCTCCCTTAACCCAATTCATACCTGGGTTTATGATGCTGTTAGTTCCATACAGATCGGGGTTTTCTTACCATGGGGTGTAGCCAACGGAGGGAGATCCACATAACTACCACTGGCTACACAAATAATATGAAAGTGCCTCAGGTTAACTGAGAAGAGGAATGTGATTAAATGAAGGAAACTGAATTGAAACAAGGACTTCACCTGGAGTTTTACAGCAAAATATAGTTTAATAACCGCAAAGCCCAAGAAAATGAAGTGACGTCAGTAACCCTGAAAGCCCAGGTAATTAACATCTCTTAAGTTGATCCCAATAATGGGACCATTATATTATGCTTGGAGCAATTTTTTTTCTGGTGAATCAGCGTAACAAATCATTTATTTTAATAAAACACCATAAAATGAAGAGGACTAAAACGCGGGAAGCCTTAAATGTATTATGATGCTGGTACATATGAATCTGAAGTCTGGATCTTTTCTGTAACCACCGTGTACCTTTTTCCACTTAGTTTTAGTTTATCAGCGACTGTGCAGTTATTGGAATAACATCAAGAAACAAATGCTTGGGAAGAGCAAAGCAGAGGAAAAAAGGAAGAAGAATTCAGAAGGATGGTTTAAAAAATTAACAAAGAGTATTATGCAAGTCCTAATAAAGTCAATGTTATCAACTTCAGATTGAGATCAGCCTTCCAAATGTATCAAATTATTAATATTTGGCCTTATAAAATCACATCTAATCTAAAATGGAAATATTAGAATATAATTTCAATCTGGTAATACTTGCATTCAAATGTATGTATTCTTCTTTCATAGAAACATAGAAAAATAAGAGCAGGAGTAGGCCATTCGGCCCTTCGAGCCTGCTCCGCCATTCAATATGATCATGGCTGATCCTCTATCTCAATACCATATTCCTGCTCTCTCCCCATACCCCTTTCACAAATATTGAGCAGCTCATCCCAGGAAGCCACAACATATGTCTAGGTAACGCTGTCTGTACTATAGTCTGCAGCATTCTGTTTTCAAAGTATTAGCCATATCTAGTGGTAAGCAATTAGTGCGGTATTGGACCTGTTCTTTTTACAGTAACCAAGAAAATCAATCTGAAGATCATGTCCACCTTATAGATCTGGCACTTGACTTAACTTTTCACTGAGGGCATCGACTTGAAAGGCATGAATGCAAACTATTGTAGATGTTGCAGTCTTCCTTTATATGAGTTATTTGTCAGCTAATGCAGTCTCTGCCTGACTCTACAGTTTATCCTTCTTAACTCCCTATAGGCAGTTGAGGCCATCCATTCTTAATCAAGGTCTTAGCCCATCTGAAATCATGCTGCTTTTATTGTCAGTTTGATTCTTGAGACCTACAACATTGTGTTACTGGCCTACATACTATTTCTGTTACAAATTTCAGCTCTGCTTTAGATATTCTCTTGGGTTCAGCATCACTAGTCTATTCTGTAGGAAGATCCCATGTCCACTAAAATCAGAAGTTTATTTCTACTGTCCTATATCTAGTCATATAATACCATGACCTGGGGGAGCTAACAATGACACCCCCTTGTTACGTGAGCTGGAGACTGTACACTCACTCATGCCACAAGTGTACTTCTCCAATTTTCCGAAAAGTGGACTGATTCACACTTTATGGGGTCGAAGCTGAATGCAAATCAATAAATTAGTTTAATTTGCAATTGTTATGTGAACAGAGAAACATTTATAGCAAACCTTAACACACCATGATTTGATTCTGTATCTCTCCTCATGACAAATAGACTAATAAAATATGCTGCGCTATCCCTTTTTCCAGCCAACCCCATTTCTCTGCATCTAACCGACTGTATCTTAAATAGGAGAATCTGATCACTCTTGGTCTCCCTTACCAGATCGCACATCAAAATGAACTATACATGTGTTGCCCTGCTCTTTTGTCCTCTAGCCAGACAGGAAGTTAGCAGCTAACCTCTGATTCTCCCTGTATATGGTTGGCCAGTAGATATTAACTACTCCCCCCAATTTGGTGTCGCCCGCAGATTTTGAAATTGTATTTCTGATTCCCGAATCCAAATCGTTAATGTAAATTGTAAACAACAGTGGTCCAGCACCGATCCCTGTAGAATACCATTTCTCACCTTTTGCCAGTCTGAGTAGCCCTTAACTCCTACTCTCTGTTTTCTGTTTTGTAGCCAACTTGCTATCCATTCTGCTAACTGTCCCCTGACTCCACATGCTCTGATCTTAGCCATAAGTCTACAATGTGGTACCTTATCGAAGGCCTTGAACAACAGCTGGCACACAGGCTGTTAATATAGTATGATCATTTGATAGGTGCTTGTTACTTCAATAGGGGTCCTGCTTTGTTTCAGGCCAGCAGGATGGTAGCCCAATGCCCCAAGCCACCATAACATCTACAAACAGCCCTCCAGACGGCTAGTCCAAATTGGAAGTGTGTGGCTCCAATTGAAATGATAATTTGGAAACCTACGCCAGGCCGTTCTCTGATGCGCGTCAGTCACAGAAACTTGAGTAAATATCCATATCAGTTTGAGTTATTAATGTATTAATTAAGTTTAAAGCATTCTGAACCAGACAGAAAGACTATACATGTAGGTTGTTAGCAACAACTAAGAGTTCCTGAATCTCCAATATCATATTGAGCAAAATCTTCATATAGTTACTCCTTTTCATTCAATCTTGAATTAGAGAAACCCTAAAACAAGTTCATCGAGTTACATCGAAACTACAGCACAGAAACAAGCCATTCGGCCCAACTGGTCTATGCTGGCGTTTATGCTCCATATGAGCTCCTCCCTCCCTACTTCATCTAACCCTATCAGGATACCCTTCTATTCCTTTCTCCCTCATGTGTTTATCTAGCTTTCCCTTAAATTCATCTGTGCTATTTGTCTCAACTATTCGTTGTGGTAGTGCTTTCCATATTCTTACCACTCTTTAGGTAAAGAAGTTTCTCCTGAATTCCATATTGTATTTATTTGCGACTATTTTATATTTAGGACCTCTAGTTTTGGACTCTCCCACAAGTGGGAACATTTTCTCTATGTCTAAAGCAAAACACTGTGGATGCTGGAAATCTGAAATAAAAACAGAAAATGCTGGAAAAGCTCAGCAAGTGAGGCAGCATCTGGGGAGAAAGAAACAGAGTTAACGTTTCAGGTTGAAGACCCTTTGTTCTGTTTTTATTTCTCCACGTCTACCCTATCAAACTCTATCATTATCTTAAAGACCCCCACCAGGTCACCCCCTCGGCCTTCTCTTTTCTAGAGAAAAAAGTCCAAGCCCATTCAGGCTTTGCTGGTATCCTCTCAGTTTTAGTATCATCCTTGTGAATCTTTTTTGCACCCTCTCCAATGCCTCTTTATCCGTTCTATAATACGGAGGCCAGATCTGTGCACAATACTCCAAGTGTGGTCTAACCAATTTTAGAACAGGAACATCACTCTCCCTAACTCAGGACAGGCCCTGCGAATACACAGGGTCTGCTCAGACGAGGAGGAACGCGATGGACACCTACAGACGCTGAAAGACGCCCTAGTAAGAACAGGATATGACGCTCGACTCATCGATCGACAGTTCCGACGGGCCACAGCAAAAAATCGCATAGACCTCCTCAGGAGACTAACACGGGACGCAACCAACAGAGCACCCTTTGTCGTCCAGTACTTCCCCGGAGCGGAGAAACTACGCCATGTTCTCCGCAGCCTTCAACATGTCATCAATGAGGACAAACACCTCGCTATGGCCATCCCCACACCTCCACTACTCGCCTTTAAACAGCCACCCAACCTCAAACAGACCATCGTTCGCAGCAAATTACCTAGCTTTCAAGAGAACAGCGTCTACGAAACCACACAACCCTGCCACGGTAACCTCTGCAAGACATGCCAGATCATCGACACAGATACCACCATCACACGAGAGGACACCACCCACCAGGTGCATGGTTCATACTCCTGTGACTCGGCCAACGTTGTCTACCTCATACGTTGCAGGAAAGGATGCCCCAGAGCATGGTACATTGGCGAGACCATGCAGACGCTGCGACAATGGATGAACGGACACCGCGCAACAATCGCCAAACAGGAGGGTTCCCTCCCAGTCGGGGAACACTTCAGCAGTCATGGACATTCATCCACCGACCTTCGGGTAAGCGTACTCCAAGGCGGCCTTCGAGACACACGACAACGCAAAATCGTCGAGCAGAAATTGATAGCCAAGTTCCGCACCCATGAGGACGGCCTCAACCGGGATCTTGGGTTCATGTCACGCTACACGTTACCCCACCAGCGAACAAATGTTATCTGTTTTTAATATAACGGGTCAGTTGCTGTCTTTTCTATGTTTCTACCTCTCTATCTCTGTTATTTTTTTGTTTGTTGTTTTTTTTTGGTGATTTGTATATTCTGTGAGACCTGGCAGGTAACACCTGTCTGTCTGCACACTGATTGCCTTGGCAACGGGCAGTTGAAAAAACTGTCTGTAATCACCAAGCATTGTTCTGTGAATTATAAATGCGATTTCATTTCGAGGATTTCATTTTCACATCGTTCACCTGACGAAGGAGGAAGCCTCCGAAAGCTTGTGAATTTAAAATAAAATTGCTGGACTATAACTTGGTGTTGTAAAATTGTTTACAATTGTCAACCCCAGTCCATCACCGGCATCTCCACATCATAACTCATTGTACTTTATTGCACTTCAAAAGTACGTAATTGGCTGTAAAGTGTTTTGGGACATCCTGAGGTCGTGAATGGCGCCATATAAATGCAAATCTTTTTCTAACTCCTGGATACTGAGGCTGATTGTGGTATATTTACATCATCCTGATTAAGGCTACCTAATGCAGTCTATATCAAGGATGGAACCTGGGGCCTTCTTGATCTGTACTCAATAACACAATAATCAGTATATCTAGTTTAATTAATGAGCCACCAAGAACTAGTTGTTCTTAGAAGTCTATATAATGGTAGTGAATGAGAATGGTTTATACAATGGGAATGAGTTGCAATGGGTTTGGGGAGATTGGTATTCATACAATGTGAGTGAATAAGAAGTGGTTTGTCCTATTGAAACCCTGTATACTAAGAAGCAATGGGAAAGGGTTTGTTCTATACTTAGATTAAGGTTTATACATCAGTATAGGGACCACTTTTTTTCAAAATGACAAGCCAATGGTATCACACAGCACAGTGCCTCAGACGTTAATCTTAGGAGTAGATGGAACTGGGTGTATGAAACAGCTGGGGGAAGGTGAAAGCAGCTGATCACATCGTGACAGAATCAATCAAGAGCAAAGGCAGGCCAGCTGTCAGTTTAAGGAGCTGTCATATTGTGTCGAGAATGAAACAAAACAAATGCTCGCATTAACATGTGAACAGGGGAAGGTCGCCCTGAACTCTCACATCAGTACATATTTGCTGGTGTCAAATTTTAGTTTATGTCAAGTCTTTTTTTAAATAATCATTTGTATGTCAGCATAATTATACATAATTAATTGGAGTTGGCCGTGTTTGATAGTGTACGTTCAAGTAATTATCCCACATAAATCAATTCAAGTTAATTAAAGGGAAAGGGTCTCCATTATGCTCCAACAAAAGGTTGACTGTAGAACAGAAATTTAATAACATGCTTTTCAGTTGTCTCCAAAAAATTCACATTTTATTTCTTAAAAAGATGATGCTAATTCCCAGTGACCACTTTGTTAACAATTTGTAAAAATATCATTGAAGAGAATGCATGCACAGGAAGGCTGTCTCTGGTCTGTGCTGACCCCAGTAGAGGCCTACAGTGACTTCCTTCTGCTTGTTACTCCACACATCCCTTAGAATGAGTGAACACATCTTCTCATCGCATAATTAATAGTGTACAGCACATTGAGTCATTTCAACATGAAAAGGTGCTATATAGATGCAAGAATAACTATTGTTTATTGTAAATCTCTCGTCAAAAAGTTTGGTTTCCTCTTTAGTTAAACACTTCTTTCCCTTAAACAACTCTTAATTCTTGCAAAAGCCCAAGTCCGTCCAATACTTAAATGCTGCCCCTATACCTGGGGAAGCTCCTGTAACATCTCTCTCACACTCCTGGACAGGTTGCAAGAAAAAGCTAATTACCTAATAGGTGATCCTGCTCATAGTTAGTCTCCATCAGAATCTGTTTTGTTTTTCTACTGTATTGTTATGACAATGATTAATGCTCATCTGAACTTTACTCTTTTGTTCCTCCAAAGTTCCAAATATGATGTCTTACACACTCTTCCTCCTCCCCGCATCCTCATTTTGTTGATACCAAGACTTGTCACGCTGCCTGCTATTGTAAACCATTATTTTCCGCGACTTCAGCACTTTTTGATTCACACAAGGGCCAAAATTCTTTGGGAGTTCCACCAGTCTCACACCGTAACTCTGATGTGGAGATGCCGGTGATGGACTGGGGTTGACAATTGTAAACAATTTTACAACACCAAGTTATAGTCCAGCAATTTTATTTTAAATTCACAAGCTTTCGGAGGCTACCTCCTTCCTCAGGTGCATCGTTCACCTGAGGAAGGAGGTAGCCTCCGAAAGCTTGTGAATTTAAAATAAAATTGCTGGACTATAACTTGGTGTTGTAAAATTGTTTACAACCGTAACTCTGGTGGGAGATGAGCAGAGCCTCCATGAAAACAGTGAAGATCCAGTTTTATTGGGTCTCCGCTGTTCCCAAGAGTTTCTACTTTGGCTTCTAAGGGGCAGCACAAGGCAAATGATGGCCAGGGCGGGAATTCCTAAATCGGGAGTTGCCACTACTCAGGCCTGGCATAATAGTTGTAGCTGGTACACTGAGTGAGTGGAGGTGTACCAGCCTCCACAAAGGTATATGTGGGCCCCACCAGCACATAGAAGCTGCATGATCAGGAGACCAGTAGGACCAATGGCAAATTTCTCCCATCCCCACTGAGAGTTTTCTACATTCCTTGCCCACTGAGGTAGTTTCCCTGTCTTTTCTCCTCCCATCCCCATCTCACTTCTTCCTCTTCCCCTTTTCAGTCAACCTCCATGCCACCCACCACTTAAGCTAGGGTATAGTTCCATGGGTACTGGAAGTTTTCTGGTGGACAGTGAGCACTACGGGGCATTTTGACTAGTTGGTGGGGGGGGAGGGGGTGTATCACAGCCGAGCCCAATCCTGCCCTCACCAGAAGTCCACACAGTTGCACTTTCCAGCAGTATTCACTTGACAATGATCAAGAGAAGAAACCCTGACTAATTTTTCCATTCCCAAGTCCAAGGACTCTGATAACAATTGCAGCACTCAATCTGCTACATTGACTGAGATCAGCTAACTGAGCACAAAGTAAAATACATTTTCTTGCCTTTGCAGTGTGTGTTTGTGTCTTCTGATTGCTGTTAAATGAGTTCATAACAGCAGCTGTATTTTCAATGGTATTTCATCACTCTGGATCTCAAGAGACACCAGTTTTGTCATCTAGGATCTGAAATATTAGTAAGTTATTTAGACCATGAAATACCTGGATGTATTATAAAGTAATATTAAAAATGTTCCTGTAATTATTCCAACTTTAATTAAATGTAGAGCGTGATAACTAACATACTCATTAAGATAAGTATAAACTGTTGAAATAACCTCACTATGAATCATTTTACGAATCGTTTTTGTAATTATATGAGAAATACTTGGTGCTTTTGTTTTATTTTGATATGCTGCTCGCATCACTGTACAAGCTTTATATAGAGCAAACTAATTCAGCTTTAATTACCGCTGCCTCTGTATCAGGTATTTTTTAACTGTTTCCCACAGGCTGCTAGTCCCTGTGCTAATTTCGGCTCTGCGCTTCATTACTTTTGGAGACCTATATCCACATACACATACCTGTGTGTATGATTTAACACGTACCCTGGATTAACACACAAGCTGGAGTGTGTTACATACAGGATAACTGTGAAAAAAATGAAGCATTTTGTCTGATGGATTATTCCTTGCAATTCTTCTTGATGGTCACAGCACACACAGGATTTAAATTAATCAATATTAGCTGTTTAGAGAGAGCCACAAACCAAGCTTTTAAATTTATGGCAAACTTCAAAGGGATGAGAAATAAATTGACCACAGTAAACTGGTCCGAGTTATTAATGGATAAACCGACAGGAGTATTCATAGAATCATAGAATCATAGAAGTTTACAACATGGAAACAGGCCCTTCGGCCCAACATGTCCATGTCACCCAGTTTATACCACTAAGCTAGTCCCAATTGCCTGCACTTGGCCCATATCCCTCTATACCCATCTTACCCATGTAACTGTCCAAATGCTTTTTAAAAGACAAAATTGTACCCGCCTCTACTACTGCCTCTGGCAGCTCGTTCCAGACACTCACCACCCTTTGAGTGAAAAAATTGCCCCTCTGGACCCTTTTCTATCTCTCCCCTCTCACCTTAAATCTATGTCCCCTCGTTATGGACTCCCCTACCTTTGGGAAAAGATTTTGACTATCTACCTTATCTATGCCCCTCATTATTTTATAGACTTCTATAAGATCACCCCTCAACCTCCTACTCTCCAGGGAAAAAAGTCCCAGTCTATCTAACCTCTCCCTATAAGTCAAACCATCAAGTCCCGGCAGCATCCTAGTAAATCTTTTCTGCACTCTTTCTAGTTTAATAATATCCTTTCTATAATAGGGTGACCAGAACTGTACACAGTATTCCAAGTGTGGCCTAACTAATATCTTGTACAACTTCAACAAGACATCCCAACTCCTGTATTCAATGTTCTGACCAATGAAACCAAGCAAGCTGAATGCCTTCTTCACCACCCTATCCACCTGTGACTCCACTTTCAAGGATCTATGAACCTGTACTCCTAGATCTCTTTGTTCTATAACTCTCCCCAATGCCCTACCATTAACGGAGTAGGTCCTGGCCCGATTCGATCTCCCAAAATGCATCACCTCACATTTATCTAAATTAAACTCCATCTGCCATTCATCGGCCCACTGGCCCAATTTATCAAGATCCCGTTGCAATCCTAGATAACCTTCTTCACTGTCCACGATGCCACAATCTTGGTGTCATCTGCAAACTTACTAACCATGCCTCCTAAATTCTCATCCAAATCATTAATATAAATAACAAATAACAGCGGACCCAGCACCGATCCCTGAGGCACACCGCTGGTCACAGATCTCCAATTTGAAAAACAACCCTCTACACCCACCCTCTGTCTTCTGTCGTCAAGCCAATGTTGTATCCAATTGGCTACCTCACCTTGGATCCCGTGAGATTTAACCTTATGTAACAACCTACCATGCGGTACCTTGTCAAAGGCTTTGCTAAAGTCCATGTAGACCACGTCTACTGCACAGCCCTCATCTATCTTCTTGGTTACCCCTTCAAAAAACTCAATCAAATTCGTGAGACATGATTTTCCTCTCACAAAACCATGCTGACTGTTCCTAATCAGTCCCTGCCTCTCCAAATGCCCGTAGATCCTGTCTCTCAGAATACCCTCTAACAACTTACCCACTACAGATGTCAGGCTCACTGGTCTGTAGTTCCCAGGCTTTTCCCTGCCGCCCGTCTTAAACAAAGGCACAACATTTGCTACCCTCCAATCTTCAGGCACCTCACCTGTAGCGGTGGATGATTCAAATATCTCTGCTAGGGGACCCGCAATTTCCTCCCTAACCTCCCATAACGTCCTGGGATACATTTCATCAGGTCCCGGAGATTTATCTACCTTGATGCGCTTTAAGACTTCCAGCACCTCCCTCTCTGTAATATGTACACTCCTCAAGACATCACTATTTATTTCCCCAAGTTCCCTAACATCCATGCCTTTCTCAACCGTAAATACCGATGCGAAATATTCATTTAGGATCTCACCCATCTCTTGTGGTTCCGCACATAGATGACCTTGTTGATCCTTCAGAGGCCCTACTTTCTCCCTAGTTACTCTTTTGCCCTTTATGTATTTGTAGAAGCTCTTTGGATTCACCTTTGCCTTATCTGCCAAAGCAATCTCATGTCCCCTTTTTGCCCTCCTGATTTCTCTCTTAACTCTACTCCGGCAATCTCTATACTCTTCAAGGGATCCACTTGATCGCAGCTGCCTATGCATGTCATATGCCTCCTTCTTCTTTCTGACTAGGGCCTCAATCTCCCGAGTCATCCAAGGTTCCCTACTTCTACCAGCCTTGCCCTTTACTTTATAAGGAATGTGCTTACCCTGAACCCTGGTTAACACATTTTTGAAGGACTCCCACTTACCAGACGTCCCTTTGCCTGCCAACAGACTCTCCCAATCAACTTCTGAAAGTTCCTGTCTAATACCATCAAAATTGGCCTTTCCCCAATTTAGAATTTTAACTTTTGGGCCAGACCTATCCTTCTCCATAGCTATCTAAAAACTAATGGAATTATGATCACTGGTCCCAAAGTGATCCCTCACTAACACTTCTGTCACCTGCCCTTCCTTATTTCCCAAGAGGAGGTCAAGTTTTGCCCCCTCTCTAGTCGGGCCATCCAATTCAAATAAGTTTTTGATGCAATAGAAAACCAGTACGTACAAAAAGTCAAAAGCTGTGACCTAACTCCATATATTCCATAACCTAATTCCATACATCCGCCTTAGCCCCATATCCCTTAATACCTTTGGTTAACAAAAATCTATCAATCTCAGATTTAAAATTAACAATTGAACTAGCATCAACTGCCGTTTGCAGAAGAGCATTCCAAACTTCTACCATTCTTTGAGTATAGAAGCGTTTCCTAACTTCACTTCTGCAAGTCCCAGCTCTAATTTTTGGGCTACAGGAACATCGGAACTTAGGAACAGGAGTAGGCCATTCAGCCCCTCGTGCCTGCTCCGCCATTTGATAAGATCATGGCTGATCTGTGATCTAACTCCATATACCCGCCTTTGGCCCGTATCTCTTAATACCTTTGGTTGCCAAAAAGCTATCTATCTCAGATTTAAATTTAGCAATTGAGCTGGTATCAATTGCCGTTTGCGGAAGAGAGTTCCAAACTTCTACAACCCTTTGTGTGTCGAAATGTTTTCTAATCTCGCTCCTGAAAGATCTGGCTCTAATTTTTAGACTGTGCCCCCTACTCCTAAAATCCCCAACCAGCGGAAATAGTTTCTGTCTATCCACCCTATCTGTTCCCCTTAATATCTTATAAACTTCGATCAGATCACCCCTTAACCTTCAAAACTCTCGAGAATACAACCCCAATCTCTCCTCGTAACTTAACCCTTGAAGTCCGGGTATCATTCTAGTAAACCTACGCTGCACTCCCTCCAAGGCCAATATGTCCTTCCGAAGGTGCGGTGCCCAGAACTGCTCAAAGTACTCCAGGTGCAGTCTAACCAGGGTTTTGTATAGCTGCAGCATAACTTCTGCCCCTTTGTACTCTAGTCCTCTAGATATAAAGGCCAGCATTCCATTTGCCTTCTTGATTATTTTCTGCACCTGTTCATGACGCTTCAATGATCTATGTACCTGAACCCCTAAGTCCCTTTGGACATCCACTGTTTTTAACTTTTTACCATTTAGAAAGTACCCTGTTCTATCCTTTTTTGATTCAAAGTGGATGATCTCACATTTGTCTACATTGAATTCCATTTGCCACAGTTTTGCCCATTCACCTAATCTATCAATATTGCTTTGTAATTTTATGTTTTCATCTACACTGCTTACAATGCCACCAATCTTTGTGTCATCGGCAAACTTAGATATGAGACTTTCTATGCCTTCATCTAAGTTGTTAATAAATATTGTGAATAATTGAGGCCCCAAGACAGATCCCTGCGGGACTCCACTAGTCACATCCTGCCAATGTGAGTACCTACCCATTATCCCTACTCTCTGTCGCCTTTTGCTCAGCCAACTTCCTAACCAAGTCCGTACATTTCCCTCGATTCCATGGGCTTCTACCTTAGCCAACAGTCTCTTATGTGGGACCTTATCAAATGCCTTCTGGAAGTCCATATAAATAACATCCATTGACATTCCCCTGTCCACTACTTTAGTCACCTCTTCAAAAAATTCCATCAGGTTTGTCAGGCACGACCTACCTTTCACAAATCCATGCTGGCTCTCTCTGATTAACTGAAAATTCTCGAGGTGTTCCGTCACCCTATCCTTAATTATAGACTCCAGCATTTTCCCCACAACAGATGTTAGGCTAACTGGTCTATAATTCCCCGGTTTCCCTCTCTCTCCTTTCTTAAAAAGCGGAGTGACATGTGCAATTTTCCAATCTAGAGGGACTGTTTCTGAAGCTAGAGAACTTTGAAAGATTATAGTTAGGGCATCCACAATGTGCTCACTTACTTCCTTTAAAACCCTGTGTTGGAAACCATCTGGTCCTGGGGATTTGTCACTCTTTAGTGCTATTATTTTCTTCATTACTGTTGCTTTACTTATGTTAATTTTATCGATTCCCTGTCCCTGATTCAATATTAGTTTTCTTGGGATTTCCGGCATGCTATCCTCTTTATCGACAGTAAAGAATGACGTAAAGTAATTGTTCAACATGTCCGCCATTTCCCCATTGTCAATGACAATATCCCCACTTTCAGTTTTTAAGGGGCCAACACTGCTCCTGACCACCCTCTTTTTCCTAATATAACTATAAAAGTTCTTCGTATTGGTTTTGATATCCCTTGCGAGTTTCTTTTCATACTCTCTTTTTGTAGCTCAGACCCCCTAGTCCTAGTATTCAAGTATAGGAGACCTTCAAAACAGGTACAAATGCACCAACACTCACAATCCACAGGTCACACACACTGGCAACTATTCAAACATGACATGGGTGTGCGGCTTGCATCTGATTGGAAGAGTTGAGTACTGATTAAAAGAATTTGATAGTATGTGGGTGATGGAGGGTGTAGTGTGTGGAGCAGTGGATGCGGCTTGTGGTGCAGGTGGTAGGAGGCACCACTTGACAGTTGACCTCACTCAGCTTGACCACTCGTGTCAAAGCGTTGAACTTCTTCCTGCACTGCATCCAACTTCGTGGTGCTGTTGGCCTGGCATTGACTTAATGCCCTACTGCCTCCCACTGCCTCTTGAGCATATGTCCGGAGGGCCTCTTGCCCCCCTGCGGATATAGGATGCCCCTCCTTCTGTCCACCTCTTGCACCAAGGCCTCCAGTGCATCAGCTGAGAACCTTGGTGCATGCTCTCTCTTGTAGGCCTGCTACAAACTCAGATCGGCAGATTGGTGAGGTCTGGTGTGCAGATTGGAGGATGTGGGATTTAGTAGTGCGCAACCTTTATTCAATGTTTTAACATAACTCAAAAGTTTGTAAATGTAAGGACGGGACCTGCATCTGTGTTTTACGTGTGCGATGTCTGATCTCCGTTCAGACTCTGTGCGGACCTGTATCTTGTATTTTCAAATAAGAGGTGCAGGCTGCCTTTAAGAGATGCAGGCTGCCTTTAAGAGGTGCAAGCCACTCATGCGATATCGGGTCCCCGTACTGGTGAGAAGCCACTCAACAGCACAGCCAGGCAGCACAAATTTCACGAGCTGCCTGCATCGCAATTACCGGGCACGAGTTAATCGTGCACCGTGACCCCCGCACCCGGATTCGGGGGTTATTGAATTTAACCCTCATCAAACCTAATAGTAAAAGTTTTTATAAATATATTAATAGAAAGATAGTGGTAAAGGGCAATGTGGGCCCATTAAAGCCTGGATGCAAGCGAGACTATAAAGGATAATAAGGAAATGGCAGACTTGATGAATATTTTGTATCTGTTTTCACAGTAGAAGAAGAGGACAAAATACCAGTGGTACAAGAGAACCTAAAAATAAGTCAAGTGGAGGAACTAAGTGGATTTAATGTCGGTAAAACAATGGTAATCGAGAAAATAATGGGACTTAAGCTAGACAAATCTCCAGGACCTGATGGTTTCCACCTGATGATATTAAAATAAACAAGTGGGGAAATTGCAGATGTGTTAGTCATAATTTTCCAAAGTTGTCTAGATTAAGGAATTGTACCTTTTCATTGTTAAAATATTTAAGAAAGGAGGGAGGGAGAAACCAGGAAATGGCAGACCTGTCAGTTTAACATCAGTTGTAGGGAAGTTACTGGAATTTATTATCAGGGACAGTGTGACTGAGCACTTGAACAAGTATGCGATGGATTTGAGAAGGGTAGATCATGTCTGATGAATCCAGTTGCCATTTTTGAGGAGGTCACTAATAAGCAGGACAGGGGACTGTCTATATCGACTTCCAGAAGGCATTCGAAAAAGTACCGCACAAGAAACTGAACGGAATTGGAGGTAACCTTGTGAAATGGGTTGATATTTAGTTGGGAGGTAGGAGTCAGATAGTACGGATAAAGGGAGTGTACTCTAATTGGCAGGATGTGACAAGTGGTGTTCCCCAGGGATCCATATTGGGGCCTTCGCTTTTCACTATATATATTAATGACTTAGATGAAGGAATAGAGAGTTCTGCAACCAAGTTTGCAGATGACACTAAGTTAGGGGGAACAGTAAGTTGTGTGGATGGTAGCAGGAAGTTACAAAGGGACATAAACAGGCAAAGTGAGTCTGCAAAACTGTGGCAAATGGAGTTCAATGTGGGGAAGTGTGAGGTCACTTTGGATCCAAGAAAGACAAATCGGAATATTTTCTAGGGTAAATCCCTGAAATTGTAGCAATAACACATGTGTTACATACAGTATAACACATAGATTGGAACATGCTACATACCATATAACATATAGACTGGAACATGTTACAAACAGTATACTATATAGACTGGAATGTGTTACATACAGTACACCATATAGACTGGAATGTGTTATATACAGTAAACTAAATAGACTGGAACATGTTACATACTGTATAGCATATAGACTGGAACATATTTCATACAGGATAATGTAAAACTGGAGTGTATTTCATACAAGATAACACCACAAGCTGAAGTGCTGGAGTGAAACACATTTAGAGGTCCAGATAGCATCATAAATCAGAATAACATAACTGAAGTGGTTTATCAAAATCATCTTTGAGATAGGCTCTGTCCTTGAAACGCACTGCAGCCTGTTACTCTGTATAATGCAAACAGGGGTTTGTGGAACTAGTTGTGTTCTATTTTCAGACTGTACATTTCTGGTCGACAGCAGGTGTCATGGCAGACAGCGACAGATGGTTGACACCAGCGATCAAATCATGCAGTTGGAACTGCATTGATATCGTACTCTGAATTTCAGTGATGTCAGCTTGTGCGTTATTGTATCTTGTAGGGGAATTGCGTACGTTTTAATACTACACAGTTCAACAACAAAAAAATGTCCCAAGGTGGGGTTCTTTTGTAAACAGAACACAAAAAAGACATTGTATGTTGTAAAAACGACATGCAGAATTTGATAGAGCTGCATGTTTTTTTTTACAGCTAGGGAACTGAGAACGATGTAGAGATTAAGCCAAACTGATTATGATGTGCTACGCTAACAAAGAACTTTCTAAGATCTCAGAGCCAGACAGCTGAATGGAAACAGGTGGCAATTTTCCTCTTCAGTTCACACAGACTACCTTTACTTGGCAAATCCTATTAAAAGATAGGAAAAATGCTGTTAAAATAATTTCTATGTTCTAGACACAGATGTGAATATATCATGCGAAGCTGAGGGAATGTATTCTATTAACAATAAACAATAACCTAACTGCCCTTGTGCCTCATGTTACTAAAAGGGATGAATCCAGTTTGCAATCTGAATCAATTCCCAATACAGATGGACTTGGATGAAATCCATATCAAGTCTGATTTTTGATGGCAGAGGCAGGAGCGATTTGATATTACAGCATTTCTGTGCAAATCACATACAAATCAGTTTATAAATATGTGCAGCGTGTTTGTGCTAGCAGAGGGGAGTGCAAATGGCAGGGGACAGTAAAATAATGTTGGCAAGGATTCAAAGAACCTGCTGGTTTGGTGTTATCTTCAAATGCTGCTTGGCAATTCTGGGCTTCAGGAAATATGTTCCCGCACTGTAAGAACATTGTACTGGAGGGACGGGGTTAGATAGTGACCTTTCACCTCTAGCGTTTTGTTGGTTTTGTACATTAATTCACAGACATGAAAATTAGTGCAAATGCCACTGATACACTAAGGGGTGGCAAGGTAAGTCGCATTGCAGTGTGGGTGGGGGTGGGGTGGAGGAAGGCCTCTTTGATTCCATCACCTGTGCACTGCGCAGGTTTGACCAGTTCCTACCTAAAAGGGGCCTATCATTTGACACAGGCGAGCACTCTGGACACCCGGCGGCAGGCCCCTTTCAAAATGGAACCGGCCGCATCACCGGTGTTAACGGGGTTCAGGCTACCAACCCCATCTTGAGGCCATTAACGCCCCGCTAACGCCTGGCGAGGGCGCTCAATATCGACCCCCGAGAGTCAGCTCTCTAACAGTTGTTCACATTCAAGTGTGAACCATTATTTTTTTGTTTATTTTTCAGTTTTCTCCCCTCCTCTCTTGAAGACACAGGGGCTGATTTTTCTTGACATTACCACTCTGGTGCACCAATTCTTGGAGTGTAAAGGCAAGGGCAAAGAAATGCTTGAGTGCTTGTTCTTGTTTTGTGTCTGTCCAACAGGCAAATGACGAATATAGGAAATCCTACCTGACACAGGCAATAACAACAACAACTTGCATTTATATAGCGCCTTTAACAAGGTGCTTCACAAGAGCGTTATCAAACAAAATTTCACACTGAACCAGATAAGGATGTATTAGGACAGATGATCAAAAGCTTGGCCAAAGAGGTAAGTTTTAAGGAGCACCTTAAAGGAGGAGAGAGAGGTAGAGAGGCAGAGAGGTTTAGGGAGGGAGTTCCAGAGCTTAGGGCCTAGGCAGCTGAAGGTGCGGCCACCAATGGTGGAGTGATTAAAATTGGGGATGTGCAAGAGGCAAGAATCGGAGGAGTGCAGAAATCTCAGAGGGTTGTAGGGCTGGAGGAGGTTGCAGAGATAGGGAGGGGCAAGGAAGGGATTCGAAAACAAGGATAAGAATTTTAAAATCGAGGCATGGCCAGACCGAGAGCCAATGTAGGTCAACGAGAATAGAGGTGATGGGAGAACACGACTTGGTGCGAGTTAGGATAAGGGCAGCAAAGTTTTGGATGAGCTCAAGTTTATGGAGGGTGGAAGATGGGAGGCCAGCCAGGACACCATTGCAATAGTCCAGTCTGGAGGTAACAAAGGCATGGATGAGGGTTTCAGCAGCAGATGAGCTGAGGCGGGGCGGAGACGGGTGATGTTATGGAGATGGAAGTAGCCGGTCTTGGTGATGGAGCAGATATGTGGTCGCGAGCTTATCTCAGGTTCAAATAGGACGCCAAGGTTGCGAATGGTCTGGTTCAGCCTCAGACAGTGGCCAGGGAGAGGGATGGAGTCGGTGGCTAGGGAACGGAGTTTGCAGCGGGGACCAAAGACAATGGCTGCGGTCTTTCCAATATTTAGTTGGAGGAAATTTTTGCCCATCCAGTCGGACAAATGAGAGACCACAGAGAGGTCGAGGGAGATAGTTGTAAGGTAGATCTGGGTGTCATCAGCGTACATATGGAATCTGACATGTTTTTGGATGATGTTGCCGAGGGGCAGCATGTAGATGAGAAATAGGAGTGGTCCAAGGATAGATCCATGGGGGACTCCAGAGGTAACGGTGCGGGAGCGGGAAGAGAAGCCATTGCAGGTGATTCACTGGCTATGACTGGATAGATAAGAATGGAACCAGGCAAATGATAAGATAATGACAACCAAAGTGATGCAATATGGCTTCCATGTCATTTTTGTAGCTTTATACTGCATGCTGCCACTTCTAATTACCAGTTCTATAAATGGGCATCCAGGGTTGTTTGGCACTGAGGTTATCAAAGACAGTTTAAAGAACCAGTAAGAAGATTTGGTTGATAGTTCTGAGGCCATTTACGCCCCATTTTCTTAACTTCAGTTTTTGTTTTTTGGGTGGGTACTTAGCTTCTCGGGAGCATTTGTGCCAATTGATTTCATTTTTTTTGCCACCAGCACCATTACTGCCATCAATGTGTTTCCCCAGAGGGATCCCACTATCTGAGGTATATGGAAGAAGAGAAGAACCAATGAGAGAATGGCAGGCAGGTCAGGCTGCATGAGAGATGGTCTGTGCCCATCTGCCAGCCTCTGCACAGACCAAGGTGAATATATCACACTTTGACAGATGATTATTATATGTGGGGACTGCATCTCTGAGGGTAGTAATGACAGTACAGTAATGATGGCACAGTTATGTGCAAAAGGCTAACTGGTATGCTGTATGGTTCTTCAGAAGCACCCTAATCACAGCATGTCATGCTCTATGTGTACTACATGAAAGAAGTCATGCCAGGGTAATTATCAGCCAGCAAAGCCTACCAAGATGCCATCAGCCATACCAGCAGGCATTGTCTCACCTACGTGAGAACAATTGTAGGAACTGTATTCCGAGGGTCTAGGACAGCAGAGGCAGATACAGAGTCATTACATATGCTGTAAGGATACCTGCAGGTACCATGAAGCATAGGGCTTGAATCCATCTCCTTTCAGGCAGTCTGAAATGCTGACCTATGGGGGTGGTGCCATGGAGTAACACAGAGGACCACAATCCTTGCAGCCACCTCATGCGGCACCACTTGTACTTCAGCAGCCCTCAAACAGTGGGTGCTGCGCTGCCCTGTTATCCTGTAATAGAAGCCTGGGGCTCCAAAGTGCTCCTGGTCAGTACGGCTGGTGATCACTCAGAGAGAATCATAAGGCAGGGCCTTAGTAATCTCATTGTTACAATTAGGTTCTGCTATCACACTGATCAGTGGTAGTAGTGAGGGAGAATATAGATGATGGTATTATCTCTCGGAATGGCAGCACATCCAGATCCTCCCACAAACTCAATTCTGAAGACCCTCGGAATATAGTTCCTACAATTGTTCTCACGTAGGTGAGACAATGCCTGCTAGTATGGCTGACGGCATTATGGTAGGCTTTGCTGGCTGATTATTACCCTGGCATGACTTCAAAAGGGTGCAAAGCCAGGCCATCCATGCAGTAACAAAGTAGAGAATATAATCCATCTCAGAGCTACCATGGGTCAAGGACCATCTCAATCAACAATGTTTCTTATGCACATACAGCAGCCAACATCCTTACATGCTCCTGCCTTGAGGTAGTACTTAGATTAAAAACCAGAGTAGGTTTATGAAGACATATGTTCCTTTCGCAGCCTCTTCAGCCTTCTGCTCCTTCGGCTGGTCCCCTTGCTGCAGTGGGGTGTCTTTCTCCTCCAGTGCTTCCATGATGATGCTTTTTTGCAGAGTGAAGTTGTCCAGCATGAGGCCCATTACCACAATCCTTGACACTTTTGCTGACGGTCTACGTACTTGAAACACTACTTCAACATATCAGTGGTGGCTCTATGATTATTCTGGTAGAAGCATGCACCTCATATATCTGTTTTCAGCTTCTGTTCTTGGCTGCTACAAAGATGTCATGAGCCATGATTGCAGAGGTTGGCCTTGATCACCCAAGGGCCACCCTTACCCTCTTTGTGGGTCAAATATTGCTGAGACATCAGATTGCCTTAAAATAAATGCATTGTGACAGCTGCCTGGGAAGCAAGCATTAACTTGTACAATCATGTGATAATGGTTATGTGCTAAAGCCAGAGCTCCCTGGATGACAAAAGAGATAGTGAGTAAGATGAAACGGAAAAAAGAGGCCTATGACAGATGTCAGGTTGATAACACAAGTGAGAACCAGGCAGAATATAAAAAGCTCAGAGGGGAAGTGAAAAAGGAAATTAGAGGGGCAAAGAGAGAGTCTGAGAATAGACTGGAAGACAACATAAAAGGGAATTCAAAAGTCTTCTACAGGCATGTAAACGGTAAACGAGTAGTAAGAGGAGGTGTGGGGCTGATTAGGGACCATAAAGGAGATCTACTCATGGAGGCAGAGGGGCTGGCCGAGGTACTAAATGAATACTTTGCATCTGTCTTTAATAAGGAAGAAGATGCTGCCAGAGTCTCAGTAAAGGAAGATATAGTTAAGATACTGGATAAGCTAAAAATTGGTAAAGAAGAGGTACTGGAATGGCTAGCTGTACTTAAAGTAGACCAGTTACCCGGTCTGGATGGAATGCATCCTAGGTTATTGAGGGAAGTAAGGGTGGGAATTTCGGAGGTACAGGCCATAATCTTCCAAACATCCGTAGGTACGGGGATGGTGCCAGAGGACTGGAGAATTATAATATTACACCCTTGTTCAAAAAAGGGTGTAAGGATAAACCCAGCAACTATAGGCCAGTCAGTTTAACCTCAGTGGTGGGGAAACTTTTAGAAACGATAATCCGGGACAGAAGTATCAGTCACTTGGACGAATGTGAATTGATTAGGGAAAGCCAGCATGGATTTGTTAAAGGCAAATCATGTTTAACTAACTTGATAGAGTTTTTTGATGAGGTAACAGAGAAGGTAGATGAGGGCAATGCAGTTGATGTGGTGTATATGGACTTTCAAAAGGAGTTTGATTAAAGTTCTGCCTGGTAGGCTTATCATCAATATTGCAGCCCATGGAATAAAGGGGGCAGTAACAACATGGATACAGAATTGGCTAAGGGACAGGAAACAGAGAGTAGTGGTGAACGGTTGTTTTTCGGACTGGAGGGAGGTGTACAGTGGTGTTCCCCAGGGGTCGGTGCTGGGGCCACTGCTTTTCTTGATATATATTAATGACTTGGTCTTGGATGTACAGGGCACAATTTCATAATTTGCAGATGACACAAAACTTGGAAGGGTAGTAAACAGTGAGGAGGATAGTGATAGACTTCAAGAGGATATAGACAGGCTGGTGGCATGGGCGGACACGTGGCAGGTGAAATTTAACGGAGAAAAATGAGAAGTGATACATTTCGGCAGGAAGAACGAGGAGAGGCAATATAAACTATAGGGCACAACTCTAAAAGGGGTACAGGAACAGAGGGATCTGGGGGTATATATGCACAAATCGTCGAAGGTGGCAGGGCAGGTTGAGAAAGTGGTTAGAAAAGCATACGGAATCCTGGGCTTTATAAATAGAGGCATAGTGTACAAAGGCAAGGAAGTCATGATGAACTTTTATAAAACACTGGTTCAACCACAACTGGAGTATTGTGTCCAGTTCTGGGCACCGCACTTTAGGAAAGATGTGAAGGCCTTAGAGAGGGTGCAGAAGAGATTTACTAGAATGATTCCATGGATGAGGTATTTTAGTTATGTGGGTAGACTGGAGAAGCTGGGGTTGTTCCTCTTGGAACAGAAAAGGTTGTGACGAGATTTGATCGAGGTATTCAAAATCATGAAGGGTCTAGACAGAGTAGATAGAGTGAAACTGATCCCATTGGTGGAAGGGTCAAGAACCAGAGGGTATAGATTTAAGGTGATCGGCAAGAGAACCAAAGGTGACATGAGGAAACATTTTTTTACACAGCGAGTGGTTAGAATCAGGAATGCACTGCCCGAGGGGGTGGTGGAGGCAGATTCAATCATGGCCTTCAAAAGGGAACTGGATAAGTAGTTGAAAGGAAAAAATTTGCAGTGCTACGGGGAGTGGGACTAACTGGATTGCTCTTGCATAGAGCCAGCATGGACTCGATGGGCCAAATGGTCTCCTTCCGTGTTGTAACTTTTCTATGATTCTATGATTCTATTCTATCATTGTAAATGGGCTGAACCTTCAAGGAGTGGAATTCATGTAGGAGGTGCCATGGCGCAATGGAGCTTGTAGGGCTACATAAGTGAAATCTATATCCGCTGGACATTCAAGCCCTACCAATGTGTAAAATTGTACGTCCCTCTCTTGCTGCTGCTGGTTGCTGGTTGTCCATGGAGAAGCATTTGAAATTGTTCAAGCAAACAAGACATCTGTCATTTGCTTTATGTTGTAGTGGATTGAGTAACATGTTTGATATCGCCAGTGGTACATTGGAATCATCTGGAAGCATAAAATTTAAAGGCTGTTATTTTCTCCACAGCCATTGGCAGTGTCGTTGTAGGGTCACTTTTCAGAATGTAACACAAATTCATCACAGCCTCCCTTGTGATTTGTAGTCTGTGCAAGGATAGCTCTTCTGAAACATCGAGGTATGTAGGCCTTGGTTTGTTGATGGGCCTGTGAGGGTAATAGTGAACGCACAGAGCCTCTGATGCAGTCTGACCAGCCTTGTCTTCCCCCACAAAAAACACAAGTACAGGGGGATTCCCATGGAGAAACCCATTGTGGGACTATTAATGAGGCTGGGACATAAAATGGCAGTAGCCCAACAGTTAAGTGACAAGTGCAAACAAAAAAGAAACAAGAAAAGTTAACAAGTGAGGAGGAAATTCTCATTGCAATTTTCAGGCAGGGAAATGTAAAAACACTTCTGTCAAAAACTCAGGCCCTAACAACCCTAGACACAAATTTAACTGTGTAAATAGGTGGATCAGTATGCTAGCATTGTGGTTATGTTACTGGACTAGTAATCCAGAGTCATGAGTTCAAATTCCACCACAGTAGCTAGGGAATTTAAATTCAGTTAATTGAATAAAAGCTAGTATCAGTAATGGTAACCATGAAACTACTGGATTGTTGTAAAAACCCATCTGATTCACTAATGCCCTTTATGGAAGGAAACCTGCTGTTCTAACCCAGTCTGGCCAATATATAACTCCAGACCCCACAGCAATGTGATTGATTTTTAACTGCCCTCTGAAATGGCCTAGCAAGCCACTCAGTTGTATAATCCTGCTACAAAAAGTCATCATTTCAATATCAACTTCAAAGTGGCAGGAGCCACCACACCAGAGGGAATTGGTGGTGGAAGCTTGCATGGGTTAAATGGGTAAAAAACTGGTATGAGGGTTCTCCACCCCAATCACTGTGTGTTTTCACCCCGTTTTGGGGTTAAACTGACTAGAAATTTGTTATATCTCCGAGATGGGTTAACATGTTGGTGTGCATTACAGCTGCAATATTTACTGTGTTGCATCACCACAGAAGACAGAGGAGAAAACAAGGACAAAGGTTTCATAGAAGAAGTACAAGGGGCAGTGCATGGGGCTGTCTAGAGAGTTGATTACTGACCTGTGTCACTTCAAGAATGATGTGCTGGAAGGACAGTCTTCAATTGCCATTGTGCCTCATGTGGCAGTTAAGGTAATGGTTGCTCTCAATTTTTATGCCAATGGTAGCTTCCAGGACCAACAGGGGACATCAAAGAGGTAAGGTTCTAGAGCCATAGTGACTAATGTTGATCTACACCCATCAGCAAATTGATTTTGGTATGGAGCAGCACCTGCAATTCCAAATGCATGTTATTGTCCATTTCTCTGGAAGTAATCATACATCTGATGGTAATCCAGTGTCACTGAACTCTTTAAAGGGAATGGCTGCTTGGAGATATGAGTTTATATGTTCAACTGTAACTCTGCACAACTCATGCACCTGCACAGGGATATTTGTCTTGTTTTAGCATCTATATGCTAGACCACTGTTGCCCTGCATATTACCTGTAACTCATCAATGTGAGCATGTACTGTTATCCTTTGATGTTTATAGAACAGGTTTGATGTTTACATGCCTCTGTGTCTATGATGGGCAATGGCAGATCTGGGAATGAAGGATTGGGGGGGGTTGAACTCCAGATATGGCCGATTTGCCCCTCCAGATTTGGCCAACTTAGCCTATAAGCGGTGCCTCCTCACCCCAACATAACCGTGCCTCTGTTTCTAAGGGGATATAACTCACTAGTGCTAAGGGCCAGAGACAAGGCGTGGAGCACCAGGAGACTGAGTGCCCAGCAGGGTGTGCTGCAGGAAGGCGACCGAGCTGAGGACTGGGGAATGCTGATTCACGTAACCTGAAAGCCCAGCCAGGAACCACACAGACTTGCAGGCCGAACCTGGAGGCGGACGACAAGCGACAAAGATTCCTGGGAACGAAACAGAGGGAGTCCTCCAATGCTGCATTGGCTGACCTCAAAATGATTGGAGCATCATGATCTCCTGAACCCTAAGACCTCTGCCACTGGTGCTGGTTGTTCATGTGCAAAGAATAATGTGTAATGAGTGCCACCAAATGAAGGGTGAGATAACTTTACTCTGTGTGTGTGACCATGCATTTATCGTCCTAATAACCCTTCTGAAATCTGTGAGTCCCTTGGGGCTTCTTCTACTATTTGCGGGCTTTTAAATTCCAAGCTTGGCGTCACCTTATTACTACTTGATTTATCTCTTCTTCTCCCTACTCTTTGTAATCTCGGTGGTATTCAACACTATGCGCCTTTGTTCTTCACCTAGGTGCCTTGATAAAAAATATTGTTAACATTGGTTTGTTGACAGTTATCATTCATCAATTCACGAATTAGCGATGAATTTCGTGCTATGAACCAACGCGTATTGTGAACTGCACTGAATTTCCTATAGCCAGCATGCTACCAGGCTGGACGGAATTCAAACTCAAGTCCCAGAGATGAAAGGACACTGTTTTAACCCACTGCAGCAGTCAGTACCCCAAAAGTATACAAACCACTTTATTATTTTTATCCGTATATAACATTAGATATTAATATGACCCAGATACACCAGTGTTCTGATGACCAAGATTGCTAAATGCGATTAAAAGGATGTTGATATGCTTTGCTTTTGAAACTCCAGCTGCAAGACATTAAACACACACAGGCAATTGATAGCAATTACAAAGTGTGTGTGCTACCTCTTGCTTTTTCAAGTCACACTTTGGACTCAATGAATTTCATCATTTCCCATGAAAGCATTTATTTTCCTTTAGTGTGTCTCATCAAAGTGATGGAGGGCAATCTTGGGAATAGAACTCTTAAAATGGCAATGAGCAGCTCTCTGGAACTCTACGAACTTATTACCTAAAATAACACAACACAAAGTCACATACAGTGAAACACTAACATTTTACATCAGTGGCACAATACCAGAAATACCTTTGAGCAGCACAAAGGCATGGACAAAGATGTTGGCTCTTCTTGGGCATTAATTAAAATAACTGGTAACTGTTATAGTATCATAGTATGTACAGCACAGGAGAAGGCCATTTGGCCCATTGTACCTGTGCCAGCTCTTTGAAAGAGCTCCAATTAGTCCCATTCCCCTGCTCTTTCCCCATAGCCCTGTAATTTTTTCCCTTCAAGTATTTATCCAATAAAATTGAGTTACTTGCAAAGTGAAACCCGATCCCATTAACAACCAGGAATGCAACACCTCCCCACTCCTCTGTACATGAAAGAACACTTGGACCCATAAAAAACACCCGTCAACCAGACGACTGCAGCTAAAAGATCAAGTTCAAAAATAGAATGCAGATTACAACTTATAAAATGATAAAGAGGCCATTAGATGGATACTTCTGAGACACCAGAGATCAAAAATCTCCATTAGACTACCAGGAATCAGATATCTCCACCAGACCACAAGGGATCAGAGGTTCTGCAATGGGAACTGTTTAGATCGAGATTGAAAAGGAGCTAATTTGGCATGAAACATTTTCACACTACTGTGAAAAAGGCAGGGCTGGGATATTGGAGAGAGTGAAAACAAATGAAAATCAATAATGAAGCTTAATTAAAAGCCTAAGTGAAGGACAGGCACATCTATACAAATCAGTTATCAGTTTAAATGAAGTATTGAAGAACATCAGGACAGCTGGAAGCAACATCCCACATGAATTGATTCATGCTTCCAGCACATCCAACACTGGGGTATGCAGAGGCTGAATATTCAAATTGGAAAGACATACATTTTTTATATTTTTAATCATGCTGGATGTACACATACAACAAAAAGAACTTTCAGTTCAACGCTGCTGCTTTATACTGCACCAACAGTCAGTTTGAGTCTTGATGCTGACAAGAGGATGAATATACTTTGAAAGATCAATGGCCTCATCAGCAGAAGCAGGTAAATTTATTAAACCATAACTCTCAGGGTTCAGTTGGCTGGATTGCACCAAACTCGTTGCTTGGCATGTAAATGTTTGAAAATGAAACATGGCATATTTATGAGGGTCAAAAGTTACTGTTACAATTCAATCTCTTTCCCAACTCTCATGTTCACAGCATAAGATAGTTTCTTAAGCAGCTCTGTGTTATAATCTAAATGTACTCCTTTGTGCACGCTGGGAATGGTTGTTGTCCTTTTTTTTCCACCATGTTAAATGCCAGGAAACCACCTAGATTTCAAACCACACCCTCCCCCCACTCCAAAAGATGGAAAATACGATACTGTCAGATTGTTTTGTTCAGACTTATATAGAATTACATAGAATGTACAGCACAGAAACAGGCCATTTGGCCCAACAGGTCCGGCGTTTATGGTCCACATGAGCCTCCTCCCACCCTTCTTCATCTAACCCCATCAAAATATCCTACTATTCCTTTCTGCCTCATGGGTTTATCTAGCTTCCCCTTAAATGCTATTCACCTCAACTATTCCTTGTGGTAGCGAGTTCCACATTCCAGCCACTCTCTGGGTAAAGAAGTTTCTCCTGAATTCCCTATTGGATTTATTAGTGACTATCTTATATTTATGGCCCCTAGATCTGGTCTCCCCTGCAAGTGAAAACATCTTCTCTATGTCTACCCTATCAAAACATTTCATAATCTTAAAGATCTCTATCAGGTCATCCCCCACCCCTCCCCACCACCCCAGTCTTCTCTTTCCAGAGAAAAGAGCCCCAGTCTTTTCAATCTTTCCTGATGGGTATAACCTCTCAGCTCTGGTATCATCCTAGTAAATCTTTTTCACACCTTCTCCAGTGCCTCCACATCCTTTTTATAATTTGGAGACCAGGACTGTTCACAGTCTTCCAAGTGTGGTCTAATCAAGGTTCTATACAAGTTTAGCATGATTTCTCTGCTTTTCAATTCTGTCCCTCTAGAAATGAACCCCAATGCTTTTTTTTATGGCCTTATTAACCTCCATCGCTACTTTTAGTGCATTGTGTGTCTGTATTCCCAGATCCCCCTGCTCCTGTACCCATTTAGATTCTTATTTTCCAAGCAGTACGTGGCCTCCTTATTTTTCCTACCAAAATGTACCATCTCACACTTGTCTATATTGAAATTCATTTGCTAATTACACACCCGTTCTGCAAGTTTATTAATATCTTCCTATATTTTGTCACAATCCTCCTCGGTATTAACTATACCCCCCACTTTGGTGTCGACCGCAAATTTTGAAATTGCACTTCCAGTTCCCGAGTCCAAATCGTTTAAGTAAATTTTGAACAACAGTTGTCCCAGCACCGATCCTTGTGGAACACCACTTCCCAACTTTTGCCAGTCTGAGTAGCTACCTTTAACCCCTACTCTGTGTTTTCTGTTTTGTAACCAGCTTGCTATCCAATCCGCTACCAGTCCCCTGACTGTACATGCTCTGACCTTAGTCATGAGTCTACAATGCGGTACCTTATCGAAGGCCTTTTGAAAATCCGACTATATTACATCTACTACATTATCCTCGTCCACCCTTTCTGTTACTACTTCAAAGAATTCAATAAGGTTGGTCAATCATGACCTTCCCTTTTGAAATCCGTGCTGACTATTCCTTATCATGTTTTTGGTTTCCAGATGTTTTTCTATTACATCTTTGAGTAAGGATTCCATTATCTTTCCTACCACTGACGTTAAGCCAATTGGTCTATAGTTCCCTGGACTTGTTCTAGCTCCTTTTTTAAATATAGGAATCACATTAGCTGTCTGCCATTCTCCTGGCACTATTCCCTTTTCTAATTAATATTTATATATATGTAATAGTGCCTCTGCTATCTTTTGCCTAACTTCTTTTAATATGCGTGGACGTAATCCATCTTCTCTAAGTTTGATTAGTTTATCAATTATCTCCCCCCTTTCTATTTTAAATGTCTTTATATCTTTTTTGATCTCCTCTTCTAAAGTCATGCCCACCATGTTAGTCTCCCAAGTAAATACTGAGCCAAAGTAATTATTTAATATTTCTGCCATTTCGCTGTCATTACCTGTGGGTTTATCATGTATATCCTATCCCTATCCATATCCCTATCCCTATTCTGATTTTTCTTTTGTTATTTATGTGTCTGTAGAATACTTTACAATCTCTTTTTATATTTCTTAATAATTTAATTTTGTTGTTTCTCTCTGCCTTCCTAAATTTTTTTTACATCTTTCCTAATCTTTTCGTATTCCCTTTTGTCATTCTAAGATCTGTTGTCGGGAAATTACTAGAGTCTATAGTTAAGGCTAGAGTGACTGAACACCTTGAAAATTTTCAGCTGACCAGAGAGAGCCAGCATTGGATTTGTATAAAATAGATCATGCCTGACAAACCGGATTGAATTTTTTGAAGAGGTGACTAAAGTAGTGGACAGGGGAATGTCTATGTGTGTTGTTTATATGGACTTTCAGAAGGCATTCGATAAAGTCCCTCATAAGAGACTGTTAGCTAAAGTTGAAGCTCATGGAATTGAGGGCAAATTATTGACTTGGTTAGGAATTTGGCTGAGCGGCAGGAGACAGAGAGTCGGGATAATAGGCAGGTACTCAAATTGGCAGCATGTGACTAGTGGTGTCTCACAGGGATCTGTGTTGGGGACTCAACAATTCACTGTATTTATTAATAGCTTAGATGGCAGGATAGAGAGCCACCTATCCAAGTTAGCCAATGACACAAAGATAGGTAGCACGTAAGCAGTGTAGATGGAAGCATAAAATTACAGAGAGATATTAATAGATTAAGTGAATGGGCAAAACTGTGGCAAATAGATTTCAATGTAGGCAAGTGTGCGGTCATCCACTTTGGACTTAAAAAAGATAGATCAGAATACTTTCCAAATGGTGAAAAGCTCAAAATAGTCGAGGTCCAAAGAGACTTAGGGGTCCATGTACATAGATCATTAAAATGTCATGGACAGGTACAGAAAATAATCAAAAAGGCTAATGGAATGGTCTTTGTATCTGGAGGACTAGAATACAAGAGGATAGAAGTTATGTTACAGTTATACAAAGCCCTGGTTGGACCACACCTGGAGTGTTGCGTTCAGTTCTGGGCACCGCACCTTCGGAGGGATATATAGGCCTTGGAGCGAGTGCAGCGTAGATTTACTAGAATGGTACCTGGACTCCAAGGGTTAAATTAGGAGGAGATATTACACAAACCAGGGTTGTAGTCCCCAGAATTTAGAAGATTAAATGGGTGATTTGATCAACATTTTCAAGATATTAAGGGGAACTGATAGGGTAGATAGAGAGAAACTATTTCCGCTGGTTGGGGAGTTTATGACTAGGGGGCATAGCCGAAAAACTAGTGCGATCGATCCCTTCTTATCTTTTATTTCAATCCATATGGATTCTGTTTCTATCCTTCTGATAGTTATGTCCCTTTTTTCCACTGCCATTATGTTATCTCTAATTAGTACAGCTACTCCACCCCCTTCTTCCTTCCCTATTCTTTCTGATTAAGTTGTAACCTGCAATATTGAGTTGCCAGTCCGGTTATTTATCTAGCCATGTTTCAGTTATTCCTATTATATCTGATTATTGCCTCAAGTTTCCCCATTTTATTTTGGACGCTGTGTTCATTGCTGTACAGGCAGTTTATTTTGACTTTAATAGTTGTTCCCTTTACTTTATTTTTAACAGTCCTTTTATACTTCTGTTTTATAACTGTATTTGTTCCTTGACTGTTTATGTTATCTTTATTCCTTGCCCTGGTCTGACCTTTACTCTCATCTCCTGTATCTTTTATCTTTAGGCTCTTGTTATTGCTACCAGATCCCTCCCCCCATCTTGCTAGTTTAAAGCCTTATCCACCATCCTATTTTGCCTTTCCACCGGTGACTCCGATCCCACTCTGGTTTAGGTGGAGTGCATCCCAGCAGTTCAGCTCCTTCCTGTCCCAGTACTGGTGCCAGTGTCCCATGAAATGGAACCCTTCCTTCCCCCACCACTCTTTCAGTCACGCATTCACCTTCCTGATCTACTTATCCCTTTGCCAATTAATATGTGGCTTGGTTAGTAACCCTGACTTAAACAGTACTCATTTATTAATAAGAAATTATAATTACACAAGAAACGAAAGAAGGTAGTGAGAGACTTAACAGTACAAATGTTTAGAAAACAATAAATGTTGAATCAGTCCGTAAGAGTTTAAATATCTTCTTCAGAATGTTTTTCCTAAACAGTCCCATAATCGGCATGATTTATGGAGAAACTGGACTTTTGCAAATAAAGATATTTGTAAATGGGTTAGGTGATATCCCTACTCCTCACACTGAGTTCAGAAGTCAATTTAGAGTCAACAGTGACTGAACTGATGAACCAACACTTATACCATTCCTTTGGGTCTCCAAGGACCCAGATATACCAAATATAAGATCAAAGGAGTTTTTGCCCACTAGGCAATTATGTTATTAATCAATTTTGTCAGGTTGAAGAGCCTTAAAGTGTCCAACAGAGTCTACAAAGACCTAAGATAGTTGTTAGACAATTAACTTTAGGTATAGGAAATCAATACTATGGGAAACTGCCTTGCAACTTTCACCTGAAGCCAATAGCTATCTCTAGTTGGATTTGTGCACCAACTTACTGCCTCATAAAGCTCACCATTTTAGGCTATTTTAGATTTTGTCTTGTGTTATGAGACAGGGTTAATTAGTAATCTCATAGTAAGGGATCCTCTGGGAAACAGTGATCATAATATGATAGAATTTCACATTGAGTTCGAGAATGACGTACTTAAGACTGAAACTAGAGTTAAATACATATGTACGAGGGGCGAGATGGCTAAGGTTGATTGGGAAATTAGATTAAAAGATGTGATGGTAGATAAGCAATGGCAAACATTTTAAAGAAATATTTCATAATTCTCAACGAATATACATTCCATAGGGGAATAAAAACTCCATGGTGATCCATCCATGGTTAACTAAAGAAGTTAAGGATAGTATTAGATTAAAAGAGGCCTATAATGTTGCCAAGATGAGTAGTAAGCCTGAGGATTCGGAATGTTTTAGAAACCTACAAAAGATGACCAAAAAAATGATAAAGAGGGAGAAAGTAGAATATGAGAGTAAACTAGCAAGAAATAAAGAAACAGATTGTAAGAACCTCTATAAGTATGTAAAAATGAAGTGAGTAGTGAAAGTAAATGTGGGTCCCTTAGAGGCAGAGACAGGAGAAATTATAATGGGGAATAAGGAAATGGCAGCGACATTAAACAAATATTTTGTATCTGTCTTCACAGTAGGGGACGCAAGAAACATACCAGAAATAGGGGGGATCCAAGGGCGAAACATAAGATAGTGCGGAACATAAAATAATTAATATTATTAAAGAAAAAGTACTGGAGAAATTAATGGGACTAAAAGCCAACAAATCCCCTCGATCTGATGGCCTACATCCTCGGGTTTTAAAAGAGGTGGCTGCAGAGATAGTGGATGCATTGGTTGTGATTTTCCAAAATCCCTTAGATTCTAGAACAGTCCCAGTGGATTGGAAGGTAGCAAATGGAATACTGCTACTCAAGTAAGGTGGATGTAGGATATTTGGATTTTCAAAAGGCATTTGATAAGGTTGTTACACAAGATTAGGGCTCATGGGGGTTAAGGGTAATATATTAGCATGGATAGAGGATTGGTTAACGGACAGAAAACAGAGAGTAGGACTAAACGGGTCATTTTCAGGTTGATAGGCTGTACTAGTGGGGTGCTGCAGGGTCCGGTGCTTGGGCCTCAGCTATTTACAATCTATATCAATGACTTAGATGAAGGGACCGAGTGTAATGTATCCAAGTTTGCTGATGATACAAAGCTAGGTGGGAAAGTAAGCTGTGAGGGGGACACAAAGATTCAGCAAAGGGATATGGACAATTTAAGTGAGTGGGCAAGAAGGTGGCAGATGCAGTATGATGTGGGGAAATGTGAGGTTATTCATTTTGGTAGGAAGAATAGAAAAACAGAATATTTTTTAAATGGTGAGAAGCTATTAAATGTTGGTGGTCAGAGAAATTTGGGTGTCCTCGTACATAAAACACAAAAAATAAACATGCAGGTACAGCAAGCAATAAGGAAGGAAATGGTATGTTGGCCTTTATTGCAAGGGGGTTGGAGTACAAGAGTAAGGAAGTCTTACTACAATTGTACAGGGCTTTGATGAGACCACACCTGGAGTACTGTGTACAGTTTTGGTCTCCTTACATAAGGAAGGATATACTTGTCTTAGAGATGGTGCAACAAAGGTTCACTAAATTGATCCCTGGGATGAGAGGGTTGTCCTATGCGAAGAGATGGAGCAGAATGGGCCTATACTCTCTGGAGTTTAGAAGAATGAGAGGTGATCTCATTGATACATATAAGATTCTGAGAGGGCTTGACAGGGTAGATGCTGTGAGGGTGTTTCCCCTGGCTAGAGAGTCTAGAATTAGGTAGCGTAGTCTCAGGATAAGGCCATTTAGGACTGAGATGAGGAGGAATTTCTTCACTCAGAGGGCTGTGAATCTTTGGAATTCTCTACCCTAGAGGCCTGTGGATGCTGAGTCATTGAGTATATTCAAGGCTGAGATAGATAGATTTTTGGACTCTAAGGGAATCCAGGGATATGGGGATCGGGTGGGAAAGTGGAGTTGAGGTCGAAGATCAGCCATGATCTGATTAAATGGGCAGAGCAGGCTCAGGGGGCTGTCTGGCCTACTCCTGCTCCTATTTCTTATGTTCTTACAAGATTTTATTTCAAGAATACAGTTAATTACAATCAATTTTAAATCACATATTTATCTTAAAGATCTATTTTTAAAAAGACATAATGCAGATATTGTATTGTATGAGGCATGAGGAAGATCTGCTGCTATCACAGCTACACCTGAACATCTCCTTCCTTACAGGAGGCAAGCTTGCACCCCCCCACCCCCCACCCCAGCAGGAGACTAACGGCACATGTAGCACAGCTGCAGAGCAATGCTCTCGCTAGTGCTGTTTGCAAGTTTGAGGACCTCTCTTCATAAAGCTTTTGCTGATCTGCTTCATTGGAAATCTCCACCAGTGTTCTGAAAGTAGTACAACAACTTTTAAATGTGGCACGGAAGTGAGTTCCAGAAGTAGCAACACCCTGTGCGGTGGGGTGCTTGTACCTACGTACTCCACGTGGTGGGCTTCCCGTCTGGTCTGGAACATCAAGGGTAATACAGAAATGACAGTCAAATAACCTCTATACAGGTAGGGAGAGGTAAAATCAGAAAGCAGACCATTCCCATGTGATACTGGCAGAAACTTAATAGGAGAGAAAAAGTGTATTTCTTTTAAATAAAGAGTGGCACTTGTGTGCAAAAAGGTTGGCTCACCCTCTGGTGTCAGCCTTCTGGGCCCCTTCAGCATGGCTAGTTCTTCAATAAACAGATCAATGAATGCTTTGTGAATAATGGCCTGACTACATCACTTGCCATTCCAGTGTTTTGATTATTGGAGGGGCTTTGTGTAATCAACTAATTTATAGGTTGTAACAGAGAATTTGTCAGTTTTTACATGGAACACCAGACAGTGGTCTTAACACTGCCACTGCTGGTGTGTTTACTGCAACTTGTCAAGAGTCAATCTTCACTATTAATACATTCTTTATCATTTTTAGATTTACCAAATTAAATAGTCCTTTTTTTGGCAGCTTTACTCAAATCAGAGCTGGAAATGTGAAGCAAAAGTTAGTAGCAACAGTAGCTATAAAATAAGGTCAATGCTGCCTGATTGGCTGAAGCAGGAATGGCCACTCATTTGCATTTGGTGGTGGTTAACCAGTAATTTTTGTATGGGTAGTTTAAAAAATGGACTGTAAAAGTCTGCTTCTCCATCAGCAACTTACATTTGTATAGCACTCCTCATGCAGGAAGATGTCTCAGAGTACTTCACAATAGGGAATAAAAGGGTTTGGTGGACATCAATCAGGGGGAAAAGGGGAGAGGCTAGGGTGAGGAATGTGATGACATAGTTGAAGGGGAGGTTTTTGAAAGCACGGGGGAGTTGGCAAGGTGGAGAATCCCAGAGTGCAGGAGCATAGTGGCCGGACAAGTGGTGGGACCATGGAAGTGAGGGGTGAGGAGAAGTCCATTGTTAGAGGGGCAGAGTGCGTGTATCAGAGTGGTGGGACCATGGAAGTGAGGGGTGAGGAGAAGTCCATTGTTAGAGGGGCAGAGTGTGTGTATCAGAGTGGTGGGACCATGGAAGTGAGGGGTGAGGAGAAGTCCATTGTTAGAGGGGCAGAGTGCGTGTATCAGAGTGGTGGGACCATGGAAGTGAGGGGTGAGGAGAAGTCCATTGTTAGAGGGGCAGAGTGTGTGTATCAGAGTGGTGGGACCATGGAAGTGAGGGGTGAGGAGAAGTCCATTGTTAGAGGGGCAGAGTGTGTGTATCAGAGTGGTGGGACCGTGGAAGTGAGGGGTGAGGAGAAGTCCATTGTTAGAGGGGCAGAGTGCGTGTATCAGAGTGGTGGGACCGTGGAAGTGAGGGGTGAGGAGAAGTCCATTGTTAGAGGAGCAGAGTGCGTGTATCAGAGTGGTGGGACCGTGGAAGTGAGGGGTGAGGAGAAGTCCATTGTTAGAGGGGCAGAGTGTGTGTATCAGAGTGGTGGGACCGTGGAAGTGAGGGGTGAGGAGAAGTCCATTGTTAGAGGGGCAGAGTGCGTGTATCAGAGTGGTGGGACCGTGGAAGTGAGGGGTGAGGAGAAGTCCATTGTTAGAGGAGCAGAGTGCGTGTATCAGAGTGGTGGGACCGTGGAAGTGAGGGGTGAGGAGAAGTCCATTGTTAGAGGGGCAGAGTGCGTGTATCAGAGTGGTGGGACCGTGGAAGTGAGGGGTGAGGAGAAGTCCATTGTTAGAGGGGCAGAGTGCGTGTATCAGAGTGGTGGGACCATGGAAGTGAGGGGTGAGGAGAAGTCCATTGTTAGAGGGGCAGAGTGTGTGTATCAGAGTGGTGGGACCATGGAAGTGAGGGGTGAGGAGAAGTCCATTGTTAGAGGGGCAGAGTGTGTGTATCAGAGTGGTGGGACCGTGGAAGTGAGGGGTGAGGAGAAGTCCATTGTTAGAGGAGCAGAGTGCGTGTATCAGAGTGGTGGGACCGTGGAAGTGAGGGGTGAGGAGAAGTCCATTGTTAGAGGGGCAGAGTGCGTGTATCAGAGTGCAAGTCAGGAGGAGATCACTAAGGTATGGCGGGCTGAGGCCATGGAGAGATTCAGAAACAAAAATAAGAATTCTGATCTCGAAATGCTGGGATATGGGGAGCCAGTAGCTTGGTGGGGACTGGCTGATGGGAGCATGAGACTTAGCACAGGCTATGATTTTTTGGATGAGTTAAAGCCTTGTAGACAGGTGGAGAGCCAACGAAGAGGGTGTTGAAGAAGTCCAACCTTGAGGTGATGAAGACTTAGATGAGGATTTTGGCAGCGGGAGAGAGGTGGGGCAAAGGCAGGCTTAAATTCATGTATTAAAAGTACTAAATGTGCAGATGGGTCCACCCCCAGATCTGTAATTTTCAATTTGGTCCACTTACAGTTCCATGCCTCGTGCTATCAGAAACTTTCTCCCAAAGCAACTACACCTGTATTTCTCTCCCTATCTTCAAAGGACTCCTTAAACAAAAATACATTCCCTTTGATACCTTCAGTATTCTCCCTAATTTATTTTTAATTTCCTGGCCAATGTTTACCTTTCTGTCTTGGTAAATGCTCTGAGAAGTTTATTTTACATTAGGAATGCTATACAAATGCAAGTGGTTGTTGTAATACTAGCTGAGGTCCATCCACCCCATGCAATATGTTACAGCACATACAGTTTTCTTTTATTTAAAATGGTAAAAAGCTTTCCCTCCCTGATTTCTCCTGTTGCTGAATCAGCACGGTAGCAGTACTGAGAAGAATAATAACCACACTATCAGTATGAGGAAGGGGTAGAGAGGGTAGGCCTCGGCCACCTGGTGGTAATACCGTCCCCGCCAACATTACAAATGGGGTAGTTTTAACTGCATCAGGCCAAAGTTTGAATATACAAAGTCACTTGTGGAAGATGCCTCTGTAGTATGAATGACATCTCATTCTTTCTAAAATGTTAGGATATACAAAAAGGCATTGACACTATGCTGGTTGAAGATTCGTGTATGAACATTCAATACACCTGTATGAAATTCTTTGATTTGCTATTTTAATGGCGGCATTAACCCCTTGTTAAAATAACAAAGAATTTCACACAAACATGTTAAGCTAATCCTCGCACGGCTGTTACTTTTTTGCCTCTCTGAGCAACAGTAGATTAAAGGGTCTGAAAATGCACTTGGGCCCAAAGGGTCACGATAATACAGAAATAGAAACTACTTGAATTCTACCTCACGGTAACTTTCTTAACAATAAGATCCCAGTAGTACACATTTTACAAAGTGCAAAATGGCTTGATAACAAAAAAGTATAATAATTGCCTTGTAAAAATGTACAATAAAAGTAAATGCTAAAAAATTGAACATTGTTCTAGCTAGGTGGAGGGAAAGCAGTTTGCTCCAGAAAAACTGTCTGCCACCTTATATTTGCTTTCGTAAGCTACACACCCATCCTCAGAATATTCTATCTTAAAGGTGTAGGCACAGGACAGTAACACAGTGTAGTTCTAAGGCCAAATTATCTAATAAATTAGTATGACCCTACCCTTTCTTATTTGGTTAATTTATTCAGTTACTATAGTTGGGACAAGTCTGATCCAAGCCTGCAGTGTCTTAAATAATCACATTCACAGCTTTAGAAATGATTCATGTTAATAATTTGGCACAGTGCTATCTTCATGTATATACTATATGACAAATATATTTTATCATCATGATTTTAACTATGCATTTTTGGCTGGTTGAATTTGGCTGGAAGGCTGTGGAATATGGAAATGGAAAGAGAACATTCAACAGGTCACAATGGTAAAATGAATTCTATCTTTCCGGTTCCAGAGCTGGCACAGGAGATGAGAGAACTTTTCAAAAGGGAATTGGATAAGTAGTTGAAGGGAAAAAATTTGCAAGGTTACGGGGATAAGGCGGGGGAGTGGAACTAGTTGGATTGCTCTTGCAGAAATCGGGCATGGACTCGACGGGCCAAATGGCCTCCTTCCATGCTGTAACCATTCTATGATTCTAAGTGGGGGGAGAGAGAGAGAGAGAGAGAGAGGGTCCAGAAGTCTGCTATTGGAAATGTAGATATCGGCTGATGATACAGTGACAAGTGTTACACACGAGTAATGCCCACTTGGGTGAAGGACCAGAAGGCAAGTGGTGTCTGCAGAACTGTACACCAGCAAAGAATCAACACCTTCTGGAGGAGAGAAAATTGATGAGAATAAGAAAAGAAGGAACAAAAACATATTTTTTAGTTCAAAGGAGGTAGAAGATAGAAAGTTAAAAACAAGGGGCCAGATTTTGCTATAGCAGGGCATCTAACAGTGTCTGCCATTAGTTAGATGTGCCATGGCTCCCTTCAGCTCAAAACATCTTTTGTCCACAAAGTTGCTGAAAGTGTGAGCTGATATCGGTGCAGTGAGGGTAACAGGACATCTGGGAGCTGAGTGAACAGAACAGCCAACATGGTATCTCCTTAACCAATGAGATTTAAGGATTGGGAAATAAACAGTGGAAGGACTGAGAAGGAGGGTGAATTAAAGGGGGTGAATTCAATGTCAAATCAGGTACAGAGAAAGAATCAAAAAGAGGGAAAGAGAGATTGGATTAAGAGACAGAAATGAAAAGCAAAAGAAAAATTAAAATAGAAAATTTGACATTTTTAAAATCTCACCGAAAAATTCAAAACGTGAAGGAATGAGACTCCATGCGTGTCATAGTTAATTTTCAGTGTCAGAGAGGTTGATTGGTAGCAATTAACAATGATCACATCGTTGAAAGAGTACTTGCGCTACTAATTACTGGCTCTAAATATCTGCGGCGGATTTAGTTTGTATCTACCGCGCAAATACAGCAACTTCGTGACATTCGACGTGTATCAATGGTGAGGGAGACAGCAAAATGCCTTTTCTGTGACGCTAATGGAGGAGTGGCACAACTCGGACAGCAACTTTTAGATATTCGTATTTAACCAGGTATCTGCTCCTCGCCTGAAGTTGCTGTGCCATTTATGCATAAATAACGGTGAGCACCGTTAGCCTCATCATTATTCTGACAGCAAATTCTGGCCCATTGACAATGACATTACAGTCACCACTCAGTCAATAGTTGTTGAACTGGTAATGTTACACCATTTAAAACTTTATTATAGTTACCACATGCCTCCTGCTGGTCAGCACACAGAAGAGCATTAATGGTTTGGTGCAGTTTGAAGTTTTCTCAAGAGCAAAGAGGAGAAAGACTTCGGAAAAGAGAAAATGATGAGGCATAAAAAATATTTACTGTAAATGCTGCACATTTTGTGGCACTGTAAGTGGCTTTTGCTTCACAACAATGTAGGCATTGCATTTTAACTGAGCTGATCTCAATTCAGCATTTGGCATCAGGTGTGGGACCACTTCCAGGGGGGCAGTCACACAGCATTTCAGTCCCCCACCAGTTCCCAGAGTAAAGCCAAATTCAAAATTAAATAACTCAACCTTTAGATTTCTAATATCAGAAATGAGATAATCTCCCCCAATGGCTGGGCCTAAGTGAGGAAACACAGATGGGGAGGTGGGTTAGGTAAACAAAGGGATTTAGGGGCTTCAAGTATTTCAGTCATTAAAAGCTAGCACACAAGTGCAAAAAGTGATCAAAAAGGCTAATTTGATGCTGGGCTTCCTCACGAGGTATAGATTACAAAAGCAAAGAAACACTATTAAAGTCATAAAGAGTGCAGGATCAGACCTCATTTGGAATATTCATGTAAATTGTTTGAGGCTTCAAGTCACCGATGGGGTCCTGCATTCAGACAGCACAGATCATAAGAAGCCATGGAAAATGGGGGGCCTCACAACATTTACACTATTGTGTTCACTATTGGAAATCCACCTTAGGACCCACACAGGTCAGCAGATCTCTGAGTATGGCTCTACTTTCTCCTGACTAGAGTGAGGGACAAGCAGCACCAAGTTACATGGCCCTATCATCTTGTACCACTCTAAAAGCAATTACTTGTCTTAGACATACCTTTGATGTAACAACAGTAAAACATCTGCTTATAACTTGTGTCAGTGTATAAGGAGCTTACCAGTATTTAAAAGACTTAAAAAGAGATAAGTTAGCTCCCACAATGGCTTAGTCATGGGTAAATCACTGCTTGTTGTACTGGTGAGCTACAAAAACCAGAAGGTCCCAGGTTCGATCCCCAATCGGATTTGAGATAGCTGATATCTGCCAGGGGATCAGTTGGAATGTTGTAGTTGCCTTCAATTCTCCTGGGCTAGGGAGAGATAAAAATCAGCGAGGATTCTCATTCCTGACTCTATCCAGTAACTCCTGCTGGAAAGTGCATGTGTGGATATTGGGTGAGGACATAACCAAATTCCGCTAGGATGTCCCCATGATTGACTAAACTGCAGATACTCAAGGGATGATTTTAACCCTGCCCGCTCGGCGGAAACCAGGTGGGCAGGCAATTAAAGTCTCCCGTGAGACTCACCCGCTGGCGTCCCACACCAACCCTGCAGGCTACGATTTGAATCTTCTTCTGAGCAGGTGAGAGAGATATCAGCCAGAAACAGGCGGGGTCCTTCTTTAAATAAGTAGATCAGGCTCTGATGATGTCATAGGGGTCCGATTGCTGTTTTAACTGTGGGCCTGAGCGGAGAAGTCGTTCCTGTGCTTGTACATTGGCTCCTGGTCCACCAACATCTCTATTTTAAAATTCTCATCCTTGTGCTCAGATCCTTCCATGGCCTCGCCCTCCCTATCTCTGTAACCTCTTCCAGCACTACGACTCTCCGAGAAGTCTGAGTTCCTCAAACTCTTGTGCTTCCACCACTTCCTTTGCCCCACCATTGGGCGGCTGTGCCTTCAGCTGTCTAGGCCTTAAGCTCTGGAATTCCCTCCCTAAATCTCTCTGCCTCTCCACCTCTTTCTCCTCCTCTACGACTCTCCTTAAAATTTACCTCTTTGACCAAGCTTTTAGTTACTTGTTATAATATCTCCTTCTTTGGTTCGGTGTCAATTTTTGTCTGATAACTCTCCTGTGAAGTGCCTTGAGATGCATTACTACATGAATGGTGCTATATAAATGCAAGTTGTTGTTGTTGTTCTCCCTCCAGGTCCACCTAGCGGGAAGAGGAGTCCGAGCCAGAAGACACCCAAAGAGGTAAGCCTCTTTACGCTTTTTGACTTTTCATACGGGGGTCAGAGGAATACGTGTTTTGGGCGGGAAACTGGCTGGGGGCATGCAGATGAGGCTCAAGAGTTAAAATGTCCCAGGCCTCACGCTGCTGAGGTCAGAGCAGATTGCCTCCAAACTTCAATGAAAAGGAAAATTAGGCACTTGTACAACGGGCGACTGATCCGATATCACCCGTTTTACACCATCGCCGAAAATTAAAATTACCTGGAGTGAGTGTTAGCTCAAAACATTGACAGTTAGAGTCTATGCACCCCCGCTGACAGCCTGACTAACTCAGCACAGACTAAAGATTCACCTTGACCTTCTGCCCTGTTCAGCTATTCATTGATCATAATGGTACCAAGGATAAGGGACTTCAGTTATATGGAGAGACTGGAGAAGCTGGGGTTGTTCGCCGTAGAGCAGAGAAGGTTAAGGGGAGATTTGATAGAGGTGTTCAAAATCATGAATGGTTTTGACAGAGTAAATAAGGAGAAACTATTTCCAGTGGCAGAAGGGTCAATAACCAAAGGGCACAGATTTAAGGTAATCTGCAAAAGAACCAGAGGTGACATGAGGAAACATGTCTTTATGCAGTGAGTTGTTATGATCTGGAATGCACTGCCTGAAAGGGTGGTGGAAGCAGATTCAATAGTAACTTTCAAAAGATAATTGGACGAATACATGAAGGGAAAAAATTTACAGGCCTATGGGAAAAGAGCACGGGAGTGGGACTAACTGGATAGATCTTTCAAAGAGCCGGCACAGGCACGATGGGCTGAATGACGTCCTTTTGTGCTGTAACATACTATGATAACTATGATAGTTACTCCAAGAAACACAGAAGCAGATTTATGTTACAAAAACTAAATGTAGAAATTAATTTAACAGTGCTCACAACATTATGGGTATGACTGAAGAATACTTCACTTCACTAATAATTTATTTCCCAATACTTTGGTTGCTTTGGCTTGTTTAGCTGAAAGATCAGTCCATTTATACTATAGTAAACGACAAGCCTGAGGTTGAAAATCATTTATTTGCACCTTCACTAAACATGAAGATTGTCACAAGAAGGGAAATCTGCTGTGCCTCAGAAGAATCAAATGTACAAGAAAATTCAATCTTTTCTTAGACAGCTTTAGTTGCCATAGCTACTGGTGGACATGTCCTTTAAGATTTTGTTTTATATTAACTACTTACTATAATGAAGTACCAGTAAGAATACCGTCATTTGCCCACTTTACATTTGGATAGAAGAGCCCGATTAGGGACTGAGCAGGCGGTGGAATCATGATTTGAGTTTTATTGATTGCTTGTCTAGAGATCAAAATCATCAAAAAACCTTTTGAACTTCAATGATTAATGCTTCCACGTTATCAGATTCAAAAGTAAGTGGAAAAATTGACTTTTATAAATCTCTGGATCATCCAGATAGGTAACAATATTCTGTGGTGAGCACATGGGCCTTAAAATTATGTTGTGTGAATATTCATGCACCAAAGATTAATGCTTTGATATGGAATGTCCACTGTTTTTATGAAATTACTAACCCATTTAAGATAAATGCATCAATGTCTGCACCCCATTAAAAGGAAAGTGTAATTGCACTCAAACTTCATTTGTATAATAATATTTGCAGCATAATTTCAAAGCCTCAGTGTTTTTATTTTTGTGTGCTGTGTATTTATTCTTTGTGTTTTTCATTCTGTTGTGCTGATTGGACAGCTACTGTGCTTCCAAAAATATTTTGAAGGGGAAAAAAGTTACAGACTGACATTTGAACGATAAAAGGCTGAGAATTCTTCCAGAATATGAAAGATTTTTGTATACTTATCACAATTATTCATTGGTTCCTTATTCTCAATAATGAAAATTCTTTGTAAGTGGAAAATGCTGGAAATACACAGCAGGTCAGCCAGCACCTGAAAGAGAACAAAGTGGGTTAAAGTTTTATCCTTCGACCAAACTCATTAATGAATATTTCAAAAAAAAATTTGATTTGTATTGAAACAAAAGTCAGAAAAGCCGTCAGAAAACCACAGACAATAAGATTGCCCTTTTGTAGTTTAAGTGCCCATGTTTTATAATTTTGGACAGCGGGTCCCTAAATTTCCATAGAATAGCTAAAAAGGTATGCGAGTTGTTTTATCCTCCTTTGCATAACAAGGGACAGCTGAGCCACAAAGGTCAGCCTGTACCTAGAAGGCAACAGTTCCCTAAGCCACTGTCTGCTAATGAACATGACAGGGACTTTTACAGCTCTAGACTGCGAACGATAGAGAGAGAGAGAGAGGGAGAGAGGGAGAGGGAGATGCTCGTTAAGTCTTTGACTGAAATCCTATAGAGAGTAAGAAAGACCAAAGAGAAAGAAGGTGCATGCTGAAAATCTAAAATAGATCAAACAGATAATTCTGGAAATACAAAGCAGGTTAGTTGGTGTCTCAAAGAGAAAGATCAATTAACATTTTGGGTAGAATCATTCATCAGAAGAAATAAGGTCACATTAGGAACAAGCTACAAAATTTTAGACTGATGAAACAATAAGCACTGCTGGGCTTATTTTCATTCAGAAAACTAAACCTTTTGAACAGAGCTTTGAAGATTTGGATCAGAAAATTCAAACAATTTCTTTATTGCAACTACTTGGATGATACTCCCTCCATATTTTGAAGCCTTTTTGCCTCTTTATATTATCCGTATGGAACCTTTGGCAGCTTCAATTTAGGGAACATAAATCCTGTGCACAAACGTGCCTCCAATTTGGCAGCCTGACCTGTGGAATATAGCCACCGGAAATGACAGTTAGCATTGCCCTTTAGAGATTGAGTTTAGATTGTCAGGCCATTAGGAACGGATGAATGTCTGGGACAAAGATCAAAGCAAGTGAGCTGGAGACTAGGCTAGAACTGAATGTTCCTTTAAACGGGCAGTACAGGAAGGCAATTTGCCACGTTTATACACAGAGGAGGACACAATGGTGTGCTGGTTGATATAATGACTCCACTGCATAGATATGTGTTTTCATGCAGCACTGTTCAAAATTAATATCAATCCATATTACAGAAGTCTCTGCTGCAGCAGAGAGTGTAACTATATGGAGAATTCAGCACAGACTACATAAAAACTCATCCTGTTACTTCAGTTAAAACAGGTTTAAGAAACAACTCTGAGAACATATGTAAGAACTCTCCAGGCATATTAAGTGCTAATAACACATTGGTACAGTACATGGCTTGATGCCCTGTATGCAGTTCCACTACACAAACTCTTCGACCTAACCACATTAAATCATGGCCCTGTTTACCTGTTCAGGTGGACACAAAAGATCCCATGGCACCAATCCCATTCAAAGAAGAGCAGGAAGTTTTCCCATTGTCCTGGCCAAAATTCATCCCTCAACCATTACGACCAGTTTTTTTTCCCAACTTTCTACCCTGTTTTAGTTGGATATGCAATAAGTAGGCCATAGAATTCCAAATGGCTTTAAAGTGACCAAGTTGGGCAGATAGAAGAGTGCTTGCCTCCAAGCAAGATGGCAGCATATTTCAGTTGCCTCAGTTCTCATGATAGTAGGGTTCTGTATTTCAGAAGGAAGTGAAGCGACTCACTTAGCTTGATCCCATACTATTCCCTTTTATTCTGAATAAGGTGCAATGAGAGGGATATTCACTAATTACTCTATATGGACACCAGTTTGCAATCCTATACTCTCTCTGAGGTCCAGCCAGTGGGGACAATGTTAACTGCTGTCTGTGGTTTCTGATCAGTGCTGCTGTACGTGAAGAATTTGCATAGTGCTTTATTCAAATTGGTGCCTGGTAAAGATTTCTTTGTGGAAATCACGAAGGGCTGGAAATTGCTCAAAAAGTAACGGTGAGCTCAACAGCATTGTTAGTGGCGAAATTGAGGAGCAAATTCCGGCGTTCACACATGTGCAGTCAAATGTGGAAATCCGGAACATGTTCCTCCTGGTTCGCTGGCGACATGACAGCTCGAATTAAAAGGGATATTGCCGACTGGAATCAGTGGAAACAATGGACAAGCGCCAACTTGCTCTTCTGCCCAGCTGGAAAGTAGCCAATTACGCCACAAAACAGGTACGCTTAAAAATAACAGGTCTAAACTAAATTTTAACAACGCGGTAAGCGTTAATGACTGTCAAACAACTAAAAATTAACTTTTAAAAATGCGGAGTCTCATTACTTCTTATTTTAATAGTTTCTGGTCATTAAAAATGTTTTCTTTCAAAATTAAAATATTAAAAAACATTTTTTTTTACTTTTTCCTTCTGCCTTTTTTTATTTGATTATTTCTTACCCTCTCTTCTTCGCTGTCTATAACTGTTTTTACAAATTACTTTGTGCCTTTCGCTTCCTGGATTTTACGTTCCAGCTCGCAGAAACTGTGTGCAGCGTGTCAAAAATACTGCAATCTGATTGGTCGAGGGGAGAGTGTGATCCTCTCGCTTCTCACATGGGTCCTAGCTTCTCTGGATCTACCGCTGGGCTCTTCTCCGCTTCCTATTGGAGGAAGTGCACGCAGTAAGTTGGTGGGTTAGTCTAAATCTATGGAGCATTGTTGGTTCACCACTCGGAGCAATTTCTGGGCCAATGCATTATTGGCTTCCTGGCTAACATTTCCAGTGTGAGGTTACGATGACAAATGATATAAATACTTCATGGGAATGGTGTCTACAGCCTCTAGCTCTGTGCTGTATGTAGTCAAATATGATTGAGCATTGCACTTTTACAACTTAGATTATTAAATTCAGTTTCGTTTCTCAGCCCTCTGCCCGCTTCAACATTTTCAATTTGATCTTTCTGTGAGGTAGGAGCATCCTGCAGGAATCAAAAGTGCAGCATCTCAACATATAAAAAGATCCTTCGGGTCACTCGGTCAGCAGGTAGATTGGTGAGTGCACAAAGCTCTATTTCCCTCCCCTGTGCCTCAGGAGAACCTCCAGATGTTGTTGAACATTTGAATCATAGAAAGGTTACAGCACAGAAGAAGGCCATTCGGCTCATCGAGTCCGTGCTGGCTTTACGCAAGAGCAATCCAGCCAGTCCCACTTCCCCGCCCTATCCCCATAGCCCTGCAAATTTTTTCCTTTCAAGTACTTATCCAGTTCCCTTTTGAAGGCCATGATTGAATCTGCCTCCACCACCCCCTCGGGCAGTGCATTCCAGATCCTAACCACTCGCTGTGTAAAAATTTTTTTTCCTCATATCACCTTTGGTTCTTTTGCCAATTACCTCAAATCTATGTCCTCTGGTTCTTGTCCCTTCTGCCAATGGGAAGAGTTTCTCTCTATCTACTCTGTCTAGACCCTTCATGATTTTGAATACCTCTATCAAATCTCCTCACAACCGTCTCTGTTCTAAGGAGAACAATCACAGCTTCTCCAGTCTATCCACGTAACTAAAGTCTCTCATCCCTGGAATCATTCTAGTAAATCTCTTCTGCACCCTCTCTAAGGCCTTCACATCTTTCCTGAAGTGTGGTGCCCAGAATTGGACACAATACTCCAGTTGTGGCCGAAGCAGTGTTTTATAAAGGTTCATCATGACTTCCATACTTTTATAATCTATGCCTCTATTTATAAAGTCCAGGATCCCTTATGCTTTATTTAACTGCTTTCTCAACCTGCCCTGCCACCTTCAATGATTTGTGCACATATACCCCCAGATCTGTCTGTTCCTGTACCCCTTTTAGAGTTGTGCCCTCTAGTTTATATTGCCTCTCCTTGTTCTTCCTACCGAAATGTATTACTTCTCATTTTTCTGCATTAAATTTCATCTGCCACATTATCCGCCATGCCACCAACCTATCTATATCCTCTTGCAGTCTATCACTATCCTTCTCACTGTTTACTACCCTTCCAAGTTTTGTATCATCTGCAAATTTTGAAATTGTGCCCTGTACACCCAAGTCTGAGTCATTAATATATATCAAGAAAAGTAGTGGTCCCAGCACCGACCCCTGGGGAACACCACTGTATACCTCCCTCCAGTCCGAAAAACAACCGTTCACCACTACTCTCTGCTTCCTGTCCCTTAGCCAATTCTGTATCCATGTTGCTACTGCCCCCTTTATTCCATGGGCCACAATCTTGATGATAAGTCTACCATACGGCACTTTATCAAACGCCTTTTGAAAGTCCATATACACCACATAAACTGCATTGCCTTCATCTACCCTCTCTGTTACCTCATCAAAAAACTCTATCAGGTTAGTTAAACATGATTTGCCTTTAACAAATCCATGCTGGTTTTCTCTAATCAATCCACACTCATCCAAGTGACTGTTAATTCTGTCCCGGATTATCGTTTCTAAAAGTTTTCCCACCGCTGAGGTTCAACTGACTGGCCTATAGTTGCTGGGTTTATCCTCTTTTGGAGAAGGGAGCAGCAGGCTAGCAAAGAACCGATAAGTGTGGCTTACAGATTCAGTAGTGCGGTCTGTAAAATGGCACTCTATCATTGTGAAGTGAGCATCTTAATCTGTTCAGTATTAGACTGACTGCAGATGTTCCATTCTTCAGCACTGTCAGTGCTCCACAAGCATGTACAATATCCCTTGTTCACTGCTCAATAAACAGGAATTCCATGCACTGCATATAACTAACACTGTGATTGACTTCTTAGCTCATACCCTGCTGGATCAACACACATACTATTCAGATAGCTCAATAAGTGAGATCCTATTCTGCTGAATAAACAGGAGATCTATACAGTTACACATTGAATATTATAATAACAACTTGCATTTTTATCGTGCATTTATGTAGTAAATGTCCCCAAGGCATCATCATAGAATCATACAGCACTGAAGGAGCCCATTCAGCCCATGGTGCCTGTGCCAGCTCTTTGAAAGAGCTATCCAAATAGTCTCACCCACCTGCTCTTTCCCCATGGTCTTGCAATTTTCCTTTTCAAGTACATACCCATTTCCCCTTTGAAGTTACTATTGAATCTGCTTCTAGGAACATAGGAACTGGAGTAGGCCTTTCAGCTCCTCGAGCCTGTTCTGCCATTCAATTTAGATCATGGCTGATCTGAATCTTAACTCTATTTACCCGCTTTGGTTCTATAATCCTTAATAACCTTGCCTAACAAAGATCTATCAATCTCAGTTTTGAAATTTTCAATTGACCGAGCCTCAACAGCCTTTTTGGGGGAAGAGAGTTCCAGATTTCCACTGCCCTTTGTGTGAAGTGCTTTTTGACATCACCCTTGAACGGTCTAGCTCTAATTTTAAGATTATGCCCTCTTGTTCTGGACACCCCCACCAGAGGAAATAATTTCTCTCTATCTACCCCATGAACTCCTTTAATCATCTTAAATCACCCCTTAAGCTTCTATATTCAAAGGAATACAAGCCTAGTCTATGCAACCTGTCCTCATAATTTAACCCTTTTTGCCCCGGTATCATTTTGGTGAATCTGCACTGCATTCCCTCCAAGGCCAATATATCCTTCCTGAGGTGTGGTGTCCAGAACTGAGTTCAATATTCCAGATGGTGTCTAACCAGAGCTGTAACATAACTGTACAGCTGTAACATAACTTCCAACCCTTCATATTCCAGCCCTCTTGAGATAAAGGCCAACATTCCATTAGCCTTTTTAATTCTTTTTTGTACCTGTCCACTAGCTTTTAGAGGTTTCTGTACTTGGATCCCTAAATCTCTCTGCTCCTCCACATATCCTAACTTCTTGCCATTTAAAAAATTCTCTGACCTATCTTCGATCCAACGTGGATGACCTCACACTTTCCCACATTGAACTCCATCTTTGCCCACTCACTTAATCTAGCAATGTCCCTTTGCAATTTTCTACTCCCATCTACACTATTTACTGTGCCACCTAACTTGGTGTCATTAGCACATTTGGATATGCCGCTCTCTATTCCTTCATCCAAGTCATTTATAAGTATAGTGTAAAGCTGAGGCCCCAGTATAGATCCCTGGGGTACACCACTAGTCACACCCTGCCAATTTGAGTACATACCCATTGGGGTAAATTTTAATTCCAGCCCGGAAGGCAGCAGGGGGGAGGGGGGGGACAATTTCCGGGTGCGAAACACAGAAGGTAAGTGGGCGGGTCACAATCGCCGATCATGACCTTATTGAGGCCCATCAAATGCACTTTGGGGTTTTGCACCCAGCAAACAGCCTGATTGACAGGCTGGCTGGCAGTTGGGCAGGAAGGCCTGCTGTAGCAGGCCGCAGCCGAGGATCAGAGGGAGGGATAATAGGCCGGGGAGAAGATCGGGCTGGAGGGGCGGGGAGAAAATCGGGGCGGGGCCTGAGGAAGAGATCGGGGGGCTGAGAAGAAGATCAGAGGTCACGTTGGAGGTCGAATGAAGAGTCGGAGGTAGGTGGGGGTCTGTTATGGGGGGGGGGGGGGGCAGAGGGTGGCATCATTGATGAGGGGTGGGTGAGTCGGCTGATATCACAGGGATCCTGTCTGTCAGGCGAGCTTGTTGGGCTTGGATGAAGCACTCCTGCTCCTCTGGGCCCAGAAGCAATTCAATAAAGGCACTCACCTCATTGATCCAGCCTTTCTGCCTGCTTTCACCTGACGTGAATGGAAAGCGATGGGAAATCCGAATAGGCAAGGTTAAATTTATTTTATTATTTCAATACACAAATATTAAGTACCTCAAATGTCTCAATGAGGTACATTGCCCTTTTAAGTATCGGCCCGCCGGCTTTAAGTGGGGGCGGGACTTCCTGGTGTCTGCTCTCCACACGTAGACAAACCTGCCTGGATTAAACTCAGAAGTAGGTGTGTTGGAGCCGGGATGTGGTCCCGCTCTGAAAACTGAGTATTTTTACTCCCCACCTGCCCCCAACCCACCCGTTCTTGGAGGTTAAAACATACCCCATTATGCCTAATCTCCGTCTCCTACCTCTTAACCAATTCCCTATCCGAGCCAATAGGTTGGCTCCAATTTCATGTGCTCTCATTTTTGTTAACAATATCATTTGTGGAACCTTGTCGAATGCCTTCTGGAAGTCCATATAAATAACATCCATAGATCCTCAAACAAATTCAACTAGGTTCGTTAGACATGATTTACCCTTTACAAATCCATGCTGGCTCTCTCTGATCAACTCACATTTGTCCAAATGCTCAGTCACTCTGTCCTTAATAACAGATTCTACCATCCTTTCAGGCGGAGCATTCCAGATCATAACAACTCGCTGCGTAAAAAAAAAAATTCTCTTCATCGTCCCTCTGGTTCTTTTGACAATTATCTTAAATCTGTGTACTGTGGTTACCGACCCTTCTGCCACTGGAAACAATTTCTTCTTATTTACTCTATCAAAACCCCTCATAATTTTGAACACCTCTATTAAATCTCCCCTTAACCTTCTCTGATCAAAGGAGAACAATCCCAGCTTCTCCAGTCTCTCCACATAACTGAAGTCCCTCATCCTTGGGACCATTCAAGAAAAATCTCCTCTGTACCCTCTACAAGATAAATGTTAATTATCATTAACATTTTAAGGTCAGAGTACCATTTGAGTATATGCAAACATTAAAAGTTTCATCTAAAAAGCTCGGGTTTTAAGTATTTGAATTTTAAACCCAACTGTTTTGTACCAGTTTTCTGTTTTGTTCATTAATTCCTTTGTTCCTAGTTTGTTCTATTGATTGAGTAAAACCTGTGCAATGACAATGAACATGACATTTCTTTTCTATTGCTATGGATGAAACCAAATTGAATTTTACACTTGAAGGCACTTGATTTGGATCATTTTAGATTTGCTTTCAAATAAATGAATTTGGGCCAATGCAGGTTAATTCAGGTTTGATAACATTGATGTGCGGAGCTATACAATATACCTTTGGGCATGCACAGTGCCAGTTTCAGTGTCTGCCAGAGTGGTCAGTGGGCATAATGCCATTTACAGCATCTGCCTGAGTGAAGCATGGGCACGCTGCCATTTTCGGTGCCTGATATAGGGAAGAATTGGCATGGTGCCATTTTAAATGCAATGCGCAGGCACAATGCCAATATCCTGCCAGAGGTTTTCCATCATTGTCCTACCAGTAGCCGTGGTTCCAAGAAAACAAAGTGCCTCACACACCCCGTCTCATGAAACGAAACAAAACAAAACACACTTTAAAAAATAATTGCAAGTATTCAAAATACAGCATAAGAAGAGTGAAGAATGACACAAATGGCACACAACTGGGTCATTCATGTTATTAGCCCATTATTTAAATATTATTGTATCAAATTCTCCTGTAATCTCTATACCTGGTGCACACAAGCATTGGGTCACAATCTAATTTCAGAAATCCAGCTTGCCGTTTTACAGAGACAGCACATGCTTTACATGCAGAAAGTGCTCAGCTCAAGAACGAGAGATCTTTGAGCTTCCCTGATGCTCATCTGATTGAGCCAGTGAGTAACTGAGCCATACAGACCAGGAGATCCCAGGTTTGAGCACTGATTTGTGCTGAGTTGTCCAATTTCAATTAGGACAATAATAGTGGGAGCAGTATAATTAGTCCCAGCATCCTCAAGTTAGAGAAAGGAAAATTAATTATAGGATCAGCTCCTACGAACTTTGGGTAAAATCAAGACATTCAGCTCACTGGAATTTCTGCTATTTACATCAATGCAACCAACAATAATTTAAATCTGTGAGCCACTCATGAGTTATGATCACAAGACCCCCATTTTATCTCTTCACCAACAGCCATTAATCTAACTCTACTTACAGGTGAGAAAGACACATTTTACATACCTGCAATAATGCTAGTTAATAAAATGTTTGATTTGTATCCATGTGAGATTTGTTCCATTGTGAAGAACTTGCCCAGCCTATCATTTGTAGCACTGAAACTGTTTGGGACAAAGTATTGCAGTTATGTAGCAGGCTGAGGCCTATAGACCATCTGACCGAGTACAGCAGTTTGGGTTTTGTTCAATTTTATCAATCCATTTACAATCCCTGTTGAACTTGCTTAAAGACGGAGTTTCACCATTAGTACCCATTTAAAAACAATTAAAAAGAATGATGGCCAACCAAAAGATGATTTGTTACTTCTCAGTTTATTTTTGATTTCTTGAAGCATAAATATTCAGCAATAAGTACTAATAACATTATCGAGGGAAATCTACTGGGAAGAGTTACAGAACCCAGCAATTTGAAAGAGATGATCATTATATCATCAGTGGAGATGGTGATTAACCCAGAGAGCTTCAGCAGTCTTAGTTATTTCTATAGTACATGTTAATTCAGCTCTCACACACAGTGTGGCTCAGTAACTCCTCTCAGTCAGTTCTCCTGATGGTACTTTTACTGCACTTTGTTAACGGTCAAGCTTTCCTTCAAGCTCTCTCTCTCTCTCTCTCTAAATTTCCTAAAGCAGCATTAAGGGGGGGGGGTGGAGTTTGTGCTTTTAGTCTTACACTTTCAAACTGCCTTCAAAGCTTATTTGTTATAAAGAAAGAAAGATTGTATTTATATAGCGCCTTTCACAACCTCAGGACATCCCAAAGCGTTTTACAGCCACTGAAGTACTTTTGAAGTGTAGTCACAGTTGTAATGTTTCTATTTGCCCACCCTCCAAAGGCTGGGTACAGTTCCATGGGTAATGATACATTCTGATGCCTCATCAAGAAGCCATACTTTATATGTGAACCTCTGCAATGAGTGTCAGTGGGCTATTTTCAGTGGAGCTTCACAGTCAAGTCTAATCCTGTTCTCACCCAGGATCCACACTTGTGAATTTTCCAGCAGGAGTTGCTGGATTGCAATTGGAAAGCATGAATCCCAGCTGAATGTTTTTCACCTTTCCTGGCCCTGGTGCTAACTGGACAATCCCTCCTACTGCCCTGCCTAAGATCTGCAAAGTCAGCACAGACTGGCGATTGAACCGAAGATCTTTTGTTTCCACATTGGGCACTAGCTGAGTCTGCAGCAAAACTTGGAATAAATAGCCAGCAAATAAAAGACCTGAATTATCCACTCTGCACTCATTAATCCCTGTAGTGTTTAAAACTATATTATTGTAATTGCTTATGAATCCATCACAGGGAGTATAGTATTAGCGATAACGTAATTATTTAATTTGTAAGTTCCTGGCTGAGAGGTAAAGCATCAACAGCCAAGAACATGGCTGCTGAAATACTGATCTGAACAGGAATAGATAGACTGCAATCTTGTAAAAACAATGGCTTCTCTTCAATTTTAGTCAAAGCCAATTACAATCACAAGATAAATACAAATGAGAGGTCATTTGGCCTATCTTAGCTCATCCATCAAGGAAAAAACATTCAGTCCACCTGATATATAATTTGTTTTGTACAAATATTAGGTTAAACATCCATTACCCTATCTGAAAGTGCTGATTACTCTTCATGAAAAGGTTCTTCTTGACTTTAGTTCTAAATTAATTTCTCACCAGTTTTAGCTTAAGTTGCATTGTCATGTCTTACCTTGCAGTAGTGCTCTGGATTTACCTTTTCAATCCAAAAGCATAAGCACTGTGGCATTTGCTTGAGTGAGTTTCACCATTGATACTCTGTTTAAAACTAGTTAAAAATAATGATGGCTAACCAAGAGGTATTGAGGCAATGGCGTTCTTGGATTGTTCCGTTACTGTTGCGTTATTAAACAACAAACTTAAATGTAGGTTGACTCACAGCAGTATTATAATTGTAATACAACTGTCTTTAAATTACATTAAATGACAAGCAAGTAATATAACCTGGTTCCTGCAGACCCAAGACAACCAGACTTGGCCTGTGTAGGCTGCCTTTGGCTATGGACTGCCAACTGTCCTCTCGAGAGCTCTAACCTTTGGGAGGGAGCATGCCTATCTTTATATTATTTGGCTGCTATGTTCTGTACGTAAGCATCCCTGGCCTTATCTTCTAGTCATAAGTCATCCCACCATGCTGACGCCATGTTAGCAACTCAAGATAATGTAACTAATGACCTCAACCTTCATCTCTGTTTACAAGCTGTTTGTTCCTCTGAGGAATGCATAGGTCCTTGGTTACTTGTTTTGGTGTAGACCACCTTCTGACATCACTGTTATCTATTCTATGGAATATTGGCCTCATCCTCCCTGATGGACAGCTTACACAGCAGAACTTGTTTTCACAGAGATGCTAAACCTCGCGCCCCCTCAACATCATCCTCTTGCTAAATGTCTGGAACGCTATGCGAGTTATACGAGATGGAATACATGACTGTTCCTAGTTTTAAACCATATTCTTATAGCTGGGTTCTATAACGGTCGGGAGATGCACTCTGCCAAATTATCGCCCCTGTGGTGAAGATGAAAATTTACCCCACTTTGGGGTGAATTTTCACTTTTACCACTGAGGGACGGGGGGGAGGTGGGGATGGTGGAGAAATGGGTTGTAGTGGACCGTCCGGATGGTTTACACCCTGCCCAATTGAAGTCAATGAAAAGGAAAATTGGGCAGTGTCTAAAGTGGGCAGCCGTTCCACTACTGGTCATTTCCGCCCGCTGGTAAAGTGTAAGCTCACCTCTTTGTTTTTTTCTCTTTATAAATTTGTAACTTGAGGGAAATTTGCTGGGAATAATGACTGAACCCAACAGTTTGTAGAAGATGATCATTATCAACCCAGGGAGCTTCAACAATCAGGTCATTTCTATAGTACATGCTAACTGAGCTCCCCCATAGAGTGTGGCTCAGGGCGTCCTGTCGTCCAGGTCCCTGTTTACTTCAGGACTCACTATCAACAAATTTGTTCAAGAAAAAAAAGTTAATGATAATTAATGTTGTTTTCAACAATTTATTTATAAATGTTTGTGACTTTCTCTTCAATATTATTTCAAAATGTTGTTCTGCTTCATTCCAACTTTACAACCAAGCCTCGGTATTGAAAGGTGGAGCCTTGCTCTTGGAATAGTTACAAGGAGTTATAATTAACTTTATGGATTAGAGCCCCTAATAGCACAGCAGGTAAATGCATCACATAGTGTGGCACTGAATTCTGCAGACTAAGAAGATTCTTGGTCTAATATCTGGATTGTGTTGAGTTACTTCATCTCAGCTAGAGTGGTAGAGTTGCTTTAACTAGTCTCGAGCTCCCTGGGTCAACAATGGAATAGCGAATGCTGGGTAAAGAAATGTATGAGTGATGGTTCCCACAGTCAAAGAGCTGACATTCACTGACCAATTTCCTACATGAAGAGTGACCACTCTGGGGAAAAATACTAGAGGACTATCATGAGGTCTGGTCACCATCTGCAGCAGGGTTACCTGAAGAAAAGTGGCGTGGAGCGAATCTTTTGTTTCTTCTTTCCTTTTTTTCATAAGAATATTTTTATTTGATTTGTGCAGAAGCTGAGGTTGCTGTTGTTTGGCAAGTGATATAATATATTTGATATAATTTGAAATTGGCTGGAACAAGTTACAAGTCCAACAGCAGGAGGGTACTGAATTGATCTCCACTGAAGCACAGAGTCAGTGATTGAATCTGTGTTGAAGTGACTGCAGTTCTATTATAGTTGTTCAACTCAGTAACTCCTTGTAACCATTTAATCGAAATGATGGTCGTTATGGTACTGGACCAGCACCCCAGAGGTCCTGACTTCAAAGGCCACCATGGCAAGTTGTGAAAATTAATTGAATAAATCTGGTAATTTGTGAGCTAGCACCAGAAGAGTGACCCATAGAACTTACCAGTTTGTCGTAAAAACCTAATTGTTTCACTAATTTCCTTCAGGGAAGGGAACCTGCCACCCCTTCTCAGTCTCATTGACATGTGTCTCCAATCCCAAACTACATGGCTGACTCTTAATGCACTCTAAAGTGGCCAAGCAAGCCATCCAGTTGTAAACAATCATTACCAAGATCAATAATAATAAGAAAATTGGATGGACCTATTGGCAGCGACCCAGGCATCTTACCAGGGTTAAGACTATGACAATCCCAGCCTCATCGACCCAGCAAAGTCCTCATTACTAACATCTGGGGGCTGGTGACAAAGTTGGGAGAGCTGTTCCACAGACTAGTCAAGCTTGATGTAGTCATGTTCACAGAATTATACCTATCAGTCAACATCCCAGACTCCTCCATCACCATCCCTGGGTATGTATGTCCTGTCCCACCCAGCAGAGGTGGGAGCACAGTGGTATAAAGTCAGGTGGGGGTGGTCCTGGGAATCCTCAACATTGACTCTGAGCCCCAGAAAGTCTCATGGCTTCATATCAAACAAGATCAAGGAAACCTCCTGCTGAACATCACCTTCTGCAGCTGCTACCCCCCCCCCCCCACCCAAAGTAGCAAATTGATACTTCTCCATGTTGAACATCATGTTGAGGAAGTAAGGGTGCAGAATGTACTTTGGGTGGGGGCACTTCAATGTCCACCACCAAGAGTGGGTTAGGAGTACCATCACTGACCGAGCTGGCTGAGTCCTGATGGACATAGCTGCAAGACGTGGCTTATGTTTAGGAGACAAGAGAAGGCAAATCAGAAAGTAGTGGTTAGATGATGCCGCATTTGTTTATTAAAGGACTGAAGATTATCGGAAGGAGGAAAGATGAGGAAGGTAAAAAGTTCAACAGTTTTAAGGTCCTGGTACCAACGGGGATCATAAATGTTCCTTTGATGCCACTTGCTGGACATTAAGCAACCTGACTGCGTGCTGAATGCAAAATAAGTCCCTCTCATCTTGTGGAATCCCACGTGTCATACGTCTCTTCCTGTGAGGACTCCCACATGATCAGCACCCAATAGCACTGTCTATATCAGTCTGTAACAGAGTGTTTGGGCCTACATATTATTAATGATTACAGAGTGAGAATGCTAAAGAACTCATGGAAAAGCCATTTTTTTTAACTAAAAGGAACAGGCATAAACATATAAATGAAGAATGGCTGGCTGGTTTGAATGAGAAATCTGCCCATGAATTACACTTTTATGCAGGTTGAGCTTCTTGTTAATGTTATTCCTTTACCTAAAATACCAGCTCAAGGGCAAGTGCACAGTGAAATATTAGTTCAATGGTTTCTCAGCAACTGAATAAGAACATAAGAACAGAAGGGCCTCATCACTCAAATCTTCCGTCATTCTCTGCCGCAATCAATTTCAAGTGGGATCGCGGAAGGGAATCCAGCCCAGTGTGTCGAGACCCTACGGTGAGTGGATAAGACACAATGTATGAACTTTATGTCAAAGACATTGGTCCGGGTTTAGGATTAAGGGAGTGACCTAAGTGGCATATCTGTTGCTATTTTTTATATATTTGATGAGGTATAAGTTAGAAATTCTGTAACCAAGTGAAAGCCGCTGTATTAATTTCATGCTACTGTTTAGCCTTTACGTTTGATTAACCTGATTTTTCATCTCTGCTACCTCCTCCAGGCCTGCGACCCAGTTTGCAACCATCACTCTTCCGAATCCCGATTAGTGGATTTTCCTCTTCTTTCTGCTCCATCATTGGTGGCAGAACCTTCAGCAAACAGGGTCCTGCACTTTCTATTCACCTGCTATAGTTCTCCCCTTTATAAAGTCTCTTCAAAACCTATCTCTTCAACCAAGCCTTTAGTTATGTTTCCTAACCCTTTTCTTAACTCCTGTTGGAGTGGGACTTGAACCCATGACCTTCTGACTCAGACCCGAGAGTGCTGTTGCTGAGCAAAGGCTGACACCTTGTTACACCTTAAAGGAAGCCATATCCATATTTAACATGATTAAATTTCATCAGGATTACAAACCATCCTGACCACAGGGAGGGAGGATGTGTCTGTGCTCTCTGGGTTGTCAGCACCAGCTCCAAAACTTAAACCCAAGAACTGAGCCAGAATTGATGATCTCCCTCGGCGTTCTTGTGGGTAAAGACACCACTGGTGTAATACTGAGTCATACAGACCAGAATTTCCTCAATCAATTCCCAATGTGTACTGAGTCAATTAATCTCAACTGAGCATGTAGCAATTGGCTCCAGTGCACTCCAGCCAGGGAGAGGACCGTTCAGCAAAGATTCCCATTCCTGATTCTCATTCCGGACTACTGCTGGGGAAGTCCATGTGCATGGACAATGGCTCATGACAGGATTGAGCTCAACGATGTTACAGTCGTGGTGTCCTCTAAATAGCCTGCTGACACTGACAAGGCTCATGCATAAAAACGCTTAGGTAAAGTACCGGAGGGTGCTGGTGGTCTGGAAAGAGCGGAAGTGAAAAAAGTGAGGAGACGAAAGCACCCGGATTGGTTTTGGGTGGCAGATCATCTGTTCAGCTGTTGGCAGCTAATCAAATCAGGTAAAACACATCTGTTGAAGGTTGTTTCCAATGCGTTCTGTTACAAAGGCATTAAACGATTGAAACTTCAGGCTTATCTGTGTCATGTCTGAATATATTATAGAGTTAAAATGCCCTCTGGGAAAAGCTAACACTAGGTCTTATTCCAACACAAGAGATTTTATTTAGCTTGTGTAGGTGTGGATTAAAAATTGTCAGGAAGATTATATATAATATTTGCTCAACCTATTAAACAAATCCCTGTTGTGATCTTTCAAAGTATCAAATGACGGTGAACAGGATATCTCCACTGTCGGGAATCTGCAATGCCTCATTCAGCATTAACATGATTTCCCAATTCATTCTCTTGCACTACCCCCACCCCCCCCATTTCTTGTTCTTTGTGGGATCTTGCTTTGTGCAAGTTGGCTGCCACGTTTCCCTACATTACAACAGTAACTACGCTTTAATAGTACTTCATTGGCTGTAAAGTGCTTTGGGACGCCCTGAGGTCATGAAAGGTACTATATAATTTCAAGTTCTTTCTTTCTTTAAGGCCTATAATGCTGGACACCACCAAAGATGAGGTAAAGTCGTGATTAGGTAATACAAAGCTTGGGTTTTAAAAGCCTGCAGGAAAGAAGAAGAGAATGTAAAATGGCATATTTAGAGCTTAAGGGGATCAAATGATGGAAGTTCAGATGAAAACTGACAACAGAAGTATTGATAGAATAGAGAGAGAAGAGTGGGGCAGAAATTCAACATCGTTGAACCCATATTTTGGGCATCAAATCAAATTGGGGGGCCCAATTTCAGGTCACGATCTCCCTTGCTCAGTGTTCCGTGAAAGTGTGCTGGCCGCCAAATTGAAAGCTGGCAACTCCCAGGTGTGCGGAGCGCCCGCCTCACACTGGTGTTAAGCACCTTATATATGTAAATCGGGTTGATAACATCAGTTGTCGAATGCCATCAAAGTTGGTCTGCGAATGGGCGGAGCTTGCGCTGCACATGCTCCGCCTATTTTTTTCGGGTCTTCAGCGAGCTAATCAGCGGTTCTTATAGAACCAATGGAAGCTGCTGAAAAAACAGCCAGAAGACATATTAATAATTTCATTTCAATTATATTGCTGGCCATTACCAGTCCAGGCTCACCACACCTCCACTTCGCCTCCCTCTCCCACCCCTCTCCCAAGATCTACCTACAGGCCGGTTCGGTGTTAGAGCTGAGGCTCTGACTGGCGAGTTGTGGATGCCCAATTGGCATCCACAGCTCGCCTATTTAATTCAAATGAAGCCTGATGCTGAGTTTCGAATTTGGCTCTGGCCTTTTGCCGACGTCTTTGTGCACATGTTTGGAATCTGCCAGCTGTTTTGTGCCGGAAACTGGGGCTAGTTGAATTCCTCCCCCATTACGCCTGAAATTGTCTTATTTCAGAAGAAATCAACAACTAGCATTTATATAGTGCTCCACACCTGCAGGAAAATGTCTCAAACCCATTAGAATAAGGAGGGAAAGGACACAATGGATACTGGCTTTGGGGAAAGCAGAGAGAAATAGAGAAGCGAGGATGGGAAACCGAAAGTCACAATCAAGGACAAGCGGTTCTGGAAGGCTTTTGAAAGCAAGTAAATAGGTGGCAAGATGGAGGGAACTAGGTAGAAGGTTCCAAAGGGCAGCAATGGAATGGCTGAATAAATGGCTAGTGGTGGTGGGGTGAAGAGAAGTCGAGAGTTAGAAGTGCAAAGACTTCTATAAGGCAAGAGGAGATCACTAAGCTGACTGCTTGCAAACCTCCTTAGCAACAAACATAAACGCTACTGCTGAAAGGAGAGACTCCTGTTGACTGAGCACTTAACATGCCTTTGTAGGCCAGTGATTTGATTTGTTGCTTGCTGCTTTGTACACTTTGGTCAGGAAACAAATCTGCAGACTGCCCATGACTTTCACTGCAGCTGCCTCATATATGGCAAGGAATGGGAACACCTTGTGAGGTAGTTTTGCTGTTCCCTGCCTCCAGAGGTACGCAGACTGAATCACTGACATCACACTGTTATCTCCAGCTATTAGAGACTCATCACAGATGAGGCACGTAGGCAGCGCATTATGCATCCTGCTGTCCATGGGCTGTGCTCCTGGAAGCGGCCCCTTCTTTTCTCTTCTACATTTTAGCTCCATTCCTATCTCGAGCCTTTGTAAACTTTCTTCTGAACAGGTTCATTAATATTAATAAAACCCACACAAGCAGGCTAAACATAGCAAATGTAACATTCCTCTCTGTATGAGCCAGTAATACTCTAGATGCGATGACGCTCAATGTTAAACTTTATTGTTAAACTTGATGAATATCAAGCAGTTGCATTGCAAGCCCACACCAGCTAAGAACGGTTTTATATAAGCTAAATTTATAGCGACAGCTTAATTCTGCAAAGCAGCCTGGCTTGTTTTTGAAACGATATATATAACAAATTAGAAAGAATTTGTTTAAGTGCAAAAATTGTCACAGAATATAGTCTGCAGCTAATGCTTCTGTCCTAGCTTGTTTGTCTACAGTTAGATCTTCTACAAGCTCTTATCTATGACCCAAAATCCCTTGGCTCTATAATTGAAGGAAGTTCTGATTTTTCAAAATCTCTGAATTTCTACATGTGTTCTGTTTTATATCAGCCTATTTTATTGCATGCAAGGACAACTAGAGTTGCAATTTCTCTCTCAACGACCCCTCCAGTTCTTACCAGGCTTATTTCCTCCATAAAACTATTTTCTTGCTCCCTCAACCCCCTCCCCAGCCATCTCCTGAACGTTCAATTACCCCTTCTTACTTGCAACAGCATAAATGGCTCCCTTTGTTCACGCACCACTCCCTTCCTCTTCAAGCCTGCCATCATCACCTCCATCTCAAAAAACAAATACTATTGACTCCACAGTCGATTCCAACTGTTATTCCTTATCTAATCTCCCTTTTCTATTCAATGTATCATTGCTACTTGGTTCAATGCACATCTCTTCCAAAATTCCCTCTTCAAATCCCTATAGCACCAAACCCATCTGAGTGAAAGTCACTAATGACGCCTGTGTCACAACCATAGTACATTATCTCTCCTTGTTCTATCTTGACTTACCCATGTCATTGAACACAATATACCACTTCATCCTCCTCCACTGTCTCTCCTCTCTAGTCCACACCTGGTTCCACTGCTTCTTGTCTCAATGGAGCCAGCATACCTCCAATAATGGTTTTCCTCCCATCCCACTCTGGAACCCCCTCATGAAATCTCTTCATGTTGTTATTTCCCTCCCTTCCTTTAAAAACCTCCTCAAAACCTATCTTTTTTAAGCCAACTCATTTAAATCCGCTACCACTCAGTCCATTTCTCTCCACGTGAAGTGCCTTGGGACATTTTGTTATGTTGAAGGTGCAATACAAATGCAAGTTTTTTTATTGAAGTTCTCAGGTTAGATTGTTTTTTAGGGTTACTGATAATCCAATATTGAATGATAAAGGAATAACAACGATATTCATTATTGTTTTAAATAACAACATTCAGCAATTCAACTTTTGCTTACAAACTCCATCTTGCACGCTGCCTCATTGGATCATGCATGTTTCTTAGCTGAAACAGTGAAAGAACATTCAGAAATTCCCATAGGCAAATGAAACATTATCACTAACCAATGTTTATAAATAGTCGTACTCAAACTGATATATATATATATATATATATTAATAACTGTCTCAAAATTCTAGGGACTAGTTCACTGAATTAGTTGAAAACGAACACATCTACAATTTCTGTATTTTCAACTGAACTTAGTTAAAACTGATCAATGAGTGGTACTTGAGTTACAGGTATGATTAAAAAGAGAGTTTGAGCAAGTCATACTTAATTTACCTGCTTGACCCCTGACTGAAATCAGACCTTTCACATTAATGATGTAGCCATGGCTCAGTGGTAACACTGTCACCTCTGAGTGAGAGGTTGTGGGTTTAAGTCCCATGCCAGAGACTTGAGCACAAAATCTAGGCTGACACTTCACTGCAGTACTGAGGGACGGTTGCACTGTCAGAGGTGCCGTCTTTCAGATGATATGTCAAACCGAGGCCGTCTGCTCTCTCAGGAGGATGTACAAGATCCCATGATGCTATTTCGAAGAGCAGGGGAGTGTGACTATACTTCAAAAGTATTCCATTGGCTGTAAAATGCTTTGGGACGTCCTTAGGTCATGAAAGGTGCTATATAAATGCTTTTAATTGTTATTCTAATATGAAATGAGAATGTGATGTGTACATGCTATTCAGGGCCTGGCACTGAACCAAATTCAAAACCTGAACTGGACCATTTGTGGTTAATTTGCAAATGCCTCAATATAGAACCTATTGGAGCCATTCAACTGTTGGGCACAGGCAAAGAGGGATTTCCAGCACCCTTATCCAATCATTAGTCTTCCAGTGTTATGTCGAGTTGTTGTCTGGGGCATGATTAAGAAGTCTGCAGATGATACAAAAATTGGCCATGTGATTGATAGTGAGGAAGAAAGCTGTAGACTGCAGGAAGATATCAATGGACTGGTCAGGTGGGCAGAAAAGTGGCAAATGGAATGCAATCTGGAGAAATGTGAGGTAATGCATTTGGGGAGGGCAAACAAGGCAAGGGAGTACATAATAAATGGGAGGATACTGAGAGGTGTAGAGGAACAGAGGTTCCTTGAGTGCATGTCCACAGATCCCTAAAGGTAGCAGGACAGGTGGATAAGGTGGTTAAGAAAGCGTACGGGATACTTTCCTTTATTAGCCGAGGCATAGAATATAAGAGCAGGGAGGTTATGCTGGAATTGTATAAAACACTAGTTAGGCCACAGCTTGAGTACTTGTGTACAGTTCTGGTCACCACATTACAGGAAAGATGTGATTGCACTAGAGAGGGTAAAGAGGAGATTTACGAGGATGTTGCCAGGACTGGAGAATTTTAGCTATGAGGAAAGATTGGATAGGCTGGGGTTGTTTTCTTTGGAACTGAGGAGGCTAAGGGGAGGTTTAATTGAGGTGTATAAAATTATGAGGGGCCTAGATGGAGTAGATAGGAAGGACCTGTTTCCCTTAGCAGAGAGGTCAATAACCAGGGTCCATAGATTTAAAGTCATTGGTAGAAGGATTAGAGGGGAGTTGAGGAGAATTTTTTTCACACAGAGGGTGATGGGGGTCTGGAACTCACTGCCTGAAAGGATGGTAGAGGCAGAAACCCCCAACTCATTGAAAAAGTACGTGGACATGCACTTGAAGTGCAGCAACCTACAAGGCTACAGACCAAGAGCTGGAAAGTGGGATTAGGCTGGATAGCTCTTTTTTGGCTGGTACAGACATGATGGGCTGAATGGCCTTCGTCTGTGCCATAAATTTCTATGATTCTCTGATTCTATTGTAACTGGGACCACAGGAACAAGGCTTGTATGGAGTGGGATGCAGGTGGTTCAACTAAGTCCCCTTTTTGAGCCATTAGAGAGTCCAGGAATTAATTATGAGGGATGGAGAAGCTGCTCAATGTGTCATTACTAAATATACTGCTTATTAAACATGCATAACATGAACATCCTGCACAGCCCCTGGTCTAGGCACAGCTAGCCAACCTTAGTCGGGTTGGTAGTCGAATGTTATAATTGGTATCAGCAGTTCTGGACTGAGGCACAAAACTGGGAAGATTCTAACAGGTGATTGCTATCCAAAAAAGAACCTGCATTCCTAAGAGGCTGTGTACGTTGCTGCTTAAACTTTCAGTGAGCATTGTCGATAACCACTCTATTGGTGCTGATACTATGAAGCTGATACTGGATTACATAAGAGAAGAGTAGATAGAAACCACCAGCTTAGAAATCACTATCACTTGTCAAACAAGGTCATAACAACGTGGGAAAAAAGTTTTTCTTCCACCTCATCAACACCATGATTCTGAACAGGTATGCCATGCACCTCATGAGTAAGCTGGCAGACTACCAGTACTACCTGTACTACTTGGAGTTGATGAAAGAGGTTGTCAGTTGGAACAAACTTGTCCAATGCCCCATAATATTCCCTGAGACAAAATCAACTGAAGGGAATCCAGTCACTTGGCTTTTGGTGGGGGAGGGGGGACACGGTTGGGGGGTGGGGAGAGATTTTCCCAGCTACCTCCTACATAACAAAAAATGGGTGTAACCAACAGGAAATGCAAAGTGTGTATTGCTCAGCGTGAGTGCGAGAAATCTGGTTGTGTTTCTGGAGTTTACTTTAGAACCACAGAAGTTTACAGCACAGAAGGAGACCATTTGGCCCATCGTGTCTGTGCCAGATCTTTACTAGTGTGGAAAACCATAAAGACCACATTAATGTAGAAATACGTGAACAGTTACTTGACCATAAAAAGAGAAAAGCATGATGGGTATTTGACCAATGTTAACTCCTTGACTCCCATACATAGGGTAGTTACAATTTCACACACAAACATAGAAAGACACAATTGTCCTTGGTACGTTGATAATTAAGTTGGCTGTCCAGGTGCTTGGTACTGTCTGGCCTCCCCCCCTCCCCCCTTTCAGATAAGGGTATTACTGGCTTATAATATAATGAGAATACAGTTTCTTGAGAGGCCATGTGGCCTTGATTCTGACTTCAGCCCTACTGATTAACCAGCTTTGGAATTTAGGGAGGTAGTGTTCTCAAGCCTGCGAGGCCTGCTACGTGCCAAAACAGGAATGAGCTATGGATGTCCAGAGGAGGCAGGCTCCCTGCTTGATTGACTAACCACTTGAACCAATAAGAATGTACATGTATGCCCATATTCCATGATAGACAGACATTACTGAATTAACTGTATAAAAGTTAACTGTCTTCCTATGTACAGTGAAGAGGTGGTTCTAACCATTGTATTAGACACCCTTCCACTTGAGCTCAAGTTTCTCTTAATTAAAATTCTTACTTGTCTGAAAATTAAGTGTTTGGAGTTAATGCATTGTATATAAGGGGTAATTAAGTTTTCGACAGTTCTTGGAGGTTCCACCGAGATCGCTTGTGATCCCCGATAAGTACGGACACAAGTTGTCTGTACGAACCCAGACACACAGCGATTGATAAGCATATGCATTAATTGACGTGACTAATTCTTCTGTTTGCCTTTAGGAATTGGAAGGCGATCATAGGAAATGTGTTTCGTATAGACAAGGAAAGAAAAAAAAAAGAGAGATGCGCGACAGATTACTCGATATTGTCAGCTGCGGTGTTGTAGTAACGGGCTGAGAGAGCAATAACGGAGTAGATCTGTGATACCGGTGACACTAGAGTGAAGTTGAGGTTGCTGTATGGGACCAACAGACTGTCAGCTACTAGTGGATAAAGGCGCCAGGAAAAGAGAAAAGGTAACCAGTTTACAGACTTGTTTAAAAAATTCTTAGTGTGAAGATGTAATTTGGACAAGCGCAGACTAGATGTTGCGTAATTCGGAAAAGTGTGAAATTACCAGTCTGTAGTGGCGACAAACGCAGACTGGTGTGGATGTCGCGGATTCAGAAAAGTGTGAAATTCTGGTTTACCTAAATTAAGTGTTTAGATAGAAACACTAGTAGTGTTCCCCCTTCTCAAAGGGAGAAGCACTTTTGAAAAAAATCTTGCGTAAGTCAGCTGATTTAATTAAGTGCAGACGTTTCTCTCACACACCTAGCCTGAGCTGGTTATTAAGAAGGTTTTAACCCCACGTGAAGGCCAGGACCCTAAAGTAGGTGTAGAGAACACATGACGTCTTGTCCAATCAGCTGAATTATCAAGTATAGAATTGTGATAGTTAAGATAGGTCTTGATTGTTGTGTAATTACAGTATGGAGGATTGTATAAACTATAAGCCATGAGCGTCAACGCTAGCAAGATCCCTCCAAAGGGAACACCTGCTGCTTACATGTACAGAAACTTTGGGAAAGAAACAACTGACGAGTTGATAGTTTGGTCCAAATGGACCAAGACTAAGAAATATCCCTTTCCCGAAGACGGTACATTTAATATGGATAGAATTAAGTGACTAGAAAAATGTTTAAAAGACAGAGACCCGAAAACGACAGGTGTACTGTCTCTTTAAAAAGCCTGTCCTTATTGTGAGTGTTTTCTGTCGGCGTTGTGGGCCACGCCCCCCTTCTTACTGCGTCTTACGTGTCTTCTTCTTTTGTGTAATGTATCTGTTTTGTCTTGTGTTTAATTCTGATATTGCTGAATTAAAATTGGAGTTATTGAGGTTAAGTGACCTATTAAATTCTGGTTCTTATAAAATGTGAGCATGTCAAATTCCAGACATGGGATCTTCAAAAAAAAATTGGCATTTTGAATTTTTATCTTGTGATTGGCTGTGGTTAAAAAAAGAGGTTAAAGAAAAATCAACGGGACAGATAATAAAAAGCTATCTGGTATCACCATGATAGGAAAAGTCGGAAAGTTGGAACAGCTCAGAGAGTTGGTTATAATCATACCCACGAAAAGTATGTGAAAAAAAAATGAATTGGACAGCAAATTATAAAACTTATGAAGCAATGTGAAAATTGAGGGGTACCTAAAACAAAAGTTGATATAAACTAAAATGTACGATGGGAGATGTTGTTTCCCGGTATGAATTTTTTTATAAAAAAGAATTTATGTGAAAATTACATTGATGTATGCTGAGAACGCTGCGTGAATCTGATATCTGGCTCCGTCGTTTTGTTACTAAAAAAAAAGTTAACTCCTTCCAAGGACACCGACATCTGTTTTCAATTCACCAAGACAAAATGAGGTTTAATTTTAAAAGAAAAGATAAAGTGCAGATTTAAAGAATTACAAGTTACAGTTGCAGGATGATCTCTGGTTATAAATTAAACTGATCTTCGAAGCATTTTGTGCTATTGTGATTGATTAAACACTATGATTAAAATAAATCTCAAAAATAGTGTGCAAAATATATAGTGTAAAGCAATCCATAAATGTGAGAAGTGAAAAAAAAATCAGTCAAACCTGTGTGAAGAGAAATTTTGAAGGTAGAATGTGGAAACTTAATCTCAGAGGGAGAAGTATCAAATTACTGCTACCACGAGAGAGCCAGTTTATATTAACCCCTTCCATCCCAAGAAGCCAGACTGTCATGCCAAGAGCAGTTCAAACAGATAGAAATGACCCAGTCGGTTGAAAACTGTCTGAGGCTTGCCCAGAACACAGGTGAACACGAGGTAACAATTGGTATAGGTTATATATTATTAAAATTGACCCAATTACTCGGAAATGCCAAAGGCTACAATTGACTGATATAAGTTTCCACACAGACAATGCTACAAAAAATAATTGATAAGAAAGGAATGTAAAACAAATCATATGAAGAGAAAGCATAGGTTGGACAATTGGAAGTCCATTACTTCAGCTATGTACTGACACAGGGTACTAAACGCCTTTCAGTTTTACCCCGCCACAGTATGATGAGGAAGTTCGACAAGTTCTGGGGCTATTCAATTTTATTTGAAACTATTCACGAATAGTAGCTCCAATACAAGATCTGACCAAAGAGGGGAGACCTTCCCTGACAAATTATATAACTCGCATTGAGAATGCTAAGAAAACTCAACAATTATATCAACACCTCCTAACTCAAGTGTTAAAACAAAGCGCGACATGGAATGGAGGTGGACATCGTAAAAGAGATAGACAAATATGGAGACGTAAAGATCTGTGATAAGTGATATAACAACTGCCTTTAATACGGGTGCCTCAGTTGTTAACACCATTGATTTGGCAACATTGGATGAAAAGGTCAGAGATTTAGGGTCTCGCATTAAAGATATATTTAAGAAATAAATGGAAATACAGATAAGGAATTGTCTGAGGATCAAATGCTGACCATACATTTGCAAAAGATAACTACAGTGCTAGAAACACATGCCCAAACCATTAATAAATTAATAAAAGAGGAATATAACGTATCTTAGCAGGCGGCTGCTAATGACATCTGCAGTACATATGGTAACTGGATTGTGGAATAGACATGAGAGAACCCAGCCCAGATACAGGCAGGGGAAGTACCTTATGAATAACGAATCAACAAACTGAGGGTGAACCTGACCTGTGGGCATGATGGAGGGGCTGTCCTTCCCTGAGGGAATAAATGAAATCAAAAAAACACAAAACATTTTTCTTAATGTGGTTACATCTTGAAAACACAGAGATTAGGACTTGGAGTTGGAAATTCCAGTCTGCAGTCCTACGTACATCTGTATGTGGGAGAGACAGTGTTTATTTCAGACAGGTTGCGAGCTCCAGAGAGAGAGAGAGACTAGGCAATTTCTCTCTCCTGTTTTGTTTTCTGGATTTGTTTCGGGTAAAGGGATTATTCCTTTGGATAAATAAATAATAAATGATGATTTGACAAATTAACCCCTTGGGCTCTCAAGAAGAGCCGCAATGGATTTTCTGTGTTTCTTTTAAAACAGGTGACCCTGGTTTTTGGGACCACATGAGTGTTGATGGTGCAGGATTACCAAGAGTAGTTCTTTGACATAAAATGGCTTTACAAAGTTACGGTGCAACCTTTGCTGGAGAGATTTGGTGCAGGAAACGGTCCAGTGGTGTTAAAAATTTAAGACTTTAGCTGCAGACATCAGCAGATACCAAATGTCACAACGTGGTGATATCAACCTGATTCTCTTCTTTTGAAAACATTTTGATTTGTTTTGTTTTAACCCATTTATTGTCTTCCGAGACAGAGTGCTCGAGGTGGGAAGATATGGGAGTTACATCCAAAAGTAATTACGAGCACTTCATCTCTACTATAAAACCACAAAGCCTGGACATAATTTGTTTCTGAAATTGGAATTGATAAGAAAAATTTATATGAGTTGCTATTCAAGCACTCGAGAAAGAAAAATTTACTTGTAATTTAAGGGGATAATCAAATTATATTTTAAAATAAAAGAAGTCCAGTCTAAATGGTTCCTATTGAATGCTGTGTATCAAGGAAGAATTCTTTTCGGGAGGGAAGAAAATTTTACATTGACAAGTCCTGTCAGTCCAACAATACTGCTCTCAAGTTGGGATAATTGTGAAATGATAGAAGGGACTCGGGCACAATGTAGTGGGATATTTTGGGAAATGAAAAGCGGTTCAAGAAGAAATTACGTAAAATAAATAAATTTTGGGATATTGGACCTGACTGTAAATATTGTATCGGACAGTAACGTTCCTCCAGGGCTCATGATAGGTAATATAATGGGTTATGTAAAATTGGATGAGAGGAAGTGATTGAGAATTAAAGTAAAGAAACAGAGAAATTACACCAAATGGGAATTTCTCTAAAGTCATTGAACTGGGCATGATTTTTTTTTTAAAGTCAATCTGGCATAAATATACAATCTAGTGAAAATCAGGAAAGTGTAGTTGAGAATAGTAAATTGATAGCTTTCTCATGGAGATATTTGTGTCCTTGCCTATAATGAACAATGAGAAAGCTACACTCAATAGCCTGGCCACTACCCTGACATCGGGACCATGCAGGGGGAGATAAGCACTCTAGACACCCCTGATCTTTTTGATAAGATAACCTGAAAACCTAAGAATAGCTACAGTGGACATAAAAGATACAAATGTATGTTGCTATCATCTGAAACGGAGACCAGGATGAAGAACATGATTACAAAGGCCTATGGCCTGGTGAGCTAGTGCAACCACTCTTTAAACAAACCAGTTGCTTTTACAGGACTGAATCCTACTGGACATATGATGTGTGCCATGGAAAATGTTCGGAAATACCGTGAGGAAAAAGAGACTGGCCAGCAGAAAGTTAATATCCAAGAACACTACCTATGATATGTTGCTAGTATGCGGAAATACATGAAGAAGATACACTGAAGAATGAGTCTCAGACAGGCTCAGTTACTTGACAACAGCACAACATGAAATGGTTAATGTGGTCCAGGCGAGTGAGAAATCCTTTTAAACAAGGCACTGACACATGGTCCATAGAGAAACCGACTAATTAATGAAACAGTCAGGAAACACTGGTACCAATCAGAAGGACTGAAATTAAAGTAAAGAGGGACATAGTAATTTGGATTTCCAAAATTCAGGGTTAGGTTCCCATCAGTTAACAATGAAATTGAGAGAAACAATACTTAGAAGATATCCACATGATGGATACAAAATTACAAAATTATGAGGGGCCCAGATAAAGTAGACAGGAAGTACCTGTTTCCCCTAGCAGAGGGTTCAAGAACTAGAGGACATAGATTTAAGCTGATTGGCTGGAACAAAATTAGAGGGATGTGTTACTAGACATGCTGTCACTGTGTGTCCACATAGTGTTGGACACAGCCCAGAAGCACAGTGTGGGTTTAACAATACCGGTACCAATCAGGATATTAACTGTACCATGGAGGCCCTAGGGGCGGATCTAAAACCCACTTAAGTGGTATATGCCGGAGAGGGCGAATACTGTGTTACAACTAATTTGAAAATGTTTAAATATGCCAATCTAACTTGTGATATTTTAAGTCCAGAATTCTACTCCATTCCTGAAGTCCCGGTTCGGATTGGACCCGAGGAACTGGTAGAGATACACCGGCATAACCTCACCACCTTACAAGTTTCTGAGGATGTCAAAAAAAAAGAGGACTTAAAAGAATATCAGGACACATTTAGGTATTTGACACCCCTATTGCCTAAATACTTGAAAACATTGCGAATGGAGATACGCCTCTCCCAGAAGGTTTATTATAACCTACAACAGGACAATAAAAATATTAAGCATGACATTGACCAAATTAAAGTCACCACTTAGTGAGAGGACCTCTGGAATTTGGGACTGAATATACAGATCCATCCTTGGATTAGATTAATTTCATATGTATTAGTCGTAGTGCAGTTTGTTGTAATGTGCTTCTTGATTTTCATTGCATGTAATAAATGTAAGCAGAGGATGAAGAGTTTGGCAAAGATAGTAAAACAGAGCCTGGGTGAGAATGTCCCCATTGTCTCTGTGGTTTCAACTAAGAAAACATCTTAATGGTACCGGGAGTAGCACCCGCTGGGGTAAGGTGCATGTAAAAGGGGAGACAATCATAGTTTGATAGGATTATCAGATGCTCTGCCTCTCTTCCACCCGGACTGGTGGCCAACACGAAGGGAACCTGGTTAAGATGAGGTACAGCATCTAACAGGATTTTGTAGGGATAAAATTTGGATTAAGGGATATAAAGGGGAGGGCCCCAATTCACAGGTATAAAATGGTCTGAAAGGTACCATTCAGTCTAGTTAGGCTGGAAACAAAATATAAAGCACCATGGGATATTTGACTATGTTAGCCCTTTTCAAACTAACATGGATAGGTTTAGCTGACCAAGGACATTCCCAGCTTACTTGAGAAATGTTTAGAAGGAGTCTGTTCTTGAGAAGAAATAAGAGTACAAAGGCGTATTGATGAAACATGTTTGAGTTCTATTGGGACTTCTCTAGTTCAGGGACTAGTCATATTCGTTGTTATAATTCTTATAGTTTATTGCTTACTTAAATGTTGCTGTGCTATGATGTCCAATCTGGGTACACATATAGCGCCCACAAATTTGATGGTGCAAGTCGGGGTGACACAGGATGAGGTGCAGGAGGAGTTTGAACGTCTGGGTGGAATAATGCTCTATTAGAGTATTGTCCTTATATATATATATAGGACAAAAGGAGGGAATGTGGAAAACCATAAAGACCACATTAATGTAGAAATACATGAACAGTTACTTGACCATAAAAAGAGAAAAGCATGATGGGTATTTGACCAATGTTAACTCCTTGACTCCCATGCATAGGGTAGTTACAATTTCACACACACACACAGAAAGACACAATTGTCCTTGGTACATTGATAATTAAGTTGGCTGTCCAGGTGCTTGGTACTGTCTGGCCTCCCCCCCTCCCCCCTTTCAGATAAGGGTATTGTTGGCTTATAATATAATGAGAATACAGTTTCTTGAGAGGCCATGTGGCCTTGATTCTGACTTCAGCCCTACTGATTAACCAGCTTTGGAATTTAGGGAGGTAGTGTTCTCAAGCCTGTGAGGCCTGCTACGTGCCAAAACAGGAATGAGCTATGGATGTCCAGAGGAGGCAGGCTCCCTGCTTGATTGACTAACCACTTGAACCAATAAGAATGTACATGTATGCCCATATTCCATGATAGACAGACATTACTGAATTAACTGTATAAAAGTTAACTGTCTTCCTATGTACAGTGAAGAGGTGGTTCTAACCATTGTATTAGACACCCTTCCACTTGAGCTCAAGTTTCTCTTAATTAAAATTCTTACTTGTCTGAAAATTAAGTGTTTGGAGTTAATGCATTGTATATAAGGGGTAATTAAGTTTTCGACACTAGAGCAATTCAAAATTAGTCTTACTGCCATGTGCTCTCCCTATACCCCTGTATCTTTCTCTGCTTCAAATATTTATCCACATTTTTCTTAAAATATGAATGATCTCTGCCTCAACCATTCCCTGTGAAAAAGCATTTCATTCTCCAACAACCCACTGCTTAAAAAAATTATCCTACCCTCTTCTATCTTTGTCCTACTGATTCCCCAACCAAATGAAATAGTCGATCTCCATTCACTCCATCTAAGCACTTCATCATTTTAAAAGTCTCTATTCTGGATTCTTTGTGTATGCAATGTACCATTCTGAAAAATGCTGGGTCACAGGTGTGAATTCTTGCAAAAGCATGAATTAGAGTAGGAAACACTGCAATGAATCTTGAGAGGTAATTCCACAATCCCACACTGCTCATAGGGAGCCAGAATGGAAAATCGGGACTACAGTGTTGCAGTCCTGTCTCCAATCCCTGTTCCCTTGCTAACTGGGACCATGGGATTGCAGAATTACCCATTAGATTGAGCATATTGAGAATGCAGGAAGGAGGATTGGATGACTTAGGCACTAATCATATTACACTAATTAGACAGAGAGATATGAAAGGTTGCAATTGAAAGAACAACTTTCATCAGATTGGATTCCAGGGAACTATGTTTACAGATTTCACACAATGACATATCAAAAAACTAATTTACTTTTGTTCGATGTAGTGTTTACAGCAATTTCATAAAAGAAGTGATATTTTTTGTTAAGTTTATTAGGGAATTTTAACTCCTGGGCAGGAAGCTGAAGTCAGAGGCCCGGGCTATTTTAACGGTCGGGCCTTGTTCATATCCTGCCAGCCAGCTGACTACGCGAAACAGGCATCCAAAGGTAGCTCACCACCTCTGGGTCTACAAAGACTGGACAGCTCGGAGGCTGTCAGTCGGTGGGGGGAGGGAGGGAGGGGTGGTGGTGTTCAGGAGGGTTTTGCAGGTAGGAAGAGGCAGGGAGTCCAGAGTGGCAGAAATCCAAACATTCTTTGTGGGACATGTAGGAACACTCCTGCTCCTTTGGGCACCACAGAAATAAGTTGTACACTTACCTTAAAAGGCATCCACTGGGTATCAGCCAAGTTTTACTGAGCAGGCACTCAGCTCCGATATTTAAAGTTGCATCAGAGTCCTATCTAGGTGACCGGTCCCCGATTTGCATATATATATATAGGAGGCTCCTGCCTGAGTTAGGCAGGCACCTCAGCTGCCCAAGAAAACAGTGGAGTTAAAATAGTTGCGGGACCAGAAATGAGCAGTAATGTATCAGTTTCCACCGGGCAGAGGGAGTTAAGTTTCCCCTTTGTGTGTTTCTGGAATGGATATAGTGCGCACTTATGATTATAGATCTGTCCAAAAATATATAGTTTGTGGGACCTCATCCAAAAACCTACATTAACAGATGGACAAAAGCAGATGCAGTGCATTATTTCCAAACTCCAGCCAGCCCAGTGGTATAAATAATGATGTGTAGCTGCCTACAATTGATAGGTTAATGGCTGAATTGCTGTTTAAAAATTCTTGCTTCTTGTACATTTATGAAAGTGAATCAACACAAGAAATGATTGTGTGCTTTGCTTTTGTTTTTTTGTCAATTTATCTGCTCCACAAAGTCCTGCTATGTGTTTCCACATCAATAATTCTGCATTAATTCTGAATGATAAATTCTTGTTTGTTTTAGTTGTTGATTTGGGTCAGTCTGTGAATTTTGGCCATTCCATTACAGTACAGTCCTTTTGTAGTACAGTGATAATAATTTCAACATGCTGTGTATGAGCTTCTTATGATACAATAATCAAGCCAACTTTGGATCTCCAAACACAGCCTTTGATTCCTTGCCAGTGCACAGTGGCCTATTAAGCTGCATATTAATTTGAGACAATTTATTAGCTAATTAAAAACATGTGTCTACAAGTGGATTCATTACCAAATTGTGATGTTGGTTCACAAAGATAAGCACATATGAGGGAGGCCATTTGTCTCATCTATCTGATCCTTCCATGAGACCTACTGTCCCATTCCCAGTATCAAACTGCTTCTTGAATGACTCCAGAGTTTTTGCCTCCACTACTTTACCCAAAAGATTATTCTAGGTATTAACCACTTTTTGACAAGGAACGCAATTTTTAAAAATATTAGTGCGAATAGAGCTTATTAGTTATTCCATTTCAGTCCCTCATTGCTACAGCTTTTTTAATATCAGTGGTTCTTATTACAGGCAAGTACCTGGGATAAGTGCTTTTAACCAACAAAAGTAACCCCATTCCACAGCACTAAGGAAAAGATATTAGTGGCATTGACAGACTTATTTGCAGGTTTGGAGGAGACTTTGCTAACGCTTAGCAATGCCCAAGTGGTAATACCAGGGGTAGTACGACGACATCGCAGTCAGGGTAAGGGAAAATTTCCTTCAACTTGAGGGCTTTTCAAATTTAATATCTGCCCAGTGATGAAATATTGTAGCCCTGTTTCATCAGGAGAAAATGCATCTCTTGCTCCTTGGCCTTAATTCAGCCCAAAACCAAGAAGACCAATGGACTTGAGGAGAATGGTCTGTTTCAGGTCAGACTCCATCCTTTGCATCTGACAGATATGACTAGGTTATTCTTTGCAAAGTCATGACAGAAAAGCATCCTGAGAGTTGCTAGTACTTTAATCAGAACACAGCATTTATGTTAGGAACACAAGAGCTGCTGCAACTATGCTTTAATATTCTATTTTAATCCAAGATCTCTGTGTTGAATGTCACCAGAGAAGCTTTACAAATCATATCTATTTGTGTATGTCTCTCTCTGGCTGTGTAATCCTTTGGAATTTTATTCCATGTATAGAAAAGTTCAAATGCAATATTAATCAAGATTGATCTCGTGTCAGCGTAGCTCAGTGGTAGCACTCTCGCTAAATCAGAAGGTTGTGGGTTCAAACCCCATTACAGGATTTCAGCATGTAGTCTAGGCTGACACTTCAGTGCAAGTCTGAGGAAGTGCTACACAGTCAGAGGTGCCATCTTTCAGGTGAGATGTTAAATTGAGGCCCAATCTGCCCCCTCAGCTAAATGTAAAAGATCCCAAGGTATCATTCGAGAAAGAACAGGGGATTTCTCCTGATGTCCTGATCAACACTTGTCTCTCAACCATTAGCAGTAAAAACAGATTAACTGGTTACCTCATTTGTTTCTATTTGTGGGACTTTGCTGTGCACATTTATTGATCACGTTTGACTATTTAATATAACTACACTTCCAAAGCGATTTATTGGCTGTGAAGTGCTTTAGGGTATCCTGAGGACATGAAAAGTGTGATATAAATGCAAGATTTTTCATCTTTCTCTTTCGTTCCTCTGCTGGCCCTGATAGAGAGCAATGTGAGAGCAGCGTACCAGAAGTGTACTGGACATGGAGCATGACCACAGAACAGTTATACTATCTTGTTTTGGGCAATTCAAAATCAGTTTGCATTAATGCAAAATGTGCAGCATAACCGTCCCATAAAAGTAGTATTTGGGCTCGAGTTGAGACAGGGAGTGGGGTTGACCGAGTGAGACTGGAGCAGACACTGTCATTGAGAATTGAGAATCAGACTGGGATTGAGGACTGCAGCCAGGAAGGATTTTTTTTGCAGGGCCTGATTTTGATCCTGATGGTGTTCTCTCTCTCTGCCGCCCACTCTTTTCCTGTTTCACATTCTTCGCGTGTCTCACCAGCTGCACTTCTCCATAGCTGCCTTTCCCCACTGTCTTGATGACCAGGTACCATTCCATGTTGCTCACAGCCAGTGGGGCTGTACAGGAGGCCGCGGAGTCTTGCCACTTTCCTGCATGGAGTGTTCATTCATTTCTTATCAGACTTGAGTTACAGCGAATGGGTGGGGAGCAGGCCGGAGCCCAGACACATCACCAGGCAACGGCGTTCCCGACTGTTCCCACAAGTCTCTGGTGATGGCCTCAAGTCATTAATGCCGGGTTCAGGTGGGCATCTGGCCTAGTGCATTTAAATGAGGCCCGGGAGTTAAAATGGCCTGGGCCTCATGTCAGCGAGCTGGGCGAGCCTGATGCTCGGTCATCCAGCCCCATGTTTGTCGCTTGCTGCTCTCCCCTTGCTCCAAGTTAAAATCAGGGCTTAAAGATTTGAACCATATAACAGCTTGGCTCTTCCTAGACTCTGTATATTAATTCCATTGCCCGTTAGCATTTCAGTTTGCATTGACTCTGGAGGGTACTTTGAAGAAGGAGGTTGACCACATGTAGTTTTGCACTTTGTGTGAAAGAACCAAGTGCTGTGCTCAACTTAAAATGTTAAAGATCAGTTAATTCTACATTGTTTCCTAGGGCCGTGTATTGCCTTTCTCTTCAGTGCTTTCCAAGACTAGGCCAGGAAGGGTTGGCACTTACTGACAAAGTCTATACCTGTATTATCTCTTTGTAACATAACTTGGCTTCTCCAATGATTTTGTTCTCCTGAGCTGACTGAAAATTAGTACTAACAGCTAAAATCCAACATTCCTATTGCTGTGTTTGACAGCCAGCATAAACAGGAGCATGAATGACAGATCGGGCTTTGAAATATTTACTCAGCACTGATTAATCATTGTTGTCTGGTGCCAAGGAGAATTAATCTCCTTTACAGTGAGAACTGCTCCTAAAATCATTGATGAATCATTGATATATTTTTGTAAGAACCTGCTTGAATTACATCGATGTGATCAAGTATAGAATGCTTCAGAAATAAATAGCTACATCTAAATATCTATCTTTCCTAATCTTCCCATTTCTCTGGGAATGAGCATTGATCTTCATCTCCTTTGAACATTAACTTGTTACCCAGTAGTTTAAAAACGCTTCACCAATTGTTGGTGACACGTTTAATTGTCTTGCTGTCATCAAAGACACGTGTTCCTGTCAGAAAGTGCCACGCTGGGGCCCATCCATCCTGGTTGTACATCTGTAAGATGAACTGTACAATCTCACTAACTTCTGAACTCTTCTGGGAGTTATCACCATACTTGACAAGTGTTTTCCATTCATTTTCTTCTGAAGTCCTTTGCAAAGCATGTAGTCTATAAACTGCCAATGCATTGGACAATGATATGATGGAAACAAAGAATTTTGTCGATATTTTACGCGATTTTAGTTAGTGAGGGAATTAAGAAATGGTTTCAGACAGCTGTGACTCTGGGAGGCCTGTGTTCAGGATCCCTTTCCACTGTGGCAAAATTAGTCTGTAAATGACGAATACACACAGCTGCATGCATACAATTTGAGTCTTTTCGATGAGACATTAAACTGAAGCCCTGTCTGCCTCTCAGGTGGATGTAAAAGATCCCTTGACATTATTTGAAGACGAGCAGGGCAGTTCTCCCCGGTGACTCTCAACCAACATCACTAAAACAGATTATCTGGTCATTATCACATTGCTGTTTGTGGGACCTCGCTGTGCGCAAATTGTTTGCCATGTTCCCTACATTACAACAGTGATTACCCTTCAATAGTACTTTGTTGGCTGTAAAGTGCTTTGGGATGTCCTGGGATTGTGAAAGGCGCAATACAAATGCAAGTTTTTCTTCATAATCAAAGCTAATCAATGGGAAATGTTTGTCCTAAATCACCATTTAAGAAAAGATGTTGTTCCTAATTTTACTGTTCACTAATTTGTATTATTAATCCGGGCATGCAATACCTGGGATCTGCTCTGTCACCCGAGCCCCAGGCCGAAGACCCCTTCCAAAATACTAGGACGAGATCAATTGCATGGCTGGGGCAAGCCGCCTGCATTTGCAAGGGTGCATCAGTCGTGCTCTCCCCGAACCACTGGAAGAATATTTTTTTTAATTCGTTTATGGGATGTGGGCGTCGCTGGCGAAGCCAGCATTTATTGCCCATCCCTAATTGCCCTTGAGAAGGTGGTGGTGAGCCGCCTTCTTGAACCGCTGCAGTCCGTGTGGTGACGGTTCTCCCACAGTGCTGTTAGGTAGGGAGTTCCAGGATTTTGACCCAGCGACGATGAAGGAACGGCGATATATTTCCAAGTTGGGATGGTGTGTGACTTGGAGGGGAACGTGCAGGTGGTGTTGTTCCCATGTGTCTGCTGCCCTTGTCCTTCTAGGTGGTAGAGGTCGCGGGTTTGGGAGGTGCTGTCGAAGAAGCCTTGGCGAGTTGCTGCAGTGCATCCTGTGGATGGTACACACTGCAGCCACAGTGCGCAGGTGGTGAAGGGAGTGAATGTTTAGGGTGGTGGATGGGGTGCCAATCAAGCGGGCTGCTTTATCTTGGATGGTGTCGAGCTTCTTGAGTGTTGTTAGAGCTGCACTCATCCAAGCAAGTGGAGAGTATTCCATCACACTCCTGACTTGTGCCTTGTAGATGGTGGAAAGGCTTTGGGGAGTCAGGAGGTGAGTCACTCGGCGCAGAATACCCAGCCTCTGACCTGCTCTCATAGCCACAGTATTTATATGGCTGGTCCAGTTAAGTTTCTGGTCAATGGTGACCCCCAGGATGTTGATGGTGGGGGATTCGGCGATGGTAATGCCGTTGAATGTCAAGGGGAGGTGGTTAGACTCTCTCTTGTTGGAGATGGTCATTGCCTGGCACTTATCTGGTGCGAATGTTACTTGCCACTTATGAGCCCAAGCCTGGATGTTGTCCAGGTCTTGCTGCATGCGGGCTCAGACTGCTTCATTATCTGAGGGGTTGCGAATGGAACTGAACACTGTACAATCATCAGCGAACATTCCCATTTCTGACCTTATGATGGAGGGAAGGTTATTGATGAAGCAGCTGAAGATGGTTGGGCCTAGGACACTGCCCTGAGGAGCTCCTGCAGCAATGCCCAGGGGCTGAGATGATTGGCCTCCAAAAACCTCTACCATCTTCCTTTGTGCTAGGTATGACTCCAGCCACTGGAGAGTTTTCCCCCTGATTCCCATTGACTTCAATTTTACTAGGGCTCCTTGGTGCCACACTTGGTCAAATGCTGCCTTGATGTCAAGGGCAGTCACTCTCACCTCACCGCTGGAATTCAGCTCTTTTGTCCATGTTTGGACCAAGGCTGTAATGAGGTCTGGAGCCGAGTGGTCCTGGCGGAACCCAAACTGAGCATCGGTGAGCAGGTTATTGGTGAGTAAGTGCTGCTTCATAGCACTGTCGACGACACCTTCCATCACTTTGCTGATGATTGAGAGTAGACTGATAGGGCGGTAATTGGCCGGATTGGATTTGTCCTTCTTTTTGTGGACAGGACATACCTGGGCAACTTTCCACATTGTCGGGTAGATGCCAGTGTTGTAGCTGTACTGGAACAGCTTGGCTAGAGGGGCAGCTAGTTCTGGAGCACAAGTCTTCAGCACTACAGCCGGGATGTTGTCGGTTCCCATAGCCTTTGCTGTATCCAGTGCACTCAGCCGTTTCTTGATATCATGTGGAGTGAATCGAATTGGCTGAAGACTGGCTTCTGTGATGGTGGGGATTTCGGGAGGAAGCCGAGATGGATCATCCACTCGGCACTTCTGGCTGATTGAGGTTGTGCCATGGGGCTCTAAAGGCAGTTTGGGTTCTGCCAGGACCACTCGGCTCCAAACCTCATTACAGCCTTGGTCCAAACATGGACAAAAGGGCTGAATTCCAGAGGTGAAGTGAGAGTGATTGCCCTTGCTATCAAGGCAGCATTTGACCGAGTCAGGGGGAAACTCTCCAGTGGCAGGAGTCATACCTAGCACAAAGGAAGATGTTAGTGGTTGTTGGAGGCCAATCATCTCAGCCCCAGGACATTGCTGCAGGAGTTCTTCAGGGCAGTGTCCGAGGCCCAACCATCTTCAGCTGCTTCATCAATGACCTTCCCTCCAGCATAATGTCAGAAATGGGGATGTTCGCTGATGATTGCACAGTGTTCAGTTCCATTTGCAACCCCTCAGATAATGAAGCAGTCCGAGCCCGCATGCAGCAAGACCTGGACAACATGCAGGCTTGGGCTGATAAGTGGCAAGTAACCTTCGCGCCAGACAAGTGCCAGGCAATGACCATCTCCAACAAGAGAGAGTCTAACCACCTCTCCTTGACATTCAACGGCATTACCATCGCCGAATCCCCCACCATCAACATCCTGGGTGTCACCATTGACCAGAAACTTAACTGGACCAGCCATATAAATACTGTGGCTACAAGAGTAGGTCAGAGGCTGGGTATTCTACGGCGAGTGACTCTCCTCCTGACTCCCCAAAGTCTTTCCACCATCTACTGGGCACAAGTCAGGAGTGTGATGGAATACTCTCCACTTGCCTGGATGAGTGCAGCTCCAGCAACTCTCAAGAAGCTCGACACCATCCAAGATAAAGCAGCCTGCTTGATTGGCACTCCATCTACCACCCTAAACATTCACTCCCTTCACCACCGGCGTTCTGTGGCTGCAGTGTGTACCATCTGCAAGATGCACTGCAGCAACTCGCCAAGGCTTCTTCGACAGCACCTCCCAAACCCGCGAACTCTACCACCTGGAAGGGCAAGGGCAATTAGGGTTGGGCAATAAATGCTGGCCTCGCCAGCGACGCCCACATCCCATGAACGAATAAAAAAAAGGAGATGAAGCCCACTGAAGAAATGTGTCCTCTTTAGTTATTCTGCTGCCAGTGTGGGAAGGTAATTAATTCCCCAGTAAAGATGTGAGGCCTTTTTACAGGACTCACGGCAATTCAAGGTTGTCCTGGAGACTCCAGGAATTTAACAATAATCTCCTGGACACTGCTGCAACTCACCCAGGAGAAAAATCAAAGAGACATTGAAAAAAAATTGTGCGATTTTTTTCATTTTCTTTGTTAGTTGTAAAAAATATTGGAGATGAGAAAAAAGGCTGTTTGAATGGGTCGGGAGAATGGAGGCAGCAGGTCAGATGATGAAACCTCCATTCAGAGTTGGCAACCCTCGTATTATTAGGCATGTTCCCTTGACATGGAGAGGGGAGGGGCACGGGAGAGGGGGTGGAAGATTTCCTCATGGCAATCCCCACTGAAAAATTACAGAATAGAAAACACAGGGAGGAATCTTGGCCGAACTAGATTCTGCTCCTTTTCCCGGTCCTCCATAGAGCAATCTGCCGCAGTTCCACCCAGGGCCCGATCAGATTTAGAGCCTTTTGAGTTTACCTTGTCTATATCATTTAATATTTTATATACGTTGATGAATTCCTTCCTAATCAGCTTCCCTAATCTTTCCTCATTGCTCATTCTCTTTCCATGTGGGATCAATCTTGCTCTTCTCTGTACCCTCTCCAATGTTCACGCATGTTTTTTGAAATTTAATTGGAATTATGTGCCATGGCAGATCCACGGTGTAAGCTTTTGTGTGCATATTTTTCAATTGAGTGTATTATAGTTCACTACTAAGGTATCTGAGTACATTGGAACCCTTCTCATGTAGCACCTAGGAAATCTGAGTAATTAACTTTGAAACAATAAAGGTTCAAGTGTAATGTGCAGATTATCCACACCAGCTAATTGTAAAATCATAATACACAGGCACTCCACACACCATCCTCTATTTATATCAAATATTTTCATCTATTCAGATCCCTACAACAACAGCAGCAGCAGGGGGGGGCGGGGATAAACAATGAGCAGCAGCCCCAGAAGAGTTCGAGGAGGTGACAGAAGACATGCTCAAAGAGGCCTGTTCCGAGGGAAGTGTGAGGCAAAGGAGCTCAGGGACAGGGTTTCAGAACATACAGCCTCAACCACTGAAGGGTCCGCCACTGATGTCGGAGCGGTGGGAGGCAGGGATGCACAGCAGGTCTGAGTTGGAAGAATGCAGGGCATGAACTGGGTTGCAGATCTGGAAGATGTTATGGAGATCGGGTGAGGTGATGGTTTTGTCACTGAGGCAAAGGGTTTTTTAAGTCAATAGGGTAGCTTTTTCTTTTCATTGCATCTGGGCAATGCTCAGTTGCCATCGACAACAAAGAGGAAACGAGGGTGAAAAACCATTATGGCAGGTCTCTGCCTCCACTCTGCTGCCCCAGGATTTCCCTGGGTGGATGTAGCAGAGCCTATTCTAGCAGTAGGCCTAGTGTTAATATGCAGAGAGGTGGGAGGCGTGTTTATAGCAGCCCCCCACCTCACTCTCCCCCATCTCACATTCTTCCTCATCTGCTCGTGGTGTATCCATCTGGAGGGGTGCCCGGAGAAACCTGGCACTGGGATTTGTGCTGGGATCCTCTGCAGACTGGAGGATTTGTGGGGGACCCAGGGACATCCTGAAGATGAAAGCAATAAAAAACATTTTGCCCCCCCCCTCTCTCCAGATGATCTTTGGGTCTTGAGGCCTTCTGGCTGCTGCTCTCTCAAGCCTGCAGCTAGGCTTCTGTTTCTACCCCTCCACCCCCCAATCCCAGCACAAGGCTCTCCCAGTGGCCTGCACCAGAACTATGAAAATTGTGGCCATCCCACCCTCACGGGCACAGCACACCTGCAATATGCTGTGTCTACTGGGCACTCATTGGGGGGTGTAGGGAGGAAATAAGGCTCTACTGTGTTGGGGAACGGAGACCTACGAAGGACAAGGATGACAGGCAAATGGAACTTAGCATTGGATAGGATTTGGGTGGCACAGCTGAAGTTTACAGAGGGTGGAGCTTGAGGAAATCATATTTAAAATGTAAGTCTATAAGAAACATTTACATGTAGTTGGTAGAGTCGATTCTGTCTCAGCATAAAAAAGGCTTTATACTGCATGCCTTGATACTGTCTCCAAGAAACATTTTCCATATTTAATGGAGATGCTATCAGAATTAAGAACATTATTAAGTGAAACAAAGTTTCAAAGGTATTTGCACCTAATTTTTTATTTTAATTGTTTACTAAGTATAAACAAATGAGTTGTGAACTATGATTCAAACCTTACTTGTGCTGCCCACTATAACTCGTGACTTTGTTGCCCGTGAGTTATCAGCTCAGCCCATCTATTCTCAATGACTAGTGAGTCTAATGCATAATCGTCAGTATCAGTTATCCCAATTATCCAGAGCAAGCAGCTGAGGAACTTGTCTGGAAGTCCTGAAGATATTTTTGCAGAAAGGGATTAGTGACGATGGTGATAGCGATGGTTATTCTAGCAACCTGCAGTGATGAGTTTTTCCTGTTTAGATACTCACTCAAAATGATTACTTTAGTTAACCAGCTTTATTAACAATTTTAGCACATACTCCTCTTCCAGAGTTCAGACAAAGGTCATAGCGGTTTTCTTTAATTACTAGCTAATATTACATTGGCAAACCGATCCCCTCATCTTGTTGTGACTCTCTGCCAGTTTTCTCTGCATTTGGGAGTATTCATCAAATTGGGTTGACTCACGGAGCCAACAGCTTTCAAACAAAACTGCAATCCTGTTAAAAAGGAATACTATCCAAATACATTAATCAAACACATTCAGCGGCTTAAAATAGTGGCTTTAACAGAAGGGGGGAAAAATTGGATAGGGGCCGGTTTTGGGCGTAGGCAGCATGATGTGCTATTACCCCGTGCCCAATGATCCCTGCGCAGGCAGGACGCAAGTTTCAGCCCACAGGAGGGCTTACCTGCAATCAGCGTTCCAATCCAAGCCTTGCACATGGAATCAATACAATTCCCACTTTCCAACACCAGAGGGAGCGCAATCTCTTAAAGGGAGGATGTTTCTTAGAAATCTCTTGAAGGTAGCTGGTACCTGTTATTTGCTGAAAGTAACAGTCCACTGTCTACACGGAGTCTGAACAGAGATCATACATCATACTCGTAAAACAAAGATGCAGGTCCCATCCCTTTGTTTACACACTGATGAGTTATGTTAAAGTATTGAATAAAGATTGCGCACTACTAAACCCCACATCCTCCAAACTGCACGCCAGACCTCACCAATCTGCTGATCTGAGTTGGTACCAGGCCTGCGAGGGTGCATGCACCAAGGTTCTCTGATGATGCACTACAGACCATGGTGTAAGAGGTAGACAGAAGGAGGGACATCCTATATCCACGGTGGGGGGCGGGCAAGAGGCCCTCCAGACATGTACTCAAAAGGCAGTGGGAGGCAGCGGGGGACGAAGTCAATGCCAGGTGCACAGCATCATGAACATGGATGCAGTGCAGGAAGAAGTTCAATGCTTTGACATGAGTGGGTCAAGGTGAGTGAGGTCAACTGTCAACTGACTTACTTCTCCTACCAACTGCACCATGCACTACACCCCTCCATCCCCCACATACCAACAATCTCTTTCCATCCGTACTCAACTCTTCCAACTAGATGCTTCCTCTCACCCTTACTCATTATCACTGTTTTAAGCCGCCCACCCACAACTCACAGGCCACACACACTGGCAGCTATTCAACCATGACAGGCACATCAGACATACGTCCCATTTTCTTGCAGGAGAAGGTGGCGCATATCAAGAGGCAGCAAGTGGCAGTGGCATTTAGCCCCTCGAGCCTGTTCCGCCATTCAATGAGATCATGGTGGACCTGTGACCTAACTCCGCATACCCGCCTTAGCCCCATATCAATCTCAGATTTAACTTCCACAAGTGCGCTAGCATCAACTGCCATCTGCACGAGAGCGTTCCAAACGTCTCTCATCCTTTGCGTGTAGAAGCATTTTCTAACTTTACTCCTGCACGTCCTGGCTCTAAATGATAGGCTATGTCACCGCATCCTAGTATTCAAGTGTAGGAGACCTCCAAAAGCAGTTACAAATGTCGCGGCAGCCAGAAGCAATAATCCAGCCACTAACTTGTAAATCCTGCATGGTCCCTTTAAATAGCACCGGTGGGGGGTCCTCCAGGCACTCTAAGACACGTTCAGGTGGTCGGGGTTAAGACTGTGCATTGAGTTGAGCGTTAGATACCATTTTGGGACTTATCACTTTAAATCAGCGTTGCACACTGATTGAAGCCATTTCCTCCCTACTTTACATGATTCCAGCGTTTGTTATCTGTGCCTGCACTAACTCCTATACCAAGATGGCGTCCGGCGCACGTCACGCTGGAAACGTGTGTGCGCATCTAAGACGCCATCTTGGATGTCAGAGAGGCCGTGTAGCACCGAAACAACAGGCGCTACATGGCCCAATTTAGCGCTCAAGATATCTAAGCTCTAAGGCCAGGCATTCGAGAGTGCACAAGCAAAATAGTATCAGCGGGAATTGCAATTCTATCACATCAATTCATAAAATACTGCATATTGGTATGATGTCATCACTTAGGGTCCCAATGCTTTGTCATTTTAAAAATGTATTTGCATATAGAATAGCTTGCACAGGAGGTTAGCAAATCAGTGTGAGGCAGTGTTGATATCTTCACTAATAATGTGCAGTACATCTGAAGGATAGGTACTGGGGCCTTAGCTTTTCACTGTATATCAATGATTTGGATGAAGGAATAGAGAGTTGTATATCCAAGTTTGCAGATTACACTAAGTTAGGAGGCACAGTAAGTTGTGTAGATAGGAGCAGGAAGTTACAAAGAGACATAGAGAGACTAAGTGCATAGGTAAACCTATGGCAGATAGAATTCAATATGGGAGTGGGAGGTCATCCACTTTTGAACCGAGAAAGAGAAGTCGGAATTTTTCTTAATGGTTGCTATTAGTTTCATATCTTCAAACTCTTCATCTCGATAATAGTGTGAAGTAGTGGTAGCATTCGTGGGCTGATTAACAGTCTGACAGGTAGTGACATGAATGCTCCTTCCGTAGCCGTAACCATCTTTATACCAGCCGATAGGATGGTTAGTCCTTTTTAGCGGGATGGTTTTATGGGCTCCCACAACCCATATGATGAGGGGGGCCCATCCACACCCATCCACACAAATATCCCGCTGGAATTCAACCCAGAATTCAGAGCCGGAACTTCTGTCTCCACTCACCGGGACTGTCTGGAGCAGGCTTCAGAACCTTCACCATCTGACGTAGAGGTGGGACTGCCACCATCAAGCCAAAGGCTTGCTCCTTCTTAGTAAGAACGGGATATGACGCTCGACTCATCGATCGACAGTTCCGACGGGCCACAGCGAAAAATCGCGTAGACCTCCTCAGAAGACTAACACGGGACGCAACCAACAGAGTACCCTTTGTCGTCCAGTACTTCCCCGGAGCGGAGAAACTATGCCATGTTCTCCGCAGCCTTCAACATGACATCAATGACGACGAACACCTCGCTATGGCCATCCCCACACCTCCACTATTCGCCTTTAAACAACCTCAAACAAACCATCGTTCGCAGCAAATTACCCAGCCTTCAGGAGAACAGCGTCCACAACACCACACAACCCTGCCACGGTAACCTCTGCAAGACATGCCAGATCATTGACACAGATACCACCATCACACGAGAGGACACCACCCACCAGGTGCACGGTTCATACTCCTGTGACTCGGCCAACGTTGTCTACCTGCGGGTGGGTGTGGATGGGCCCCCCTCATCATATGGGTTGCAGGAAAGGATGCCCCAGAGCATGGTACATTGGCGAGACCATGCAGACACTGCGACAACGGATGAACGGACACCGCGCAACAATCGCCAGACAGGAGGGTTCCCTCCCAGTCGGGGAACACTTCAGCAGTCAAGGACATTCAGCCACCGACCTTCGGGTAAGCATACTCCAAGGCGGCCTTCGAGACACACGACAACGCAAAATCGTCGAGCAGAAATTGATAGCCAAGTTCCGCACCCATGAGGACGGCCTCAACCGGGATCTTGGGTTCATGTCACGCTACACGTAACCCCACCAGCGAACAAATGTTATCTGTTTTTAATATAACGGGTCATTTGCTGTCTTCCTTCCGGATGTCTCTATGTCTCTGCCTCTCTCTCTCTTTTTTTGGGGTTGGTTTGTATATTCGGTGGCCTTGTAGGTGACACCTCTCTGTCTGCTCACTGTGATTGCCTTGGCAACGGGCAGTAATCACCAGGTATTGTTCTGTGATTTATAAATGCGAAGGATTCGAAGATTTCATTTCCACAACATTCACCTGAGGAAGGAGGAAGCCTCCGAAAGCTTGTGAAATTTAAAATAAATTTGTTGGACTATAACTTGGTGTTGTAAAATTGTTTACAATTCCTTCTTAATGGTGAGAGACTAGGAACTGTGAATCAGCAAAGGGATTTCGATGTCTCTGTACACAGATCATTAAAAGCTAGTGCACAGGTACAAAAAGTAAATCAAAAAGGCTAATGGAATATTGGCCTTTATCTCAAGGTGGTTGGAATACAAAAGTGAATAAGTGATGCTTCAGCTGTACAAAGCCTTGGTCAGACTCAATCTGGAGTAGCATGTTCAATTTTGGGCACCGAAGGTATATTGGCCTTGGAGGGGTTACAGCGCAGATTCACCAGAATGATACCGGAGTTAAAGGGTTAAATTATGAGGACAAGTCGCATTAACTTGATTTGTATTCACTTACGTTTAGATGGTTGAGGGGTGATCTAATCAATATCTGTAAAATGATAAAGGGATTCCATAAGGTAGATACAGAGAAACTACTTCCCCTGGTGGGGCAATTCAGTACAAAGGGGCACAATGGTAAAATTAGAGCTAGGCCATTTAGGAGTGAAATCAGGAAGCACTTTTTCACACAAAGGGTACTGGAAATGTGGAAACATAGAAACATAGAAAATAGGAGCAAGAGTAGGCCATTCGGCCCTTCGGGCCTGCTTCGCCATTCAAAATGATCATGGCTGATCGTCTAACTCAGTACCCTGTTCTCGCTTTTTCTCCATATCCCTTGATCCGTTTAGCATTAAGAAATCTATCTATCTCCTTCTTGAATACATCTAATGATTTGGCCTCCTGCCTTCTGTGGTAGGGAATTCCACAGGTTCACCACCCTCTGAGTGAAGAAATTTCTCCTCATCTCGTTTCTTTTTAGCATATCCTGTATCCTGAGTCTGTGACCCCTGGTTCTGGACTCCCCAGCCATCGAATTGTCTTCCACAAAAGGCTATTGGATGCTGGATCAATAAAAATTTTCAGGTCTGAGATGGATAATTTTTTTTTAGGTAAGAATATCAAGGGATATGAAGCAAAGGTGGGTAAATGAAGTTTAAGTACAGATCAGCCATGATCTGTATTGAATGGCGGAACAGGCTCAAGGGACTGAGTGGCCTGCACTCCGTTTCTTACAAATAAATCATATGATTTGAAGAACAGCAATATCAACATTAATTTGAGTGGATGATGCAGCAGATGTTATTGCTCTTGTATATCCTGACATTTTAGTTATATTATCAAAAAGCAAAGTTAACTCGATCAAATCACAAGGATTTTTGCAATTTTATTTGTGAATGCAGCTCCTTTAAGACTGTCCATGCCTAAAACATTGCGGTGCACAGCAGGAGGATTAGATAAGAGGCTGTGAGGCTTAATTAATGCTGAGACTTGAAGGACTGCAGACTGGTATCCTCTGGAGCAATGTTTTCAAGCTTTAAAGCACATTAAATATTTCATTTTGGACGAACCTTCTTTGTTGGAAATTTTTCAGCAACAACTCGCTTAGTAAAATGAACAGAAGCCACAGCTTCAATCATTGCAAATGAAAACATATTCCTTTTGCACATTGTGATCACTGGCCAAATACAGTGGAGCTGTCATTATTAGTCATGCACTTGCTGTTGTGGTTCCAAAACTGTTTTCTTTCAGGTTTTCCAGAATATGCTCAAGTCTGTTCTTCCACAGCAACACACAAACAGCAGAATAATGCCAAGGCTTTGAGCGAGGTAGTTACACCCAGCAGTATCTCTAATCAAGCGAATAAGCAGTTTTGCAGAAGGTTGATTTTTGCATGTCAGTAAGATGAATAATCCTAATATGTCTGGAGGAGAGGCCTTTGATATATATGCCAATTAAATAGCGAATATATTATTCAGGATAGATGTCTGATGTTCGGTGGTGTTACTAATACAGTCGAATTTGTGAGCAATGATGGTAAGGGTTTTTAAAATGAGCTGCCCCAATTACATCTTGTTTGACGCTGTACTTATTGTTTCCTGTTCTGGCCAAGGGGAGAGTACAGGCCCTGAAAAAAAATTCTTCAGAACACATCATATATTCTGAGTAGGGGTAAGGCAAAAGGGGGAGAGAGGAAGTGGGATATGATGAAAGGGCAAAGAGAGAGACTGTGTGAGCAGATAATAAAAGAGACATGGAAAAGTGAGAGGGAGAAAAGAAAGAACATGTAAGAGAGAGAAGGTGGGAAAAAACGAAGGAGAGAGGAAAAAGTGAACCATCCATCATTTAAGGAATATATAGGAATAATTAGTTTCTCGTGTATCTCATGCTTATTAGCTATCCAAATGCCTTTACCAAATGCCAATGACTTCTCAGCTGAAATTAAGTTGCACAGGCAGCAGTTGTCTTCTGTCCAAGTGGCCATTCCTAGAGAATTAGCAGGCTAAATGAGCTGAGTTTGATCCTGTCCTCACCTAATGTCTGCAGTCTGTGCACTTTCCAGCAGAGATCATTGCATAGCAATCAGGGGGGCAGGATCTCTGACTGATTTTTTTCCCTCCCTCTCTACCCTGGGGACACTGAGAAGCCCCATCATTATTTTGGTTGAGATTAGCTAATACTGCGTAAACCAGGATTGATCCTGAGATCTTCCTGGTCTGTTTGGTACAGTGTCACACTGGGTAGCACAATTACCCACTGCCCACCAAGGATTTGAAGGTTAATCGGCAGAGAGTCCAATGTCACTGTGCAACTCAGCTCATCTTTACAAGTCTACAACCACTTGAAAGTCATTTATTTCCGTCAGTTAATCATCTGTACTTTTATCTTCAGTAGAATGACGACCGTTTCCCAGTCCAAACCTTGATGACAGAAGAGCATTTAAAAATGCTGCGCACCTGCATGAACTGGATTCAGTTTTGCGTGTCCGAATACTAAAATTGTCCATTCATGCATGTAAGCAATGTTTTTTTTGAAAACTGGATATTTAGTGTCAGGTTTTCAATGATCAAAACTACAAAGCAGCCACGCCTATATTGGAGGGGCCCTCAATAAGTCCGACATGAGTGTGGTGATAGGGCCATAAAATAGATGGGGACCTGGAGTACCTGGGTCCCAGCCTCTGCCAGAGTTTCCATGGGGCTTTGTAAAGGGCAGAGCCTCTGACCTGTCTATAACAAAACCAACAGCAGGAAATCCCATGGCCTCTCAATCATTGGTTGGAACTTTGGTGGCCGACTGAGACCGGGTTTATCATCCGCTTCAGTGGTGGAAGTGGGGCCCATCTGCGGATCCAAGCCTGGGACTGGAGCCAATTTCTGTAAAACCTTTTGGCCCTTCTTACAAGAGGAGCCAAGAGGACAAGTCTTACATCTTTCCAAGGGGGCCCTGAAACCATCCTCACCGCAGACCAGCACACTATACTGGTGTTCCCAGTGTTCTTTAGCAGTCAGGCCCCCTGGATGTGCCATTTGTGGTGTGGACGGCTGTCATATCTCTGCCAACCCGCCAATTTTGGTAGGGTTAGGCCATAGGTCGAAGGTGGGGCATCCTGGACTTAAGCCGACATCCAGTCCTTGCAAGTTTTCAGCCCAGACTTGCCAGTTCCAAATCAAATGAATGGTCACCTTTCACCTGCGGAATCACAGGGCACAGGGAGCTAATGAAAATGTGAGTGAGGACAATGAGAATTAACACAAGGGGTCTCATTTCCTGGTTGGCTTTTCAAGTGAAAAACATTCAGATAAAAAGCTTTAAAAAATGCACTGCTATTGTGGGCCTTGTGAAATGGCTCCATAAGAGTAGTTGATAAGTTCTGACATTAATTTTTTCATGCTGTGAGGCAATGGAGGTTGGTTTCAGTATAGGCGAGGCAGGAAGCTATGGCCTGGGGGTCGTAGTAATGGTCCCAGAGATAGATGTAACAGTGTCTTTGAGAGAGATCTAAGGAAATGAGTTGGAAGATGAAGTCTGATCCAAATAGAGCCTGCTGATTTCCAAGTTAATTGATCTTAGCGTAATCTTTTTCTCCAGCACATCAAGCGCTAGATACTAATTGATATGTCTTCTGAAATGAACTAAAGAATGCTTAAAACACCAAGATACATTACTCAACAGAGCACAGCTGTCTTTCTGACCCTGTTGGCAGCATTCTTGCCTCTGGCTGTCAATTTGAGCCCCATACTTTGAGGTCATAATCTAAGCTGACAGTCCAGTACAGTACTAAAGCAATGTTGCATTGTCAGGATGTGCATATCTTTCAGACAAAGTATGAACCTGTCTGTTCTGATGCTTCAGGTAGATTTTAAAGGTCGCAGGACACTATTTGAAGAGAAGGGAGTTCTAAGTTCTAGCAAACATTCCTTCAACTAGTGTAGATTACCTGGTCATTCATCTCATTGCTGTTCATGTGATCTTGCTGTTTGGAAATTGACTGCTGTGTTTTTTTTGCATCCAATAGTCAATTATGAAACACCATCAGATGTGCTATAAAGGTGTGATATAAAGGCAAGTTTTCTTTTACAGCTTTCAAAAAAGCACATTTGACAGATCTATTTTTCATTTATTTCCAAGCATTGGATGAAAATTCTGTCACAGCATCCCAAGAAAGCAAAGTCCTTGTGAATCACTTGTTCCTGCCCCTCCCACCTCAATGTTTTCATGTAGTGCTGCTCCTTTAAAAGTGCTCATTAAAAATATTCTGTTGCTAATAAAGGTTACAAGGAGAGAGCTCTACAATTATTGTTTTGGAGCAGATGATCTAGTTTTTGAGTGGGGTGTCAAAAATGTCTCAATTTATAATCCTGATACTCCAGGCTTAAAATTGTGCTGTACAAATCAGTAACAAGCACATTGCTATGTTTCTATGAAGCTCCTTTCCTCCTCTATTTTAGTGTTGATATTTTTTAAAAGGCCACCAAACACAGAACTGTTATTCAAGCCAGTCTTAAAGACATACTGGAGCATTTTGGATATGGCACTATTTCAAGGGCAATGGTTCACATCACACCGCATTTAGGTCTCACATACCCAAGAACTACTAAATGCTGGAGACAATGCATCACTTGCTTCTTATACAATTAATTAACAAAGATGAGACAATCTGGTCTTTCAGACACAGCCAAACCCCATTCTCAGCTGATGATGTTGTGAGAATAGGTAAGTTTCTGTTTGACCCCAATTGCCCCATATATAATTAAAATTCTAAAAGGAAAACAAAAAGCACGATGCTTCATTTTGAGAGTCGGCACTGCTGGTGTGGAGCCTCAGCGACCGGCCGCACTTATTGGAAATTTGGGTGTGCACGGCCTGTGATGCACCTGCCTGAATTTCTGATACATGCTGCCTATGGCCGAGGCACCTCATTGGAATCACCATTGTATAATTTACAGCACGTCAGAGCTAACCGTCCATCACAGATACAGAAGCCCATTACTCTGTTCAGCTTCTCACCTGGGGATAGATTTTAGTAATCCTGGTGCTGAGCTTCATGCAACTGTAGTACATATTGGGAATTCAGGCATGGAGGGCCGTTCACCCAATTCATGGCCGTGAATCAAATGTGCTGATTTCCGCACCTGAATTCTCAATATTTACAACAGTCGTGCAAAAGACTAAACTGTAAAATTTATTCCAAGGTGAGAAGCTCTGGTTGTTTCCATTCCTCTTTCAGATCCCTTTTTCTCTTTTTTCCCGTCAAGCGGAAGAACAGCTCACTGATGTCTTTTCACACATCCACTTCTGACACTGAGTCAGACTCCTGTCATTTTAGTTCAACATGGTCACAAGATCAGTTTGGATCTTTAAGACCCATCTGCTTATTTGATTTCATTGTTCCAGTCTACCAACCACAGTACAGTTTTTAGTATCCAGCTGATGGACAGGACCTTGGTTTAACACCTCAAAAGGACAGCACCTCCAACAATGCTCCAACTTCACCACTACTGCATTGTGCTGTCAGCTTAGATCAGGCACTCATTGATCTGGGGCTCAAACCAACATTTCTCCAATTCAGAGAATGCTACCAACTGAAGCAAACTGACAATTTGATTTATTGTCAACTATTGAGAATACATAATAAGAACGACCAAATGCATACACAGTGAGGGCATAGATAAATAGCATCCACTGCACTAGCACATTTACCTCTTGAGTTGATGGCAAGTCATGACTGATTTATTAAACTGATAGCTAACACTACACACAAACAAAACTACTGGCATGTGGCTCATTGGCATTGGTACTGGTGTTGTGTGGGAATTCACTGAAATATAACATTGTTGATTGATGCAAATTAGGGCAATGTATGCACAGACCTAGAATAGTCCAGAATTAATAGTACAGTTGTGACATTGATCAATTCTAGTGGCACTTCTTACACAGCCAGTAATGGGATAGTCAGTCAGTCCCCTTCTATACTTATTGGGGGCTATATTGGATCACCCCTGAAACCAGGCGCAGGGGTGGCAGTGCGTGATTAACCCGCGCCCGGTTGTTGAGATGCAGGCTGCACATAACATTCGTGCTGCCTGCTGTTTTACATGATTGCTGCGTGCAGCCAGCCCTACCTGCGCTGTTGAGAGGCTGCTCAACAGGGGGCCCAGATACTGCAAGTGGCTAGCACCACTTAAAGGCAGCCTGCACCTCTTAAAGGGAAGACGAATTGTGGCTGCAGGAAGTGGTGGAAGTCAATTGGGAATTGAATCTGTGCTGCAATATAGTGCACATGGTGATGATGGGACCTCTGGAATTTTTAATGAGCAACAACTGGGTTGCTCAATGTTTGTGGGACTCTGATATTTGCAAAATATAAGATATGGATCCGCACAGAGTCTGAGCGGAGATCAGAAATTGCACACATAAAACATAGATGCAGGTCCCATCCTTATGTTTACAAACTGTTGAGTTATTTTGAAATATTGAATAAAGGTTGTGCACTACTAAATCCCACATCCTCCAATCTGCACAGCCAGACCCGGCCAATCTGCTGATCTGAGTTTGTACCAGGCCTGCAAGAACGTGTACCAAGTTTCTCTGCTGATGCACTAGAGGCCTTGGTGCATCAGGTGGACAGAAGGAGGGGCATCCTTACACTGCAGTGGGGGAGGGCAAGAGGCTCTCCAGGCATATGCTCCCGAGGCATTGGGAGGCAGTAGGGGATGAAGTGAATGCCAGGAGAAGAGCATCATGAACATGGATGCAGTGCAGGAAGAAGTTCAATGCTTTGACACGAGTGGTCAAGGTGAGTGAGGTCAACTGTCAAGTGGCGTCTCCTACCAAATGCACCACTAGCCGCATCCACTGCTCCACGCACTACACCCTACCATCACCCACATACCAATAAACTCTTTCAATCAGTACTCAACTCTTCCAATCAGATGCTTCCTCTCACCCTCACACATTACCACTGTTGCAAGCCGCACACCCACAACTCGCAGGTCACACACGCTGGCAGCTATTCAACCATGACAGCCACATCACCGAAACATCTTGCAGGACACTCACTGACACACGTCCCACTTTCTTGCAGGAGAAGGTGGCACAAAACAGGAGGCAGCAAGTGGCAGTGGCTCCATGGAACATGAACCTGCTGTCCTCTCTCAGGATGACAGCATTCCTGTACCAACCCTACCACTTCACCAGTGCTCTTGCTGTTGCCTGTCAGCTGGCCAGCTCACTCCCTGTAGAGTATTGAAACTTTATTATAGGAAGATGGGAACAGGAGTAGTCCATTTAGCCCCTTGAGCCTGTTCTGCCATTCAATAAGATCGTGGTTGATTGGTAACTTAACTCCATGTACCTGCCTTAGCCCCATATCCTTCAATACCTTTGGTCAACAAAAGTCTATCAATCTCAGATTTAAAGTTAACAATTGAGCTAGCATCAACTGCTGTTTGCGGAAACTTCTACCACCCTTTGCGTGTAGAAGTGTTTCCTAACTTCACTCCTGCAAGTCCTGGCTCTAATTTTTAGGCTATGTCCCCCAGTCCCTGTATTCAAGTATAGGAGACCTCCAAAAACAGCTGTGCGAAGTTAAGAGTGCGATGGCTGGAACGTTGAGTTCCAAAATCGCAACTGTCCCTTTAAATCAGCGTTGCACACTGACCTACCGCATATTCTCCCTACTTCAGATGGTGCCAGCGTTTGTTACCCGCGCGTGCGCAAACGACTTTACCAATATGGCGTCCGGCGCACGTCACGCTTGAAGTGTGCGCGCACAATTCCGGATACCATTTTCGGAGTTTAGGAGGCTACGTAGCGCCTACAAAACGGGGGCACTGTGTTGCCCAATTTAGCCCCCATATAATTTTACCCCTAACAGATTCACTGGTTATATTCCTGATGCAGAAGCAATGGGACATTCAGTCCAGTGATATACAGAAACAAAACAGAAAATGCTGGAAGCGCTCGGCCGGTCAAACAGCACCTGTGGGAAGAACGCACAAGTTCCACCATTTTCTGTTTTGTTTCAAATTTCCTGCATTTTATGCTTTTTGTTTCCTGTTATCTTCAGATCTGGTTATATCCCCAAAACAGTCAGTAATGGGACATTCAGTTCTATTATACAAATATCTGAATACTGTAGTCAGTTCTATGACAGGTCAGTTCAATGCAAGTCTGGTTTTGATTCCCTTTACACTCAGTATTAGGACAGTCAATTTTTTTTGAATGGTTACAATTCCTTACAAAATGCTGGTATGGTTGTGGGTAATTTTCCTGTCTGCTCTCAGCCATGGTATAAAGCAAGATTGCACTGTAATCTAATAGAATGGTTTGATATAGTGGCTTTTGTTCAAATGTTAATCTCATGCAACAGTTTATTGAGTTCTATACTATGTGGTGTGTCACTGTGCTTCAGGCAAGGATTACAGAGCATTGTCTAAAGATGGCCAAATAAATAGGCCATGACATGTACTTCTTATCCTCACATGATAACATTTCAGGGAGTCTGAATATAAATGTTGATTATTTCATGCTACAAATAGCATTGTTTTAATGATCTGTTTGAGATTGCAGGTTAAATTATTGTCCTCCTGCCAGCTATTCAACTAGAGCAAATTACTATAATCCCATTTTCCAGATCGTTTCTATTCTATATTTTCAAATACTTATCCAATTTCTTTTCAATTGATGTTATAGTCTTTGCCTCAATAATCACTTGTAGTAAAGTAGTCCATGCTCTAAATAACACTCTGTGTGGAAAAGATTCTTCTAATTTCTCATTTTGTTCTTCTTGTGATAACACTGAGTTTATTACCCCTTGTTACTGATTTGCCAAGCATTCACATTTTAAGCCTCTCAAAACCTTTCAAAATCTCTATTGTAGGGAATTCTTTATTTCCTGTGATTCTTGGAACTGGACAAATAGTCAAGCAAAGAAAGTCACCATCGCTCACGGTAGTTTCGTTAATCAATGATGTTATCATTCATACGAGCGTTCAAAAATCCCATTATACACATAATAATTCACAATGTTATTATGTAATGACTTAACAATTCATACAGACATCAGGCAAATCATTAATACATATCCAACCTTTAAACCAAGGATTTTGCTCATCAGGCCTGAAGGTCGATCAGCTCTTCAAAACTCGAGGTCCTCTTCTTCTTCTTCTTCTTCTTCTTGCGTGATGTTGAACTGCAGTGTACGTTCCTTGTGACTGCCGGATGGTGAAAAGACTGTTCTTCTCTCAAAATCTTCTTTTAATATTGTTTTTTTACCAATGGAACGTAGGATTGGGGAGGGTCAGTTTTTTTTGTCCAATCGCTCCCTGTTGCAATGCCTCAATCGTTAACATACTTCAACGATTGACAGTTTAGGCTTTGATCATGCGACTGGAGATCCTTTGATGTAGAAAAGACCATGTGCTCGAACAATGGGTTGTGAAAGGCCCCTTTACTGTCTTTGTTTATGGCCTTTCATGCAGAGATAGCCCCTTATATTTCTATGCCCAGACATTCTGAATGGTCCTTACGACTCCAATTTTAATAGCTTCAAAGGCTTCAAATCCATTCCTTATACCATATGCTGGATGCAATACACATGATGTTTCACAACTCCCAGCTCATTGAACGGACTACCAGATAGGACCTTTTCACACTTAACATTACTTTCATGATCCAAAGTCTTTGATGTATGCCTTGTCTTACATTACCCCCTGCTGTGTTGAAAAGCTTGTGATTCCAAAGCCTATGTGTTTTGAAAGCCTGTCAATGCTTTAAACTCAATATTATCCACCAAGTCTAATTATTTAATAATCTAGATATCTATCCGCAGTATAATGTCTTCAATCCCAAAACTCATACTTCTCCAATGTCATCAGCGCCATTGAGGGAAAAACAGGATTTGTGAGAACATAGTTTACCACTTTACTGTGTTTGCAGGTTTTCAAATGTCTTTGTTTAAAAGGGGTAGTTAACCCTTTCCTTCAAATGTCTTTGTTTAAAAGGGGTAGTTAACCCTTTCCTTCAAATGTCTTTGTTTAAAAGGGGTAGTTAACCCTTTCCTTCAAATGTCTTTTGTTAAAGGGATTTTGAACCTCACACGATCAGGTTTTCTTTAACTTTCTCTATTCTAGTGAAAAAGACCCAATATAGTGAGCCTTTCTTTATAACTTCTTATTCTTGGTAAATAATTCTAGTGAATCTTTGCTGTACACTTTCCATGGCTCTAATATTCTTCCTATACTGAGACACCCAGAACTGCATGCAATATTACAGCTGTTGCCTAACAAATGCTTTCTACAAATTCAATATCACATCCTTACATTTATATTCAATTATATATTGTCTTACCAACCTGGTTAATAGAAACATAGAAACATAGAAAATAGGAGCCGGAGTAGGCCATTTGGCCCTTTGAGCCTGCTCCGCCATTCAATATGATCATGGCTGATCCTCTATCTCATTACCATATTCCTGCTCTCTCCCCATACCCCTTGATGCCTTTTGTGTCTAGAAATCTATCTAGCTCCTTCTTAAATATATTCAGTGACTTGGCCTCCACAGCCTTCTGTGGTAGAGAATTCCACAGGTTCACCACCCTCTGAGTGAAGAAATTTCCCCTCATCTCAGTCCTAAATGTCCTACTCCATATCCTGAGACTGTGACCCCTCGTTCTGGACCCCCCCAGCCAGGGGAAACATCCTCCCTGCATCCAGTCTGACTAACCCTGTCAGAATTTTATATGTTTCAATGAGATCCCCTCTCATTCTTCTAAACTCGAGTGTCTACAGGCCGAGTTGACCCAATCTCTCCTCATACGGCAGTCCTGCCATCCCAGGAATCAGTCTGGTGAACCTTCACTGCACTCCCTCTATGGCAAGTATATCCTTTCTTAGGTAAGGAGACCAAAACTGTACACAATACTTCAGGTGTGGTCTCACCAAGGCACTGTATAACTGCAGTAAGACATCCTTGCTCCTGTACTCAAATCCTCTTGCAATGAAGGCCAACATACCATTTGCCTTCCTAACTGTTTGCTGCACCTGCATGTTTGTTTTCAGTGACTAGTGTACAAGGACACCCAAGTCCCTTTGTACATCAACATTTCCCAATCTATCACCATTTAAATAATACTCTGTCTTTCTGTTTTTCCTTCCAAAGTGGATAACTTCATATTTATCCACATTATACTACATCTGCCAGGTATTTGTGCACTGACTCAACTTGTCTAATTCGCCTTGAAGCCTCTTTGCATCCTTCTCACAACTCACGATCCCACCTAGTTTTGTGTTGTCAGCAAATTTGGAAATATTACATTTGGTTCCCTCATCCAAATCATTGAAATATATTGTGAATAGCTGGGCCCCAAGCACTGATCCCTGCGATACCCCACTAGTCACTGCCTGCCACCCTGAAAAAGACCCATTTATTCCTACTCTCTGTTTCCTGTCTGTTAACCAATTTTCAATCCAAGCCAATATATTACCACTAATCCCATGTGCTTTAATTTTGCACACTAATGTGGGACTTTATCAAAGGCCTTCTGAAAATCCAAGTACACCACATCCACTGGTTCTCCCTTATCTATTCTATCAACTACATTCTCAAAAAACTCCAGTAGGTGTGTCAAACATGATTTCCCTTTCATAAATCCATGTTGACTTTGTCTAATCACGTTAATATTTTCTAAGTGTCCTGTTATCACATCCTTTATAATAGACTCTAGCATTTTCCCTACTACTGATGTTAGGCTAACTGGTCTGTAGTTCCCTGTTTTCTCTCTCCCTCCTTTTCTAAATAGTGGGGTTATATTTGCCACCCTCCAATCTGCAGGAACTGTTCCATATCTATAGAATTTTGGAAGATGACAACTAATGTATCCACTATTGCCATTGCTATCTCTTTTACTACTCTAGGATGCAGATTATCAGGCCCTGGGGATCTATTGGCTTTCAGTCCCATTAATTTCTCCAGCACTACTTTTTACTAATACTAATTTCCTTTAATTCCTCCTTCTCACTAGTCCCTTGGTTCTCTAGCATTTCTAGGAAGTTATTTGTGTCCTCTTCCGTGAAGACAGAACCAAAGTATTTGTTTAATCACTCTGCCAATTCCTTGTTCCCCATTATAAATTTTCCCATATCTGACTGTAAGAGACCTACATTTATCTTCACTAATCTTTTCCTTTTTACATACTTATAGAAGCTTTTACAATCCACTTTTATGTTCCTTGCAAGTTTACTCTCATTCTCTATTTTTCCCCTCTTAATCAATCTCTTGGTCATTTTTTTCTGAATTCTAAACTGCTCCCAATCCTCAGACTTGCTACTTTTTCTGGCAATTTTATGTGACTCCTCTTTGGATCTAATATTATCCTTAATTTCTTTTGTTAGCCATGGTTGGGCCACTTTTCCTTTTGTGTTTTTGCACCAGAAAGGAATATATAATTTTTGCAATTCATGCATTCGTTCCTTAAAAGTTAGCCATTCCTATCCACTATCATGCCTTTTAATGAAGCTTCCCAATCTATCATAGCCAACTCACTCCTCATACCTTCGTAGTTTCCTTTGTTTAGATTTAGGACCCTAGTTTCGGATTGGACTACTTCACTTCCTATCTTAATGAAGAATTCTATCATGTTATGGTCACTCTTCCCTAAAGGACCCTGCACATCAAGATTATTAATTAACCCCTTCTCATTGCACAATACCCAATCTAGGATAGCCTGTTCCCTAGTTGGCTCCTCAACATACTGGTCTAAAAAACCATCTCGTACACACTCCAGGAATTCACCCTCCACAGTATTATTGGCAATTTGGTTTGGCCAGTCTATATGTAGATTAAAGTCACCCATGATTACTGTAGTACCCTTGTTACATGCATCTCTAATTTTCTGTTTGATCCCATCCCCTACATTACCACTACTGTTTGGAGGCATATAGACAACTCCCACCAGTGTTTTCTGCCCCTTTTCTGCTTCTTAACTTCACCCAGACTGATTCTACATCTTGATTTTCTGAGCCAATATCCTCTCTCACTATTGCTCTGATTTCATCCTTTACTAAACGCCATCCCACCTCCTTTTCCTTTTTGCCTTTCCTTCCTATTGAATACCCTTGGATATTCAGCTCCCTGTCTTGGTCCACCCTGCAGCCATGTCTCTGTAATTGATATTATATCATATCCATTTACATCTATTTGTGCTGTTAATTCGTCTACCTTATTACGAAAGCTTCGTGCATTCAGATACAGTGCCTTTAGATTTGTCTTTTCAGCATTTTTAGACATCTTAACATTTTTTTGTACTATGGCTCTATTTGTCTTATTACCATTTTTTCTTACCCGGACCCTATTTGTTAGTGCACTCTTTTGTTTGTGCGCTCTGTCCCTTCCTGACACAATCTCGTTATCCTCACCCCAATCACTTTCCTGCACTGCTTCTTTGTCTTTTCTCTTTAGCACTCTAGATTTCTCTCCACTGGGACCCTCCCGACCCTCCCCCACCTTATTTAGTTTAAAGCTCTATCTACCTCCCTAGTTATTCGATTCGCTAGAACTCTGGTCCCAGCATGGTTCAGATGTAGTCCATTCCAACGGGACAACTCTCTCTTTCCCCAGTACTGGTGCCAGTGCCCCATGAATCGAAACCCACTTCTCCCACACCAATCTTTGAGCCACGCATTCATCTCTCTGATCTTATTTACCCTATACCAATTTGCATTGTGGCTCAGGTAATAATCCAGAGATTATTACCTTTGTGCTTCTGCTTTTTAATTTCGTCCCTAGCTGCTCAAACTCTCTCAGCAGAACCTTTTTCTTAGTTCTACCTATGTTGTTGGTACCTACATGCAAGTTCTTTTCTAGCCCGGAGGAGATTTCCTTAACCCTTGCGACATAACCTTTGGGACTCATGCTCCTGGCTGCAGAGAACAGTGTCTATCCCCCTAACTATACTGCCTCCTACTACAACCACCTTCCATTCTACTCCCCCGACTTGAACGGCTTCCTGTATCACGGTGGTACGTGGTCAGTTTGCTCGTCCTCCCCGCAAGGGTCCACAAGGGTTGCAAGAACCACAAATCTATTGGACAAGTGCAGGGACTGAGGCTCCTGCAATACTACCTCCTGGATCCCCATACTCAATTCTTTGAGGAGGCTACCAGGTTGATGGATGAAGGTAACCTTGTTGACATTATATATTTGGACTTTCAAAAAACTTTTGACAAAGTGCCACTCAATTAGTTACTATCGAAGATGGAGTCCTGTGGAATTGGAGGGTGGATCAAAGGCTGTATAGCGAACTGGTTACATTCTCACTGATCGAGGATTCGTGCGGAGACCAGTCGCTAAAGGCGATCCGCAAGGACTGGTGTTAGAACCGTTGCTTTTCACGATCTATATCAATGATCTGGATGAAGGCGTTGGGGGTACTGTCCGCAAATTCATAGTTGACATGAATATCAGTTGTTGTCAGAACACTTGAGGAGAAAATAAGATTACAGATGTGATGGGGGAATGGGCCCGCTTCTGGCAGCCAACATATAATGTAGATAAATGTAACGCGTTGCACGTAGGTAGGGATAATGCCAAGCATATGTACACAATGCTGGGCTCTGAATTAAAGTCTTTGGAGAGGGAAAGAGACTGGGTGTTATAATTCATGAGTCTCTAAATGTCTGCAACCAGTGCCAAGAGGCTATGATAGAATATTAGGAGGTATAGCTAGGGTGATTGAATATAAACCAAATTGCACTATAGGCCCCATCTAAAATACAGTGTCCAATCTGGTCACCTCCTATGGTGGGTGATATAGAAGCCTCTGAAACCGAGAAAAGCTTCAGAGGAAGAGCATTCTCTACATGGAAAGCGTCTCGTTGTGAAATTCAATAAATCAGCCTCGCTCTTTAGTGTTCAGCCACATTCTCAGATTCTATGGAGGTTTTATTTAATTCTTTTCCTCTCATACTTACATAATCTCTCTCTATATGCATAGAATGACATAGAACTATGCAGAAATTATAACACGGCCACAGGAGGGCAAATACCAAAATTGGTATTCACCCTCCACACAAGCAGTAGTCCTAATCACGTGTGCCCGTCCTGTTCCCATATTCCCCCTTTACCTTCAACTACGTTTTCAACCTATTCTTAAAAGCTCACATGTTCTCTGCTTCAATCATTAAATCCAATAGTGCATTCCACAGGCTCACGACCTCTGTGCAACACAATTTCCGTTGCTCTCTGCCCTAAATATCTTACATTTAATCTTGTATATATATCCATAATCTTCTATCTCATTCTAGGCCCCTCAATTATTGGAAACAATGGGGGCAATTTTCAACTGCTTCTTGCCTGTTTCTCGCCTGAAAACTGGGTTACCATCAGAGGAAAATCCGATGGGCACCTTGGACACTCCTTTGATGCCCAAGGCCTCTCTGCTTCAATTTTCAATGCACGCCCAGAACTCTCTGCCAGAACAGGCGGGAGGCTGATTAAATATACAAATCGGAGGTCCCCGATTTCCACTTGTGTGTACAAATGGGAAGCACGTATATCATGCATGCAAGGCCCAGTTATAGCAGGTGTTGAGCAGCCTAACTAGCAATCCTCAAAGGGACCGCTGGAGGCCACTCCAAAAACAACCTGGGAACCTTGGGGGGTGGAGGGGTGCAGAGACTTTTAGAGGAATAAGCCTCACAAAACTACAGAGGCCCCTCTGCCAGCCTATTTGAGGCCTTTCTCCCCACCTCCTTGTGATAAGTTCCCCACCAGCACCCCCCCACCCCCCACCCCCAACAGGCCCTACCTGCCAACCGGCTCCATGAACCTAAAAATGGTTCAGGCCTCCTGGCGTTGGCTTTGAGCGGGTGCTGTGGGCACGCTGCTGTCTTCATGCCTGTTTTGGGCGGAAGTTAAAAATTACCTCCAGTCTGTTTCTATCTACCCAGTGCCAACTTTTCATAATTTTAAACCTCTATCAAATCATCCTATCATTTCCTCTGATCTAACGAAAACCCCAGTTTTTCAAGTCTATTTGTATTTCCTTATACCAGAGAGCATCCTAGTAAATCTGTGCTGTACCCTCTCTATTGTCGCACCATCCTTCCTATAGTATGAAGCCTAAAACAACACTTAGTACTTCAACTGGAGTCTTACTAAATTGTTATGCAGATTCACCATTATCTATACCTCTTGCCATGAAGCCAGTATTCCATTAGTCTGTTTTAACAGCCTTCTCCACACCACCCAGCCTACACCCATTCAAAGTATAACTATTAGTTTTATTTTTTTACCAAAATGTACCACCTCACGCTTGCTAACATTGAATTCCATCAGCCACTTTCTTGCTCATTCCACCATCTTATCAATATATAGTCTTTTAATTCAAACTCACTTAATTTGAATTACCCATTAATTCAATTTTCTTTCAAGCACAAAAAGTTTGTTTTATTTAAGGTGCTTAATTTTAATTACTGGATAATTTGATTTTTTTTTTGAGCAAAAATGACTTTGAATTAACAGAAGTAGACTGTATCTCATTTGGCTCAGACTATCATGCTTAAAACTCAAGGTTTGCTTTAAGATCGTGGAATAATTGGGCCGGGTTTTGCTGTGACGCCGCCCACCGTTTGTTAGACTTGCACTTGGCCATGGATTTTCTATGAACTTTTGCACGGCAAGTTCCTGTAAATTAGAGAGCCAAACGACATGGTGCCCTTTACAGGGCATCTGGGACCTGTGTGAACAGGGTGAGCAACTGTCTATTCCCTTAACCAATCAGATTGAAACATTGTTAATAAGCCATGCACTGAACCAGGAAGTGTAAGTTAGAATAGTGAAATCAATGTCAGATGAGGTACAGAAAGTGAAATAAAGAGAGGGTAAGAAAGATTGAATTAAGAGACAGGGATATAAGAGACAGAAAGAAAAAGTAAAAAAAATAACATTTATTTAAATATTTTTAAAATGTCCAACAACAATTAAAATCTGAAGGAATGAGACTCCACACTTGTTAAAGTTAATTTTCAGTGCCAGAGAGGTTGTTTGGCAGTCATTAAGACTGACCACGTCGTTAAAAGGGTGCTTACATCAGAATGGACAAGCCCTAACTTTTTCTGGCGAGATTAGTCGATATCTACGACTTCAATGCAGGAACTTCACGCTGTTCCATTCATTTGAATGAGCAGCAAGAGAGCGAGATGCCATCTTCGTGGAGCTTACGGAGGAGGATCACATCTGGTACAGCAACTTCTGGTTTTCTGCGTTTAACTGCACATGTGCGCTCGCTGGAAGTTACTGCACAGAAATAACGGAGAACGCTGCTAGCCTCACCGTTACTTTTGTAGCAAAATCCGGCCCATTGTTTCGTTCTCAATTTTTTCCAAATCAGCCCCTGTCCAGATGGGGTACCAGCATAGGAGCTACAGAATTGAACCTTGAATTTAATTTAATAAAGGTCCAATGGTTAGAAATTCCGCCACGGTACAATTTAATCCATGGGTAAAGTGAGGGTTAAGGTTGACGAAATTCTGGTGTGAGCAATAGCCCACTATTGTCTTGTTCTGTGCATTTCTCAAATTCCTCTCCGGCGCCTGCAGTATTATTGCAGATTCTGTGGGTAACTGCCATTGAATTTGTCAAAAGTCCAATTAAGGGGGCATTGCAGGACTTTTTGACCATTATTCCACAGAAAGGATTTGGAAAAAAAGAGTTATATTTAAGGGTTGTATTTTAAAGCAAAATGTATTTACACAAATTTTAACAAAGCACTGAGACAAAAAGTAGTTTACTTAATAAGTATTATAACAAGCCCTATTCATCCAACAAGAGCCATCCCCGAGCATACCACTGTTGTGGTTCAGCTGCCTGGACCGATCTGGGGGCATCCAAGATAATAGGTGAAGGGTCTTGAGGATTGTGGTTGCGCACTGCATGCTGAGGCCCCAGAGGGTAAAAGGTCCCAGTGGTAGCAAGGAGATCATCAAGGGGAACAGCAGCAGAAGCCTGAAGAGGATGTGGGGACAGCCTGCTGCCATTTGGAAGACACATTCATGCTACTCTAACACAGGAGACCTTCTCTCCCTATCCACATCTTGCCACTGCATTACAAGTCCTATCTACGTCTTCCCCCTTCCCACAAACAATAATTAGGCATAGGCTATAATGTTTTGTTAGCAAAAAGCAGAAGGCTTGAACTTCAGGGGTCCAGCAACTTCCCAACTGGCTTGAGAACTAGAGGCAAAAGCTTTATGCTGGGAGTTTCCCTGGGGGCACTCCCAATCAGCCACCATAACTCCAACAGAAGATTTTTGTCGATCTTCCACCGAACCGACAGTGGCCGATCGGGAGAACCCTCAAGGAAATTCCCGGGCAATAGAGTCATTCAAGAGGAGCTGGATAGTGAGAGCTAAGAAATTAGGGTTTTTCTTTCCAAGCAGATGAGCTGCACTGGGCCAAATGGCCTCCCTCATGTGTATTTATCTTGTGATTTGTGAATACTTACATGCTTCATCACTTTTTAGATTACTTGTAGTGCAATATAATGAACATTTTTAAGGTATTATTAACATGAAACATCAGCTTTTATAAGATCCCAAACATCAGAGTGAAAACCATCACTGCGAACTAAGCATGTAATGTGATTAAACTGTTTCAGGAGGCAGGGAATAAGTATTTTGGAGCTGGTAATAAGACTTATCCAGTGGGCTGTAGGGAGCTCTCCTACAAATAATAATTTGACGTAAATTATAACGTCTTATTCTCAAAAGGCTTGCGTTTGAGGGGTTGAGCAAGTGTAGGGTCTTTTGGGCTTCCCACACATTCAGCTGAGCAAATCAGAAAACAAAGTACCAGTGACGCACACACTGCAGACTTTAGCTCGTTAAGTACCTGGTTAGCAACCATAACAAGTGACTCTCAACATCATTGATGATGCAATAAGATTGAATGTTCACTTGTGTATGCCTTATAGTGCAGTCAAAACATCCACAGGATGAAAGCAGTAAAATAGGGTGTGGCAGCATGTGAGTAATATTTCATGGAAATCAAAACTAATCCACAGATTAGTTATATTTGGCGTACAGAGATCAAATTCTAGTCATAGCAGTGCAGATGCTGAAGGTGCCAAGATTGTGTTGTTATGACAATATGCTTGGACAGAATGGTGTACCTGAAAGGTCACCATTGCTGTTCATTGGGTTCCCCATCATCAACATCTATGGGGTCACCACTGACCAGAACTGGACCAATCATATCAACAACATAACTGTAAAAGCAGGGCAGAGATTGGGTAATTTGCCACGAGTGGCTCACCTCCTGTCCCTCAAGTCATGAGTGTAATGGAATACTCACCATTCGCCTGAATGGCTGCAGTCACAGCATTCAAGAAGCTCAACACCATCCAGGGGAGAGTAGTCCACTTGATCATTGACCATGCCAATGGATTCAATATTCACTTTCTCCACCACTGCCAGACTGTGGCTACAGTATGTACTATTTACGGGATGCACTACTGCAAGATACTTTCACAGCATTTTCAGCCCTACAACCTCTACCAGACTTCAAGGGTTAAATTATGAGGAGAGATTACACAAATTGGGGTTGTATTCTCTAGAGTTTAGAAGGTTAAGGGGTGATCTGATCGAAGTTTATAAGATATTAAGGGGAACAGATAGGGTGGATAGAGAGAAACTATTTCCGCTGGTTGGGGATTCTAGGAGTAGGGGGCACAGTCTAAAAATTAGAGCCAGACCTTTCAGGAGCGAGATTAGAAAACATTTCTACACACAAAGGGTGGTAGAAGTTTGGAACTCTCTTCCGCAAACGGCAATTGATACTAGCTCAATTGCTAAATTTAAATCTGAGATAGATAGCTTTTTGGCAACCAAAGGTATTAAGGGATATGGGCCAAAGGCAGGAATATGGAGTTAGGTCACAGATCAGCCATGATCTTATCAAATGGTGGAGCAGGCACGAGGGGCTGAATGGCCTACTCCTGTTCCTATGTTCCTATGTTCCAATGTACCACCAAGAAAGACAAAAGCAGCAAGATCATGGGAACACCATCCGCTCTGAGTTCCTCTCCAAGTCATACACCATTCCAACTTCGACATATATCGTTGTTCCTTCTTCAATTTTGGGTCAAAATCCAGGAATTCCCTACATAACACCACTGTGGGAATACCATCAGTGCAAAACTCTAAATCCTATCCTCACTGAACTACACTGGCTCGCTATCCCTCACTGGCCGTGAATTTCCTTGGTGCTGCTCTCACTCTGTCACTGTAACTTTAGTGGAAACGGGGTTTCAGCTGCACTTCCAGTGAAGTCACTTCGGCGGAATAGGAACAGCTCTGAGGAGATTCACCGCCAATATATTAAATTAAAATCCTATTCAAGGTTATCAAATCCCTCCATGGCCTGCCCCACCCTATCTCTGCAACCTCCTCTAGGTTTAGACCCCTTCCTGCACCTTTTAGTCCTCTGTCGCTGGCCTGTTGTGCATCCCACCCCTAAATTCACCACACATTTGGTGGCAGAGTCTTCAGCCAACTCAACCGTATTCACTGGAACCCCCTGCCTAAACCTATCGGCCTCGCCACTGCTTTCTCCACATCTTTTCAATCAGGTTTTCGGTGCTCTCTCCTAATCTCTCCCTCCACGGCTTAGCATCTGTTCCTTTTTCTATTTTTTTCCCTCTCTGTAAAGTACCTTGGGATCCTTTATGTTATAGGCACTGTATAAATGCAAGCTGTTACTGTTATTGAAGGTGATAGTAAGAGTACATGCTTGTATATCTGGGGTTCAATACCTGCCATGATTGGGCTGCAGTGATGTAAATCATAGTGTCATACAGCACAGAAGGAGGCCATTTGGCCCACCGTGTCTGTGCTGGTTCTTTGACAGAACTATCCAATGGCTGCTGCTGAAATTTACATCCTTCATTGATTGACTGTGCTGTTAAATTCAGAGTGGAATAGTATTAGCAGTAAACTCTCATTGATGACAATTATGGATTGACTTGTGGATTGGGTGGTACAGTGGATTGGTGTACTGGCTTTTTACCTCTGGGGCATGGATTCTAATCCAGCCCATTCTGAGATGAAAATGTCTCTTTGATGATGGCATAACAATGGCATAAGTGCTGAAGACAACGAGGCAATGCGGTGCCATTATTTTGCATTTTTTGAAACTTTCCATGAGAGCATGTGAAGATTTGATTCCTGTGAAAAATGTTGGGAAGTATTAAGATTTCTGCAGTAGCTGTTGCAACTAGAGTATTCATATTGGATATTTGAAAAAGTGGGGGTTTTTTTGTAGAACAACGTAGATTGTGCGGCAATATAATAGAAGTGTTTAAAGTGATTAAAAGATGGGGCAGGGTAGATAGAGCAGACGGTTTCCAGCAGTTGAAGGGTCCAAAACAAGGAGCCATAGATACAAGATTAAATATAAGAGATTTAGAACAGAACAAGAGAAACTTCTTTACAGGATTGTGAGGCTATGGAATTCATTTCCAGAGTCAGTGGTGAGGCAGAAACAATGTCAACATTCAAGATTAGACTGGATAGGTGGACGAAGGAAAAGGGAATAAGGGAATATGGGAACAGGGCAAATAAATGTGATTAGTGCTATTGCTTGTGTGGAAGGTAAATGCCGACATGGACTGTTTGAGACCAATAGCCTGTTTCCGTATTATAATTCCTATGTATGTATCTGTGTAAAGGTTCTACATGATTAACGTTTGAGTAGTCCCTAACCTATTAATTACCCTAGGCATACTATAGGTGACTGCCATAAAGGTAGCTATTGTGGGAAATAGAAACATTGACTTGACACTGCTGCAGAGAAGGTGTTTTTCTGAGGTTAGGTTTAAGGCACATTGTCATTCACTCCCACCCAAAGTCATGAGCACTGACCTCGCCATAATCTCTAAGGTCAACCTTACTATAATACCTTGGGCTAGCTCCGCGCATCAGAAATGCCTCTGATTGAGAGTTTGCCATTAAGGGGAGCAGGAAATACTATTCCGGATTTAAAGTCCTACAGCAGCAGGTATCATCATTGCTTTTGCTGAAACAAAGTTCAAAGAGATACCCGATAGGTCTGCAGGACAGCAGAGAGCTTCCAGATTCACAAATTGAGCAGTAGAAGTGCTTTTTCACAAAGTAAGGAAGAGGAGAGAAATTTTTTTTGGCAAAGAATGCTGTGATATTTCTTTCTTAATATCACCATATTAAAAAAATATCATCTTAATAAACATTACAGATGGTTTAGAATGTGGAGCGCAAACAACTTCTACAGTTCCTCAGTGCAAATATGCCCTGGAGGTCATTGTTTAAGATAAATAATTTCTTGCTACTTAATTGCAATGCCTGAAAAACATACAGATTCCCCGAGTTTCAGGAACAAAAGGATGTCATATATTTTATAAACCGGAGTTTCTAGATACAATTACTGGAACAAAATTCCAAAAAGCAACCCTAATTTAGTCAGACAGGGCACAAACAGCACTCCTAATCGGCTTGCTTCATCTCACAGTGTGACACAATCTTTTCTATGTGTTTTCTTGTAAATGGAACAATTTGAAAAGTGGGTAAAGGCACCCTGCGAACCAGGATAATTTCAGGTTCTATGCCTTATCAGTAGTGAGTTACCTGATCTGAGCTGATGAAGCAGTTACGATGCTACAATTTGCCTTAGTTCTATTGGGTCTTATTGCAGGTCCCCCTGGCTGTGGCCTCCTATCTGCGATCATCTGCTCCCACCCGTGCTGCCAGGTAGTGCGTCTGGCTGGGTTCGGGCGGAACTCCGATGAAGGTTACGGTCATGAGGCCTGGCCGGACCTCCAAGGCCCCAGACTCCCCAGGTGTGCCGCCCGCTTTGGGGCTCGCGCGCACTGTACATGCCCCCGCCCCACCCCCCATAAAACCAGAGGCCTACGTTTCTAAATTCAACATTTATTGTAAACAAAATTCCCTCCTTTATCTAAACTCTGATATTTCTTAGTTGTACATGTGACAGATGGTGCTACATACTGCACTGTGAGACACTGTGGGCAATGGAAAAATTCTCACTAGTGCAGTAGAAGATGTTCTTCAGAGACTGGAGTTAAATAAGCTTGTCTGGGTAAAGGACAGGACGTTTACTTTGTATCTAACCTGTCGTGCATCTGACCTGGCAACGCTTGATGCTGACACAGAATGAAAAAAGTGGACAGGTTTTTAACTCTCCCTCACGGTGATGAGTGCCTTAATACATCAAAACATGTAAGATATACTTTCTAAAAAACATAATTACAAAGTAGCTGATTTTTTGAGAAATACATACAGGAAATAGTAAACTGTCATACATTACAACTCAATATATATTTTAGTGTTAAATCTTCATTACAAATACTTCACTTTTTCCTCACCTTCAAACTTTTAATGTTCCTTGCTGCACGTTCATGTAGCGCCTGCACAAGTGTCAAAAAATAACACTGACATGGCCCTTCAGAGATTGTAGTGTAGGCACATGTGATTGCCTTGTCTTTTACACATTAATCACAAAGTCATGTGCAGAAGGGAGTTTTGTGTGATGATTTATTTCCACTATGGATACTTCGACTATCATTGCCAAAAAGAAAACATTTTAATCTGTGAACCTTAAAAAAAACCTCAGAAAAAGCCTCGCTTTTAATTATTTAAATTACGCTGTCAAGTATAATGGCAATATACATGTAAATCTGGTGGGATGCTACTTTTCTTGAAAAGAAGAAAAATCTGTTTAGTCTTCCTTGACATTAAATTTAAATATGATTTTCTTTAGATCAGCAGGCAAAGATGATTGAGCTGGGCACTCAATACCAGGAATGGTCCTCAAAGAGAAAAACCAGTTGAAGTCATTGAGAAAGGAATGTAATAATCTCCAAGTGAAGTTTCAAACACTTGTCATCTGCTACTAAGAGCCAAGGAGATCTAAGCATATAATTAGAAAGCTTGACATCTAATACCAAATATAAAGATGAAATTAACCCCTCCCCTTGTGTGTGATTCATCATCCAGAGCTCAGTACTGATAAAAATAGTTTTGACTGTCAATCATCAGTGTTAACAATCATAATAAATCCTTGAGATACCTGACTGCAAAAGAGGAACTCACAAGCATAAAATATTCTTTATCTCCGTCTAATTTTTCTCCTCCGAGCTTCTTCCTCCTTCTTCTCCTGAAGCTGTGAACTTCTCTCGGGCCTTTGGTACCTAATTAGGTGCAAAGTTCTTATAAAATAAGAAAGCACAGAACAAGAAACAGAATTTTTAGCACTCTCGAGAAATCTTCACAAATTACTGCGAATAAAAGCCTTAGATTTATTTAGCAGAAGTCTCTCAAAGTGCTTCACGTGCCAGTGAATTACTTTTGAAGGGCAATGACTGCTGTTATGTATGCAAATGTGGTAGTCATTTTGCACTAGCAAAAAGCAATGAGATGAATCTGATTTTTATTTCGGGAGAAATGTCACTACAACAACAACAACTACTACTACTACTACTACTAGTACTACCACTACTACTACTAGTACTACTACTACTACTACTCCTTTCATTTATATAGCACCCTAAATGTAGAAAAAGTCCCAAGGCGCTTCACAGGCGCGTTATTAAACAAAATTTGACACCGAGCCATATAAGGAAATATTAGGACAGATGACCAAAAACCAAAGAGGTAGGTTTTAAGGTGCGCCTTAAAGGAGGAGAGAGAGGTGAGAGGTGGAGAGGTCTAGGGAGGGAATTCCAGAGCTTAAGGCCTATGCAGCTGAAGGCACAGCCGCCAATGGTGAAGCAATTAAAATCGGGGATGGGCAAAAGGCCAGAATTGAAGGAGCCCAGAGATCTCAGAGAGTTGTAAGGATGGAGGAGGTCACAGAGATAAAGAGGGGCAAAGCCATGGAAGGATTTGAAAACAAGGGTGAGAATTTTAAAATCAGGATGTTGCTGGACCGGGATCCAATGTAGGTCAGCGAGCACAGGAGTGATGGGTGAACAGGACTTGGTCCGAGTTAGGATACCGACAGCAGAATTTTGGATGAGCTCAGGTTTATGGAGGGTGGAAGATGGGAGTTCGGCCAGGAGAGCATTGGAATAGTCAAGTCTAGAGGTAACAAGGACTGGATGGGAGTTTGAGCAGCAGATAAGCTGAAGCAGGGGTGGAGATGGGCAATGTTTACAGAGGTGGAAATAGATGGTCTTGGTGATGACCGCCTATTTCCACCTCTCACTCCCGCACCGTTACCTCTGGAGTCTAAATAGTGGGAGGAGAATCCATTGCAGGCTCTGGCTACAACTGGATAGATAGGAATCAAACCAGGCCAGGGCAGTCCAACCCAACTGGTCAACAGAGGAGAGGCATTGGAGGAGAATGGTGTCAAAGACTGCAGACAGGTCGAGAAGGATGAGGAGGGATAGTTTACCATGGTCACTGTCACATAGGATGTCATTTGTGACTTTGATAAGTTTCAGTACTGTGGCAGGGATGGATACCAGATTGGAGGGGTCCAAAGGGGTTACATGTAGGAAAGATGGGCACGGATTTGTGAGGCGACAATGTGTTCAAGGACTTTGGAGAAGAAAGGGAGGTTTGAGATGGGGTAGTATTTTGCAAGGACAGAGGTGTCAAGAGTGGATTTTTGAGGAGGGGGGTGATGATGGCAGATTTGAAGGGGAAGGGGATAGTGCCTGAGGAGAGGGAACCGTTAATAATATCAGCTAATATGGGGGCCACAAAGGGAAGTTGCTTGTTCAGCAGTTTGGTGGGAATAGGGTCGAAGGAGCAGAAGATGGTTCTCATGGACAGGATGAGCTCGGAGAGGGCATGAGGGGAAATAGGAGAGAAACTAGAGAAAGATGCAAGTTCAGGGCTAGGGCAGGGGGGAACCGTAGGGGAAGTTTGGCTTGGTGGGCTAGGGGAATGGAAGGAAGCGGCAGAGGCTGCTGAATGGATGGTCTCAATCTTAGTGATGAAGATGTTCATGAATTCCTCACACTTGTTGTTGGAGGTGGGGATGGAGGGGGCAGGGGAGAGGGGTTTAAGAAGACAGTTTGTAGTGGAGAAAAGAAGAAGGGGATTATCTTTGCATTCCAGGATGATCATGGAATAGTGAGCAGTTTTGGCAGAGGACAGCAGGACCTGATAATGCTTTATGTGGTCTAGCCAGATCTGGCGATGAACGGTTAACCAGTTGTCCATCACAAACGTTCATGTCTGCGTCCCTTGGACATGAGGGCCGTACTGGGGGAATGACCAAAATGAGAGCGAGTAATAGTTCTAATAGGGATAAAGGCATCAAAGGTGGAAGTGAGTGTGTGATTGAGCAGATCAATAGCTGCAGATATGTTGTGGTGAATGGAGGGCCAAAGACTAGACAGTTGGGAATTTGAAAGTGACTTGGGGGAGAGTTGTAAGTGACTTGGGGGAGAGTTTTTTCCAAAGGCAGACACAGAAGGAAGTGGAGTTGGGAGGGGGAAAGGGGATATGAATGGCGAGGGATGCAAGGAAGTGATTAGAGATGGCCTTATCTGTGATTGACACGATGGGAGTAGAGGTATGATGAGTTATATCAGATCTAAACTAACTTTTAACGGTGTGAGAAGTATTAATGACTGCCAAATAACCTCTCTGGCACTGAAAATTAACTTTTAAAAATGTGGAGTCTCATTCCTCCTGATTTTAGTTGTTGATGGACATTTAAAAAAATTTTTTTTGTTTTTTTACTTTTTATTTGTTTCTTTTAACTCTGTCTTTTAACCTTACCTTCTCTTTATTTCACTTTCTCTAACTGATTGAATTCACTGTTGTAGCTTTCACTTCTTGGTTCTGACTGCGTGGCTTGTCAAGGATGCTGTGAGCTGATTGGTTGAGGGGAGAGAGCGATCCTTTCCCCGCTCATACAGCTGACAGAAGCCTGGGAAAGACCGCTGCACCTTTTGCAGCTCACCAATGAAGCAAGTTGGGGCCCAGAAGCCCGCGAATAGTTTATGGGTGAATTTATAATTAACGAGCGACGGGCAAGGTTTGTTCGCCGCTCAGTGTAATGTCCGAACCATTGAATTTCCAAGAACTCACAGCGATCTCTGTGAAATGTCTCCTGCATCCTTAAGACAATGAGGCAAACATTCCAGGATATTGATCTAATGTTACGATCCATATTATTCTAACTTCCATCTGACCCAGAAGTCCTTGATTTTGACACTGGATGCATAAAATGGAAAGTGTTCTATTCCCAAGCACTGGCATCTCTCATTTTGATGAGCATAGAATTCACTGGGGAATAGGTGCTGAAGTCTGGTCATTATAATTGTTTTATATGTTTCAACCTCTCTTGAAAGATGGTTAATCAAATTAAGTTATTTGGCAATTATGTTTTTTTTTTAAATTCCTTCATGTCTTTTTCTGGCTTTTACCAGTTTCTACCATTCCCAGAAATGCACATTTCCCCTTTTGGGTCAGAGGAAACAATCTCTGGACAAAAGGAATACCCCTTAGGTCAATTCATATCTTTTTGATGAACTGCGTTAAGCAGAGGAAAATGTGTGCATCATCTTTGACTAGCTTAAGTAATTAGGCCGTGAAGATCTTCTACTGGTGGAATAGCTGCTGCCGTGGCTTCTGACCAAAAAAGTTAATTTGAAATCTATTAACCAAATGACACTAAATAAGTCAATTATATGACTCGAGAGTCTAAGGACCTGAAGCAATTCGACCATCACTAAGATACCGAGATCGCATTCGAACTGCAGCCTGACAGGTTCTGTTATTACAAACACTCTGTAATATGAATTCAGAAATGATGCTCATTAAAACTTCATATATTTTTATTCCTCGAGTTAGTCTGGTTGCATAACTTGTAAGAGAAACTTATACCACTGTGTCACACAACTGGAATTAAAATGATTGCTTCAAATATATTATTCTCTTTCAATTCATAACATGACCGAGTTCGATTTTGCATTTAGTTTCGGCTTTTTTTACTTAATTTTCCTAGTTTGTTTCACAGTTGTGCAAAATGAGGGAATCGCTTCCCTCGGGAGTGGGATTGGACAGATGGGGGAAGACACAAAATGATGAAGGTGTGATAAATACAAATGTGTGAGAACAACAGTGTGTTGTACTGAATTTATCTCTGCAACTGCCAATGTGAGTCCCGCATGATGTGTTGCCTCCCTGGTGCCAGGGTAAAGGACATCACGGAGAGGGTGGAGAACTTTTTGTGGGGGGAAGGAGAACAGTCAGAAATTGTGGTCCATGTGGGAACCAATGACATAGGAAGGAAAAGGGTTGAGGTCCTGTTGTCAGAGTTTCAGGAGCTAGGGAGGAAGTTAAAAAGCAGGACCGCAAAGGTAGTAATCTCTGGATTACTCTCAGTGCCATGTGCTAGTGAGTATAGGAATAGTAGGATAAGTCAGGTTAATGGGTGGCTGGAGAAATGCTGCAGGAGGGAGGGCTTCAGATTCCTGGGACGTTGGGACCAATTCTGGGGCAGGAGGGACCTGTACGAGCCGGATGGGTTGCACCTCAACAGAGCTAGGCCAATGTCCCCGCGGGGAGGTTAACTAGTGCTGTGGGGGAGGGTTTAAACTAATTTGGCAGGGGGATGGGGACAAGAATGAAACAATAGAAAGCAGAAATAAGGTGCATAGAGGATTGGGAGAGACAAATAGCACTAGAATAAAGAATAGTTCAGAAATAGGAGGGATCAAACACGGGGCAAATGCGAGGCAGTCTAAGATGAGTTTGGAATGCATGTGCATAAATGCACATAATATGGTAAATAAGATTGGTGAGCTGCAGGCACAAGTCGTCACATGGGACTAAGGTAAAGTGGCACTAACAGAGACTGGGCTCAAAGAAGGGGAGGATTGGGAACTTAATATTCCTGGCTACAAGGTATTCAGGAATGATAGTGTAGGAAAGAAAGGAAGAGGGGTGGTACTATAGATCAAAGAAACTATTATAGCACTGAAAAGGGATGATGTAGTCGAAGGATCAAAGACAGAGCCTATTTAGTTCGAATTAAGGAACAATAGAGGAGCTGTTATACTATAGGCCACCAAATAGTGGGAAGGAGTTAGAGGAGCAAATTCACAGGCAAATTACAGAAAGATACAAGAACTATAGAGTAGTGATAACGGGGGACTTCAATTATCCTAATATAGACTGGGATTGTAACAGTGTAAAGAGCAAAGAGGGGGAGGAATTCCTGAAATGTGCACAAGAGAACTTTCTTGATCAGTATGTTTTCAGCCCAGCGAGGAAGGAAGCAGTGCTGGATCTAGTTTTGGGGAATGAAGAGGGGAAAGTGGAGCATGTTTCAGTGGGGGAGCATTTGGGGAACAGTAATCATAATATCGTTAGGTTTAAAATAGTTATGGAAAAGGACAAGGAACAATTATGCATAAAAATACTTAATTGGAGGAGGGCTAATTTCAGTGAGTTAAAAAGGGATCTTGCTCTGATTGATTGGTATCAAAAATTGGTAGACAAAACAGTAATTGAACAATGGGAGGCCTTCAAGGAGGTGATGCTTCGGGTAAAGAGTAGACACATTCCCACAAGGGAGAAAGGAAGGACATCCAAAGCTAGATCTCCCTGGATGACTAAAGATATAGAGATTAAAAAGAAACAGAAAAAGGAGGCTTATGACAAATGTAAGGTTCATAATACAGTAGAGAACTAGGCTAAATACAGAAAGTACAGAGGAGATCTAAAAAAGGCAAACAGAGAGTATTGAGAATATGAGCTGACATAAAAGGGAACCCAATAGTCTTTTATAAACATATAAATAGTAAAAGGGTAGTCAAAGGAAGGGTGGGGCCGATTAGGGACAAGAATGGAAAGCTTCTTGTGGAGGCAGAGGGCAAGGCTGAGGTACTAAATTAATACTTTGCATTGGTCTTCACTAGAGAAGAGGATACTGCCAATGTAGCAGTAAAGGAGGAATGGCAATATTGAATAGGATAAAAATAGATAAAGAGGAGATACTTAAAAAGTTGGCAGTACCCAAAGTAGAAAAGCCATCCCCAGATGGGATGCATCCGAGGTTACTGAGGGAAGTACGGGTGGAAATTGCGGAGGCTCTGGCCACAATCTTCCAATCCTCCTTAGATATGGGGGCAGTGCCAGAGAACTGGAGGATTGCAAATATTACACCCCTGTTCAAAAAAGGGGAGAGGGATAAACCTGGCAATTACAGGCCAGTCAGCCTAATGTCAGTGGGGGGGAAACTTTTAGACACAATTGTCCAGGACAGAATTAATTGGCACTTGGAAAAGTATGAACTAATAAATTAACGTCATCATGGATTTGTTAAAGTAAAATCGTGTTTGACTAACTTGTTTGAGAACTTTAATGAAGTAATGGAAGTGGTTGATGAGGGTAGTATGGTTGATGTTGTGTATATGGACTTTCAAAAGGCATTTGATAAAGTACCACATAATAGACTTGTTAGCAAAATTAAAGCTCATGGGATTAAAGGGACAGTGGTAGCGTGGATACAAAATTGGCTGAGGGATAGAAAACAGAGAGTAGTGGTGAACGGTTGTTTTTCAGACTGGAAGGAAGTATACAGTGGTGTTCCCCAAAGGTTGGTATTTGGACTACTGCTCTTTTTGATAAATATTAGTGACCAGGACTTGGGTATACAGGGCATAATTTCAAAGTTTGCAGATGACACAAAATTCGGGAATGCGGAGGATAGAAACAGACTTTAGGAGGACATAGGCAGACTGATGATATGGGCAGACACATGACAAGAAATTTAACGCAAAGAAATGTGAAGTGATATATTTTGGTCGGAAGAATGAGGAGAGGCAATATAAACTAAATGGTACAATTTTAAAGGGGGTACAGGAATAGAGAGACCTGGGGGTGCATATTCACAAATCTTTGAAGGTGGCAGGACAAGTTGAGAAGGCTATTAAAAAAAGTATATGGAATCCTGGGCTTTATTAATAGAGGCACAGAGTACAAAAGCAAGGAAGTTATGCTAAACCTTTATAAATCACTATAACCTCAGCTGTAGTATTGTGTTCAATTCTGGGCACCACACTTTTGGAAGGGTGTCAAGGCTTAAGAAAGGATGCAGAAGAGATTTACTAGAATGGTACCAGGGATGAGGGACTTCAGTTATGTGGAGAGACTGGAGAAGCTGGGGTTGTTCTCCTTAGAACAGAGAAGGTTAAGAGGAGATTTGATAGAGGTGTTCAAAACCATGAACAGTTTTGTCAGAATAAATAAGGAGAAACTGTTTCCAGTGGCAGAAGGCTTGATAACCAGAGGACACAGATTTAAGGTGATTGGCAAAAGAACCAGAGTTGACATGAGGAAACATTTTTTTACGCAGTGAGTTGTTATGATCTGGAATGCACTGCCTGAAAGGGTGGTGGAAGCAGATTCAATAATAACTTTTCACATCGTTCACCTGAGGAAGGAGGTAGCCTCCGAAAGCTTGTGAATTTAAAATAAAATTGCTGGACTATAACTTGGTGTTGTAAAATTGTTTACAATTGTCAACCCCAGTCCATCACCGGCATCTCCACATCAGAACTTTCAAAAGGTAATTGGATAAATATTTGAAGGGAAAAAATATGCAGGGCTATGGGGAAAGAGCAGGAGAATGGTACTAATTGGATAGCTCTTTCAAAGATCTGGCACAGGCACAATGGGCTGAATGGCCTCCTTTTGTGGTGTAACATACCATGATGCTACTACTACGATGCTAATTTGTCTGCTTTTTATCACATGAGGTTTTGACTATTCAACTGAAGCATGCAAGTAGGAAGTTCATTCTATTGAATTGCTTTACAATCTAAAACAGTTTGAAAGCATTTATTGTGTGAATTTTTTTGCTCATCAGAGTGAGGGGTGTTAGTACTTGGAAATGAATCCATTTTCTTTTCAGACACCCAGGGCACGATTTTAAAAGAAATCTGCGGGTGCAATGGGGACGGGGTGGGGGAGGGGCAAAGAAAATTGGGATTTTTTTGGAGCGGGCAGGATTCCCGGCTCCAACCCGCCGAAGAATGTGCACAACCCGGAGTCATCTGGGTGTGCGTGCCATTCCTGAACCCGGAAGTCCCGCTGCCAATTAAAGCCGGCGGGAAGATATTTAAAGCAGTAAATAAAGTACTACAATTACTTGAAATGTCCGTAAATCCAATTAATGATGAAGACATGCGATTTTAACGCTGTGTGAAACACGGCATTGGAAGGTAGTCGGGTTTCAGACAGCAGCCATTCGGACATTTAAATCGCTGTTTAACAGATGGGGATAAAAAGTGAGTTATTGCAGCAGGGCACTCAGTTTTCTCAGACAAACTTTTGGCTGGGAGATCTTTGTATTTAGACTGAAAATTCTTGGTTTCCACTCAGAATTCTTCTGATTACACATATTTACCAACATTTCAGACCCCCTCAAACTGACACCATCAGGATGGGGGGGCGATGGCTGCATTCACCAGTACATCCGAGGACGAGCAACATCACCATCCTCGCCAGGCACGGCCTGCACTTCCGCCACTTGGAGCTCCACAACACAGTACTGCACCACAGGCACCTGCACAAGAGCACAGAGGGGAACAACAGAGGGACCAACGTCACAGGAGGCACTACCCTCGTCAGAGGGTCTACAAACCGAGACTCAGCTTCCTGGACCTCTCTGAGCAGCAGTGCATATAGAGGCTGAGAGTGAGTCGCTAGGTGGTCGCAGACATCTGCAGCCTTCTTCATGCCGAGCTGCTCCCGGCTGGGCCTGGCAGCATCTCATTACCTGTCGCAGTTAAAGTGACCACTGCCCTCAACTTCTTCACCTCCGGATCATTCCAGGGTGCCACTGGTGACATCGCTGGGGTCTCTCAGTCGTCTGCCCACAAGTGCATAAGACAGGTAACCGATGGATTGTTTCACAGGGCGTCGCAATATGTCAACTTCCCCATGGACGATGTTAGCCAGATGGACAGGGCAGTGGGATTCCACTCTGTGGCTGGCTTCCCATGGGTGCAGGGTGCAATCGATTGTATGCATATAACAATCCGAGCACCTCCACACGAGCCAGGACTGTTCATCAACAGAAAGGGTTATCACTCCATCAACGCTCAGCTCGTTTGTGACCAGCGCAAAAGATTTCCTCACGTGTGCGCCAGATTCCCTGACAGCTGCTATGATTCGTTCATTCTGAGGGAATCAAACATCCCGGGCCTCTTCCATGCACCAAACAGCCTTAAGGGCTGGCTCCTCGGGGACAAAGGACACACCCTGCACCCATGGCTCATGACACCTCTGAGCAACCCCATCAGTGAGCACAGCGTCAATACAACAATAGCTACAATGCCACCAGGTCTATAATTGAACATGCGATAGGGCTGCTCAAGATGCGATTTCGGTGCCTCAATCGTTCGGGGGGAGCGCTTCAATACGTACCAGTGAGAGTGGGTCACATTATAGTAGTGTGTGTTTCCTGCACAACATGGCACAACAGAGAGGGGTACCGGTTGATGAAGCCCCATGCCCTCATCCATCATCCGCTTCTGCAATGAACATTGAGGAGGAGCAGCAGCAGAAGGAGGAGGAGGACGACGACGAGAAGGAGGAGGAGGAGCAGCAGGAGGAGGAGGAAGAGGAGGAGGAGGAGGAGCAGCAGCAGGAGGAGGAGGAGGAGGAGCAGGAGGAGGAGGAAGAGGAGGAGGAGGAGGAAGAGCAGCAGCAGGAGGAGGAGGAGGAGGAGCAGGAGGAGGAGGAGGAAGAGGAGAAGGAGGAGCAGCAGCAGGAGGAGAAGGAGGAGGAGCAGCAGCAGGAGGAGGAGCAGGAGGAGCAGGAGGAGGAGGAGGAGGAGGATGAATCCATGAGCAGAGCAGCGGCTCACCTGGCTGTTCGTGAGGCCAGGGAGTCGCTCATAGGTGAATGGTTCTCATAAGATCACAAAGTGAGAACAGTCCAGTCCTCACACCACCTGGAAAGACCAGCGCCAACACCAGCAGCGCCCCGCCCCACCCCCTGCACAAAACAGACCTGCAACTATACATACATCTACTGTTCTCCAGCAGGGTGGTAGGAGTGATGTGGGCCTGGTCCAGGAGAGGGATGATGGTGAAAGGGGACATGGAAGTGGGGACATCACTCAAAGCGCTCCCACCTTGCCCCCAACCGCTCCCAACCGTTGCCCCCCTCTCAACCAGTACCCACAATGCTGCCTCCTTTCTGGTTGGCCGAGTCTGCCCCTGCACACTGAGTGGCATCAAGTGTCACTTTTCATGATGAAGCACATGAAAGAGCGCTATCACAAAAGGCAGTCAAGAATGGGCAAGACGTGGCAGTAGTGGTGAGAATGATAACATTTAATGTGACTTCAACAGAAACTAAATCTAAATGAGAAACATGACAGTCTGTCAGACGCCCTTGTGCACACCCTTCGTGATCACAAATCCTTAGCCTTTCTCTTCCTATTACTTCTACGTGGTGCATCCCCTGTGGCTGCAGCAGAGGTAGTGGCAGGTTGCTCATGTTCATGCCCTGACTACTTAGATGCTTTCGGCCTACACCCTCTGGGTTTTGGAGACCGTGAGGGCCCCACCAAAGACTGTTCCACCTGCACCTGTGCAGGGGCAGACTTGGCCAACTAGAAAGGAGGCAGCATTGTGGCTACTGGTTGAGAGGGGGGCAACGGTTGGGGGCAAGGTGGGAGCACTTTGAGTGGTGTCCCCACTTCCATGTCCCCTTTCACCATCATCCCTCTCCTGGACCAGGCCCACATCACTCCTACCACCCTGCTGGAGAATAGTTTGGAGGACATGTATGATGCTTTGGAAGCCCAGTTGTAAAGTTTCTGTCTGCCTGTTTAAGGCGGCCGAATGTTGTTCACCGTGAGTCTGAACAGCCGTTGTCAGGCCCTGAATGGACTCATTTGTGAGCCGTGCTTGAAGCTCAATGGAGGCTAGCCTTCTCCCCATTGCACACATTCCCGCACTTACCTGCGACACTACCTCAGATATTTCAGCAGTTACGTGCAACACTATCCCAGACAGTTGCTCACATCCCTGTGACACTATCTTAATGATTCCCTCACCTCTCTGTGACACTATCTCAGAGATTCTCTCCCATACTTGTGCCACCATTCCACTAAAGCAGGAGTTGGACTCCTCCATCCTCTGCGCTCTTGTGGAGAGTGTGCGTGGCACCTGTTCCAGTACCTCGCAAATGTGCTGACGTCCCTCAATCATTCTCCTTTTAAATGATGGCCCTCAGGGTTCAGCACCTGCATCCAGCTGAGCAGAGCCTGGAGAGGAGTGCGCCCACCGACGCGGACTCTCCACAGCTGCCCCTGCCACCAGTGCTGCTCATGCTCACTAGTGTGTGGTGACTCACCAGGTGCCAACCCAACTAACTAGGACCAAACAAGGTATGAGAATCTGCGCTGGTGGATGACTCACTAAGATGTGACGGTGCACCCTCAGAGGCCGGGAACGCCTCTGAGGAATCACTTTCTCCCGTGACTGCGGTCGTTGAAGGGTCTGTAAGAGAACAGAAGGCATTATTAAGCATCATCACAGATGTGTCATGTTGTGATGAACATACTGAGGTGTTCAACATGCCAATCATTGTTAACATCAAGTCATGCTGTGTGTGCCCCCTCACGTGCATTTTCTGCTCTCGTTTGCTAGAAGGGGAGAAAATACAGACGTGTGAGTGAGTGATGGTGAAGTGGTCAGCCGATGAATTCATTGCTTTGGGCGAGGCTGACCGTAAAAGAAGTGCATCAGAGGTTGAGTATCAGACAGAGACACATTGGATCAGGATTGGGGTGAGTGGCAGTGGTGGGGTCACAAATGGGGAGGTGAGGAAATGCTGAGGAAGTGAAGGTAAGTTGAGGATGAGCCTTAATTGGGTGTGAGGAGTGATGTGATGGAGTAGTCTTGGCAGTGCAGAATGAGTTGGGGGGGTGGAAGGGGGGTGATGTGGAACACGGAATGCAGGAAAATCAGTGAGTGTACTCACTTTTGCTGACCTGGTTAGGTCATTGAAACGCTTCTTGCACTGGATCCAGGTGCGGGATATGTTGCTCCTGCTGGTGACCTCTTCTGCCACCTTGAGCCAGGCCTTCTTGATGGCAGAGGCAGGGCACTTCCTCCTGTCGGCCGGGTAAAATATTTCCCTTCTCCTCCTCACCCTGGCCCGCAGCACCTCAAGTGAGGCATCGCTGAATCTTGGAGCAGCCTCGCCCCTGTGCTGCTCCATTGGGTCTTCTTGCTCCTTGCTCCAGCAAAATCCATTGGAGCAATGGCCCTTTAAATCTAGACTCTGCAGCTGACAGCCTGTCATGTGGCTGCGCAGTCCACCCGCTGCACAGCTTTCAGACAGCAAAACCGGAAACAAGATCATTGGCCAGCAATTAAGTCGTGACCACGTGGGGAACGATAAGTTTTTATTATTTGCGTTTGCCCCGCGCCCATTGCGCCCCCCCACCCCGCCGCTGCCATCCTGTCTTATTAAAATTGTGCCCCCAGTATCAGCAGAAAGTGCTCCAAGATCAGATATAGCATGATTAGATGGTTAGATGGAGAGTACAACCTCCTCTATTCTGCCCCAACAATGTGCCTCAGCACCCTAAGGTACCAGTTTGACATTTTGTCAACTCCCACACCAACCATCCTGTGATTTTATTTGGGCTAATTTAGTACCAACTGCTGTCAAATTAGGGTGATACCTATACTTTTACAGGAGTTTCTCTGTTTTCCCTCCCTCCTGGATTTTATGTTTTAAAACTGATTCAGTCACTCTGTAGAACTTATGAAATCTCAAGCATTCTTGCTTTAAGGAGTTATCTGGTGTTGCTGCTTTTTGAAATACAAATATTCCGTTGTTACAAACACTCTGCATTGGAGCATTTTAATAACGGAATGGGATTGGGTGGACGAGGGAAAGCTGGAGCAAGAGAAATCAGTAAATATACCAGAATATCATTTAATAAAAATTAATTTGACCTATCCTGTTATTATAAATCAGAAGGCCCTGATGCAATGCCCTACATGCTGTAAACATAGAAACATAGAAAATAGGAGCAGGAGTAGGCCATTGGGCCCTACGAGTCTGCTCCGCCATTCAATATGATCATGGCTGATCCTCTATCTCAATACCATATTCCCGCTCTCTCCCCATACCCCTTGATGCCTTTTGTTTCTAGAAATCTATCTAGCTCCTTCTTAAATATATTCAGTGACTTGGCCTCCACTGCCTTCTGTGGTAGAGAATTACACAGGTTCACCACCATCTGAGTGAAGAAATTTCTCCCCATCTCGGTTCTAAATGGCATACCCCGTATCCTGAGACTGTGACCCCTGGTTCTGGACTCCCCAGCCATTGGGAACATCCTCCCTGCATCTAGTCTGTCTGGTCCTGTTAGAATTTTATGTGTTTCGATGAGATCACCTCTCATTCTTCTAAGCTCTAGTAAATATAGGCCAAGTCGACCCAATCTCTCCTCATACGTCAGTCCTGCCATCCCAGGAATCAGTCTGGTAAACCTTCATTGCACTCCCTCCATGGCAAGGACATCCTTCCTCAGATAAGGAGACCAAAACTGCACACAATACTCCAGGTGTGGTCTCACCAAGGCACTGTATAACTGCAGTAAGACATCCCTGCTCCTGTACTCAAATCCTCTTGCAATGAAGGCCAACATACCATTCGCCTTCCTAACTGCTTGCTGCACCTGAATGCTCGCTTTCAGCGACTGATGTACAAGGACACCCAGGTCTCGTTGCACCTCTCCTTTTCCCAATCTATCACCTTTCAGATAATAACCTGTTTTTCTGTTTTTACAACCAAAGTGGATAACATCACATTTATCCATGTTATACTGCATCTGCCATGTTCTTGCCCACTCACCCAACTTGCCTAAATCACATTTGAGCCTCTTTGCATCCTCCTCACAGCTTACATTCCACCCCAGCTTTGTGTCATCTGCAAGCTTGGAAATGTTACATTTAGTTCCCTCATCCAAATCATTGATATATGTTGTGAATAGCTGGGGCCTGTTGACCGGAGGTCACCGGTTACGGTTATTGGCTTAGTACAAAGAGGAGAAGAGAAAAAGCCATTTATTCCTATTCTCTTTTTCCTGTCTGTCAACCAATTCTCAATCCATGCCAGTATATTCCCCCCAATCCCATGTGCTTTAATTTTGCACACTAACCTCTTGTGTGGGACCTTATCAAAAGCCTTCTGAAAATTCAAATACACCACATCCACTGGTTCTCCCCTATCTATTCCACTAGTTACATACACAAAAAACTCCAGTAGATTTGTTAAGCATGATTTCCCTTTCATAAACCCATGCTGACTTTGTCCAATCCCATTAATGCCCTCCAAGTGTTCTGTTATCACATCTCTTATAATAGACGAGCATTTTCCCCACTACTGATGTTAGGCTGTAATTCCCTGTTTTTTCTCTCCCTCCTTTTTTAAATAGTGGGTTTACATTTGCCATCCTCCAATCTGTAGGAACTGTTCCAGAGTCTATAGAATTTTGGAAGATGATCACCAATGCATCCACTATTTCCAGGGCCACTTCCTTTAGTACTCTGTGATGTAGATTATCAGGCCCTGGGGATTTGTCAGCCTTTAGCCCCATTAATTTCCCTAGCACTATTTTTTTACTAATACTGGTTTCCTTCAGTTCCTCGCTCTCATTAACACTGTTGGTTCCCTAATATTTCTGGGAGGTTATTTGTGTCCTCCTTTGTGAAGACAGAACCAAAGTGTGTGTTTAATTGTTCTGCCATTTCTTTGTTCCCCATTATAATTTCCCCCATTTCTGACTGTAAGGAAATCCCTACCATTAGAAAACAGTATGTCCTCCAATTCATCATGACCATTGCCAGAGGATAACTACTAGGGGACTTAAATAAGGAAGGATTGTAAAAATGAATCTCATAAGAGAAGCTCAAACTATGATATTTAGAAAAATCCATAGTCTTAATATCAAAACAAGCTTTGTAGAGAAGATAGAGGAACTCATAACTCTTACTCATGACTAATGTAAGTCTGCTTTTTCGCATGGCATCAGATTTACCCCAAGCAAGTCCATCTCTAACCATGATAACGTTCATGGGATAATCAGTAGTAGGTAGGGTAGATTAGGAGTAGAATTCCTCTGGTTGCTTTGAATAAAGACATCATAAATCTGGGAAGATTCTCTCTGATCGAAATTTCTAACAAAATCGTGTTCAAATACTGGCTGAAGGACATTTCATGAATGCATTTATAGCATAAATACACATAGCAAAAGGGGCAATTCTCCCTCAGTGGGTTCCTGTTGGAGCTTCAATGGCCACAAGACATTAGCTGCGCTTATTTATTTTAGAGGGCTGACTGCAGACCATTACATCAGAGTTTCATGTAATGTGCTTTTTGCTGACATACATGATTGATCTTTCAATGGTTCTGTAAACAGCTAAAGGTGATGACTTTTACTGAATGTTAATGTGCAGTCATAAATCTATGGATGAAATACATTCTCTGAGCTAAGACAGTTGGAACAGATTCAATTAACTGAATTAGCAAATACTTGTGCTAAGGGAACTGGTGGTACAGTGGGTTAGACGCTGATCTTTCATTTCTGGAACATTAGTTCAAATTCAGCCCAAACCGATGGGATGATGGTCTCCTTTGTCAATTGGCTGAAAGGCTGTTATATGAATAGAATTTGGGTCATCTTAAACCAGTTTCTGGTGGGTGAGGCTCACAACATGAAACTGCAGTAATTGTCGCTAAATTGGCAATTCCACTCAGATTAGGTGGTGTGAGATTTGAAAGAATGTCATGGGGTGAGGAGGCTCTTCTGAGATTGGAGTTGAAGTAAGTATACTGTTGAGGCAGAGCAAAGTGTTACTCTGCATCTAACTGGAGTGCTTGATGCTGACACTGAATGCCTAACATCACTAATCTGGTACACACAATTGTACTCCACTGACGCAAAAAGTTAAATGGAACTGGTTTCCCTCAGCTAGTTCTTTTTCATGTTACAGACTTTACTTTAGAATTTCTGGTGATGATACATTAAGCTTCCTCAACGACATTGACTGCTGAATCAGTCACATCTTTATGAAAAATAAATAATGAGAATTCAGTGCTATTTAATTATAAAGGTAGTTATCAGTGATCCACAGAAAGCATCTGGGGATAGGAAAGCATCAGGAAGTGTGAGTCCCCTTCCTTCATGTCCACCAAAACCCACATCGCTGAATCGCTGAATGGGCGGGTCCCAATGTCAACTTGCAGGTACTATCTCAGCCCAGTGCTCAGCCACATCTCCCAGCCCTGCTCCCTGCATGTAACCTAAGGTTCTTGTCCATGGTTGACTTGTCATCAAGTAACCCCATTCAATTGTGCAGAACTGTAAAAGGTGCTAGAATGCGTGTACCTAAAAGTACGTAGAAATACATTTAATACAAAGAAGTTACAACATGAAAAAAGGCCATTCGGCCCAACCAGTCAGTGTTGGCGTTTACCCTTCATGTGAGCAAGTAGTCCCATCCATATTTACCCATCCTATTCCCATAGCCCTTCAACCCCTTTTCCTTCATTCAAAGACACTATTTTTCAATTCTTTCTTCATGTTTGTATTTCCTCATAGTAGGCAGCACCCTAGTGAATCTACATTGTTCCATAGGAACATAGGAACAGGAGTAGGCCATTCAGCCCTTCATGCCTGCTCCACCATTTGATAAGATCATGGCTGATCTGTGATCCAACTCCATATACCTGCCTTTGGCCCATATCCCTCAATACCTTTGGTTGCCAAAAAGCTATCTATCTCACATTTAAATTTAGCAATTGAGCTAGTATCAATTGCCGTTTGCGGAAGAGAGTTCCAAACTTCTACAACCCTTTGTGTGTAGAAATGTTTTCTAATCTCGCTCTTGAAAGGTCTGGCTCTAATTTTTAGACTGTGCCCCCTACTCCTAAAATCCCCAACCAGCGGAAATAGTTTCTCTCTATCCACCCTATCCGTTCCCCTTAATATCTTATAAACTTCGATCAGATCACCCCTTAACCTTCGAAACTCCAGAGAATACAACCCCAATTTGTGTAATCTCTCCTCGTAACTTAACCCTTGAAGTCCGGGTATCATTCTAGTAAACCTACGCTGCACTCCCTCCAAGGCCAATATGTCCTTCCGAAGGTGCGGTGCCCAGAACTGCTCACAGTACTCCAGGTGCGGTCTAACCAGGGTTTTGTATAGCTGCAGCATAACTTCTGCCCCCTTGTACTCCAGTCCTCTATATATAAAGGCCAGCATTCCATTTGCCTTCTTGATTATTTTCTGCACCTGTTCATGACACTTCAATGATCTATGTACCTGAACCCCTAAGTCCCTTTGAACATCCACTGTTTTTAACTTTTTACCATTTAGAAAGTACCCTGTTCTATCCTTTTTTGATCCAAAGTGGATGACCTCACATTTGTCTACATTGAATTCCATTTGCCACAGTTTTGCCCATTCACCTAATCTATCAATATCGCTTTGTAATTTTATGTTTTCATCTACACTGCTTACAATGCCACCAATCTTTGTGTCATCGGCAAACTTAGATATGAGACTTTCTATGCCTTCATCTAAGTCGTTAATAAATATTGTGAATAATTGAGGCCCCAAGACAGATCCCTGCGGGACTCCACTAGTCACATCCTGCCAATGTGAGTACCTACCCATTATCCCTACTCTCTGTCGCCTTTCGCTCAGCCAACTTCCTAACCAAGTCCGTACTTTTCCCTCGATTCCATGGCTTCTATCTTAGCTAATAGTCTCTTATGTGGAACCTTATCAAATGCCTTCTGGAAGTCCATATAAATAACATCCATTGACATTCCCCTGTCCACTACTTTAGTCACCTCTTCAAAAAATTCAATCAGGTTTGTCAGGCACGACCTACCTTTCACAAATCCATGCTGACACTCTCTAATTAACTGAAAATTCTCGAGGTGTTCAGTCACCTTATCCTTAATTATAGACTCCAGCATTTTCCCCCAATAGATGTTAGGCTAACTGATCTATAATTCCCTGGTTTCCCTCTCTCTCCTTTCTTAAAAAGCGGAGTGACATGTGCAATTTTCCAATCTACCACGCCTGTTCCCTCGCTAAAGCCTCAAAATCCTTTCTATAGTGTGGAGACCAATACTGTGCATAATACTCTAACTAAGGTCTTATTAAGATTTTATATAGGCTCCTCATTACCTCTTGGCTTTTATATTCTGTACCTCGTGATAAAACCATTAACTTTATTTAATGGCCTTATCAACCTGAGGTGTTGCCTTTAATGTCCTGTGAAACTGTACTCCCAAATCCCTCTGCTCTTCCACAGCCTACTTCCATTCAGAGTATAATTACTGCAGTTTCTTTTAACCAATCTCTATCACTTCACACATTACTGACATTGAATTCCATCTGCCACTTTTTAGCCCATTACCCCATTTTATCAACATTCCTTTGCTGCTTCCATTGGTTTTCTAAAGAATTTACTATAGCTCCTATTTTGGTGTAATCTGAAAACTTCTAGATCTATCTCCAATTGATGTACACAGTGAACAGGTGGTCCCAGAATTGAACCCTGTGGAATACTAATATCCGTTTTCAACCACTTTGAAAAATTGCCCTTCACTCCTACTCTTTTTTTTTCTCCCTTCTAATTACTTTTTAATCCAGTTTGCTATCTTCCCCCTAATTCCAACTCCCTTAATCTTCTTCAGTAATCTCCCATGTGGTACCTTGTCCAAAGCTTTCCTAAAGTCCATGTGCACTACATTCACTGCATTTCCTCCATCTACCATGCCTGTTACCTCCTCAAAAAATTCTGTGAGGTTTGCCAAGCATTATCATCCCTTTTGAAATCCATGCTGGCGACTACTATTTCCTCTTTACCTAGATATCTGGTAATGTCATCCTTAATTAGAGGCTCTAAAATTTTCCTACCACAGATGTTAAGTGACTGATTATCTGTCTCCCTTTTTAAAAATATGTACTACATTGGCCACTCTCTAATCCTCTAGCACACAACCACACTCAATAGAGACCCGAAATTTAATCAGCCAGATTTTGCTGAAAAAATAACGGTGTGTGAACGACGCATGCCATTATCAATGCACAAATCGGCCAGCAACTTGTAGAGAGGCAGGGATATCCAGTGAATTGTGAATCACCACAAGCTTCGCAAAAACTGCATCTTGCCCTTAGCCTCCCTGTGAGTTTCATGAACTTGCTTTATTTGCACATGAATTGTCCATTAAACTCGCCACAGAAATTTAAGTCTAGTAATAGCGTAAGTACCCTTTTAATGATGTGTTAATTGTTAGTGACTGTCAATCAACCGCTCTTGCCCAGAAAGTGAACAATTATAAGTGTGGAGTCTCATTCTATCAGCTTGTGAATTGTTTTAGGAGATTTTAAAAACGTCAAATTTTAAATTTTACATTTTTTTCTTGCTTTTCCTTTCAATCTCTTCTTTCTCTCTCTCTTAATTCAATCTCTCTTTATTTCTCCTTCTGTACCTGATTTGACATTGAATTTGCGCACTCTTATTCGCTCTCCTTTTCAGTCCTTCCTCTGTTTATTTCTCAATCCTTTAATCTCATTGGTTAAGGAGATGCACTCTTTGTCCCGTTGTTCACCAAGGTCCCAGATGCTCTGTTGCCCTCACTGTGCCGTTATCAGCTCGCACTTCCAGCAACTTTGTGGGCAAATTTTTTTTAAACCTAAATGTGCACGAACGAGTCTAACTAATGGGGCACACCGTGAGATGCCCCACTCCAGCAAAATCTGAGCCAATGTATCTCATCAGTCAAGGGTGCCTTTCCTTCCTTTAGCCTAACATTTTCCTTTCATCCGTCATAATATCACTTATCCTACTGTCAACGACTTCAGGATTCATCTCCTCTTTGATATCCTAATGATGCAAAGTATTTATTAAATACCTCGGCCATTTTTTAATCATCATCTACAAATTGACAATCCTCTTCTCTCAGGGGTTCCAACTCACTTTTGACAATTTTTTTTTTAAACTGATATATTTATAAAATACTTTACTCTTCCTTTTGATGGTTTTTTCCTTGCACTCCCTCTTAGAATCATAGAATCTTACAGCACAGAAAGAGGCCATTTGGCCCAGCGTGCCTGTGTTGGCTCTTTGAAAGGGCCATCCAGTTAGTCCCACTCCCCTGCTCTTTTCCCATATCTCTGCAATTTTCTCCCCTTCAAGTATTTATCCAATTCCCCTTTGAAAGTTACTGATGAATCTGCTTCCACCACCCTCTTTCTTTCCTTATCTCACTCATAACCTCTGAAATTCTCATATTCTTCTTGAGTTTTTCATCATTATTATAGGCCCTCTTCTTCAATTTTAATTGGTTTCTAACCTTTCTTAATTCATGGAATCCTGAAACTATTTGTAGTTTCCTTCTTTATTTATGGAACATACTTATTTTGTACCTTATAATCTTTTTTAAAAAAAATCCCACTGTTGACCTTGTGACAATTTTTTCTTCCACCTCACTTAACCCACTCCTCATTTTTTCTAAAATCTGCCCTAATCCAATCTGGTCTTCATGTAATGTGTTCTACTTCTATATTGTGCTTTGCCCTGAGAAACCATGTAAACACTATTTGGACTTTGAAAATGATATAGTTACGAATACCCCCATTTTCCTATTGAAGAAAGCTGGTAGCGCTGAACCATTCATACAAGAAGATACCAGGACAAGAAGTTATCGGGTACGGTAGTGTAGTGGTTATGTTACTGGACTAATAATCCAAAGGTCTGGACTAATAATCCACAGAACATGGGGTAAATTTTAACCCCCAAGAACGGGTGGGTTGAGGGCGAGTGGGAGGTTAAAATAACAGGTTTTTGGAGCGGGATTGCATTCCGGCTTCAACTCGCCCACTTCTGGTTTTAATCGGGGCAGGTTTGTCTGCGTGTGGAGAGCAGACACCAGGAAGTCCCTCCCCCACTTAAAGCAGGCGGGCCGATACTTAAAAGGGCAATGTATCTCATTGAGATACTTGAGGTACTAAATATTTTGTGTATTGGAACATTAAAATGAATTTAACCTTACCTGTTCGGGTTTCCCATCACTTCCAATTCACGTCAGGTGAAAGCAGGTGGGAAGGGTCGGATTCTGAGGCGAGTGCCTTTATTGCACAGCTTGTTGGCCCGGAGGAGCAGGAGTGCTTCATCCAGGCCCTACAAACTCACCTGGCTGACAGGAACCCCACGATTGGCTGCCCCCCGCCCACGCCCCCCCCAATGGTGAACCCTCCCCCCCAATGCTGGACCTCCACCTACTTCTGACTCTTCACCCAACCTCCAGCGGCCTCCGATCTTCTTCCCAGCCCCTGATCTTCTTCCCAGCGCTCCCCCCACCGACCTTCTTTACGGCCCCCCTGACCTTCTTCTCAGCCCCCGAACTCCTCCCCGCTCCCCCCCTGAACTCTTCCCTAGCCCCTTGAACTCCTCCCCGGTTCCCCCCCCGATCTCTTCCCCAGCCCTCCGAACTCCTCCCCGGCCACCCCCGTCGATCCTTTCCCTGGCCCATGATCCCTCCCTCCCTCCCTCCGATCCCCAGCTGTGGCCTGCTGCAGCAGACCTTCCTGCCCACCAGCCAGCCGGCCTGTCAATCAGGCTGGCCGCTGGGCCGAAACCTGGAAGTAAAATTTATTGACCTTATCAGGTCGCGATCTGCCCACTTACCTTCCGGGGTTCACACCCGAAAATCTTCCCCTTTCCCGCTCCCCTCCCGGCTGGAAGTGAAAATTCTGCCCCATGAATTCAAATCCCACATGGCAGTTTGAGAATTTGAATTCAGTTAAAAAAAATTCTAGAATTGTAATTGCTTTACTAATGTCTTTTAGGGAAGGAAATCTGCCATCCTTACCTGGTCTGGGCCCTCACCAACATGGTTGAATCTTGACAGCCCTCTGAAGTGGCCGAGCAAGGCTACAAAGAAAACTGAATCAAAAATATTATTTAGCAAGTGGCCTACAAAGAATAGCAAGACTGTAGTGATTCAAGAAGAAGGCCTGCTTCAAGAAGAAGAGACCACCCTCTGAGGGCAACTAGGGATGGGCACTATATGCCAGCCTTGCAAGCAACTCCCACATCCCGAGCATGGATAGGTCATACCAGGTTTGATTTCTGGGTTGTCTTGAGTTAGCTGATCTTGGCAGTGTTAGCAGTTGGAGGCACCACAACTGGTGTCATCAGCCTAGGTCAGGGAGAGGAAAAGTCAGCCAAGGGTCACATTCCTGATTGTTATCTGTTGGGCATCAGGTGAGAATAGGATTGATGTTGGCTATGAAAGCCAAACTTTTCATCCTGTGCTTTTCTGACTCAGGGCTTGAAATTCACAAACAATTGACTGACCTCAGAAGTTTACAAGCAGCTGCAATTGCCTGGAGTACTTGAGCAGTGGCTTTAAAGGGAGAGGGCAGTTTAGTAGCTAAATTTGAAATATCCAGCAACACTCATTGTTTAGGCTTATATTTAAAGACTCGACACCTGCAAAGTTCTAGAGGGCTGGTGGTGCCTTGGAACCATAACCCAGCAAGAGTCAGTCCTGGCAGGAAGTGGTGTTAGGATGAACATACACAGCGTGCCCAGAACTCAATAGTATGGCGTAGTTGCACAAACTGATTGCTTATTCTGGTCAGTAGAGCAATCGGTAGGTCTGTGGAGGATCTGTGGTGCTGTCAGCCAAGTGGTTGATGTGGAAAATCCATAGCACAGTTGGTAGCATGGTTAGTATGGAGGCTTTGTGACGTTATCGGCTTGCAGGGGTTTTGTGGTGTGGGCAATCCAGTGCATTGTACAATTGGCGAGCAAAGTTTGAAGTAGTTTTCCAATAGAATTTTGGCTCAGCTCAGTAGTGTGGTCACCCATGGTAGTAGTACTGGAGTCGAGACTCAGTAACATGGGGATTGGGAAAGATTGTGAGTGGGCAACTCACGATACAGTCAGTGAGAAAGGCAGAGAGAAATAAAAATGAGAGAGACAGTCAGTGAGAGAAACAGAAAGAGTTAGAGAGGCAGAGATAGATACAAAGAGAGAAAGTCAATGAGGGATGCAGTCAGAGAGAGAGAGAAAGAGAGGCTAAAGAGACAGACATTTGAAGGATGGTTACCTACTTTATTCTAGAGAGCTTCTGGAGTTATACAACCATACCCCAGCAAGAGTCAGTCAGTGAATGAGAAACAGAGAAAACCCATTAGTGTGTGTGAGAGAGAGACAGACAGTGAAAGAGAAGGCCAATGAGAGATAGAAGGAGACCATTTGGGCAAGTGACAGACAGTGGGAGAGACAGTCTGGAGAAGAGTCAGAGAGAATATTTGTGTTCTGTGTTGCTTCTCATTTCAATTAGATGATACACTAAATAGAATTTCAGAAACTAAAATAAAATAAAAACTAGACGGTCTAAAAACCTAAGATGGAAACTAAAATTTGACAGCTAAAATAGGAGCTAGAATTAAAATATGAGACTGAACTCATTCTGCTCCTATTGCTTCAGTGCTGCTTCCTTTTGACTGCAATGATGCAGTCGGTGCGGGGCCAGGCTGCTGCCAGTCTATAAGCAGGCTGCAGGTTTTGCAAAGTAAAACTACTCATTTTGACCTGACTGTTGCAAACTCCAATATGGTGCTCTGTAAATGGAGATTGCTTATTTAAAAGGGCGACGGGGAGGGGGAGGGGAGTTCTCTGGAGAAATAACTAATTGTCTATCCCTCATTACCCCACTCAGCAATTGGAGATTTGAAGACAACTTCCAAGAACTTTTCCTCCCAAACACTAGAACCATGCACCCAGAATTCATGGTACTCTTGAAATAATCTCAGACCCATGAAGCATGCTTCCCAATGGTCTAAGACTTAGCACCAATTATTGCTACTCATAGAATCCTAGAATAATACAGTACAGAAGGAGGCCATTTGGCCCATTGTGCCTGTGCTAGCTCTTTGAAAGAGCTATCCAATTAGTCCCACTCCCCTACTCTTTCCCCATAGCCCCATAAATTTTTTCCCTTCAAGTATTTATCCAATTCCCTTTTGAAAGTTACTATTGAATCTGCTTCCACCACCCTTTCAGGCAGTGCATTCCAGATCATAACAACTCGCTGCATAAAAAAATGTTTCATCATCTCACCTCAGGTTCTTTTACCAATCACCTTAAATCTGTATCCTCTGGTTACTGACCCTGCTGCCACTGGAAAGAGTTTCTCCTTATTTACTCTATCAAAACCGTTCATGATTTTGAACACCTCTATCAAATTTCCCTTTAACCTTCTCTGTTCGAAGGAGAACAGGCCTAGCTTCTCCAATCTCTCCACATAACTGAAATCCCTCATCCCTGGTACCATTCTAGTAAATCTCTTCTGCACCCTTTCCAAGGCCTTGACATCCTTCCTAAAGTGTGGTGCCCAGAACCAGAATTGAACACAATACTCCAGCTGAGGCTTGACCAGTATTTTATAAAGGTTTATCATAACTTCCTTGCTTTTGTACTCTGTGCCTCTATTAATAAAGCCCAGGATCCCATATGCTTTTTTAACAGTCTTCTCAACTACCCCTGCCACCTTCAAAGATTTGTGTATGTGCACCCCCAGGTCTCTTTGTTCCTGCACCCCCTTTAAAATTGTACCATTTAGTTTATATTGCCTCTCCTCATTCTTCCTACCAAAATGTATCACTTCACACTACTCTGCGTTAAATTTCATCTGCCATGTGTCTGCCCATTTCACCAGTCTGTCTATGTCCTCCTGAAGTCTGTTACTATCCTCCTCATTGTTTACTACATTTCCAAGTTTTATGTCATCTTCGAACTTTGAAATTATGCCCTGTATACCCAAGTCCAGGTCATTAATATATATTTAAAAAAGCAGTGGTCCTAATGCCAACCCCTGGGTGACACCACTGTATACTTCCCTCCGGTCTGACAAACAACTGTTCACCTCTCTGTTTTCTGTCCCTTAGCTAATTTTGTATCCACGCTGCCACTGTCTCTTTAATTCCATGGGCTTTAATTGTGCTTACAAGTCTGTTATGTGGTACTTTATCAAATGCCCTTTGAACGTCCATATACACAACATCAACCGCACTGCCCTCATCAAACCTCTCCATTACTTCATCAAATAACTCAATCAAGTTAGTCAAACACAATTTTCCTTTAACAAATCCATACTGACTTTCATTTATTAGCCCATAATTTTCCAAGTGCCAATTAATTTTGTCCCAGATTATTGTCTCTAAAAGTTTCCCCATCACCGACATTAGGCTGACTGGCCTGAAATTGATGGGTTTATCCCTCTCCCCTTTTTTGGAACGGGGTGTAACATTTGCAATTCTCCAGCCATCTGGCACCATCCCCGTATCTAAAGAGGACTGGAAGATTGTGGCCAGAGCCTCCACAGTTTCTACCCTCACTTTCCTCAGTTAACTGGGATGTATCCCATCCGGACCGGGTGACTTTTCTACTGAGTACTGCCAACTTTTTAAGTACTACATAGAAATACATAGTATGTACAGCGCAGAAACAGGCCATTTGGCCCAACAGATCCATGCCGGTGTTTAAGTTTCACACGAGCCTCCTCCCTCCCTATTTTATCTAATCCTATAAGCATATCCTTCTATTCCTTTCTCCCTCATGTGTTTATCTAGCTTCCCCTTAAATGCATCTATGTTAGTCGCCTCAACTGCTCCTTGTGGTAGCGAGTTCCACATTCTAACCACTCTCTGGGTAAAAAAGTTTCTCCTGAATTCCGTATTGAATTTATTAGTGACTATCTTATGTTTATGACCCCTAGTTCTGGTCTCCCCTGCAAGTGGAAACATCTTCTCTACATTTACGCTAGCAAACCCTTTCATAATCTTAAAGACCTCTTTCAGGTAACCCCACAGTCTTTCTTTTCTAGAGAAAAAATCCCAGCCTGCTCAATCTTTCCTGATGGGTATAACCTCTCAGTTCTGGTATCATCCAAGTAAATCTTTTTACACCTTCTCCAGTGCCTCTATATGCGTTTTATAATATGGAGACCAGAACTGTTCACAGAACTCCAAGTGTGATCTAACCAAGGTTCTATACAAGTTTAACATAATGGGTGCTAAATTGGGTCCTGAAGCGCCCGTTGTTTCAGCACTACATGGCCTCTCCGACATCCAAGGTGGCGTCTTGGATGCGCGCGCATGTTTCCTGCGTGACGTGCGCCAGATGCCATCTTGGTATAGGAGTTTGCGCAGGCACAGGTAACGAACGCTGGAATCATGTAAAATAGGGAGAAAATGGCTCCAATCAGTATGCAAAGCTGATTTAAGGTGATGGAGACCATTCTGGGACTTAATGCTCAACTCAACACACAGTCTTAACTCCGACCATCTGAACGTGTCTTAGAATGCCTGGAGGACCCCCCACCGGTGCTATTTAAAGGGACCATGCATGATTTACAGATTAGTGGCTGGATTATTGCTTCTGGTTGCCGAGACATTTGTAACTGTTTTTGGAGGTCTCCTACACGTGAATACTAGGACTAGGGGACATAGCCTAACATTTAGAGCCAGGACATGCAGGGGTGAAGTTAGGAAATGCTTCTACACGCAAAGGTTGGGAGGCGTTTGGAACGCTCTTCTGCAGATGGCAGTTGATGCTAGCTCACTTGTGAATGTTAAATCTGAGATTGATAGATTTCTGTGAACCAAGGGTATTAAGGGGTATGGGGCAAAGACGGGTATATGGAGTTAGGTCACAGGTCCACCATGATCTCATTAAATGCCACGGCCACTTGCTGCCTCTTGATATGTGGCACCTTCTCCTGCAAGAAAGCGGGACGTGTGTCTGGGTGATGTGCCTGATTTGGTTGAATAGCTGCCAATATGTGTGGCCTGTGAGTTGTGGGTGGGCGACTTGAAACAGTGGTAATGTGTAAGGGCGAGAGGAAGCATCTGATTGGAAGAGTTGAGTACTGATGGAAAGAGTTTGTTGGTATGTGGGGGATGGGGGGTGTAGTGTGTGGTGCAGTTGGTAGGAGACACCACTTGACAGTTGACCTCACTCACCTTGACCCACTCATGTCAAAGCATTGAATTTCTTCCTGCACTGCATCCATGTTCATGATGCTGTGCCTCTGGCATTGACTTTGTCCCCCGCTGCCTCCCACTGTCTTGTGGGTATATGTCTGGAGGGCCTCTTGCCCCCCCCCCCCCTCCTGTGGATATAGGATGTCCCTCCTTCTGTCCACCTCTTGCACCCAAGGTTTCTAATGCGTCAGCAGAGAACCTTGGTGCACACACTCTCGCAGGCCTGGTACCAACTCAGATTGGCGGATTGGTGAGGTCTGGCGTGCAGATTGGAGGATGTGGGATTTAGTAGTGCGCGACCTTTATTCAATGTTTTAACATAACTCATCAGTGTGTAAACATAGGGATGGGACCTGCATCTGTGTTTTACATGTGCGATGTCTGATCTCTGTTCAGACTCCGTGCAGACCGTAGACTGTTATTTTCAGCAAATAACAGGTACCAGCTACCTTTAAGAGATTTCTAAGAAACGTCCTCCCTTTAAGAGATTGAGCTCCCTCTGGTGGTGGAAAGTGCGATTTTGCATTGATTCCACGTGCAAGGCCTGGAAAGGAACACCGATTGCAGGTAAATGCTTCCTTGGGTCCAAACTTGCGTCTTGCCTGCTCAGGGTCCGTCGGGCGCATCGCCCAAAACGGACCCTTATCCAAGTTCTCCCCCAATTTCTCTGCTTTTCAATTCTATCCCTCCAGAAATGAACCGCAGTGCTTGGTTTGCTTTTTTAAGGCCTTATTAACCTGCGTCGCTGCTTTTAGTGATTTGTATATCTGTACCCCCAGATCCCTCTGCTCCTCTACCCCATTTAGACTCATATTATCCAAGCAGTATGTGTACCCATTATTCTTCTTACCAAAATGTAACACCTCATACTTATCTATATTGAAATTCATTTGCCAATTACACACCCATTCTGCAAGTTTATTAATGTCTTCCTCTTTATCTATTTTTATCCTATTCAATATCGCGACTACCTCCTCCCTTACTCCTACATTGGCAGCGTCCTCTTTGCTAGTGAAGACAGATGCAAAGCATTCATTTAGTACCTCAACCCTGCCCTCTGCCTCCTTTTTGGTTCTTAATCAGCCCCAGCCTTCCTTTGGCTAGCCTTTTACCAGCTATACGTTTATAAATTACGTATGGGTTTCCTTTTATGTTAGCCACTAATCTATTCTCATACTCTCTCTTTGCCCCTCTTATTCCCATTTTTAGATCTCCTCTGTACCTTCTGTATTCAGCTTGGTTCTCTACTGTATTATGAACCTTACATTTGTCATAAGTGTCCTTTTTTTGTTTCTTCTTAATCTCTATATCTTCAGTTATCCAGGGCGCTCTTGCTTTGGATGCCCTTCCTTTCTGCCACGTGGGAAGTGGATACTTTGTAGTCGAACTATTTCCTCTTTGAAGGCCTCTCATTGTTCAATTATTGCTTTGCCTACCAATTTTGATTCCAATCCACCTGGGCCAGATCCCTTTGTAATTCACTGAAATTAGCCCTCGTCCAGTTAAGTATTTTTACTTATGATTGTTCCTTGTCCTTTTCCATAATTATTCTAAACCTGATGATATTATGATCACCATTCCCCAAATGCTCCCCCACTGAAACATACTCCACCGGCCCCATTTCATTCCCCAGAACTAGATCCAGCACTGTTTCCTTCCTCGTTAGGCTGGAAACATGCTGATCAAGAAAGTTCTCTTGTATATATTTCAGGAATTCCTCCCCCTCTTTGCGCTTTACACTATTACTATCCCAGTCTATATTAAGATAATTGAAGTCCCCCATTATCACTACTCTATGGTTCTTGAATCTTTCTGTAATTTGCCTGCAAATTTGCTCCTCTATCTCCTTCCCACTATTCGGTGATCTATAGTATACACCCAGTAGCGTAATAGCTCCTCTATTGTTCCATAATTCTAACTAAATAGATTCTGTCTTTGACCCCTCAACTACATCATCCCTTTCCGGTGCTATAATAGTTTCTTTGATCAATGCTGCCACCATCTCCTGACCCTCCTTTCTTTCCTTCCCTATCTTTCCTGAATACCTTGTAGCCAGGAACATTAAGTTCCCAATCCTCCCCTTCTTTGAGCCAGGTCTCTGTTATTGCCACTATATCATAGTCCCATGTGGCAACTTGTGCCTACAGCTCACCAACCTTATTTATCACGTTACGAGCATTTACACAATGCACTTCAAACCCATCTTAGACTGTTTCGCATTTGCCCCCTATCTGATCCCTCCTATTTCTGAACTATTCTTTACTCTAGTGCTATTTGTCTCTCCCAGTCCTCTGTGCACCTTGTTTCTCCTCTCAAATGTTTTATCTTGGTGCCCACTCCCCTGCCAAATTAGTTTAAATCCTCCCCCACAACACTAACCTCCTGGCGAGGACATTGTTCCCAGCTCTGTTAAGATGCAACCCATCTATCTTGATCAACTGGCCCCAATGCCCCAGGAATTTGAAGCCCTCCCTCCTGCACCATTTCTCCAGCCATGTGTTAACCTGACTTATCCTACTATTGCTGTACTCACTAGCACATGGCACTGAGAGTAATCCAAAGATTACTACTTTTGAGGTCCTGCTTTTTAACTTCCTCCCTAGCTTCTGAAACTCTGACAACAGGACCTCAACCCTTTTCCTTCCTATAACATTGGTTCCTACATGGACCATGACTTCTGGCTGTTCCCCTTCCACACTCAAAATGTTCTGCACCCTCTCAGTGATGTCCTATACCCTGGCAACAGGGAGGCAACACACCATGCGGGACTCACGTCTGAGATACTGTCACCCCATCCTCCTAGTGTTTGCACACTAAGTTTTTTTCCCTAGTCCTTCACAGTTATGTCACTAACTCCATTATTTCCATATCCCAGAACCACACATTGCAGTCCTTGGTACTACCTTTCCAACACCTCAGGATGCCTCTCACATTACTGTCAGAACCTGAGACACCTGTTAAAGTGTCTGAAGCACACTGCATGAACCACTCCCAGGACTTCCATATCTCATGTTCTCGTCCATGAATGTCTGCATACCCTGGAAATGCCTTCCCTGCTGATCTGAGGTCCAGGTAGTGCCCTCCCAAATGCTTGCATCCCATGAAGTCAACCTCCCTCCATGCTTTCAAACATCTGGATCATGGTCTCCAGTGCTTTTATTTTAAACTTTAATACGTACACATACAAATGACGAACCAAACTTGACTAATTTTGGTCAAGTTGACTAATTATGATTCAGTTGAATACTGGGAGGCACCTTCTGATTCTGCCAATTGGAAATCAATATATCAGACTATATTGAACTGTCAATCTGCACCTTGGATTGGTGGGTACAAAGGTTGATGTCCTGGATGAGGGCTTTATCCAATTTCTCAAGTTACTGGAGTGAGGTTGCCCTGGTGCAGGGATGTGTATTCCACTTTGTTGTGGTGTTATTTTGGTGTTGACTCTGGATTTACAGGGTGACTTTGGTGCAATCATTTAATTGTGTAAATATACCTTAAATTGTGTTGCTTTACTTTTTATCTTCATGATTGTAGTATTTCTAGCTGGTGTCCTTTCCAAATATTTAATATTTGACTTTGTTTTTCATTCAGTATAATTGTTTTGTTATTTTCATCCTTCATTCGTGTATGCAAGAGTTTCAGTACCATTTTTGTTTTTTATACAAACTATTAAATGTGGGTATTTCACTCTTTATTGTACAAACTAGCCTTTACAATCATGTTTTTTTTTTAGCAAAAAAGTACAATTCTCTTTTTCATTATCTGGGCCCCTGCAATTTTTTTTGTCCATTTACAATTGCAAACTAGTTTACAATGATGGAATAAGTCAAACTCTGCTTTAAGATGTGATTTGGCCCAGTTTAGTGGCACTTTGTTGATTGAATTCTGTGATTATTTCCAATTGACTATGAAAATTGCAAATCGGTGGTGTTGAATATAACTGATTTTTATTGTACGTGCCACTGCAGTTAAATCTTAATATATTAGGATGTGACAGACTGAAGAAAATCTCCTATCAGGCATTCAGTATATTGAGCTTTTCTGTTCTGTTCACTCCAAATCCCATGGAGTTTGCAGGAATGATACTCATGATTGGTTAGGTTGATTGAATTTGGTAAAGGCTCTGTACTGATTTCTGATTTCACTGTATACAATTATTTAGTCTCCCTCTATGAATTATGGAGCATCACTGAGAATATTTCATATGCTGCTAGGTTGTGTCCATTATAATATCCATTATATAAACTGTGAAAAAGGATCATTGTTGTATCGCCCAGATTTTTTTCAATGCTGATTTGTGGGTTACTGGGGGAGTGAGGAGATTGGTAATCAATAGTGACAGTGAATGTCTGGGATATTCGCACATGATGCTAATTAAAGAATGAAGAAAGCTTGCATTTATATAGCACCTTTCATATCCGCAGAGTGTCCCAAAACACTTCACTGCCGATGAATTGCTTTTGAAATGTATTTACAGTTGTTATGTAGACTATGTTGTCAGGTAGCATTGGGTATTGTAGATGTATAGTGGAAGATTGGAGATTGGTGTGGGGGTGTTGAAGTCACAGTAGGAGGGTAACAGATTGTGATCATGGGCTCCATTTTCAAAGTAAAAAAACGGGTGAGTTGGAGGCGGGGGGCGGCATTGAAAATTGCCACCATTTCAGACTCAAACCATTTCCGGTTTTCACCAGGGCGGGAAAAGGGGCAGGCGACCAACCCGCTCCCACGAGGCGGGTCAGGCCTTAAAACCTTTCAAGGAGGCTTCAGGCCTCCATTTCTCTTCAATTCCCGACTTCAACCGGGCCTTCTGTTTTACGCCTTGTAAAAGGAGGTGAGAAGGCCCGAAACCAACAGGTAAGTGCCTAGAAAGGCACAGCTTGTGGGCCCGGTGGAGCAGGAGTGCTTCCCCCAGGCCCAGCAAGCCTACCTGCACCGAACCCCAATGATCGCAGACACCCGACCCCCGATCATGGACGTCCCGACCCCCGATCGTGGACCTCCCGACCCCCGATCATGGACCTCCCGACCCCCGATCGTGGACCTCCCGACCCCCGATCGCAGATCCCCCAACCCCAACCCCGATCCTCCACCCTGATCATCCCCCTCCAATCCTCCAACCCTCGACCCCGAACCTCCCCCCTACTCCAATCCCCCGATCCACTGAACCCCGACCCTCCCCCTCAACGATCGCGGACCCCCGCAATGACCCCCGATCCTAACCCCCCCATGACTGACCCCTGATCACATCCCCCATGTCTTGCGACCCCCATGCCAAACATATGCCAACCCTGCCCCGTGCCCACCTATGCCCCATGCCCAACCATGCCCCCCCTGCTCCCCCCATCCATTCAAACAAAGACTTACCTGCAGACTTACCTGAAGACGTCCTCTCCCTGGCTGGCCTTCCGTCCAACTGAGACCGGCCTGTCAATCAGCCGGTCAGTCGGACGGGAAACCGACAAAAAATATAAAAGACATTCTTATGTAAAAATCGTAAGGACATCCGGGAAACCCATACTAATGGGTTTCCCGAACTCAATTTGACACCCCCCTCCCGGCTCCATTTTAAAATTGAACCCCATGTGTGAGTAAATGGAGGATCGATGCTGTTCTGTGGATGTAGGAAGTGGAGGCACCTGCCAGAGCTGACAGATGACAGATTTCAATAATTTAAGGGCAGGGCACTGTGACAAATATGGATACAGTATGTAAGTTTTACTGTTGTACATTCTGAAATAAACTTTGCTGTTACTTACAAGCAGGACACCAATGCCTCGATGTTCTGAGGGTTGATATATTCAAGTTCGCATTCGTCAAATTGTAATGTTAACAAAGAGCCGACTTTAGTTGTTCCTTTGCTGTGAAAAATGAACAATTTAAAGTTTGTCTTGCTCAACTACAAATATATTAGAGCTGGTGTGAAGCTACAATGATCTTTAGGAATCTTCCTTGATATAGTCTCACAGCACTTGCCCAAATTTGGTTCAGGCGACTACACACCTGAGTTACACCATACGATTTGTGCAGTAAAACTAACATATCAGTGACTCATTGGCACCGTTCAATACCCATCTACACGTTACCTGCAGTCAGGTGCAAAAAGAAAATTGCCAATAAGACATTCCTGATGAGTTCAGTTATCCTGCACAGCCTGCTCTTTCAGTACTTTCACTTCTAGCCTTTCGCCGCACATGCAAATTTTAGAGCTGTTGGATCTCTTTCTTCCCATTTACAGATAGGGGTTTTGTTTTCAATTGTCTCTCCTTTTTAGAAAGATGCCTACATTCTGTTCTATTTTACAAATAATTAACATTTTTGTGCCAATCACACTGTAATTCCTCTTCACTCTTTTTCTCTCGGTGGAGCTTCCAGATATAACGGATGATTACAGCTCCACAATCCTCTAATTGTAACCCTCGGGAGTATTAATAACAGTTCTGTCAGGGGAAAAAAGAAGGGACTGGTGTGTAGGTCGACGATTTGTACATTATTCTTTAATTGTCCTTAATGAGTACAGATGTCAACTCCCTTCGTTGGTTACCGCAACAAAACAAAAAAAAAATTCTTCTTGATGTGTATAAAGTAAGAGATAGCAATTGCAGCAAGTTTAAAGTAAGGAAAGACTTAAGGTACCATGCATCAAGTCACATGTTCTAACTGAAGAAGCATGTCATTTGTGTGGGATTGACACGTAAAAGTATAATCATAGGTGATTTAAAAGATTATCTGTGACATTCTGGATACTTAATATTAACAAAGGAAAGTATTGAAAAGAATTGAGATTGAACAGCCCACGTGTAGCCCACAGAAATAGCTGTGGGAAGCATGACAGAAAAATTACACATTACATTTACAGTATATTTTAGGTAGCCCCGAGACTTGGAATGCTAATTATATGTTGGAACATTTTCTGTTGATAAACGAACTTATATTTTTAAAGAGTTGGTTATTAGGGCTGTCAATCTAGAAAATATTATTTGTATTGTGCTGTGATTATTTATAGTGTTCAGAAAAACTCAGATGAGAGTTTACTTTCACTCCTGTTGTGTTTAGTTTTGTGTGTGGGAGAGGGGCTTTGCTAGGTATGGGTGTTAATATTGGCAGCAGTTGTTCATTGTTGCAGCTGTTAGCAGAGCCTAACGTAGGCTCTGATCAGAAGATGAAGATGAAGTGTCCTCTGTAGTGCAATAGATTCAGAGTGCATAAGAATTCCAAGCAAGAAAAGGTAGAATTGAATGATGAAGAACAGTTGGACCTGCAGGGCTCAGCCTTCCCTTCCCCCGATAAACAGCAGTAGGCTGTCCTCGGTAGTGTTATCACTCTCAGGACATTAATGTAAATATCACACTTTATATAAGCACATAGGAAAATTCATGGATGAGAAAAATCCATTTGGCTCACTGAGCTCATCCTCTCCGCCAACTCTGACTTCTGGTTCTACTATTCTGTCTCATTTTAAAGTGATATTCAGGATTTACCTTACCTAAGCCATTTAATATTTCACATTTTTTCTTCAGTAGGTTCACCTTTAAGTGTCTTTCCTCCAGCTGAAAAGTTTGAGCTTCTTTTAACCTTTCCTCATAGCTCACCCCCTTAGACTTGGAATTATTCTTGTTCTTCTTCTTTACACCCTCTCCTATGTTGCACATCCTTTTCACTGTGGCATCACCAATGGCAATGATCTTACTAGAAATATCAACCAGAGGAAAACTTCACGTTTTTGTTTACGATGTCACTACACAAGAGAAAATCGTCTCCACTAAAATGTACACGGTACTTCAAGTCTGCAAGTGTGGTCTGCCTAATGCATTGTAAGTAAGACTTGTTTATCACATCTCTGGGAGAAGTCCCCAAGTGCTTCATACAGAGCAAATTACTTTTTAGAATGCGATTATGTTATGTGGGCAAGCGTGAAGAAAAAATGTTGGCTAGGACATTGGCAGAACTCCTTGTTCTCCCAGCGCCAGTAAATAGTGCCTTAACCATTTAATATCCAGCAAACTACCAGAACATACAGAATGTGCAACAACTTGCATGTTTATAATACTAAAATGAGGACATTAATATTTAGCTCTTGGGTGGCAGTCCAGTCCAATGTTGGATACGCCCAAAGCAGACGTTAAATGAAAGCTGCATTCTGGCACCTGAGAATCAAAGAAGGAATGCCTAGGAGACCAGCTGGCACTTGAGCTGGGGAGCCTGCACCTGCTGTTATACCACCAAAAGTACCCGCAGGCATTAGCACATCTACGAAGGGGAACTACCTCCAGAGTCTCCAGACAAGCATGGAGCCAGTTAACATCTGCTTTATCGACACATGCAAAGAGCCCGCACCACAGGTACAGCATCACTGGTGACAGTCAAGGCTAGCTCCATACTCAATTTTTATACTGCCAGCTCCTTCCAAGCTAGCATGGGACATCTACGGTATCAGCCAATTTGCTGCTCAAAGATGCAACTAGAGACTGATGCAATGTTCAGCAGGGTCAACACTTTCATCTTCTTTTCCACTGAAAAGCAAAAGCTGTATGATGGACCTGCCCTATTTCATTGCATTGCAATGCATTGCTGGATTTTCTAAAGTCTAGGGGTCATTAATAGCACTCATGTTGTTTGACTGTTTTGTATGGGGGCAGCAGTATATATATAAAACAGGTTGCTAGGCAATTCTTTGTGGGAGTCATCTCATGCAGCAGTGCCTCCACTGTCATGCATAAATCTAGGAGTTCAGTTTCTGCAGCACCCCATCAATTACACAGTGATTCTGTTTGCCGGACAAAATTTATTTTGCTGTCCAATTGCCACTTTTCTTTAAATGGTCACTTCCGTTTAAATGGATACTGCGGCCCTTTAAATATTATAGGAATGCAGGAAGTCCTGCTCCCAGCATGTGAGCTTCCAGGGGCAACAACTATGTGGGTGGGAGTTTGCAATGAATATGTAATTAAGCCCAAACTTAAGAGTTTTAATGAGAATGGGCATGTACAGTACAGCAATGGATGTCCCACTAGGCACTTTTTCTACCTGGATTCACACATCACGGATTTCTACCCTTATAATTTGATATATTGGTGACAACCAAACTGGGAGTACAAACCAGGAGTTTCATCAAAACAGCTGATAATGGTCAAGGGTTATAAACTTTATTCAACTGCAATTCACCCACTGACAAAGCACAGTGAGCATTATTGTGGCCTGTGAGGACAATGGTTCCCACAAGCTTACCCTAATTTAGGTTAAATAATACCTGATTGAAATTGTCTTATTACTTTACTGAGGATAGAAAGTGATGTTACTATTTCCATTTGGCTGGGACCTTGAGTTACACTGACCCCTGAATGGGGCATAGTCCCCGGGAGTATTTATTCTGTAGAATTATCCTAATGTAACATTGTGCAGTCTTGCTGCAAAAAGGTATTTTTTGTTCTAAGTACAGAGAGGATAATTGAAGGATACAATTTTGTCCCATAACTCACCAGGGATGAAGCCACCAGTGAGTTATGAAGATCAATCCACACCAATGGGATAAAAATAGCATTCTCTGCATTTATCCACTGAGTAATATATTTATAATCATGGTTTATTTTTAAAAAGTGATTATTCCTGCACTTTTCATTCTACGTCTGAAGAAGCTATTAACCGCTACCACACCAAGAGAGTTTTGCATTCCAATGGGTTTACTAGGTCACTGTCAAGATTACTCATTTTATAGTAGCATTTCTTCCTCAGTTTATACGTTAAAAAAAAACCCAGTTAAATACATTAAGCACAAGTCAAATTCATTCTGATTAAGAGTAAGGTGTCACTCTTGGCTCAGTAGTAGCCACGCTCAGCTCTAAGACAGAAGGTTGTGGGTTCACGCCCCCATCCCAGAGATTTGGGCATGTAGTCCAGGCTGACACTTCACTGCAGTACTGAGGAAGTGCTGCACTATTGGAAGTGCCATCTTTTAGATGAGATGTTAAACTGAGGTCGTTTCTACCTTCTCAAGTGAATATAAAAGATCCCATGGCACTATCCGAAGAAGAGCATGGGATTTCTCCCAGTATCCTGGTCAATATTTATCCCTCAACCCACGTCACTAAAACAGATTATGTGGTAATGTTTGTGGGACCTTGTGGTGTGCAAAATTAGTTGCCGTGTTTCCTTAAATTACAACAGTGACTACACTTCAAAAGTACTTCACTGACTGTAATGCACTTTGGGATTTCCTGAGGTTGTTAAAGGTGCTGCAGAACCAAGGCTGGTAGATGGAGTTAAGATACAGATCAACCATGATCTAATTGAATGGTGGAACAGGCTCAAGGGGCTGAATGGCCTATTCCTGTTCCTATGTTCCTACATAAATGCAAGTTCCTTCTTTCTCCCTTCTAAAGGATCCCCATTGATAAATAGATTAAAGCAAAACTGAGGTTTATAAAAGGACATATGAGAAGTATAGGGGAATAATATAAAAGAAAACTATAAGAAATGCAGGAAGGCTAAGAGGAAGTATGAAAAAGGCTACATTATGTGAAATAAAAAAGGCTTTTATAAGCACATGAGTAAAAGAATAATTAAAGAAGGGACGGGACCAAGTGGAGATGAAGTGGTCAGCTTGTAATTGAGAGTGAAGAAATGGCAGAGATGCTTTGCCTCGGTTTGTACAGAGGCAGGTAAAAGTGAGACTGTAGAACTATCTGAGGTAGATCGTGGAAGAGCCACTGCTTGAGATAAATATTGAAAAGGCCCAGATGTTATGCATCTCAGAACATCGAAGGAGTTGGAAAGAAGATATCAAAAGGGCTAAACCTATTTTTCCAAAAATCTTTGGAAATGGGATTTTTAGGGTGGCAAATATGATATCCTCTGTACAAGAAAGGAGAAAGGGATAAACCAGGAAAATATAGGCCAGTAACCTCAACTGTGGGATAGATTTTTGAAGGCAGATAGGATAAAAATTGTGGTGCTTCCAGTGCAGAGCCTCACTAGATGAGAGTGTGGTTAGAGATAGGTTTGTGTCTGGTCAGGCTCTGGACTGGCAGCAAAGCCTTCAAATTTCTGCCCTGAAGACTCCATCATATGGGATCATATTTGGTGAGTGCTTGGAAAAGCATAGGTTAAGGCAGGACTGTCAGCACGTATCTGTAAAAGGCAGGTTGTGCTTGAATAACTAAATTGAAATTACTGAGGAAATCAGAGAGTATATGGGCAACGAAAATGTGGTGAAGGTTGTACATATGGATTTTCAGATGGTGCCACTTGTTGGAAAAATTAATGCATATAGTATAAAACAAATAAAGAGATGGCTCAGGAGACAGAAAGCAGAGAACAGGGTAAATTGATGTTTTTTGGATTAGCAGGCTGTGAGTATTGGTGTTCCCCAGAGAACCAATTGTCTGTTATTTTACATTTGTAAAGATAATTGGGACAAAAGAACGTATAGACACAAGAGAAATTATATCACAGTTTTCTGCTGATACAAAATTATGGAGCATAGCACACTGTGAGGAGGAATACAGGAGATTGCAGGAGGACACAGGCAGGTTAGCAGAGCAGGTAGATAGGTTGCAGGTGCAGCTCATTTGTAGAGAAATGTGAAGTAGCAAATTTCAGGGGGAAAAATAATGAAAGGAAGTATGCCTTAAATAGTAAGATTCTTAGAGTGAAGGAAGAGAGAAATCTGGGGTTGGATACATAGATCTTTAAAGATTGGAGTGCAAGTGGAAATGACCACAAAAAGGTAAATGGAGTCCTGGCTTTTACATATAGAGATGCTGAATAAAAGCAATGAAGTGACATTTAATTTGTACGAGACATTGGTTAGCTGGGCTAGAGTATTGTAGATCTGGGAACCCCAGTAGAGGAAGGATGTTAGAGCTATGGAAAGGATATACCAAGATTCACTGGGATGATGTTGGGAATGAAAGGCCCATAGTTATGAGGAAAAGCTTGAAAACTGGAGCTTTGTTCACTGGAACAGAGAAGGTTAATAAAGGTTTTCAAAATTACAGAAGGGTGAATAGTGAAATCTTGTTTCATCTGATTGACAAATTGGTAACAAGGGGGCAATGACTTGGAATTATCAGTAAAAGAATGAAGGGGGAAGAACATAGCATTATTAGAACATGAAATGCATAATCACGTAGCTATTGAAGCAGAGATGTTTACATAATTTAAATAGATATTGGATAAGTATTTGAAAAGGGATAATGTAAAAGGATAGAGAGAGAGAGAGAACAGGGTGATGGGATTAGAGTAGATAGCTCCAGCTGAAGAGCTAGCATTGGCAGTGACACAACGTTCTCTTTTCTTGCTGTAATTTCATTGATTGCATAAATTGATTTGATTACATCCAAGATAAGACCAGGTCAATCTTTTGATTTGCGGCACTCAATTGACTGAAAAACTAACATTTGAAATGGGTTATTTAGCCAATCTGTTGCTCCTGTAAGGATATTTGCACAATTCACAAACACCTAAGATCATTATGGATTCTTTGTTTGTAGCTGTTGAAGAGATCACCACCTATGCTGGATAACACACAACTGGATTGAGCCAGTTCTCCACTACATCTTGAAATTGGATTTTCTTGTGAATCAAAATAAAGAGGCCTTAAAGTAGACAAAAAGATGCTGGGTATTGCTGTGAATGGAAGACAGCATTTCAGTTCCCAACTCCAAGATGGGAACCAGGAGACACAGACAGATAAGGCTGCAATGTATTCTCTTCTTCTGTGGTAACCCTGAATGATATATTGCACCTTATTCGTGAGTAATTGGCAAACTCGTGGCACATAATCAATGAGACAGCTACCATTGGGGAATATTTTACCTACTTTAAAAAAATTAGAACATGTAGTATTAGCAGAAGCAAAGAATAATTAGAATAAAAGAGAAAATAGAGGAAATCAAATGAGGAGAAAAGGAGACACGAAGTGGGCTGAGGTAAAGTGAGTTACGGGTTTCCCAGACGTCCTTACGATTTTGACGTAAGGACGTCTTTTATTTTTTTTGTCCGACTGACTGGCCTGATTGACAGGCTGCTCTCCGTTGGACAGGAAACCAGCCAGGGAGAGGACGTGTTCAGCTAATTCTACAGGTAAGTCTTTGTTTGTATGGAGGGGGTGGCATGGGGGGGCACAGGTGGGCATAGGGGGAATAGGTGGGCATGGGGTTATGGGAGGGCATTAGGGCACAGGGGCACAGGGGTCATGGGTTGACATGGGGCATGAGTTGGCACTGGGGCACGGGTTGGCACGGGGGTCACGGGGAGTCAGTCATGGGGGCGAGGGACCGGGGGTCAGTCACGGGGGTGGTGTCAGGATCGGGGGTCATTGCAGAAGTCCGCAATCGTTGGGTGGGGGTCGGGGATCAGGGTCAGGGTCTGCGATCGCTGGGGGGGGGGATTGGGGATCGGGGTTGGGGGACCACGATCGTTGGGGGGGGGGATTGAGGGTTGGGGGTCCGCGATTGTTGGGAGGTCGGTGCAGGTAGGCTTTTTTGGCCTGGGGGAAGCACTCTTGCTCCTCTGGGCCCACAAGCTGTGCCTTTCTAGGCACCTACCTGTTAGTCTCGGGCCTTCTCCCCTCCTTTCACAAGGTGTAAAACAGAAGGCCCGGGAATCCCGGATTGAAATCAGAAACTGTGGGAAAATGGATGCCCGCAGCCTGCTTGAAAGGTTTTATGGCCTGACCCGGCTCCTGGGAGCGGGTTAGTCACCCGTCCCTCATTCCGCCCCGGTGAAAACCGGAAATGGGCGGGTTGGAGGCGGGTCTGAAATGTTGCGATTTTGGATGTCCCCCCTGCCCCCAACCCACCCTTCTTTCACTTTTAAAATCGTGCCCTATATGTGAGCCGTAAATTTTAAAGAATGGCCAAACCTGGTAGCATTCTAAGGGGTTTCAAAGAATCATAGAAATTTACGGCACAGAAGGAGGCCGTTCAGCCCATCAGGTCTGTGCCGGCCAAAAAAGAGCTAATCCCACTTTCCAGCTCTTGGTCCATAGCCTTGTAGGTCACAACACTTCAAGTGCATATCCAAGTACTTTTTAAATGAGTTGAGGGTTTCTGCCTCTACTACTCTTTCAGGCGGTGAGTTCCAGACCCCCACCACCCTCTGGGTGAAAAAGTTTCTCACTCCCCTCGAATCCTTCAACCAAATACTTTAAATCTATGCCCCCTGGTTTTTGACCTATCGGCTAAGGGAAATAGGTCCTTCCTATTCACTTTATCTAGGCCATTCATAATTTTATACACCTGAAATGAATCTCCTCTCAGCCTCCTCGGTACCAAAGAAAACAACTCCAGCCTATCAAATCTTTCCTCATAGCTAAAATTCTCCAGTCCTTGCAACACCCTTGTAAACCTCCTCTGTGCCCACTCGTGGGCAATCACATCTTTTCTATAATGTGGAGACCAGAACTGTACGCAGTGTGGCCTAACTGGTGTTTTATACAGTTCTAGCATAACCTCCCTGCTCTTATATTCTATGCCTTGGCTAGTAAAGGAAAGTTCCCATATGCCTTATCTACCTGTCTTGCTACCTTCAGGGACCTGTGGGCATGTACTCCAAGGTCTCTCTGTTCCTCTACACTTCTCAGTATCCTCCCATATATAATGAATTCCCTTGCCTTGTTTGCCCTCCCCAAATGCATTACTTCACACTTCTCCAGATTGAATTCCATTTGCCACTTTTCTGCCCACCTGACCAGTCCATTGATATCTTCCTGCAGTCTACAGCTTTCCTCCTCACTATCAACCATATGGCCAATTTTTGTATTAACTGCAAACTTCTTAATCATGCCCCCTACATTTAAGTCTAAATCATTAATATGGAAACATAGAAAATAGGAGCAGGAGTAGGCCATTCCGCCCTTTGAGCCTGCTCTGCCATTCAATATGATCATGGCTGATCTTCTATCTCAGTACCATATTCCCGCTCTCTCCCCATACCCCTTGAAGCCTTCTGTGTCTAGACATCTATCTATCTCCTTCTTAAATATATTCAGTGACTTGGCCTCCACAGCCTTCTGTGGTAGAGAATTCCACAGGTTCACCACCCTCTGAGTGATGAAATTTCTCCTCATCTCAGATCTAAATGTCCTGCACAGTATTCTGAGACTGTGACCCCTCGTTCTGGACCCTCCAGCCAGGGGAAACATCCTCCCTGCATCCAGTCTGTCTAGCCCTGTCAGAATTTTATATGTTTCAATGAGATCCCCTCTCATTCTTCTAAACTCTAGTGAATACAGGCCTAGTCAACCCAATCTCTTCTCATACGACGGTCCTGCCATCCCAGGAATCAGTCTGGTGAACCTTTGCTGCACTCCCTCTATGGCAAGTATAGCCTTTCTTAGGTAAGGAGACCAAAACTGCACACAATACTCCAGGTGTGGTCTCACCAAGGCCCTGTACAATTGCAGTAAGATATCCTTGCTCAAGTATTCAAATCCTCTTGCAATGAAGGCCAACATACCATTTGCCTTTCTAACTGTTTGCTGCACCTGCATGTTTGCTTTCAGTAACTGGTGTAAAAGGACACCCAGGTCCCTTTGTACATCAACATTCCCCAATCTATCACCATTTCAATAATACTCTCTCTTTCTGTTTTTCCTTCCAAAGTGGATAACTTCACATTTATCCACATTATACTACATCTGCCATGTATTTGCTCACTCACTCAAATTGTCTAAATCGCCTTGAAGCCTCTTTGCATCCTCCTCACAACTCACGATCCCACCTAGTTTTGTGTCATCAGCAAACTGGGAAATTTTACATTTGGTTCCCTCATCCAAATCATTGATATATATTGTGAATAGCTGGATCCCAAGCACCGATCCCTGCGATACCCCACTAGTCACCACCTGCCACCCGGAAAAAGACCAATTTATTCCTACTCTCGGTTTCCTGTCTGTTAACCAATTTTCAATCCATGCCAGTATATTACCACCAATCCCATCTGCTTTAATTTTGCACACTAACCTCTTATGTGGGACTTTATCTAAAGCCTTCTGAAAATCCAAGTACACCATATCCACTGCTTCTCCCTTATCTATTCTACCAGTTACATCCTCAAAAAACTCCAGTAGGTTTGTCAAACATGATTTCCCTTTCATAAATCCATGTTGACTTTGTCTAATCCTGTTGATATTTTCCAAGTGTCCTGTTATCACATCCTTTATAATAGACTTTAGCATTTTCCCTACTACTGATGTTAGGCTAACTGGTCTGTAGTTCCCTGTTTTCTCTCTCCCTCCTTTTTTTAAATAGTGGGGTTATATTTGCCACCTTCCAATTGCAGGAACTGTTCCATAATCTGTAGAATTTTGGAAGATGACAACCAATGCATCCACTATTTCCCTGGCTACCTCTTTTAGTACTCTGGGATGCAGATTATCAGGCCCTGGGGATTTATCGGCTTTCAGTCCCATTAATTTCTCCAGCACTATTTTTCACTAATACTAATTTCCTTTAATTCCTCTTTCTCACTAGACCATTGGTTCCCTAGCATTGCTGGGAAGTTACTTCTGTCATCTTCCGTGAAGACAGAACCAAAGTATTTGTTTAATTGCTCTGCCATTTCCTTGTTCCCCATTATATATTCTCCCTTTTCTGACTGTAAAGGACCTACATTTGTCTTCACTAATCTTTTCCTTTTTACATACTTGTAGAAGCTTTTACAGTCCACTTTTATGTTCCTTGCAAGTTTACTCTCATACTCTATTTTTCCCCTCTTAATCAATCTCTTGGTCCTTTTTTGCTGAATTCTAAACTGCTCCCAATCCTTAGGCTTGCTACTTTTTCTGGCAACTTTATATGACTCCTCTTTGGATCTAATACTATCCTTAATTTCTTTTGTTAGCCATGGTTGGGCTGCTTTTCCTTTTGTGTTTTTGCGCCAGAAAGGAATGTTGCAATTCATGTATTTGTTCCTTCAATGTTAGCCATTGCTTATCCACCGTCATGCCTTTTAATGAAGCTTCCCAATCTATCATAGCCAACTCACTCCTCATACCTTCGTAGTTCCCTTTGTTTAGATTTAAGACCCTAGTTTCGGATTGGACTACTTCACTTTCCATCTTAATGAAGAATTTTATCATGTTATGGTCACTCTTCCCTAAAGGACCCCGCACAACAAGATTATCAATTAACCCCTTGTCATTGCACAATACCCAATCTAGGATAGCCTGTTCCCTGGTTGGCTCTTCAACATACTGGTCTAAAAAACCATCTCGTACACACTCCAGGAATTCATCCTCCACAGTATTATTGCTAATTTTGTTTGGCCAGTCTCTTTGTAAATTTAAGTCACCCATGATTACTCTAGTGCACTTGTTACATGCATCTCTAATTTTCTGTTTGATCCCATCCCTTACATTACCACTACCATTTGGAGGCCTGTAGACAACTCCCACCAGTGTTTTCTGCCCCTTAGTGCTTCTTAACTTCACCCAGACTGATTCTGCATCTTGATTTTCTGAGCCAATGTCCTTTCTCACTATTGCTCTGATTTTATCTTTTACTAACACAGCCACCCCACCTCCTTTTCCTTTTTGCCTGTCCTTCCTAAATATTGAATACCCTTGGATATTCAGCTCCCAGCCTTGGTCACCCGGCAGCCCCGTCTCTGTAATTGCAGTTATATCATATCCGTTTACATCTATTTGCGCTGTTAATTCATCTACCTTATTACGAATGCTTCGTGCATTCAGATACAGTGCTTTTAGATTTGTCTTTTTAACATTTTTAGACATCTGAACATTTTTTTGTGCTATAACCCTATTTGTCTTATTACGATTTTTTCTTACCCAGACCCTATTTGTTAGTGCACTCTTTTGTTTGTGCGCTCTGTCCCTTCCTGACACAATCTCGTTATCCTCACCCCAATCACTTTCCTGCACTGCTTCTTTGTCTTTTCTCTTTAGCATTCCAGATTTCTCTCCACTGGGACCCTCCCAACCCTCCCCCACCTTATTTAGTTTAAAGCTCTATCTACCTCCCTAGTTATTCGATTCGCTAGAACTCTGGTCCCAGCATGGTTCAGGTGTAGTCCGTCCCAACGGAACAACTCTCTCTTTCCCCAGTACTGGTGCCTGTGCCCCACGAATCGAAACCCACTTCTCCCACACCAATCTTTGAGCCACGCATTCATCTCCCTGATCTTATTTACCCTGTGCCAATTTGCTCGTGGCTCAGGTAATAATCCAAATATTATTACCTTTGTGGTTCTGCTTTTTAATTTAGTCCCTAGCTGCTCAAACTCTCTCACCATAACCTTTTTCATAGTCCTACATATGTCGTTGGTACCTACGTGGACCACGACAACTGGATCCTCTCCCTCCCACTCCAAGTTCTTCTCCAACCCGGAGGAAATGTCCTTAACCCTGGCACCGGGTAGACAACATAGCCTTCGGGACTCATGCTCCTGCCTGCAGAGAACAGTGTCTCCCCCTAACTATACTGTTGCCTACGACAACCACCTTTTTTACTCCCCCCACTTGAACGGCTTCCTGTACCACGGTGGTACGTGGTCAGTTTGCTCGTCCTCCCCACAGTCCCCGCACTTGTCCACAAGGGTTGCAAGAACCTCGAATCTATTGGACAAGCACAGGGACTGAGGCTGCTGCAATACTACCTCCTGGATCCCCGTACCTGCCTCACTCGCAGTCACACCCTCCCGTCCCTGACCACGTGTCAATTCTAAAGTATTTAATCTTAGGGGTGTGGCTGCCTCCTGGAGCAAAATGTCCAGGTAACTTTCTCCCCCCCTGATGTCTCGTAATGTCAGCAGCTTGGACTCCAGCTCCTCAACTTGGAGCCGAAGTTCCTCGAGCTGCAGACACTTACTGCAGATGTAGTCGCCCCAGACAAAAATGTCCACAAGCTCCCAAATATTGCAGCAGCAACACATCTCCTGTTCTCCCATTATTTTATTAATTAATTTAGTGTTAATCAAATTATTTATCTTGTTTAATTAATTAAATTAAGTTTTGATTTTAAAATTTAGTTATATGCTATATGTTACCTTAAAACTTAGCCCACAGTCACTACCAATCACTTAGCTGCCTTACCTGTGACGTCCCGCTGCAGTTTTCTCTTTTTGCAGGTCTGCTGCTGCTTTTATCCCCACTCTCGGTCTTCTGCTGCTCAGTTCTGCCACCGCTCTTTGGAAAAAGTTAGGAAAAGCAAGGCAAATCAGCACCTCCTTCTCCCACTTCACCATAAAAAGCAAGGAACCTAGTACTGAGCCCCACGGAATCCCACTGGATTCAGCCTTCCAGTCACAAAAACACCCGTCAACCATTACCCTTTGCTTCCTGCCACTGAGCCAATTTTGGATCCAACTTGCCACTTTCCCATGGATCCCATGGGCATTTACTTTTCTGACCAGTCTGCCACATGGGACCTTGTCAAAAGACTTGCTAAAATCCATGTAGACTGCATCAAACACGCTACCCTCATCGACCCTCCTTCTTACCGTCTCAAAAAATTCAACCAAGTTAGTCAGACACAATATTCCCTTAACAAATACATGCTGACTGTCATTGATTAATCTGTGCTTTTCTAAATTACGATTAATACTGCCCCTCAGAGTTTTTTCCAATAATTTGCCCACCACCGAGGTAAATCTGACTGGCTTGTAATTACTCAGTCTATCCTTTTCTCCCTTTTTGTACAACGGTTCAATGTTAGCAGTCCTTCAGTCCTCCGACACCACACCTGTAGCCAGAAAGGATTGGAAAATGATAGTCAGAGCCAGTTATTTCCTCCCTTGCTTCTCTTAACAGCCTGGGATACATTTCATCCGGACCTGGTGATTTATCTACTTTCAAGGATGATGAACCCCTTAATACTTCCTCTCTCACTGTGTTTATCCCATCCAATATTTCACACTCCTCCTCCTTAACTACAATGTCTGCATCATCTCCATCTTTTCTGAAGATAGACGAAAAGTATTCATTAAGAACCATACCCACATCTTCCACCTCCACACATAGGTTACCTTTTTGGTTTCTAATAGGCCCTGCTCTTTCCTTAGTTATCCTCTTGCTGTTTATGTATTTATAAAACATCTTTGGGTTTTCCTTGATTTTACTTGCCGATATTTTTTCATGCCCTCTCTTTGTTTTCCTAATTTCCTTTTTAATTTCACCCCTTCACTTTCTATTCTCCTCTAGGCTTTCTGCAGTATTGAGCTCTCGGTATCTGACATAAGCTTTCCTTTTCTGCTTTATCTTACCCTGTATGCTCCTTGACATCCAGGGAGCTCTAGATTTGTGAGTCCCACTCTTTTTCTTTATGGGAACATATTTGCTCTGAACCTTCTCCTTCTTGAATGCCTCCCACTGCTCTGACACTGATTTACCTTCAAGTAGCTGTTTCCAGTCCACTTTTGCTAAATCACATCTCAGCTTAATAAAATTGGCCTTTCCCCAATTGAGAACTTTTATCTCCAAGGGTGCTTTTTTTTTACTGCAATGGTTAATTCCATCAAATTCCTGTTTGCACTTTTTTCACAAGCTCACAAATAAATATAGATGAAGAAGACAATTCGACTCATCTTAGTTCATTCGTTGAGAAGAACTTACACTCCCCCATTGCAGCATCTAATTGTTTCTTAAATCATCACAGGACTTTTGTCTCCACTATTTTACACAAACGTCCATTCCATGTATTGATCATTCTTTGTGTGAGAAGAACTTCCTGACAGCAGTCCTAAATTTGCCTTTTTACTATTTTGAACCTGTGTCCTTTGTCCGAGAATCAGATGCATTCCCATGGGGGTAAACTTTGTATGTAGCAGCTTTCAGGCACAGTGCTTGTTCAGGAAGTGTAGGGATATGCCTGGAAGCCCCCTGCTTTCAGGACGAAGCTGTCGAAATTTTGCTATGGGAAACGGAGCTGAAGAAGGGTATTATTTTTCCTGTAAGTGTCCATTGAGTTTCTAAGTTGGTGGGGTAAAGAACAGAGCAGAAGGTGGCAGATAGAATAAGTAAGGACATGGGTATAGTACCAAAAGAATTTAATGCCCTCAGTAGGATGGGCAAGGTAGGTGTGCAGAGGCAGCTCATATTTAGCCACTGCACCAACTATTACCATCCTGATCTCTTTCTTCTTACCCAAACATCACCACTTTTGCTCCACTTTCTCAGTGATGCTCATGATGCTGAACTGTGAACTTTCCACCATCTTCCTTGCCCAACACTATCTCCTTCAACACAATGATGCCTGAGACAAGCTGCTGCCACTCCTTCCATGACCAGACTTCACTTGCTGTACAGTTCCATCTTCACAAACTCCACAGAGTGCATCTTCATGGGGATAGACAGGTTCAATGCAGTCATTGCCAGATAATTAATACCTGCTTCTGTCGGAGAAGGCAGCACATAACAGGAGGAAGATGGTCACAACTGGAAGGGGGATGCATTATTGCATGATCTGACCCCAGTTGAGGAGGGGGTCCTTCAGAGTGGGACTTGGAGGAGGAGACGGGAAATTTTTATTTTCCAAACTGCCTCCTCAGATTCATCTGCAAATCTGACCAACTGTAATTGAGCTTCTGAATCCAAGTCATTGATGTAAATTAGAAGCAATAATAATCTCAGTCTCAATCCCAATCCCAGTCCCTAGGACCTAGGACACCCCACTTAGCACTGCCCCCTCCCCCCATTCCAACATAACTTCTTTAACAAGTAGCCTGTGTTTACTAATATTAACTGGGATGCAATCAGTGTAAAGGTTTAGAGGGCGCAGAATTCTTAAATTGCATTCAGGAAAATGTTTTAGTCAGTACGTAGCAAGCCCAACAAGAGGGGGGGGGGTGCAGTTCTGGATTTAGTTTTAGGGAATGAAGCTGGGCAGGTGGAAGGAGTATCAGTGGGAGAGCATTTTGGTGGTAGTGATCATAATTCAGTTAGATTTAGCATAGTTATGGAAAAGGGCAGAGATAGAACAGGAGTAAAAGTTCTAAATTGGGGAAAGGCCAATTTTACTAAGCTGAGAAATGATTTAGCAAAAATGGACTGGAAACAGCTACTTGAAGGTTAATCAGTGTCAGAGCAGTGGGAGGCGTTCAAGGGGGAGATTCAAGAGGTTCAGAGTAAACATGGTCCCACAAAGAAATAGGGTGGGGGACTGCCAAATCTAGAGCACCCTGGATGACAAGGAGCTTACAGGGTAAAATACGGCAAAAAAGGGAAGCTTATGTCAGATACCGAGAGTTCAATACTACAGAAAGCCTAGAGGAGTATAGAAAGTGCAGGGGTGAAATTAAAAAGGAAATTAGGAAAGCAAAGAGAGGGCATGAAAAAATATTGGCAAATAAAATTAAGGAAAACCCAAAAATGTTTTATAAATACATAAAGAGCAAGAGGATAACTAAGGAAAGAGTCAGGCCTATTAGAGACCAAAAGGTAACCTATGTGTGGAAGCAGGAGATGTGGATATGGTTCTTAATGTATATTTTGTGACTGTCTTTGCAAAAGAGGGGGATGATGCAGCGTTTGTAGTTAAGGAGGAGGAGTGTGAAATATTGGATGGGATAAACAGTGAGAGGAAGTATTAAGGGGTTTAGCATCTTTGAAACATAGAAACATAGAAAATAGGAGCAGGAGTAGGCCATTCGGATTTTCGAGTCTGCTCCGCCATTCAATATGATCATGGCTGATCATCTATCTCAATACCATATTCCCGCTCTCTCCCCATACCCCTTGATGCCTTTTGTGTCTGGAAATCTATCTATCTCCTTCTTAAATATATTCAGTGACTTGGCCTCCACAGCCTTCTGTGGTAGAGAATTCCACAGGTTCACCACCCTCTGAGTGAAGAAATTTCTCCTCATCTCAGTCCTAAATGTCCCACCCCATATCCTGAAGACTGTGACCCCTTATTCTAGACCACCCCAGCCAGGGGAAAGTAGATAAATTACGTGGCCAGATGAAATGTATCCCAGGCTGTTAAAAGAAGCAAGGGAGGAAATAGCGGAGGCTCTGACCATCATTTTTCAATCCTCCCTAGCTACAGTGGTGCCAGAGGATGGAGGACTGCTATCGTTGTACCGTTGTTTAAAAACTGAGAAAAGGATATACCTAGTAATTACAGGCCAGTCAATCTAACCTTGGTGATGGGCAAATTATTGGAATCAATTCTGAGAGACGGTATAAACCGTTATTTAGAAAGGCATGGATTTGTGGATTTGTTAAGGGAAGGTTGTGTCTGACTAACTTGATTGAATTTTTTGAGGCGGTAACAAGGAGGGTCGATGTGGGTAGTGCGCTTGATGTAGTCTACATGGATTTTTGCAAGGCATTTGACAAGGTCCCACATAGCAGGCTGGTCAAAAAAGTAAATGCCCATTGGACCCAAGGGAAAGTGGCAAATTGGATCCAAAATTGGCTCAGTGGCAGGAAGCAAAGGGTAATGGTCGACGGATGTTTTTGTGACTGGAAGGCTGTTTCCAGTGGGGTTCCGCAAGGTTCAGTACTAGGTCCCTTGCTTCTTGTGGTATATATCAATGATTTAGAGTTAAATGTAAGGGACATAATTAAGAAGTTTGCAGGTAATACAAAAATTGGCCATGTGGTTGATAGTGAGGAGGAAAGCTGTAGACTGCAGGAAGATATCAATAGACTGGTCAGGTGGGCAGAAAAGTGGCAAATGGAATTCAATCCGGAGAAGTGGGGGGTAATGCATTTGGGGAGGGCAAACAAGGCAAGGGAATACACAATAAATGGTAGGATTCTGAGAGGTGTAGAGGAAGAGAGGGACCTTGGAGTGCATGTCCACAGATCCCTGATGGTAGCAGGACAGATAGATAAGGTGGTTAAGAAGGCATACAGAATACTTTCCTTTATTAGCCGAGGCATAGAATATAAGAGCAGAGAGGTTATGCTGGAATTGTATAAAACACTAGTTAGGCCACAGCTTGAGTACTGTGTACAGTTCTGGTCACCACATTACAGGAAGGATGTGATTGCACTAGAGAGGGTACAGAGGAGATTTAAGAGATTTAAGTTGTTGCCAGGACTGGAGAATTTTAGCTATGAGGAAAGATTGGATAGGCTGGGGTTGTTTTCTTTGGAACAGAGGAGGCTGAGGGGTGATTTAATTGATGTGTATGAAATTATGAGGGGCCTAGATAGAATGGATAGGAAGGACCTTTTTCCCTTGGCCGAGAGATCAATAACCAGGGGGCATAGATTTAAAGTAATTGGTAGAAGGATTAGAGGGGACTGAGGAAAAAATGTTTCACCCAGAGGGTAGTGGGGGTCTGGAACTCACTGCCTGAAAGGATGGTAGAGGCAGAAACCCTCATTACATTTAAAAAGTACTTGGTATGCACTTGAATTGCTGTAACCTACAAAGCTACAGACCAAGTGCTGAAAAGTGGGATTAGGCTAGGTAGCTCTTTTTTGACCAGCACTGGCACGAAGGGCCAAATGGACTCCTTCTGTGCTGTAAATTTTCTATGTTTCTACTACTGTTCAGCTAATTTTAGATCCATTTCTAAGATTCACTCAGAATCACCAAAGCTTTGAGTCTAAATGGTAGCCTTTTGTGTGGAATTTTGTAGAATGCTTTTTGGAACATGTCATTGGACTTTCCACAATTCACCAGGGTTATCGCTTCTTCAAAACAGTCAAGGGGGTTAGTCAGGTAGGATCTTTCCCCATTGAATCTACAATGACAGGTGTTGACTGGATTATTACTGTAGAGATAATCCTTAAATTTCCTCCTGCTGATTGATTCCATAATTTGAGTTGGGATCGATGACTAATAGGTCTCTCATTGCATTTTTTCTGGTTCTCATCTCTGACTATCCTCTTTTTAGCACTAGATTATTAAAATAGTGTGAACAGGAACCAGGAAATTCACTGCAATGGGTTAAGAATATGTAAAGACTCGAAAGGATAAATTTTGCACAGCCTCATGCTGCTGGCGGGGCCTGGTAAGCAGACAATGTATATCAGAAAATCACGAGCAGTGTGCCAGCAACTTTTCCAAATGCACTGGTTGCATGCGACGGCAGAGCAGGGCCCTGTAAATTTTGCCCGAGTTCTCCTCATAATTACATGGTGTCTTTAACTTCTGTTCAGAGGAATTTGGGTACTGAAGATTCTTGCAGGTGAAACATTTAACTGGCACAGTTTGGGGAGTTAATACCCCACACATTTTTACATTGTTGTTCACAGTTTAGCTCTGTGATGAGCACTTGAACATTTTTTTATAAAATAGTCATTAAACACCAATCCAGCATTGCGTTCCTAAAGACCAGGATCATCTTTAAGAGATATTTTGCAAACAACACGGCCAAGGAACCCCTCCCAGACCAAACACAATAGGAAGGTGCTGATACAGTATTCCTTTGAAATCTTCTCATGTGGCCCAGTGCACAAAAAAATTGTGATGACATTAAAACCAAAAAGAATATTTTAAATTTAGTTTAGGGGCAAAAACGTTCCATCTCTGTTATGAAAATGTAAGCTTTTTCTCAAATACGTTTTATGTTTGCTTAAATTTTCTCTTTCTAAATTCTTATCAACAGTTTTTTAAAAATTTCTCCAAGAATCTGTGTTTTTGGTTAGTGTGCCGTCAAGTTGCTTTATTTACCAGTCTGTTTCTCTTTATGCTGTCATTGCATCAATGTGAAGTGATTTCAAGTGCACATCGACGCACGCAGGTGAATAAATTAAAGGGCCAATCTGAGCCCCGACCGCAATCAGATCAAGCAAACCACAGGCAAGTCGCAGTCCACATCATCCGGGCCTCTAGCGTCACTGGATGACTGGTGAATTTTTTGAACTTCACTGTTTTTAATGTTAGCCGAGAGCTGATGCTCCTACCCACGCTCTCCTGTGCTCCCACTCCACTCTCCTGCATTCCCATGCACTCTCCCACGCTGCCACCCTAACATTAACATTTAACTAGACAGTGGACGCAGTTCCGTGTTTACTGCTGTACATCTTCCACATCAAAAAGTCACCGTTTTTAAACAGGTAGAGATTGCAGGGTCTTCACCCAAAACAGGATCCTGTCTTCTCTTTTCAGATGCTGACACACAAGTTGCACATTTCCAGTAATTTCTGTGTTTACTTCAGATTTCCAGCATTCATTTTTTTTTTAACTCCACTGTTTTCAAAATTTGGATAAATTAATGGAATGAAGTACTCTGAGATTGTAAAATGGCACATATATGCTGATTAAATTCGCTTATCATCTGCACTCTAAATAATTTAATGCCCTGTCGTGTCTGATTGTACATAATACTGTAATGAGTCATTAATGCACAGCCTTATGCTGAAGTGTATGAATATCAATATTTCTAGATGACGTACAGAGTTCAAAGTCATTTATTCAGAATTATTTTATTCATATCCACACTGATGAATCATCCACATCCAAGAACACTTCAGACATCATTGAATCTGAGGAGGAGGAAGATGAGGAGTGGGAGGACACTGATGCTTTGGGCAGCCATCTGTCATCTGAGGGGCCCAACACAGTCGAAGCTGTTAGATGGCCACTCTCTACTTGGTACCTCCACAGGGCTATCTTGAAAGAGGATAAGGTCATGCCGCAGAGAGAAAGAGAGAGAGATTGATGTATGATCAGAAATTATCACCTGGAAACTTCCACTCCCTCGCGCCAACCACCACCGCTACCAGACTCCTCAAGGTGAGGCATAGAGTGCCTGTGTGGAGTGGACACAGGACACATATGTTGTGGTATAATGGCATTGGTCACTGTGGTTCCTCAGGTGCAGATCGATGGTTAAAATTACCCCCAGGGTGTCAGCGCAGAATATATTCCTGGGAGAAGGGGTTGTCACTCTGGTTGACAGCCCTGCTGGCCAATCGCTGCTTGGGAAGGTGTCCTCTGCTTCCTGGGATGAGAATCAACAGAAAAGAAGGATAAAATTCATGTTCGGGAAGGAGTTAGATTTTGAAGAAAGAACTTTTGCTGGAAGTTACAAATGCAGGAAATCAGGGCTTGCAATTAAAAGTTGTCTAGAAAGAAAGGCATAAAAAAGTAGAGTTAGCCCATGAAAGGAGCAGGATGAATGATTTATTATTTTCCCAATTTTTCAAAGAGAAGTGAGATTGATTTAAGTAAGTAGAATTTGCTTTGTCTATTACTCTGTAAGGTTAAATTTCTGCAGGCGTTCTCCCAATCATCCATCATAACTTGGGCGGAAGATCTAATGGAAATTCCAGAGAAACTTCAGTCCCCTTTACTTACCATTTATTGCTGCCACTAATCAGTGTCACTGACCCTGTGATTGTGTTAAGTTTTCAGGAAACATTACCTGGTTAGGGCACCATTTCTATTTCTGATTTACATGCACAAAACAAGGCAAGATTGAAGTATGCTTTTGCTGCAGGGCTGGCTAATGGTGAAATCGCTTATTCTTTGGGTAATTTGGCAGCTGGTATGCAGGCCATGAACTCCTGCTCTGATAAAATAATGTTTCAGTGCTGGGCTACAGCTCTATTCTACATTCACAACTCGTCTGCTATCTAAACCTAGCAGATGGCATCATGTCAGCATAGTGCCCCCTGAAATGACAGGCACGCACAATATATTCCTTAAAATAAAACAACATTACGATGTTGGGGTCAGTAACTGTAGGTTACAAATAGCACTTTTCTCTTAAAGAAAATGCAGTGTTTATAAAAAAAGTAATTGACAAACTTATTTTTATGTTTGGTGAGACAGAAGAGCTGTGCATCAACTGTCATGGAAAGGGTATAAGGATAAACCCAGCAACTACGGGCCAGTCAGTTTAACCTTGGTAGAGGGGAAACTTTTAGAAACGATAATCAGGGACAAAATTAACAGTCGCTTGGACAAGTGTGGATTAATAGGGAAAGCCAGCACGGATTTGTTAAAGGCAAATTGTGTTTAACCAACTTGATTGAGTTTTTTGATGAGGTAACAAATAAGGTCTATGAGGGCAATGTGGTTGATGTGGTGCATATGGACTTCCAAAAGGCATTTGATAAAGTGCCGCATAATAGGCTTGTCATCAAAGTTGAAGCCCATGGAATAAAGGGGGCAGTAGCAACATGGATACGAAATTGGCTAAGTGTCAGGAAACAGAGAGTAGTGGTGAACGGTTGTTTTTCAGACTGGAGGGAGGTGTACAGTGGTGTTCCCCAGGGGTCTGTACTAGAACCATTGCTTTTTTTGCTATATATATTAATGACTTGCACTTGGTGTACAGGGCACAATTTCAAAATTTGCAGATGACACAAAACTTGGAAGTATAATAAACAGTGAGGAGGATAGTGATAGACTTCAAGAGGACTTAGACAGGCTGGTGGAATGGGTGGACATGTGGCAGATGAAATTCAATGCAGAAAATATGAAGTGATACATTTCAGTAGGAAGAATGAGGAGAGGCAATATAAACTAAAGGGTACAATTCTAAAAGGGGTACAGGAACAGAGAGATCTGGGGGTATATGTGCACAAATCGTTGAAGGTGACAGGGCAGTTGTGAAAGCGGTTAAGAAAGCACATGGGATCCTGGGCTTTATAAATAGAGGCATAGAGTACAAAAGTATAGAAGTCATGATGAACCTTCATAAAACACTGGTTCAGGCATGGCACTTTAGGAAAGATGCGAAGGCCTTAGAGAGGGTGCAAAAGTGATTTACTAGAATGATTCCAGGGATGAGGGACTTTAGTTATGTGGATAGACTGGAGAAGCTGGGGTTGTTCTCCTTGGAACAGAGATGGTTGAAAGGAGCTTTGATCGAGGTATTCAAAATCATGAAGGGTCTGGACAGAGTAGATAGAGTGAAACTGTTCTCATTGGCGGAAGGGTCAAGAAGCAGAGGACATAGATTTAAGGTGATTGGCAAAAGAACCAAAGGCAACATGAGAAAAAACTTTTTTACACAGTCGTGAGTGGGCCAAATGGCTTGTTTCTGTGTTGTAAAATTCTATGTAATTCTATGAAAGATACTTCTTTTCCTCTTTTTCTTTCTTCCTAGCCTGAACGTGGTGTCTCTTTCCTGGAGCAGCCTTCAAGTATTTCACCGAATCTTCATGTGTGAGCATTGACATTGGGCTTTGGCAAACTGATCGACTGCAGGAACTATCACAATTGAGCCCAGTCCCAACCTCATTCAAAATGGTGGTAATGTTAAGGAGTACTGCTGTGCTTATCTGCTGGGGTTTATTCTCCCATCCTCTTCCCCCAGGGGTACTGAGGTTGGACTTGCACTACTGCCCTAATATCAACTAATTCAGAACAGACTGGGGATCTTCCTGGTCTCTATCATGCCAGGTGTTGCCTTTAACCACTAATCGTTTGGACGAGTCCAGCAGTTATACATTTTAATAATTTATACCATGGCAACCCATGTCTGATGATGCTCCTTTTAACTCTGTTTTATGGGAGAAGGGTGAATTATTTTCAGCGTCTTCTCATTAGTGGCTCGCTGTGCCATTCTCTAATTGAAAGGAAGGTGGCCTATGCCTAGCTTTCCATCAGTGCCACCGTCTACTAGATGGCATGTGAGAATGAGCTAGTATGACTGACCCACTCATTTTTCTTTCTTTCTCCCTATGGGAAATTGCTTGGCCTCCCTCCGCACCCCAGCATGGCAGCAGGTCCAATATAGTGAATTCACCACGTGCTAAATCACAGGCAGCCTTTTTTTTATTCGTTCATGGGATGTGGGCGTCGCTGGCAAGGCCAGCATTTATTGCCCATCCCTAATTGCCCTTGAGAAGATGGTGGTGAGCCGCCTTCTTGAACTGCTGCAGTCCATGTGGTGAAGGTTCTCCCACAGTGCTGTTAGGTAGGGAGTTCCAGTATTTTGACCCAGCGACGATGAAGGAACGGCAATATATTTCCAAATCGGGATGGTGTGTGACTTGGAGGGGAACGTGCAGGTGGTGGGGTTCCCAAGCGCCTGCTGCTCTTGTCCTTCTAGGTGACAGAGTATGTTGGTCTCTGACATGCTGATCTTCTTCTCTTAACTTACTAAACGTTGCAAGTAAGCTATGCAAAGACTAAAGTTCAAATTTGTGCAGAGCCATACTGTAGATCACGAAGATCCCAAAGTAGCTCCCTGGTACTGCTATAATTATATGCCATTTTGTCAATATGAGTACCACTGCCCTTCTTGCTCCTTCCTAAAAAAAATCCTGTTACAGCCTCAGACCTTTCACCTAGAAAAACACCGCCTTCAATGGACATTGAAACTACTTCAAATTATACAGTGGAGCTCGGATTCAAATGATTTTTGTCCCTTCACAGTCAATTTAAGTTCCAGAACCAGAGCATGAATTGGCTGTGGTTGATTCAGGCCACCAACTGTACTCCAGCTGAGTTGGAATGAATAGCAGTTAGTCGTTTTTACTCCCTCTTAAAGTAAATTACATCCTGTGCATCAAAATATTAAAATAAAATTATGAAATCAAATCCACCCATAAAATTAAGGCTAATTACACAGAACCACAAATTACTTAACAGCAGCGAGCAGCTGCTCTGAGGTAATGGTTTCTCTCAAGTTATTGTTGTCCACTCTGTTACCGATCACTCCACAGAAATTAGATGGGGAGAAATTAGCAGCACTGAGATACCTCAGCAAGTAAATGCATCACCCGAGGTCATACAGACCAGGGGAATCCCAGAGTCAATAGCCCAGTCTACAATTATTGGCTGAACTCAGGATGGTAGTAGTGGTGCTATATTTAGCTTCAGTGCCCCTGAGCATAAAGGAGTAAAATTTGCCAGTGTACCCACACCTGATCAATATCAAATCATGATCCCAGCTCGTCAAAATCCTCGAACTCCCTACCTAACAGCATTGTGGGAGTACCTTCACCACATGGATTGCAGCGGTTCATGAAGAAGGCCCACCACCACCTTCTCCAGGGCAACTAGGGATGGGCAATAAATGCCAGTCTTGCTAGCGACGCCCACATCCTGAGAATCAATTATAAATAAAATGGAAAAAGTGCACGTGGGGCATCGGACTGTCACAGATAAAGCTGCCCCATGTCGCTCAAGAACAGGCTCCAGGGCTATCTTCATGAGTATGCACCCGGATGGTGGCACGCATCAGAAACTCGCAGGTGTACTGGACTGGTTGGAAGCGAGGTTTCCTGCCGCCAGCTTGTGTTCCGAAGATTAACCCCTCCTTGACAACAATCCTGAAACCAATAGCTAAAATTAACATTTTGAAAATTCCAAAGTGAGTTGATGACATGTTGGATTTACCTCATCTCGAACCAAATTGACTCAATTGTCATCAACAACAGGTTTTCACATGTTCGCGACTCCACTCTTCTGGATGAGCACACACCACGTTTTTAACCCACACCTACCCAAGTCAAGTCAATTAAGTACATACGTGAATTTGATATAGTTCAAACAATTCTAGTTAAAAAACAAATTCCTGTTGCTAATGCACTAATGGATTTCCTTGCGGACATGAATGCTACCATTTGATCTTTCCTTTCACAACATGGTAGTTGTGAGGCAAGATCATGCTATCTGTGGCTAGATACACATTGTCAAAAGGCACTGTGTTTTTTTGTTTTGAGTATTTGATACAAGCTAATTTATTTAAGAGTAAATATAAAGCCTTGTATCTGTACAGTTCCAGCCAAAGTTTCTTTTGAAAAGTTTACATGAGACTTCAAGGAGTGGCCACATCCAAAACAAAAGCAAAACAGTTCATCAAGATACAGAAACAGGTTGCCAGTCAGAACTGCAGGCTCGGGCCCTGCTGGAGTATTACTCAACACCTCATATAACTGGGTCTAGCCTAGCATGCTTCACAAAGTGTACAGCTGAGCAAGGGTTAAATCAAATAATTCAACTGAAATTGAATAAATGTTCCGTTTCAGTTAAATATCACTGCACCTGGTAACAATACCAGGGTTTGAGCTAAACAGTTTAGGCTTTTGAGTAAGCTCAGATTTTAAAATGTAAAATGGGCATCAAAATTATTTTAATTAAAAGTCAATTCTTTCCCATTTACTTCTGTGTCTTATGACGTGAGGTAGCAGTTTTAAAGGTTATCAAGACGTCCAATGAATTTTCATCTTCAGTCAAGCAAACATCAGAACTCAAGCCAAGGACCCATCTGCTACCCCACTTGTATCCACCCCCATCTGGTTTTGGATTTGGCAGGAGATGATGGGGCCGATTATACAATCTCATTGCAGTGAAAGTGGGACTATTGCTCTTCACATGTATTGCACACCACCAGGGGTACTGAGCTGACCTTGCCTTAAAAGGGCTGCTCATTCCTGGATTGAATTTTGTTTATTACAATCTACCACGGCAGAAAGGAAAGGTAGGAACAGGATTGCTTCTTTTGAGGATGCTACTTTAGAGATATTACTCGACACGGTATTGGCAAGAAGGGAACACTCCAGAACTCAGTGGCAACATCCAATACTTGGTGAAGGTGGCAGAATGAATGAATGTGGTATCTCACGTGGATAGGAGACATTTTCAGGCCTCGTGAAGGTTGGCAAGGTAGGTGTACTGACACTTTGCTTTCGGTATATGGCTTTATGATGAACGGCAACAACAGTCCACTCTCACCTCGGTGCAACATTACAGGGACAACAACACTCAGGCAACCACTCTTCTAACTGAAAATGCCCGTGTTGCTGCAGGGCTCACTTTATTGCTATCACAGAAATATATTTATGATGGCACACATAAATCTTTTAAGTAAGAACTACTAACTGCACTTCCAACAGAAGTCACCTGCATGTTGATGGATTCACATAAGGTAGCTAGTAGATTGGACATATGGCTCACACTGTCTCTGTTCTCCCTAAGTCCAACATATGTTCTTTTTGTATCCACTTACAGGAGAAGGCCGAGCATAATGAGTGAGAGCAGATGTGGACCAGAGGGTAACCTCCCTAACTTCACCCATTGACTCCCTATGAGAATAAGAACGTAAGAAATAGGAGCAGGAGTAGACCATGCGGCCCCTCGAGCCTGCTCCGTCATTCAATAAGATCATGGCTGATCTTCTACCTTAACTCCACTTTCCCACCCTATCCCCATAATCCCTTGATTCCCTTAGTGTCCAAATATCCATCTTGAATATACTCAACGACTGAATGGACCCCACCCTGATCTATCGAATACTTTCCAAATTCCGGGCTGGAGGCAATAAAGTCAGTGGGGGACAGCAAATATCCTCATTTATGTTTTATCTTTCTCCCTCTACTTACTCACTCATCATTCATTCTCCAGAACACTTCCATACACTGCATCACTGCAGGATAACACACAACATCTTGATATGAAATCTATGTTTGAAGGGGTATATTCTGGGCAGCATTGTAAAACATGTTTCGCTTATGATCCTTCAGGATCCCATGTGAAGGCACCACCACCCCGATCTATCGAGAAGGCAGAACCTCTGCTTCAACATCTTGATCATGGTCCTGGTGTCATGTCAGAGGCATGCTACTTACTGATTCCAATTTATTACAAATTTGGCTACAGTTACAGAGCCATTGCGAGAACAACTAAAGGTAGCAACTTCAAGTGGGACGACAAACACGATCATACCCTACTTTAGATTAAGCAGATCTAGTCATACGGTAAGAGCTTCTTTTGATACTGATTGCTAACGGAGATTTATACTAATATCACACGGTGCAATTTCAAACCTCTTGTTTAATTAACATTTTTAAGTGTATATTTTAATACAAATGAGTTAATGTTATAAAGTTACCAAGTACCTTTTTTAATGTTACATTACATTGAGTTACATAGGAGGCTAAATTGGTTAACTCCCGAAAACGGGCGCTGTGCCCAGTCGTTGAGATGCAGGCAGCACATAACATTTGTGCTGTCTGATGATTTCTATGATTGCTGCGTGCATCAGGCGCTACCTGCGCTGTTGCTTGACTGCACACACCAGCAGGGGCCCGCGATATTGGGAGTGACTAGCACTACATAAAGTCAGCCTGCACCTCTTAAAGGGGAGGGGCACTGTGGGTTCAGGGAGACCTGGAATTGGTGTGGCAATTAACTCTGTGCTGGAATATACTGAGGAATGTCTGGGCCTGCAAGAGAGCGTACACCAAGGTTCTCCAACGACACACTAGAGGCCTTGGTGCAAGAGGAGGACGCATGGAGGGGAATACTTTACTCACAGTGGGGGGAGGCCCTCCAGATACATGCTGATGAGACAGTGGGAGGCTGTGGCAGATGAGGTAAATGCCATGAGCATTACACCACACACATGGATGCAGTGCAGGAAGAAGTTCAATGATTTAACACAAGTGATCAAGGTGAGTGACTTTAACTGTCAAGTGGACCAACCTACCAACTGCACCACTATCCTCACCCACTGCTCCACGCACTACGCCCTCCAACACCCACCTACCAACAAACTCTTTCCATCAGTACGCAACTGTTCAAATCAGATGCTGCACCTCACCCTCACACAGTACCACTCTTGCAAGCAGCACACCCACAACTCACAGGTCACACACACACTGGCAGCTATTCTACCATGACAGCCACATCACCCAAACTTCTTGGAGGACACTCACTGACACACTTCCCTCTTTCTTGCAGGAGAAGGTGGCGCATAACAACAGGCAGCAGGAAATGTTGCTTGAGGCCTATGACATGCTTGATAATGTTCCGTGTGGCAGCATCACTCTCATTTTATGCCTGCTGTGCACGTGTGCGTGTGTGCTGGACTGGAGTCACGAGCCACTTCATGAGGGGATAACTCTTGTCGCCCAGTAGCCAGCCTTTGACTTGCCATGCTGGTTGAAATATAGGTGGCACGTTGGACTGCCGCAGAACGAAGGAGTCATGACTGCTGCCAGGATAACGGGTATTAACCTGCATGATGTGCTGCATGTGGTCACACACCAGCTGCACATTGAGGGAATGGAATCCCTTTCTGTTCATGAATATGGCCGAGTTCAGACATGGAGCACGCATGGCAATATGCGAGCAAATCCTTCAGCTTGCTCATGCTGCTTGTCTCCATCAAGAGGAAATGTGATGAATCTGTTTCTGAGTGCCTACAGAGCCTCTGTGACCTCCTTTATACAGTGCACTGCAAACAGTGAGATGTTGCTTATATTGCCAGCAGCAGCCTGAAAGGAACCACAACAGTAAAAATTAAGTGCCACGGTTACCTTGACAGCCACAGGCAATGCTGTCCTTGCCCTGCTCTGTGGCTGCAGCAGTTGACAAATCTCAGTCACGACCTCTTTCAAGAACTGCAGCCGTCGGATGCACTGGTTGTTGCTGAAATTGAGGTAAGAGAATTGATCCCTGAAGACCTTCCGTGGATATGGCCTCCTGCTGAGTGCCCTGCACCCCCTCCTCCCTCTTCTCACAGCTTGTCCTGCTCTATGTGGACTCTTTGCATGCACCCAGTCATGTTCCATTCCCAGAGAAAGCCCCAGCAGCCACCCAGGTCTGGCAGCAACCTTGTTCAATACACTATATTAAATGCCACAAACAGTACTGCACAACCAGCCAGACCACTCTCTATGTAATATTGCAACTTTCTCCAAATATAGGAAATTTCTACAAACACCCACAATTGTACCAGCAGCCAGAATAACTAATCCAGCAACTAACCTGTAACTCCTACATGATCCCTTTAAATAGCACTGGTGGGGGGCGGGGGGTCCTTCATGCCCTTTAACTCCTGTTCAGCTATGCGAAGTTAGAATCAGTTGCACACTGATTAACATCATAATCTCCCTACTTTACACAACGGGCGCTAAACAGCCCAAATTAGCTCCTATCGAGTCTGCAACATAGGAACAGGCCATTCGACCCAATTGGTCTATGCCGGTGTTTATGTTCCACTTAAGCCTCCATCCTCCCTACTTCATTTAACCCTGTCAGCATACCCTTCTCTTCCTTTCTCCCTCATGTGCTTATCTAGCTTCCCCGTAAATGTATCTCTGCCAGTCGCCTCAACTACTCCTTGTGGTAACACATTCCACATTCTTACCACTCTTTCTCTAAAGAAGTTTCTCCTGAAATCCCTATTGGATTTATTAGTGGCTATCTTATTTTTATGTCCTCCAGTTTTGGACTCTCCCACAAGTGAAAATATTTTCTTCATGTCTACCCTATCAAACCCTTTCATAACCTTAAAGACCTATATCAGGTCACCCTTCATCCTTCTTTTCTCAAGTGAAAAGAGCCCCAGCCTGTTTAGCCTTTCCTAATAAGTATATCCTCTCAGTTCTGGTATCATCCTTGTGAATCTTTTTTGCACCTTCTCCAATGCCTCTATAGCCTTTTTATAATATGGAGACCAGAACTGGGCACAGCACTCCAAGTGCGGTCTAAACAAGGTTCGACACAAGTTTAGCTTAACTTCTCTGCTTCTCAATTCTATCCCTCTAGAAATTAACCTCCGTGCTTGGTTTGCTTTTTTTATGGCCTTATTAACCTGTGTTGCTACTTTTAGCTATTTGTGTATCTGGACCCCGAGTTCCCTTTGCTCCTCTACCCCATTTCGACTCTTATTACGCAAGCAGTATGTGGCCTCCTTATTCTTCCTACCAAAATGCACCACCTCATACTTATCTATATTGAAATTCATTTGCCAATTATACGCCCATTTTGCAAGTTTATTAATGTCTTCTTACATTCTTCCTTTGTATTAACTACACCCCCAATTTGGTGTTGTTCGCAAATTTTGAAATTGTACTTCCGATTCCCAAGTCCAAATCATTAATATAAATTGTGACCAACAATGATCCCAGCACCGATCCCTGTGGAACACCACTTCCAAACTTTTGCCAGTCTGAGTCGCTACCTTTAACCCCTACTCTGTGTTTTCTGTTTTGTAGCCAGTTTGCTATCCATTCTGCTACTTGTTCCCTGATGCTAAATGCTCTGACCTTAGTCATGTGTCTACAATGCGGTACGTTATCAAAGGCCTTTTGAAAATCCAAATATATTACATCTACTACATTACTCTTGTCTACCCTTTCTGTTACTTCTTCAAAGAATTCAATAAGGTTGGTCAAGCATGACCTTCCCTTCTGAAATCTGGGCTGACTATTCTTTATTATATTTTCATTTTCTAGATGTTTTTCTATTTCATTATCTTTCCTACCACCAACATCAAGCTAACTGGTCTACAGTTCCCTGGACTTGTTCTGTTCCCTTTTTAAATATAAAAACAACATTAGCTGTCCGTCAGTCCTCTGGCACTATTCCCTTTTCTAATGATTTATATATATATGTAATAGGGCCACTGCTATCTCTTCCCTAACTTATTTTAATATGCATGGATGCAATCCATTCGGACCAGGGGTTTTATCCTCTCTAAGTTTGATTAGTTTATCAATTATCTCCCCCTTTCTATCTTAAATGTCTTTATTTCTTTTTTGATCTCTTCTTCTAATGTCCTAGGAGGAGTGTTTGCTAGTGCTGTTGGGGAGGGTTTAAACTAAAGTGGCAGGGGGTTGGGAACCTGAGCAGGGAGAGAGAGGAAAGCGTAACAGGAAGGGACAGAAGGTATGGAGTAATAGGTAAAGTGTTAAAAAAGGAAAAAGCAGGAACTAAGCGTCACAAAACAGATTTGAAAGTTCTTTATCTGAATGCACGTAGCATTCGTAATAAAATGGACGAGTTAACGGCACAAATAACTACGTATGGGTATGATCTTGTGGCCATTACAGAAACATGGCTGCAGGGTGACAACGACTGGGAATTAAATATGCCAGGGTATTTAACAATCAGGAAGGACAGGCAGGAAGGAAGGGGAGGTGGGGTGGCTATGTTAATAAAGGAAGGAATCACTGTAATACAGAGAAATGATATTGGGACAAAGCATCAAGATAATGAAACAGTTTGGGTGGAGATAAGGAATAATAAGGGAAAAAAAACATTAGTGGGCGTAGTATATAGGCCTCCTAATAGTTGCAACTCTGCTGGAAGAAGTATTAATCAGGAGATAGTCGGGGCATGTAATAAGGGAACAGCCATAATTATGGGGGATTTTAATTATCATATTAACTGGACAAATCAAATTGGGCAGAGCAGCCTTGAGGACGAGTTCATTGAGTGCATCAGGGATGGATTTCTTGAGCAGTATGTAACTGATCCTACAAGGGGGCAGGCAACCTTGGACCTGGTCCTGTGTAATGAGTCAGGATTAATTAATAATGTCCTAGTTAAGGATCCCCTTGGAACGAGCGACCACAACATGGTTGAATTCCATATCCAATTAGAGGGTGAGAAGGTTGATTCTCAAACAAGCGTACTGAGCTTGAATAAAGGAGACTATGATGGTATGAGAGCGGAATTGATTAAAGTGGACTGGGAAAATAGATTAAAGGGTAAGACGGTACATGAGCAGTGGTGTTCATTTAGGGAGTTATTTTACAACTTTCAAAATAAATATATTCCACTGAGGAAAAAAGGGTGTAAAAGAAATGACAGCCACCCGTGGCTAAGTAAAGAAATCAAGGATAGTATCCGACTAAAAACAAGGACATATAAGGTAGCCAAACTTAGTGGGAGGATAGAAGATTGGGAATTCTTCAAAAGACAGCAAAAAGTAACTAAAGGATTGATTAAGAAAGGGAAGTTAGATTATGAAAAGAAATTAGCAAAAAATATAAAAACAGATAGCAAGAGTTTCTATAGTTATATAAAAAGAAAAAGGGTGGCTAAGGCAAACATAGGTCCCTTAGAGGATGAGACCGGGAAATTAATGGTGGGAAACATGGAGATGGCAAAAATGCTGAACAAATATTTTGTTTCAGTCTTTACAGTAGAGGACACTAAGAATATCCCAACACTGGACAAACAGGGGACTCTCGGGGGGGAGGAGCTAAATACGATTAAAATCACTCAAGAGATGGTACTCAGTAAAATAATGGGACTCAAGGCGGATAAATCCCCTGGACCTGATGGCTTCCATCCTAGGGTCTTGAGGGAAGTGGCAGTAGGGATTGTGGATGCTTTGGTGATAGTTTTCCAAAATTCCCTGGACTCAGGAGAGGTCCCGGCAGATTGGAAAACTGCTAATGTAACACCGTTATTTAAAAAGGGTAGTAGGCAGAAGGCTGGAAATTATAGGCCAGTTAGCTTAACATCTGTGGTGGGTAAAATTTTGGAGTCTATTATTAAGGAGACAGTAACGGAACATTTAGATAAGCATAATTTAATAGGACAAAGTCAGCATGGCTTTATGAAGGGGAAGTCATGTCTGACAAATTTGCTTGAGTTCTTCGAGGATATAACGTATAGGGTGGATAAAGGGGAACCAGTGGACGTAGTGTATTTAGACTTCCAGAAGGCATTCGACAAGGTGCCACATAAAAGATTATTACTTAAGATAAAAAATCACGGGATTGGGGGTAATATTCTGGCATGGGTGGAGGATTGGTTATCAAACAGGAAGCAGAGAGTTGGGATAAATGGTTCATTTTCGGACTGGCAACCAGTAACCAGTGGTGTTCCACAGGGGTCGGTGCTGGGTCCCCAACTCTTTACAATCTATATTAACGATTTGGAGGAGGGGACCGAGTGCAACATATCAAAATTTGCAGATGATACAAAGATGGGAGGGAAAGTAGAGAGTGAGGAGGACATAAAAAACCTGCTAGGGGATATAGACAGGCTGGGTGAGTGGGCGGAGATTTGGCAGATGCAATATAATATTGGAAAATGTGAGGTTATGCACTTTGGCAGGAAAAATCAGAGAGCAAGTTATTTTCTTAATGGCGAGAGACTGGAAAGTAGTGCAGTACAAAGGGATCTGGGGGTCCTAGTGCAAGAAAATCAAAAAGTTGGTATGCAGGTGCAGCAGGTGATCAAGAAAGCCAACGGAATGTTGGCTTTTATTGCTAGGGGGATAGAATATAAAAACAAGGAGGTATTGCTGCAGTTATATAAGGTATTGGTGAGACCGCACCTGGAATACTGCATACAGTTTTGGTCTCCATACTTAAGAAAAGACATACTTGCTCTCGAGGCAGTACAAAGAAGGTTCACTCGGTTAATCCCGGGGATGAGGGGGCGGACATATGAGGAGAGGTTGAGTAGATTGGGACTCTACTCATTGGAGTTCAGAAGAATGAGAGGCGATCTTATTGAAACATATAAGATTGTGAAGGGTCTTGATCGGGTGGATGCAGTAAGGATGTTCCCAAAGATGGGTGAAACTAGAACTAGGGGGCATAATCTTAGAATAAGGGGCTGCTCTTTCAAAACTGAGATGAGGAGAAACTTCTTCACTCAGAGGGTGGTAGGTCTGTGGAATTTGCTGCCCCAGGAAGCTGTGGAAGCTACATCATTAGATAAATTTAAAACAGAAATAGACAGTTTCCTAGAAGTAAAGGGAATTAGGGGTTATGGGGAGCGGGCAGGAAATTGGACATGAAGCTGAGTTCGGATCGGTCAATGCCCTGTGGGTGGCGGAGAGGGCCCAGGGGCTATGTGGCCGGGTCCTGCTCCGACTTCTTGTGTTCTTTAGATTTGTTGTTGGGATCAGATCAGCCATGATCTTATTGAATGGCGGAGCAGGCTCGAGGGGCCGATTGGCCTACTCCTGCTCCAATTTCTTATGTTCTTATGTTCTTATGTCCTGCCCACCATGTTGGTCTCCCTGGTAAATATTGAGACAAAGTAATTATTTAATATTTCTGCCATTTCGCTGTCATTACCTGTGAGTTTATCTTGTGCATTCCTCAGCGGCCCTGTCCCAATCCTGATTTTTCTTTTGTTATTTATGTGTCTGTAGAATACTTTACTATTTCTTTTTATATTCCTTGATAATCTAATTTCGTAGTTCCTCTTTGCCTTCCTAATTGGTTTTTTTGACATCTTTCCTAACCTCTTCGTATTCCCTTTTGTCTTCCTTTCCTTTATCGTCTCTTTACTTTTGGTACATGTCACAGTACATGGACTGAACTCTTAAAACATTGGCTGACCCCGGAAGCCTGGGATTTTCCATGGAGCTTCTGACAATCTAAGGATTAAGAAGCGGTCGCTTATTATCCCTTTCCTTTGCCTGTCTTTAATATGTCAACCTCATCCTTAGAACTGTAAAATCCCCATGATTAGCACATTACAAACCTCTGCAGCCTCTTTCTAAACAATTCATTATCTACCTGTTCAGCTTGAGCTAGTGATTAGTGGAGATGTCAGTTGTTGCCTTGCAGCTCATAATATTACTGATTTTTATTCAAATAGCATCTTGCATGATTTTTACCTACTTACAATTTCATCCCACACCAATAATGCCCCTCCTAAAAATACATAAATTTGCTTTTCTTAAAAAATATTTTTTGATCTCTTAGTTCCACCACTTGTCCATCTTCTGCTCAGAGACCTGTTTCTGCGATGTCAGCAATATCAACATTTTGACTGCATATACCTTCAATTCCAAATGCTTCTTGCATTAGTGTAAAAGCATTTAAGCATAATCTTCCATCACTCCTCATCATTAGCTGAACCGTTCACCATATCTGAACAGCATTTCCTTCTTCAATGAGTTGTGCCATTTGTTCATTTAAAATCAGGTTTCATTGCCATAAATAATAGTTAACTTCTAGGAGCATTTTTCTCCTCATCTGCACTGACATAGGTCAAGAATTACTGCCTCAACTGTCAATCAAAAGAAGACTTGAAGGAAGAAAAACCCAGAAATGCAGAAGAAAGGAATGACAGAAGGAAGAAAATAAAAGCTCAATGAGTTTACCTAGTGAGTACCTAAGCCATTCATACCAGGAAGGTCTGAGTTCAATCCTTAATTCGTGCCCAGTTAGCTGATCTCGTCCAACATTGGTATTAAGGATTAAGGAAGAGAAAATCAATTAAGTTTCCTGCTTTGGATTCTGATCCAATAATCCCTGAGGGAATTTGCAGCTATGTATACTGGATAAGGAAAGAATCAGGCTCACTATGATACCCCTGCAGTAGAATCTCCCGCCAACATTCACTGTTAAGGTTCAAATGTAACTAAGAATACAAGAAAAGTCAAGGAAAAGAAGAGTAATTTGGTCCATGAAAACTCATCCTCTTAGTAAGAAATAAATAACTTGCATTTATGTAGCATTTTTCACATTCTAAAGAGCTTCACAACCAATTAATTGCTTTTCTGAAATGTAGCTCCTTTGGCTTGGAGGCAAACAATTTGCACACATCAAGGTCCCAAAATAGCAAATGAGATAAATGACCAGTTAACATTATTTGAACTCTCCCATTTTAGCATCCAAATCATTTTGAATGCCTCCAATGATTTCATCTCCAGGACCCAGCCTGGCAGATTATTCTAAACATTTATCCATCTTTGAGTAAAGTTTTAATAATATATTGGTTATGAATTTACTTTTCACTAATTTAAATTTATGTCCATTGGTCCAGTTCTGTTGGCTTAATTTGAAGTAATATTCTGTGTTTACTTTATGCCATATTTTACATACTTCACTTCAGCCTGAGTGTCTCCAACCTTTTCTCAAAACTCGCCATTGCAATTTTTTGTTGTTCTCTGCCTCCTTTCAAACGTATGGATGTGTTTTTTTGAGGTACAGTAATCAGAGTTGAACAATGCTCAAGGTTGGTCTGACCAATTAATTGTAAAGAATTTGCAGAATCTCTGTACTCTACTGGTTTGACCATATTTCACAGCATTCTATTTTTTAATTGCTCTGTCACTTTGTCCAGGTGCTAAAACTGATGTGCCTGTTTTTTTCAAATTCTTTCGTGGGTTGTGGGCATCGCTAGCGAGGCCAGCATTTATTGCCCATCCCTAATTGCCCTTGAGAAGGTGGTGGTGAGCCGCCTTCTTGAACCGCTGCAGTCCGTGTGGTGAAGGTTCTCCCACAGTGCCGTTAGGTAGGGAGTTCCAGGATTTTGACCCAGTGACGATGAAGGAACGGCGATATATTTCCAAGTGGGGATGATGTGTGATTTGGAGGGGAATGTGCAGGTGGTGTTGTTCCCATGTGCCTGTTGCCCTTGTCCTTCTAGGTGGTAGAGGTCGCAGGTTTGGGATGTGCTGTCGAAGAAGCATTGGCGAGTTGCTGCAGTGCATCCTGTAGACGGTACACACTGCAGCCATGGTGCACCAATGGTGAAGGGAGTGAATGTTTAGGGTGGTGGATGGGGTACCAATCAAGCGGGCTGCTTTGTCCTGGATGGTGTCAAGCTTCTTGAGTGTTGTTGGAGCTGCACTCATCCAGGCAAGTGGACAGTATTCCATCACACTCCTGACTTGTGACTTGTAGATGGTGGAAAGGCTTTGGGGAGTCAGGAGGTGAGTCACTAGCCACAGAATACCCAGCCTCTGACCTGCTCTGTAGCCACAGTATTTATGTGGCTGATCCAGTTAAGTTTCTGGTCAATGGTGACCCCCAGGATGTTAATGGTGGGGTATTCGGTGATGGTAATGCCGTTGAATGTCAAGGGGAAGTGGTTGGACTGTCTCTAGTTGTAGCTGGTCATTGCCTGACACTTGTCTGGTGCGAATGTTACTTGTCAATAATCAGCCCAAGCATGGATGTTGTCCAGGTCTTGCTGCATGCGGGCTCGGACTGCTTCATTATCTGAGGGGTTGCAAATGGAACTGAATACTGTGCAATCATCAGCGAACATCCCCATTTCTGACCTTATGATGGAGGGAAGGTCATTGATGAAGCAGCTGAAGTTAGTTGGGCCTAGGACACTGCCCTGAGGAACTCCTGCAACAATGCCCTAGGGTTGAGATGATTGGCCTCCAACAACCACTACCATCTTCCTTTGTGCTAGGTATGACTCCAGCCACTGGAGAGTTTTCCCCCTGATTCTCATTAACTTCAATTTTACTAGGGCTCCTTGGTGCCACACTCGGTCAAATGCTGCCTTGATGTCAAGGGCAGTTACTCTTACCTTACCTCTCGAACTCAGCTCGTTTGTCCATGTTTGGACCAAGGCCGTAATGAGGTCCGGAGCAGAGTGTTCCTGGTGGAACCTAACTGAGCATCGGTGAGCAGGTTATTGGTGAGTAAGTGCCGCTTGATAGCACTGTCGATGACTCCTTCCATCACTTTCCTGATGATTGAGAGTAGACTGATGGGTCGGTAATTGGCCGGATTAGATTTGTCCTGCTTTTTGTGGACAGGACATACCTGGGCAATTTTCCACATTGTCGGGTAGATGGCAGTGTTGTAGCTGTACTGGAACAGCTTGGCTAGAGCCGCGCCTAGTTCGGGAACACAAGACTTCAGCACGACAGTCAGGATGTTGCCGGGGCCCATAGTCTTTACTGTATCCAGTGCACTCAGCCGTTTCTTGATATCACATGGAGTGAATCGAATTGGCTCAAGACTGTGATAGTGGGGAACTCGGGAGGCGGTCGAGATGGATCATCCACTTGGCACTTCTGGCTGAAGATAGTTGCAAACGCTTCAGTTTTGTCTTTTGCACTCACATGCTGGGCTCTGTCATCATTTTTTTTATTCGTTCATGGGATGTGGGCGTCGCTGGTGAGGCCAGCATTTATTGCCCATCCCTAATTGCCCTTAAGAAGGTGGTGGTGAGCCGTCTGCTTGAACCGCTGCAGTCCGTGTGGTGAAGGTTCTCCCACAGTGCTGTTAGGAAGGGAGTTCCAGGATTTTGACCCAGTGACGATGAAGGAACGGCGATATATTTCCAAGTCGGGATGGTGTGTGACTTCGAGGGGAACGTGCAGGTGGTGTTGTTCCCATGTACCTGCTGCTCTTGTTCTTCTAGGTGGTAGAGGTTGCGGGTTTGGGAGGTGCTGTCGAAGGAGCCTTGGCGAGTTGCTGCAGTGCATCCTGTGGATGGTGCACACTGCAGCCACAGTGTGTCGGTGGTGAAGGGAGTGAATGTTTAGGGTGGTGGATGGGGTGCCAATCAAGCGGGCTGCTTTATCTTGGATGGTGTCGAGCTTCTTGAGTGTTGTTGGAGCTGCACTCATCCAAGCAAGTGGCGAGTATTCCATCACACTCCTGACTTGTGCCTTGTAGATGGTGGAAAGGCTTTGGGGAGTCAGGAGGTGAGTCACTCGCCGCAGGACACCCAGCCTCTGACCTGCTCTTGTAGCCACAGTATTTATATGGCTGATCCAGTTAAGTTTCTGGTCAATGGTGACCCCCAGGATGTTGATGGTGGGGGTTTTGGCGATGGTAATGCCGTTGAATGTCAGGGGAGGTGGTTAGACTCTCTCTTGTTGGAGATGGTCATTGCCTGGCACTTGTCTGGCGCGAATGTTACTTGCCACTTATTGAGGATGGAGATGTTCACAGAGCCTCCTCCTCCTGTTAGTTGTTTAATTGTCCACCACCATTCATGACTGGATGTGGCAGGACAGCAGGGCTTTGATCTGATCTGTTGGTTATGGAATTGCTTAGCTCTGTCTATAGCATGTTGCTTCTGCTGTTTAGCATGCATGTAGTCCTATGTTGTAGCTTCACCAGGTTGGCACCTAATTTTTAGGTACACCTGGTGCTGCTCCTGGCATGCTCTTCTACACTCCTCATTGAACCAGGGTTGATCCCGTGGCTTGTTGTTAATGGTCGAGTGAGGAATATGCCGGGCCATGAGGTTACAGATTGTGTTGGAATACAATTCCGCTGCTGCTGATGGCCCACAGTGCCTCATAGATGCCCAGCTTTGAGCTGCTAGATCTGTTCTGAATCTATCCCATTTAGCACGGTGGTAGTGCCACACAACACGTTAAATGGTGTCCTCAGTGTGAAGACGGGACTTCGTCTCCAGAAGGACTGTGCGGTGGTCACTCCTACCAATACTGTCATGGACAGATGCATCTGTGACAGGTAGATTGGTGAGGACAAGGTTAAGTAGATTTTTCCATCGTGTTGGTTCACTCACCACCTGCTGTAGGCCCAGTCTGGCAGCTATGACCTTCAGGACTCGGCCAGCTTGGTCAGTAATGGTGCTACCGAGCCACTCTTGATGATGGACTTTGAAGGCCCCCACCCAGAGTTCATTCTGTGCCTTGCTATCCTCAGTGCTTCCTCCACGTGGTGCTCAACATGGAGGAGGACTGATTCATCAGCTGAGGGTGGGTAGTAGCTGGTAATCAGCAGGAGGTTTCCTTGCCCATGTTTGACCTGATGCCATGAGATTTCATGGGGTCCAGAGTTAATGTTGAGGACTCCCAGGCCCACTCCCTCCTGATTGTATATCACTGCACCGCCACCTCTGGTGGGTCTGTCCTGCCGTTGGGACAGTACATACCCAACAATGGTGATGGAAGAGTCTGGGACTTTGGCTGAAAGGTATGATTCTGTGAGTATGGCTATGTCAGGCTGTTGCTTGACTAGTCTGTGGGACAGCTCTCCCAATTTTGGCACAATTCCTCAGATGTTAGTGAGGAGGACTTTGCAGGGTCGACTGGGCTTGGTTTGCCTTTGTCGTGTCCGGTGCCTACTGGTCTGATGCTGGGTTGTCTGTCCGGTTTTATTCTTATTGTGACTTTCTGTAGCAACATTACAACTGAGTGGCTTGTTAGGCCAATAAGAATCAACCACATTGCTGTGGGTCTGGAGTCACGTATAGGCCAAACCGAGTAAGGACGTCAGGTTTCCTTCCCTAAAGGATATTGGGGAACCAGATGGGTTTTTACGACAAAACAGTAGTTTCATGGCCACCATTACTGATACTAGTTTTTTTAAATTCCAGATTTTATTTAATTAATTGAATTTAAATTCTCCAGCTGCCATGTGCAGGATTGGAACTCATGACTCCATATTGTTAGTTTATAGTCTCGTGGATTACTAATCTAATAACATAACCACTACTGTACTATTACTCCAGGATTTCTTTCTAAGCTTCTCTGATCATTTGTTTTCATTTATTGTATAGTTGTGGCTCACATTTTGTTTGAACAATGTGCATTTATCAATGTCATTTGTCTACACAATTCAAACTGTGAGTGTAGGTAGATAAAGCCATGAAAAGACCAATATCATTTTGGGTTTTATGAATAGGAGCATAGAGTTCAAGTACGAAGAGGTAATGATTACTTTTTACAAGGCAATGGATAGGCATGTTCCAACAACCCTCTGCATAAAGGAACGTGGCCCTAATTTTTCTCCTCGCTGTCTATGTGCAGTTTTGGGTGCCCTATTATAGAGAGTACATTAAAGCCATAGAAAGCATGTGCTGCACATTCACCAGAATGATGGTTAAAACAAACAAAATACTGCAGTTGCTGGAAATCTAAAACAGAAACAGAAAATGCTTGAAGCACACAGCAGATTAGGTAACATCTGTGACGAGAACAGAGTGATTTATGTTTCAGGTGTGGAATCTGTTCTAAAGAAGAGTCTTCACCTGAAATATAAACTTGTCTGTTCTCTCCTCTGATGCTAACTGACCTGCTGTGCCTTTTCAGCATTTTCTGTTTTTTGTTTCACCAGAATGATAGTGGGGTTGAGAAACTAGTTATGAAGTGAGCCTTGAGATGCTGTGACTATTTCCACTGGAGCAGAGAAGGCTGAGAAGATTAAATAGGGATTTTTAAAATTATGATGAATGTTAATAAGGCAAATAAGGAAGACTCAGGGGAGCCAATGATGAAGGGTCATCAATTTAAAATTGTTGTTGGAGCATGGAAGGGAGAGGTTGAGGCAGAGATCATTGCATCATTTAAGGAAAAATAGGATAAATATTTGAAGGAGGACTACAGGGAGAGAGTTGGAAAGTGGAATAATTTTCCAATTGCTCTCGCAAAGAGCACAGACATAATGAGCTAAATGGCCTTCCTCTGTGCTGTAAACTTCGGTGGTTCTAATTGCTTAACCAGTCTAAATCGCTATGCAAATCTTTTACTGTGTCTTTTGTTTTTACTGTTGTCCTTATGGTAATGCCGTCAGTAAACTTGAAAGGTTTACATTTGACGGGTTATTTGTATTCTTGGTAGGAGCCTTGCCTGCTGGCAGCGCATATCAGAAATCCTGGGGTGCACTGCACATAATTGTCTGACTGAAATGGTTGGAAAATCATACACAGCTTAATGTGTACTCTTGGCTGGCGAGGCTTGCTTCCAGGAACATGAGGTTGGAAAATGACCTCTTTGGTGTCAATATCCAAGTCACTAATGTAGATTGCAAACAACACAGGATCCAAGTACTGATCCCAATGGGTCTCCACTCTGCACCTCCCCTCAGCCTGACATTACGTTTCTCATGAGTACTTTCTGGTTCCTATTCTTCAGCCAACTGATTGCTATGGGTTTTAATTTAATTAGAACACTAATGGATATACTACTGGTGGCTGGGAATGTAGAGACCCTGTCAATATTGCCATATTCCCAGGAGCCACATGACTTAAGTTCCTAAAGACATGTCAATTATCCAAAGGAAAATGCTCTACCAGTACAGAAAATGAAATTATTAGTATAACGTAACAAAACTAATATGCTAGTAAATAAACCGATACAAAGAAACACAGGATCTCAAGACCTTGCAGATCCCCTCGATTCCCTTTGCAGACACGAGATTCTGAGGACCTACGAGTTAATGCAGCTATAGTTATAGAATCATACAGCACAGAAAGAGGCCATTCAGCCCATCGTGCCTGTGCCGGCTCTTTGAAAGAGCTATCCAATTAGTCTCATTCCCCTGCTCTTTCCCCATAGCCCTGCAGATTTTTTTCCCCTTCAAGTGTTTATCGAATTCCCTTTTGAAAGTTGCTTTTGAATCTGCTTCCACCACCCTTTCAGATCACAACAACTCGCTGCGTATCAGGGTCAGAATTTTCTCCTATTTTAAGTATAGGAGGTAGATTTTCACCTTGCCACCCGGGCCTAGAACTGGCCCAGCAGATCGGCTGCCTTTCTATGATGAGGCAGTTTCTATAACGGGCAGCTGATCCACGGCAGTTTTACGCACAGGTGGCATGTCGAAAATCTACCCCTATGTTTTCTTGCTTCCTGCCTATTAGTGACTTACAATGACCGGTGCAGGCAGCAAGGGTTGCTTAAGACACCAAGGCTCAAGCTGAGTGGAATGTATATAATTAACCACAATCCAACAGTTGCAAGTACAGTCAACCTGGACAGCTGGAAAAGAGAATGCAACAACTATCTGACCAGATCCTATTTATAATAATAATAACACTATAATCTTTGTGAGAAAACAGTGAGTCAAAACATTTATATCCTCCCACAGGGAGCAGTATGTTCACACAATAATAAAAAGGCCATTCCTGAACAAGTGTTTTCATAAAATAAACTATTACTCACAGACCAAGCCAGTGCAGAAACTAATCCAGTATAAACACCATCAACACTTAGCATTAGTAAACTTCCTCGTAGCTGGGCTGTTTTGAAAATTCTGCTTATTACTCACAAGTATTAATCCTATTAAAAGATGTGAATAGATTTCCAAGAGTTACTGTGGTAGAAAGGATTTGAAATACAAATAAATGTACTTTTACAAGGACTGAAGGTACCCTTTAGCCAAGACACTTAGGTATGTGTTTCCAAGGAGATTTTGAAATGACCTTGTAGTGCTTTTGTGCATTTTAAACATTATGTATTTTGTAGAGGCTATTTTTTGTGTGCAACTGCACTTCTCAAAATAAGGAACAACAGCACAAGAAATAGAATATTTTTGTATCCAGTAGTAGCCTTAAACACTTTGATGTGAGGTACGGTGTATTCCCCTATTATTTAACAATGGTTTTAACCCATTTATTCAAGTAGATTAATGCATTTACTAACATACCAGATAGATTTGTTACTGTGCATGATTTCAATCGGAATATATCTTAACCCGTCCTCAGGAAGGCACACTTTACTGCACCAGTCTGATTCAGTTTTCCCATTACCATATCAATATTCTTTCAGTATTTCATAATGACATTGCCAATTCAATGCTGAAGTCCAGACAATTGAGCGCTATGGATTTAAGGCCATAAAGACTGGGTTAAAACTGCCTAAACCCATTACAAGTAGAATCCATTTGAAAGTAGAGAATATGATCCCATCAATCAAACCTGGATCGAGATCCAGTACCCAGAATGATCCTTATAACTCACTCATAACTTCAAAACTCATAAATGATAAGATCTAATTCATAAGTGGAATAAAACTGCTACTCACAATGTTCTATTTCTACCCCATGGCAACATATAATCGTTTTATGTCATACTATTTATGTAATTATTTTCCACAGGATATTTTGTCTTATACAGTTGGCTGCTTAGTAAGAGGGCACTGCCAGAAGCAACTGCACATTCCCACGAGGGGAAAAGGTAGGGCAACCAAAGCCAGAGCTCCCTGGATGACGAAAGAAGTAGAGAGTAAGATGAAGCAGAGAAAGGGGGTGTGTGACAGATGTTAGGTCGATAATACAAGTGAGAACCAGACTGAATATAGAAAGTTCAGAGGAGAATTGAAAAAAGAAATAAGAGGGGCAAGGAGAGATTATGAGCATAGACTGACAACTAACATAAAAGGGAATCGAAAAGTCTTCTATAGGCACTTAAATAGTAAACGGGTAGTAAGAGGAGGGGTAGGGCCAATTAGGGATCAAAAAGGAGATCTACGCATGGAGGCATGAGGGCATGGCCGAGGTACTAAATGAATACGTTGCATCTGTGTTTATGAAGGAAGGAGATGCTGCCAAAGTCACAGTAAAAGAGGAGATATTTGGGATACAGGATGGGCTAAAAATTGATAAAGAGGAGGTACTAGAAAAGCTGGCTGTGCTTAAAGTAGATAAGTCATCCAGTACAGATGGGATGCATCCTAGATTGCTGAGGGGAGTAAGGGTAGAAATTGCGGAGGTGCTGGTCATAATCTTCCAATCATCCTTAGATATGGGAGTGGAGCCAGAGGACTGGAGAATTGTAAATGTTACACCCTTGTTGAAAAAAGGGTGTAAGGATAAACCCAGCAACGACAGGCCAGTCAGTTCAACCTCGGTGGTGGGGAAACATTTAGAAATGATAATCTGGGACAAAATTAATAGTCACTTGGACAAGTGTGTATTAATTATGGAAAGACATCACGGATTTGTTAAAGGCAAATCATATTTAACTAACTTGATTGAATTTTTTGAAGAGGTAACAGAGAGGATTGATAAGGGCAATGCGGTTGACGTGTTGTATATGGACTTCCAAAAGGCATTTGATAAAGTGCCACATAATAGGCTTGTCAGCAAAGTTGAAGCCCGTGGAATAAAAGGGGCAGTGGCAGCATGGATACAAAATTGGCTAAGTGACAGGAAACAGAGAGTAATGATGAACGGTTGTTTTTTGGACTGGAGGAACATAAGCAGTGGTGTTCCCCAGGGGTCAGTACTAGGACCACTGCTTTTCTTGATATATATTAATGACTTGGACTTAGGTGTAAAGGGCACAATTTCAAAATTTGCAGATGACACAAAACTTGAAAGTAGTGAACAGTGAAGAGGATAGTAATAGACTTCAAGAGGACTTAGACAGGCTGGTAAAATGGGTGGACAAGTGGCAGATTAAATTTAATGCAGAGAAGTCCGAAGTGATATATTTTGGTAGGAAAAACGAGGAGAGGTTATATAAACTAAAGGGTGCAATTGTAAAGGGGGTGCAGGAACAGAGAGATCTGGGGGTATGTGTGCACAAATCGTTGAAGGTAGCAGGGCAGGTCGAGAAAGCGGTTAAAAAAGCACATGGGATCCTGGGTTTATATAAATAGAGGCTCGATATCAGGAGGGCGGCGAGTTCGCAGCGGGGGGGCGATTGGGCGCGTGGGTAACGCGCCCGGTGAAATCAGTCTGCCCCACGCGCGATCGCAGCCTAATTGAATCCTGGTCTTCCGGGTTCCCCACTGCTGATCTGCGCGGCGGGCGGACTGCGCATGCACAGTGAGGTCTGTCAGCTGGAGGAGCTCTATTTAAAGGGGCAGTCCTCCACTGACTGATGCTGCAAGAAATAGGAAAAATTACAGCATGGAGCAGCCCAGGGGGAAGGCTGCTCCGAGGTTTAATGATGCCTCACTCCAGGTATCATTGGATGGGGTGAAGAGGAGGGGGAGGACAGAGATCTTCCCCCCGGTGGGGGGGAGGAAGCGGCCTGCCTCTGCCACCAAGAAGGCCTGGCTCGAGGTGGCAGAGGAGGTCACCTACACCACCAACATATCGCCCACCTGCATACAGTGCAGGAGGCGCTGCAATGACCTAAGTAGGTCAGCCAAAATGAGTACACTTACTCATTTCCCTACACTCCGTCTGCCACATCACCGCCCCCACCCCACATCTCCTTCTGCACTGCCAACACTACTCTGTCACATCACCCCTCACACCCACTCAAAGCTCATCCTCATCTTACCTGCACTTACTCACCTCGCCAGTACTCATCCCACCACTACCACTCAACCCAATCCTCATACAATCTCATGTCTCTCTCTCATACTCACACTCTCATGCGACTCTTTCACGGTCAGCCTCACTCAACCTGCCACTACCTGTGCTGCAGCCACAGGGCATGCATCACATATGTGCAGTAGGCAGCGTAAGGCAAACGTGTTGTGAGCATGAAGGGGATGCACAAGGGTGTTTGAGGGTTTGTCATGGTTTTTACTTATATTTAATTTCTGATCAACTCACATTACATACTATATTGGCACCACTACTGCCACGTCTTTGCGAATCTTGTCTGGTTTGTGCAATAATGCCCTTTCCTGAGGATCACAATGAAGACCCACACCTGATGCCACCCATTGTGTCACTGCAGAGTGGGTGTAGGTGTATTTGCAGGGCTCTTTTGTGCAGACGACTGAGAGACGTCAGCGATGTCCCCGGTGGCACCCTGGAAGGATGTGGAGGAGAAGTTGTTGAGGGCAGTGGTGACTTTGACAGCGACAGGTAAGAAGATGGTGCTCGGGCCAACCGGGAGCAGCTCGGCATGAAGGAGGCTGCAGATGTCCACGACTACATGTCGAGTGACTCTGAGCCTCCGTGTGCACTGCTGCTCAGAGAGGTCCAGGAAGCTGAGCCTCGGTCTGTGGACCCTGTGGCGAGGGTAGTGCCCTCTGCGACACATCTCTCTCTGCCTTTGCCCTCCCTCCTGCTGTGCAGGTGGATGTGTCACAGCACTCTGTTGTGGGGCTCCATGTGTCAGAGGTGGACGGCGTGGCCAGCGAGGCTGGTGATGCTGTTCGCCCTCCGAGGAGGTCATGACTGCAGCTACGGTGGCCACCATCTGGAAGATGCACATCTGAGGGGGTCCGCAAGGTAGGTACATGTCTCTGGACCCCGGGGTAAGTGTGCAAGTTGGTGAATTTGATTGTTAGGAGGAGGGTGGTGGAGGCCAAACTTTGTCCCAAGTGACAGAGTGGCCTCCTGCAATGAGTGAGGGTCTCCCCCACCCCCACCTGTCAAATGGACCTTTGCAGCTGCCACAGGCTGACAGCTGCAACACGTCCATTTGAACTGGGAGTGTTTCCCCCAGTGTGGGAAACAGTCTCAGCTGTTTGTAAAATCCCACCCCTCCTCACATATTCCCTTAATCAGGTCTGTTAACGACCTGAAATACCAGAATAAATACTGTCAAGTGGCACCCCGCTGGCTTTAATTGCCTGCAGGTGTTCCACATGCGGGGGCTGTGCGCGCACGTCAGCGCGTCTGTGGGGAACCCGGAAGTGGGCGGGTTGGAGCCGGGCTCCCGACCCGCTCCGGGATTCCCCGATTTTCGGAGCCCCCTGCCAGGAACGCACCCGATAGCGGGTGCTAATATCAAGCCCGGTACAAAAGCAAGTAAGTTATGATGAACCTTTATAAAACACTGGTTCGGCCACAACTGGATTATTGTGTCAAATTCTGGACACCGCACTTTAGGAAGGATGTGAAGACCTTGGAGAGAGTGCAGGAGAGATTTACTAGAATGGTTCCAGGGATGAAGGACTACAGTTACGTGGATAGACTGGAGAAGCTGGGGTTGTTCTCCTTCGAACAGAGAAGGTTGAATGGAGATTTGAGAGACGTATTCAAAATCATGAAGGGTCTAGACAGTGTAGATAGTGAGAAACTGTTCCCATTGGCAGAAGGATCAAGAACCAGTGGACGCAGATTTAAGGTGACTGGCAAAAGAACCAAAGGTGACATGAGGGAAAACACTTTTATGCAGTGAGTGGTTATGATCTGGAATGCACTGCCTGAGGGGATGGTGGAGGCAGATTCAATTGTAGCCTTCAAAAGGGAATTGGATAAGTACTTGAAGGGAAAAAATTTGCAGGGCTACGGGGAAAGGGTGGGGGAGTGGGACTAGCTGGATTGCTCTTGCAGAGAAATGGCACGGGTTCAACAGGCTGAATGGTCTCCTGTGCTGTAACCATTCTATGACTCTATGCTTCTAACTGCAACAGGAAGAAATGTTAGTTGATGTAGCAAGTCTTGGAGTTATTGAATTGGGCACAAACAGCCAAGTCACCGATTTCTCACAACCCATTGCAACCTCCAGCAACCTCTGATCAATAATTACTGAAGACGTGGAAGTATAACATTGTGTGACACTCCCATTTTGTGACCAGGGTGAATATGTGAAGAGTTCAGGCTGCGACTCACAGCAAGAGGATTGGTGAAGGGATAGCTGCTTTGATCCTCCCTGACATGAAACAAACCAAATGAAGGTGGGAAGGAGTGTTTTTTTCTCTCCATCCAAATGATTTGTAATGAAGGGATAGTCAGTTAACCTCATGTCACACACTCAGCTTTCATATTTAACACAATCTTCCCTCCCAGACTCGGATAGAGTGCTAATGTGTGGTTGGGACCAAAACAGTTTATTGAGCAGTAGTAATCTTGGTCTAGCAGCCAGCAATTTGCTTCCACAATGCGCATCATACTACTCTGCAGGCAATTTATACCCACACGATTCTACTCATGGTTTAACAGAATATTGATACACTTTCTCAGCCTCCAACCAGCTTGTCTGCAACACAGACAGAAGGATAAAGCTGGCACAGTGCCAGATAGGAGCAGCTCCTCACTCCATCCCCCAATAGAAAGCACACCTATCTCTCTACCAAAAGTGAGGCTGCACCGGGAGCTCTTTCTCGAGGAGTTAGCCAATAATCAGTAACTGCTTTCAATGGGAATCGGTTCCACACATCCACAACTTTGTGTGGGAAAAACTCCACTACTGACCAGTCTTTCTTGAGGCTTGTTAATCTTCAACCTGTGCCATCTAGCTTTGCACTCGCAGCCTTGACCAGTCCCGTTGATACTAAATTGTACATCTGATTGCTTTCTACCATTTGCTTTACATAGAATTTACAGCACAGAAATATTTAAGGGAAAGCTAGATAAGTAGATGAGGGAAAAAGGGATAGAAGGTTATGCTGATAGGGTGAGATGAAGAAAGGTGGGAGGAGGCTCGTGTGGAGCATAAACAGCAGCATAGACCTGTTGGGCCGAATTTCTGCAGACAAACTTAGTAACTATTTTTTGTTGAATGAGAAATTAATTTAGGTGATTCCAGCAAACTTTTGACTCGCAAGGGGCAGATTTCCACCTCCCCCCCCCCCCCCACCACCCCCCACTCATACATTGTCCTTTATAATGTGTCTACAATTTTATTATACATAGCACACCGTGCAAATCTTTCCCTTGGAGGGTTTACTTTCCTCTGCTGGCACAGCGGGTAACACTATTTTAACAAGATGTTGATGACTGCATTAAAACGGTACACCGAGGAACTTAATGTGCATCTGTTGATTGGAGCACTATGAGAGGAAATTAAACACACAACTAGTAAGTAGTCAACTAAAACTGTGCAGCACCGAGCACTTGTAGGTTTCCTGCTGCTTGGGAAGCTAAGACCACCCTAAGCGTTAGGACATTGGATTGAAGACTATCTGGAGATAATTGGGAAGAATCCCTGCCCCCAGAGAGAGCTCTACCCCTCCAGGTTCTATTAGTGAGCCAGGCCAGCTGTCAATCATCAAGTTGACCCTGGAGTGTTGTGGTATCAGATTATCAAATCAGCTGCAGAGGGTTGTCTTAGTTCTGAATTCTCACTGCCACGCATGTCAACTTGGAAACACCTTGATCCCAAAGAGACCCTCTTTACTTGCTCTCTTACTACCCCCAAGACAGACAGTCACTAACTATAGTGTGACCTTTTCATATACTAGTCTAAAAATATGGGAATTACTTTAATATTAATGAGATGCAATATCTCACTGGGTTACGCCAGTCAGATAAAATTAAGATTTCCTTTTTCTCCTTAAAGAATTAGATGTATTTCAAAGACCCTTGGTTACTTGGGAAAATTACTAGCTGGGAATACAACCAATCCCTGAGATGTTATAGTTTCATCGGAATTCTCTTCATTAGTCAAAGAAAGTGTTTGTGGGAGATAGGTGTTGCCTGTATACCCAAAATTCACCATGTAGAAGACTTTCCCAACATACTTGAAACATGACAGGTGTGGGTGGGATGTTAGCAATTATAGGTGAACAAAAGCACGTACAAGGACTTTATTTAATAATCAGGGGCACAGTGAGTTTGAAAAAAAGGATCTTCCTATACTCTATTTAGATTTTCCCCTGCAACAATTATTTCTGATTGGACGCCCACTGTAGTGCTTCTTAACTACTGTTTTAATGGTTGATTAAATAAAAACATTGGTTCGCCCACATGGAGATCAACATCTCAATGTGGCTGTTGTCACATAAAATGCAAAAATTTGCAAGTCACAGTAGCAGAACAACATTCCGGAAATGAGAGAAAATTAACGAGAGAGAAAAAAATAATTTTGAACTTGCCTCCCTAATTATACCCTCCTCGCTCCAAGAATACATTGCCCCTCTTGACTGACTTGTCAGCCAGTCAGCACCTCCTCATGATTAGCCTTTTAGTTTGTCAACAGTGCATCACCATAGTGAAGGAGAAGGGAGTCATTTCCAGAAGCAGCAAAGCAAATTAGCTTAAGACAGTGGGCCATCTACTAATCCTACCCTTAGACACCTTCCTAACCTGCAACCAAAGCTTGTAAAATGGTAATAATTCTAACTTTTGAAAGAATAATTGCCCCATCAATGCTGCTGACTGGAACATCTTGGCCCCAACACAATTAAATTGTGTTATTGCTAATTCAGAATCTATACAGATTACCAAGGGTTGAGAAAATAAGGGACATCATGTTAATTAAGGAAAATGTGAGGTGATGCCTCTTAACTGATACTGCCCAGTAGTAGAGGATGAAGATTGTCCCTAAGTGAATGCTGAGAGGAATTGTGTCCTTGGGCATTCAGATTGCTGCTTCCTTTCCCTTTCCCATTGTTAAATTCCATGCCATTGTTCAGTTGGTAATGATCTGAGAGTAATCCTGTCAGATCAGGGAGGCTTCACCTGATTCTTCATGGCAGAGTGGAAACCATTAAAAATTCAAAGTTCTCTTTCCCTTCATATCCTCATGGATATTCAGGACAATCCATCAGGCATTTGGAAAATTGTCACTGAAACTTCATTCAAAGAATTTAATGTGAAAAATGAGGATAAATCATTCTAATCAGGGATACTCGATATTTCTGTGTACTGTACTCATCTTTTCTGTACACTAGTAGAAAGCACTGGGTGCAGGGTACCTGGTGCTTGGACTATGGCTTTTACATGGATAATCTCAGTACTTTGGCATTTGCAATGTTGACATCTCTGAGGTACCCCTTTCATTTTTACACTTGTATCTCCTTTTCTTCATCTGCAAAGACAGCACCCAATCTGCTCCTGGGCTCCTGTCAATGCCCTATAACTGGTCATGAGGAAATATCAGAGAGTTTCCAGGCCTCGCTCCCCCTTCAATTTCCCTTCTTCCATACTGGGAGACACTGTCAACTCCACGTTGCACCTGCAGCAACAACAATAACTTGCATATAGCACCTTGAACATAGTAAAATGTCCCAAGTTGCTTCACAGGAGTGTTATCAAACCAAATTTGATACCAAGGCACATAAGGAGATATTAGGACAGGTGACCACAAACTTGGTCAAAGAGGTAGGTTTTAAGGAGTGTCTTAAAGGAGGAGGGAGAGGCAGAGTGGCAGAGAGGTTTAGGGAGGGCAATTCCTGATCTTAGGGCCTAGGCAGCGGAAGGCACCTACTCCACTCAATGCAGCTCGGATCAAGATCTGGATGGGGCTGCTTCTAGGCACTGACAATTAGCATGAACCTACTTTGCCTGTCACTGGAGAGAGCAAACACATCAACAGCTGCTGTGGAATGAAATGCACCCGGCATCATTGAAAGGAATGAAAGGGAAAAAAAAAATCGACATTAGCAAACCCAGAAAATGCATTCTTGTAGCACAGCCCCTGAAACAAATAAACTTGATTTAACATCATCCCAACTCAATCAATCACAGAAATGTCCCATTCCCACTCAGATTTGTATACATTTCCATAAGATATTCATTTAAAATCATTTGCGTGGTGAAGTGCTTATATTAGTTTTATATTAAATACAACCTGGATAAGTTTGAATATTTATAGATTTTGACTTGTTTACCAAAGTGAGTCTTTTGCCATGTTGATAAAACTGCATCGAGGTAGAATGGTCTTTATGGGAAAATTGGCTTAGTGAAACCCCAGTGCATCTAATTCTGAATACAGATTTCATGCATTCATCAGTGAGACTGTTATTTCTATTCATTGAAAGCTATTTAGAATTTATATGAATTTATGTTATTTGTTGAGAACTGTCACCATCATGCCAGCGTGAGTGGTGACACTGCCAACTTTGACGCTCTGTGCCACCTGTGCTAGGATCATTCACGTAGAAACTAATGTATTTAATGAAGGAGTTAGAGAGCGAGAGGTCAAGTTGGGTATGAGGAGCTTGGTTTAGGTCAGACTTCACTCTGTTTTCCGTAACCATTAGACTTAGTTCTCCTATGTGCAGTGGAAGACTACAGGTGACATTCCAACCATCATGGTTTTCCCATAACATTCCAGATTTCTACAGCCACTTCCCTTGGCTGTATCCAGAACATCAGATTTCTTCTGAGGTGGCATCGCATGTTGCAAAAAATGCCAGGTGAGTAAATGCATAGTCCATTGTGTAACAGAGCCATACAGACCAGAAAAGTATCCCGGGTCCATCCCTGATCTGCACTTGGCTGCTGATCTCTGCCGGGGTGATGGTAGGCATACTTCAACTGGCCTTAATACTGTTGGAAGATAGAAAAAAATCAGCCTGCTCATGATTGCTATCCAGTGATCCCTATTAGAAAGTTCTCATGTATGGATGGCAGCTAAGGACAGGATTAGGATCAGATGCCCCCCAAAAGTCAAATAGCCTGTGGATAGTTACTGTGCACAAATGAAGAATGCCCAATTGATCAAAATATTGGTGATCATGGAACTATAACCCAATAAGTGCCTTCAGGAGAGTAAGAGAGGACGTTGAGAAGAAAAATCTAAAGTGGCCCTTTGCCTAAATGGTTTTTTACAGAAGGAGCTTGTAATTTATCCCTAAGGTTACAAATTATGACCTGGTCTGGTTCAGTTTTGGTCTGTTTCATAGTGCAGTCTTACTGAAGCCCATTAACTGGGTGGCACTGCTTCTAGATATTGTATTTGGCTGTAAAATTGGCTCTGGTTGCCTAATGTTTAAAATGGTCACACTTCCACATCTGGTTCTTTCAAATAGTGCAGTTTAAGACGCACAACATTATAGTAATTTTAATTATGATTTGATTTTAATTCTGAAATAATTTTAGTTTGCAAGATTTATTTATTTTTTATTAACAATGATTTCAGTAATCGCTAGTTAATACAAATCACACTGTTTTAAACCCTATTAGTTCACTACATTGTAAAGTAAAATTGAAATTATTTGCAAATATACATGTAACCAATTATAAAAATATACAAATACTAAATGCTGCACTCTGGCTTTGTTTATCCACAGATTGGAAACCAGATTTTCAGCGTGTTTATTGGTGTCCATGGTTTTATACTTCAGTCAAGCTCTCTGTTCTCAATTAGAACCTGCCGAACTCCTACACTCCCATTATTCTTTAATTAGAAATGAATACTGAGAAAATAAAGGTTCAGTTCAAAAAAACAGTGGAATGAAAGCACATGTAGAATAAAGTGGAATAGGTGAAAGAAAGCGGCAAATATGAGAGATAAAATGAAAGAAATCTATGTATATCTTATTAAAAATTTTGGGCTATAAATTGGGCCACGTTGTGCCTGTTTTGTAGGCACTATGCGGCCTCCTAAGGACCCAAAATGGCGTCCAGAATGCACGTGCACACTTCTAGCGTGACGTGCGCCGGATGCCATCTTGGTAAAGGCGTTTGCACACGCACAGATGACGAACGCCGGCACCATGTAAAGTAGGGAGAATATGCGGTAGATCAGTGTGCAAAGCTGATTTAAAGGGACAGATGCGATTTTGGAACTCAACGCTCCAGCTAACGCACTGTCTTAACCTCGCACAGCTGAACAGGGCGTAAACAGCATGGAGCACCCTCCACCAGTGCTATTTAAAGGGATCATGCAGGATTTACAGGTTAGTTGCTGGATTATTGCTTCTGGCTGCTGATGCATTTGTACCTGTTTTTGAAGGTCTCCGATACTTGAATACATGGACTAGTGGACATAGCCTAAAAATTAGAGCCAGAACTTGCAGGAGTGAAGTTAGGAAACACTTCTATATGCAAAGCGTGGTAGAAGTTTGGAACACTCTTCTGCAAATGGCAGTTGATGCTAGCTCAATTGTTAATTTTAAATCTGTGATTGATAAATTTTTGTTAACCAAAGGTATTAAGGGATATGGGACTAAGGAGGGTATATGGAGTTAGGTCACAGGTCAACCATGATCTGATGAATGGCGGAACAGGCTCAAGGAGCTAAATGGCCTAGTCCCGTTCCTATCTTCCTATGTTCCTATAATAAAGTTTCAATACTCTACAGGGAGTGGGCTGGCTAACTGACAGATAACAGGAAGGGCACTGGTGGAGTGACAGGGGTGGGACAGGAATGCTGTCATCCTGAGAGAGGACAGCAGGTTCATGTTCCATGGAGCCACTGCCACTTGCTGCCTCCTGTTATGCGCCACCTTCTCCTGCAAGAACGTGGGACATGTGTCGATTAATGTTCTGCAAGATGTTTGGGTGATGTGCCTGTCATGTTTGAATAGCTGTCAGTGTCCGTGACCTGTGAGTTGTGGGTGTGCGGCTTGCAACAGGGGTAATGTGCGAGGTTGAGAGGAAGCATCTGATTGGAAGAGTTGAGTACCGATTGAAAGAGTTTGTTGGTGATTGGGGGGTGTAGTGCGTGAAGCAGTGGATGCGGCTAATGGTGCAGTTGGTAGGAGACATCACTTGACAGTTGACCTCACTTTGACCACTCATGTCAAAGCATTGAACTTCTTCCTGCACTGCAGCCATGTTCGTGGTGCTGTGCACCTGGCATTGACTTTGTCCCCTACTGCCTCCCACTGCCTCGGGAGCATGTGTCCAGAGGGCCTCTTGTCCCCCTGCGGATATTGGGCGCCCCTCCTTCTGTCCACCTCTTGCACCAAGGCCTCTAGTACATCATCAGAGAACCTTGGTACATGCTCTCTCGCAGGCCTTATACAAACTCAGATCGGTAGATTGGTGAGGTCTGGCGTGCAGATTGGAGGATGTGGGATTTAGTAGTGCACAACCTTTATTCAATGTTTTAAAATAACTCAACAGTTTGTAAACAAAGGGATGGGAACTGCATCTGTGTTTTATGTGTGCGATGTCTGATCTCCGTGCGGACCCATATATTATATTTTGCAAGTAAGAGGTGCAGGCTTCCTTTAAGTGGTGCTAGCCACTTGCGCTATCAGGACCCCTGCTGGTGAGCAGCCACTCAACAGCGCAGCTAGAGTTGGCTGCTCGCAGCTATCAGGTAAATCACCAGACAGCACGAATGTTACCTGCTGCCTGCATCTCAACGATCGGGTGCGGGTTTACAGCGCGCCACGACCCCCACGCCCAGTTTCAGGGGTTATCCAATGTGACCCCCGCTATGTCTGTGCACAGTTCCCGCTTGCACTTCATATTTTCACTTTTTTGTCACAATTTTTGTGTCAGCCTTATCCCGTTATATATTCCTATGTTCACATTTATGATGGGTTTTGCCTCGCTAATCTTCTCTCAATTATTGAGCTATTGGATGGCAGTGAGGGGAATTTCCATGTGGGTCCTCCCTAACTTCCCCCATAACTTTGGTAGAAGATGGAGGAAACCCAGCAGAAACGGCATGAACAGCCACTGCCTCGGTGTTGTCAGACTGCTTGTCTGATATATAGTTGTAGATGAGCCGGAATTTCCTCCAGTTAAACATTGGGGAGACTGAAGCCATCATCTTCAGCCCCAGCCACAAACTCTGTATCCACGCCACCAATTCTATCCTCTTCCTTGGCCATTATCTCAGGGTGAACCAAACTCTTTGCAATTTCAGCATCCTGTTTATATGAATAAGACATGACCGGCAAAATCATCAGCATATGAAAAGGATGACCGGAAGAAACATCTGTTCCATTAAGGCCAACCCTTCTGGACATGGTGCAGCCACGTAGACCATTGACTTGTTATGATCTGGAATTCACTACCTGAAAGAGTGGTGGAAGCAGATCCAATAGTAACCTTCAAAAGGAAATTGGATATATACTTGAAAAGGAAAAATTTGCAGGGCTATGGGGAAAGAGCAGGGACTAATTGGATAGCTCTTTCAAAGAGCCGGCACAGGCATGGTAGGCCGAATGGCCTCCTACTGTGCTGTAAAATTCTATGATTCTACGACTTCCCCATCAAGCAATCTCCTGTGGGAGGCAAAATAATACAGGGAGGAAAAAAGCTGAGGCTAACTTAGGAAAAACTCTGGGAAATCGCTCTCCGACTCCCTAAAGCAATTAGACAAAGTTCCAGGTGGCTGCAATAACCCTTTGATGTCAACCTTGGATCAGTGGTAGCCTCCCAGTCAGGAGGTTGTGGGTGCAGACTCCACTGCAGTGATTTGAGCATGTAATTTAGGTGACACTCCAGTGCAGGAATGAGGGAGTGTTGCACTGTCAGTGGTCCTGCCTTTCAGATGAGACATTGAACTGAAGCTCTGTCTGCCCTCTCAGGTGTACTTAAAAGAGTCCATGGCAGGAGAACCGGTGTCCAGGACAATATTTATGTCTCAACCAACATCACTTACACAGATTATCTGATGTGGAGATGCCGGTGATGGACTGGGGTTGACAATTGTAAACAATTTTACAACACCAAGTTATAGTCCAAGATATGAGATAAATGACCAGATTATCTGGTCATTTATCTCATTGCTATTTGTGGGACCGTGCTGAGTAAAATTTGGCTGCAACGTTTCTCTATGTTAAAACAGTGACTACATACTACATATCAAATGTACTTCATTGGTTGTGAAATCCTTTGAGACATCCTGAGGACGAGAAAGTTTACTTATAAATGCAAGTTGTTTCTTTTTTACTTAACCCATCAATCCTTCTAATCCCAGTTAACCCACAACTTACCCTCCATAACTGGTAATGTCCTACTGTCTCAGGAACTTGACCAGCTCCTTTTTGAAGGGCTGAAGGGAATCTGTACTCATTTTATCTTTACCAGAGGGTGATGTCTCTCTGACAAGAATGTATGGGATGCCCTCTAGTTCTTCTTGGAGTCTGTCCTGATAACTAAAAGTCCTAGGGCTAAGTATAATTTTGGTCAAGCTCCTCCGTACCTTCTCCAGCATTTTGATAACAATACTGAACACAATTTTCTAAGTATGGCCATTATAAATATAAAAGTGCTTTGCAATGGAACACATCACATTTTGCAGCAACCCCCTCGAATGAAATGCCAATCAGTGCCAAATTAGGGCATTTTTGAGTTGTGGACTTGTGCCTATTATTAACTGGATTGAAAATGCCCCCAAATTAATTTATCTTAGGACTTTACAGCCAAGTGAGAGAGGAGGTTTTCATCCCATGAGTCTAGGCTGCATTGACGCAGAGACTCCAGTAAGGGACTGATAGAGTTTTAGCCTGTTACCACGCCCAACTTTGCTAAACCACATGCTCTGTCCTTCATTATTGTGTTCTTTAATGGCTTGCAAATACAGCCATGTACATAGGTTCCAGTGAAGGTAAACTGAGGACCAGTCAGGACAGAACAACAAATATCTAGGAATTCATATTTGATGGACCATGAACTTCACTGGACTGAACACAACATGATGTCCTGCAGTCACCAGCATCCTGCAAAGTCTCTCCTAATCATGGGGGGGGGGGTGTAATGGGGGGATAAGAACACAGAGGCTGCTCTTTTCTAAATGATCCATTGCCAAAAAGATAATTGAATTTAAGCTTCAACCTCATGTGATGGAGAGAAAGAGAGCCAAAGACGTTATAATCTATGAGTTGCTAAAAATTCATCTGCCACCAGACCACAGTAATGATGTGTTGGTACAGACCTGAATTAACCTCCACAAAATGAAACAAAGGACCTCAAAAATGAAGAATGAAACAAAAAGCCGTATCACATCATGGCAGCTACTTTAGAAACAATTAGACTGCAGGGTTATTGTACCCAATTTGTCAGCTAAATGTACATTGAGCATTGACTGCAAACTGTGACTGTGATGGTGTTGAAACAGAGAAAAAAGGAAAGCAGTGAATATTTAGCACAGGTATGAGGGGAGACTGGAAGGGACCACTCACTGTGCCATGGAGTGCTGGCACATGTTTCCAGCTCCTATTGTTTGTCGAATTCAAAATCAGACAGGAGTCTGGAGAGAGGACAGAGCTTATCAGCCTTTTAATATGCAAAATATTTTTGACACACAGCAACAAACTGCACATTCAAAACAATCAGGATTCTTTAAAAAAAAGTAGAAATTGAGCAAAAAATTGGCTTCATTGAATGGTCGGGGAGGAGTGCAACAACTCTTTCACTGTGAATGATGCAATTCTGCCAGTGATGAGCAGACCAAATAACACGTTGACTTGCACATGCAGTCATACCCACCACTGCGTGCGGAACAATTTTTTAAAATGCATTTGAAAACTAGACTTTGCTGTCAGGTTTTCAGGTGGCCAGCACAAAACTGGACTGTCTGGCTCAAAACTGGATGGATGATATTTCATACTCACAATCCCCGCAAGTAGAAAGGGAAGATCAGAATGCGAGTCACTCCAGGGCACTCTAGCAGACTCCTTACCACCTGGTGGCAGGGTGGTATTAGGTGAAGGTCTGGCACAAGGTGCCATGGCTGTCATCTTGGCTTCAGATAAAGTGCGGCAAAGGGGCAACCAAAAAAAATTAAGACTTGCATTTGTATAGCGCCTTTTACAACCTCACGACATCCCAAAGCGCTTTTCAGCCAATGGAGTACTTTTTGAATTGTAGTCACTGTTATAATGTAGGAAGAAAGGAGGTATTAGACTCTACGCCATTCCTCAGCTAGCGAAAACACATGGCGAATAGGCCTTTTTTATACTTTCCTATAAAGAATTTATCAACAATTCACAAGGTTTACTAAAAAAATAAGTTGGATGAGGTTTTTTTTTATTATTCACAGCTATATCTTCCAGCAAAGTTAGTTTGGAATATGCAGCATGAATGCATACTGGCCCTTTTAGTGTAGGATGCACAGTCAGCCAACGCACACTCTTAAGCTTTTCACTTGGTGCCCTACTTAAATTACTATGGGCTGTGACAAATACGAAAACAAAATTAGCCAAACACCACAAGCAAAAGAGGCTCTGTTTTGTAACAGTCAGCCTGTTCTCAGTGGTCATGCTCTCTCAGTGCTTGAGATCACCTTCCTTTGGAAAACCACTGTAATTACCTGAAAACCATGCTGGGTACAAATATAAACTGTACTGTTTGATCCTGAAAGCAGAACAGCAGGGAATAACATCTTTCTAGGAGGTTGGTTGAACTTGTTGACCTCTTGAGGATGACTTTACAAGGCAACAGCCTGTTTACCGAAACCATTTTCTCATTGTCTGCTGTTGCTCTGACTATCTTACCTTTAATAAATTGAAGTATGAGAGAAACACTATATCAATAGAATTCAATCCTTTATTTGGAAGAAAGGTCAGAAAATAATTATACGTTGCCATATCTCTGGCACCTAAGGTTCATTACCCAACAACTGCTGAAAGACGTGCCTACTTAGAGCCAGGTATCAGTGATCTTTTTTGGATCCAGTGGATGTCTGACATATGTAGAAGCCCAGTAACATATTTAAGAGTTTCCAAAGCAAGTTATTGAGAAATTTACAGATAGGGCTTCTGTTTGCCTGATGTAGAGAGCACACTCTCTCCCCGCTTATCAAAATCCAGAAAGCTTTGGTGCAAGTTGGCAGACCTTAGACTTAAGGAGACCTAAGTATGCGCCGTGGTACTGCTGGAGTTTAACCAGCCAAAACTGCACAGCCTCTCACTACAGATTATGATTATGTTTTCATCTGCTTGTCCAGTCAAGACCACCCTACATGTTGGGGCGTCAGCTTGCAGGGTTATCTGGAGCTGATGAGGAAGAATTCCAGCACCCTGGAAAGCTCTACCTTCCCAGGTTCCATTTGTGAGCTAGACTTGCTGGTCAACCATTAACAGGTGTAACCTGCCTGGCTGAGCTTTCAGATTACTGAGTTGGCCATAGAGTGTTGGCTTGGTTCCAAATCTTCATTATCAGATATGTCATGTCGTGATGGGTTTCCTTCCCCACCCAGTGACATTGTCCAAATTTTTCAGATCTGCACTCCACAGATATTAATATAACAAAACGCCTTTTGTGTGGTAGTAGCAACTATAGACGCCTCAGGGTAGAAATTCCAAAAGTCCCACCCTGCCACCAGAAGTGTGCCTGCCGCCACCCCCCTCCGCCCCCACCACTGTGCTGAAATTTCTGGATGAGTCCAGGAAGGGCAGAAACCGACCCAGAAAATGCTAATTTCCTGTTAAAAATGGAGTGCAATATTTATGTTCTTGCCACTGTTCCTGCACAAATATATATGAGTCAGATAGGATCATTCCTTGAAGTGAATCTGGAATTAACTCCAAATTTACCAGAAAAAAGAAGAAAATGGGGAGCTGTCCCATTACATTTTGAAAAGGAAGATGAAGATTTTTGAGGGCTGATTTTCTAAGTTTATGCTAATGCCTGAGGGTCTCATCTGGTTGACGTACATTTTAGAGAATCTTTGGCACAATGCCCACAATTTTCCATCCATTAAAACGAATGGGTGGAAGATCACAGGTGGCACGCTGGTGAGTTTTTGAATTCTTTTATTCATTCTTGGAATGTAGGTGTCGCTGGTAAGGCCGGCATTTATTGCCCATCTCTAGTTGCACTTGAGATAGCGGTGGTGGGCCTTCTTCTTGAACCGCTGCTGTCTGTGCTTTGAAGGTGCTCCCAAAATGCTGTTTAGTAGGGAGTTTCAGGACTCTGCGATGAAAGATATGCATAGCCAGTGGGCAAGACCCACGGCCACTAGTGTAAACTCAGAAATTTGTCCCCTTGGTGTACAGGGTTAAGATCCATCCTTCAGGTGAAATGTTAAATGACAGTCCTGCCCATCTGTTCATGTGAACGTTAAAGCTCTAGTGGGAAGATAGTGGGGTTGGTGTTATGGAAGGATGACATCAAATCGGCCAAAATGCCATTGCCATCCGAAGTCATCTTGTGAGATGTGAAGATGCTCTGCTGGGAGCAAGAGACGTCCTCTGGCATTTTTTAAAAATTTCTTTCCTCTTCACTGTATTTAGGAATTGTAATATAAACAGACCTTTCACTTGTCACAACTTGGCCTTGGTGTTTTACTCTTTGTCAAGATCTAACACGGAAACATGAGGTCAGCTTTCTGATGCAAGGACATTCGCGCCAGACACGTGCCAGGCAATGACCATCTCCAATAAAAGAGAGTCTAACCACCTCCCCTTGACATTCAACGCCATTACCATCGTTGAATACCCCACCATTAACATCCTGGGGGTCACCATTGACCAGAAACTTAACTGGACCAGCCACATAAGTACCATGGCTACAAGAGCAGGTCAGAGGCTGGGTATTCTGCGACATGTGTCTCACCTCACCAAAGCCTTTCCACCATCTACAAGGCACAAATCAGGAGTGTGATGGAATACTCTCCACTTGCCTGGATGAGTGCAACTCCAACAACACTTAAGAAGCTCGACACCATACAAGACAAAGCAGCCCACTTGATTGGTACCCCAACCACCACCCTAAACATTCACTCCCTTCACTACCAGTGCACCATGGCTGCAGTGTGTACCATCTACAGGATGCACTGCAGCAACTTGCCAAGGCTTCTTTGACAGCACCTCCCAAACCCGTGACCTCTACCACCTAGAAGGACAAGGGCAGCAGGCACATGGGAACAACACCACCTGCACGTTCCCCTCCAAGTCACACACCATCCCGACTTGGAAATATATCGCCTTTCCTTCATCATCGCTGGGTCAAAATCTTGGAACTCCCCACCTAACAGCACTGTGGGAGAACCTTCACCACACGGACTGCAGCGGTTCGAGAAGGCGGCTCACCACCACCTTCTCTAGGGCAATTAGGGATGGGCCATAAATGCTGGCCTCGCCAGCGATGCCCACATCCCATGAATGAATAAAAAAAAAGGCTGGGAATGTACTCAATTGTTAATCAATATGTCCATTATATTGATTACTCCCAATCTTGACTAAGTCAAAGGATCGTGTGCTGATGTTCCAGCTGCTCGATTTAGTGAAACACTTAAACTTAATTATACCAGAGACATTAAAATCCAGCAAAAGATGACCAAGTAATTGATAAAGAGGGAGAAAATAGAATATGAGAGTAAACTAGCGAGAAATAGGAAAACAGATTGGAAGAGCTTCTACAAGTATGTAAAAGGAAAGAGATTAGTGAAAGTAAACATTGGTCCCTTAGAGACAGAGACAGGAGAAATTATGATGGGGAATAAGGAATTGGCAGAGTCGTTAAGCAAATATTTTGTATCTGTCTTCACAGTAGATGACACAAAAAAATATCAGAAATAGCGGGGAACCAAGGATCTAATAAGAGTGAGGAACATAAAATAATTAATATTAGTAAAGAAAAAGTACTGGAGAAAATAATGAGAATAAACGCCAACAAATCTGGCCTACATCCAAGGGTTTTAAAAGAGGTGGCTGCAGAAATAGTGGATGCATTGGTTTTGATCTTCCAGAATTCCCTAGATTCTAGAATGGTCCCCATGGATTGGAAGGTAGCAAATGTAATCTTGTTATTCAAGAAAGAAGAGAGAGAGAAAACAGAGAACTGTAGGCCAGTTAGTCTGACATCAGTATGAGGGAAAATGCTAGAATCTGTTATTAAGGAAGTGGTAACAGGGTACTTAAAAAATCATAATATGATTAGGCAGAGTCAACACGTTTTTATAAAAGGGAAACTGTTTTTGAAGGTGTAACTAGCAAGGTAGATAAAGGGGAACCAGTGGATGTAGTATATTTGGATTTTCAAAAGGCATTCGATAAGGTGCCACACAAGAGGTTGTTACACAAGATTAGGGCTCATGGGATTGGGGGTAATATATTAGCATGGATTGAGGATTGGTTGACGGACAGAAAACAGAGAGTATTTTTGTTTGCATTTTCGTTTGGCAGGTTGTAACTAGTGGGGTGCCGCAAGGATCAGTGCTTGGGCCTCAGCTATTTACAATCTATATCAATGACTTGGATGAGGGGACCGAGTGTAATGTATCCAAATCTTCTGATGATACAAAGCTAGGTGGGAAAGTAAGTTGTGAGGAGGACACAAAGAGGCTGCAAAAGGAGATAGGTTAAGTGAGTGGGCGAGAAGGTGGCAGATGGAGTATAATGTGGAGAAATGTGAAATTATCCACTTTGGTAGGAATAATAAAAAAGCAGAATGTTTTTTAAAAGGTGAGAAACTAGTAAATGTTGGTATACAAAGGGATTTGGGTGTCCTTGTGCATGAATCACAGAAAGTTAACATACAGGTACGGCAAGAAATTAAGAAAGCAAATGGTATGTTGGTATAAGAGTAATGAGGTTTGCTGCAATTATATTGGCAAGACAAACCCACCAGAGGTGGCGGTACAGTGATATACAGTCAGGAGGGAGTGGCCCTGGGAGTCCTCAACATTGACTCTGGACCTCATGAATTCTTATGGCATCAGGTCAAACATGGGCAAGGAAACCTCCTGCTGATTACCACCTACCACCCTCCCTCAGGTGATGAATCTGTCCTCCTCCATGTTGAGCACCACTTGGAGGAAGCACTGAGGGCAACAAGGGCACAGAATGTACTCTGGGTGGGGGACTTCAATGTCCATATCAAGAGTGGCTCAGTAGCACCACTACTGACCGAGCTGGCCGAGTCCTGAAGGACATAGCTGCCAGACTGGGCCTGCAGCAGGTGGTGAGCAAACCAACACGAGGAAACAACCTACTTGACCTCATCCTCACCAATCTACCTGTCGCAGATTCATCTGTCCATGACAATATTGGTAGGAGTGACCACCGCACAGTCCTTGTGGAGACGAAGTCCCGTCTTCACACTGAGGACACCATCCAACATGTTGTGTGGCACTATCAACGTGCTAAATGGGATAGATTCAGAAAAGATCAAACAGCTCAAAACTGGGCCCCATGAGGCGCTGTGAGCCATCAACAGTGGCAGAATTGCATTCCAGCACAATCTGTAACCTCATGGCCCGGCATATTCCTCACTCTGCCATTACCAACAAGCCAGAAGATCAACCCTAGTTCAATGAGGAGTTTAGAAGAGCATGCCAGGAGCAGTACCAGGCATACCTAAAAATTAGGTCCCAACCTGGTGAAGCAACAACACAGGCTACATGCATGCTAAACAGCGGAAGCAACATGCTATAGACAGAGCTAAGCGATTCCACAACCAACGGATCAGATCAAAGCTCTGCAGTCCTGCCAAATCCAGTCGTGAATGGTGGTAGACAGTTAAACAACTAATGGGAGGAGGAGGATCTGTAAACATCCCCATCCTCAATGATGGCGGAGTCCAGCACGTGAGTGCAAAAGACAAGGCTGAAGCATTTGCAACCATCTTCAGCCAGAAGTGCCGAGTGGATGATTAATCTCGGTCTCCTCCAAATAGCCCCATCATCACAGAAGCCAGTCTTCAGACATTTTGATTTGCTCCATGTGATATCAAGAAATGACTGAGAACATTGGATACAGCGAAGGCAATGGGCCCCGCCAACATCCCAGCTGTAGTACTGAAGACTTGTGCTCCAGAACTAGCTGCGCCTCTAGCCAAACTGTTCTAGTACAGCTACAACACTGGCATCTACCCGACAATGTGGAAAATTGCCCAGGTATGTCCTGTCAACAAAAAGCAGGACAAATCCAATCCGGCCAATTACCGCCCCATCAGTCTACTCTCAATCATCAGCAAAGTGATGGAAGGTGTCGTCGACAGTGCTATCAAGCGGCATTTACTCACCAATAACCTGCTCACCAATGCTCAGTTTGGGTTGCGCCAGGACCACTCGGCTCCAGACCTCATTACAGCCATGGTCCAAACATGGACAAAAGAGCTGAGTTCCAGGGGTGAGGTGAGAATGACTGCCCTTGACATCAAGGCAGCATTTGACCAAGTGTGGCACCAAGGAGCCCTAGTAAAATTGAAGTCAATGGGAATCAGGGGAAAAACTCTCCAGCGGCTGGAGTCATACTTAGCACAAAGGAAGATGGTAGTGGTTGTTGGAGGCCAATCATCTCAGCCCCAGGACATTGCTGGAGGAGTTCCTCAGGGCAGTGTCCTAGGCCCAAACATCTTCAGCTGCTTCATCAATGACCATCCCTCCATCATAAGCTCAGAAATGGGGATGTTCACTGACGATTGCACAGTGTTCAGTTCCATTCGCAACTCCTCAGATAATGAAGCAGTCTGTGCCCGCGTGCAACAAGACCTGGACAACATCCAGGCTTGGGCTGATAAGTGACAAGTAACTTTCATGCCAGACAAGTACCAGGCAATGACCATCTCCAACAAGAGAGAGTCCAACCACCTCCCCTTGACATTCAACGGTATTACCATCGCTGAATCCCCCACCATCAACATCCTAGGGGTCACCATTGACCAGAAACTTAACTGGTCCAGCCACATAAATACTGTGGCTACAAGAGCAGGTCAGAGGCTGGGTATTCTGCAGCGAGTGACTCACCTCCTGACTCCCCAAAACCTTTCCACCATCTACAAGGCACAAGTCAGGAGTGTGTTGGAATACTCTCCACTTGCCTGGATGAGTGCAGCTCCAACAACACTCAAGAAGCTCGACACCATCCAGGACAAAACAGCCGGCTTGAGTGGCAACCCATCCACCATCCTAAACATTTACTCCCTTCACCACCGGCGCACCGTGGCTGCAGTGTGTACCATCCACAGGATGCACTGCAGCAACTCACCAAGGCTTCTTCGACAGCACCTCCCAAACCCGCGACCTCTACCACCTAGAAGGACAAGAGCAGCAGGCACATGGGAACAACACCAACTTCACGTTCCCGTCCAAGTCACACACCATCCCGACTTGGAAATATATCGCCGTTCCTGCATCGTCGCTGGGTCAAAATCCTGGAACTCCCTTCCTAACAGCACTGTGGGAGAATCTTCACCACAAGGACTGCAGCAGTTCAAGAAGGCGGCTCACCACCACCTTCTCGAGGGCAATTAGGGATGGGCAATAAATTCTGGCCTTGCCAGCGATGCCCACATCCCATGAACGAATAAAAAAAAATATAGGGCCCTGGTGAGATCGCACCTGGAGTACTGTATGTGGTTTTGGTCTCCTTACCTGAGGAAGGAATTACCTGAGGTAGAAGGATATACTTGCCTTAGAGCGGGAGCAACAAAGGAAAATTTGCCTGCAGCAGCCCTGAGTGTATGCTGCTAGATCACTTGTGGGGGTGGCGGGTGCTACATGAATGTGAGATATTCCTTCTTGGCAAAGGAAAATCTAACATCTTGTCACCAGAACCACCCTTCCTGCCAGCCAACAATGTTATTAGCTATGCAGAATTCTATACTCTACTCTTGCAGGTCAAAGGATGTTGTGGAGAAATTGAAAGTTTTTATTAAATTCAGTACCAGAGCAGTGTATCAATTACTTTCAATGTACCTTTACTGCAAAAAAAATGCATTAATATAGTATCTTAGCACATCAAATTATCTCAGCGCTTACAATGAATTGCTTTTGGAATGCAGTAACAGTTGTTGTCTAGGAAAACATACCAACCATTTTGCAGCAGCACTGAGATGAATGACCAGTTAATTTGTTTTTTGTGCTATCGGTCAAGGGAGAATTGTTGTCCATGACATGAAAGAATTCTGTGTTTTTCTTCAGAGGGAGCCACTGCGTTTTTCACATCCACCTGAACCAGTGCAACAGACTTCCGTTACCTTGGTTTAACATCTCATCTGCAGGATTGCACCTCCAACAATGCAGCACTTCCACCGTACTGCACTGGTGTGTCAGCCTAAATTATACTCCTGGAGTGGGGCCCAAACCCACAACCTTCTAATCCAAAAATCAATGTGTTACAAACTGAGCCAAGCTGAGAATGGTTGATGAGATTTTTTAACACTTGCATTTCTAAGTAAAGTTTAAATCTTGTTTCATTATTCAACCGTTCTGTCTTTATATAACCAACCTACAAGCAAGCGACAATACACAAATATATTTCATAGAGTTTATTAGATAATAGTTAAAGAAAGAAATAGAAGGAAAGAAAGATAGAAATAGAAAGAAAGATAGATAGATAGATAAGGCAGATAGGTAGATGGAAATAATACATTTATATAGTGTCTTTCATGGCATCAGGGCGAGCCAAAGTGCTTCACAGCCAATTAAATACTTTTGAAGTGTAGTCACTGTTGTAATGAAAGGAAATCCATAGTCAAGGTCCCACAAACAGTAATGAGATAATGACCAGATGTTGTTTTAGGTGTTGGTTGAGGGATAAATATTGGCCAGAATACTGGGAGAACTCCCTTACTCTTCTTTGAATAGTGCCATGGGATCTATTAAGTCCACCTGAGAGGGCAGATGGGACCTTGAAATATCCTAACTGAAAGACGGCGCCTCTGACAGTGCATTCCTCTCCCTGGCCATTATTTGAGGCTGAAACGCACTGTTCGAAACCTTGGCGTCCTATTTGACCCTGAGATGAGCTTCCACAAATCCACTCCATCACCAAGACTGCCTACTTCCATCTCCATAACATCGCCCATCGCCGCCCCTGCCTCAGTCGATCTGCTGCTGAAACCCTCCACCATGCCAAGTTGCAAGCCCAACAAGAGAGGGGGCAGTTCTGGATTTAGTTTTAGGAAATGAGGCTGGGCAGGTAGAAGGAGTATCAGTGGGAGAGCATTTTGGTGGTAGTGATCATAATTCAGTTATAAACAATTTTACAACACCAAGTTATAGTCCAACAATTTTATTTGAAATTCACAAGCTTTCGGAGGCTTCCTCCTTCCTCAGGTGAATGTTGTGGAAATGAAATCCTCGAACCCTTCGCATTTATAAATCACAGAACAATACCTGGTGATTACAGATAGTAGTCTTTCCAACTGCCCGTTGCCAAGGCAATCACAGTGTGCAGACAGAGAGTTTTAGTTAGTTTTAGTTAGTTTTCAGTTAGTTTTAGCAAAGTTAAGGAAAAGGACAAAGATAGAACAGGAGTTAAAGTTCTAAATTGGGAAAAGGCCAATTTTGCTAAGCTAAAAAGTGATTTAGCAAAAGTGGACTGGAAACAGCTACTTGAAGGTAAATCAGTGTCAGAGCAGTGGGAGACATTCAGGGGGGATGATTCAAGGGGTGCAGAGTAAACATGTTCCCACAAAGAAAAAGGATGGGGCTGCCAATTCTAGACCCCCCTGGATGTCAAGGAGCATACAGGGTAAGATAAGGCAGAAAAGGAAAGCTTATGTCAGACACCGAGAACTCAATACTGCAGAAAGCCTAGAGGAGTATAGAAAGTGAAGGGGTAAAATTAAAAAGAAAATTAGGAAAGCAAAGAGAGGGCATGAAAAAATATTGGAAAGTAAAATCAAGGAAAACCTAAAAATGTTTTATAAATACATAAAGAGCAAGAGGATAACTAAGGAAAGAGTAGGGCTTATTTGAGACCAAAAAGGTAACCTATGTGTGGAGGCAGAAGATGTGGGTATGGTTCTTAATGAATACTTTGCGTCTGTCTTCTATGTTACCTCGAGACTTGACTATTCAAATGCTCACCTGGCTGGCCTCCCATCTTCCACCCTCCATAAACTCGAGCTCATCCAAAACTCTGCTGCTCGAGTCCTAGCTCGCACCAAGTGCCGTTCACCCATCACCCCTGTGTTCACTGACATACATTGGCTCCAGGTCTGGGAACGCCTCAATTTTAAAAATTTCATCCTTGTTTTCAAATCCCTCCATGGCTTCGCCCCTCCCTATCTCTGTAACCTCCTCCAGCCCTACAACCCTCTGAGATATCTCCAATTCTTGCCTCTTGCGCATCCCCGATTTTAATCTCTCCACCATTGGCGGCCATGTCTTCAGCTGCCTAGGCCCTAAGCTCTGGAATTCCCTCCCTAAACCTCTCCACCTCTCTCTCATGCTTGAAGACACTCCTTAAAACCTACTTCTTTGACCAAGTTTTTGGTCGCCTGTCCTAATATCTTCTTATGTCAAAATGTTGTTTGATAACAGTTCTGTGAACCTTCGGAGGTTTTACTACATTAAAGGCACTATATAAATGCAAGTTGTTGCTGTTGCAGCAATATTTACAGTAGTTGACATATTACGCTCTCTCTTTATATCGCAGAAAATATTAAATGATTTGCAACTCTGACTATATTGACTTTTTTATGTTGTTTTCCTGATCCTTTCCTCATCAACTAGTGAAGTGGTCTGCTGTGTCTTATTCTCTTCAGAGGTTCCAGTCAGGCAAACTCTCTTCGAAGACTTTAGACCAACATCAATAAGTTGAAAATTGCAGAATGATAAATGCCCCTGAAACAGTAATTGGAACTGTGTGAATGACTGTACTCAGACACGTATCAGAACAATTATTTGAATGGCTTAGCTCCTCCCTCAACCAAGCTGCTCGCAAACCAACCAAATACAACAAGTTTCGAATTAAGATAGAACAAGATTTCAGTGAGTAAACCTGTTTTTTAGAACCACAGAACCAAAGGAGTTTACAGGACAGAAGGAGTCCATCCAGCCCATCGTGTCTGTGCCAGCTGTTTGCTAGAGCAATCGAAAAACTATGCTACTGCCCCATAACCTTGCATGGGAAATGATTTAAATGCATTGGAAATGATTTAATTGCATTGGAAATTATTTAAATATTTATCCAATATTCCTTTAAAAGATATAATAATCTCTGCCTCAGCCACTCCCTGTGGCAAAGACTTTCATTTTCCAATAACCCTCCATGTAAAGAAATTTGTCTTAACTTCTCTCCTCTCTGTCAGTGATAATTTTAAATTGACGACCCTTTGTCATTGACAACCCAATCAGAAAAAAAAATGATTCCCTTATTCATTCTATTAAAACCATTCATATTTTTAAAACCTCTATTAACAACAAAAACTTGCATTTACATAGCGTCTTTAATGTAGGAAAACATCCCAAGATGCTTTATGGCAGCATAATCAGACAAGAATTTACACCAAGCAAAAGAAGGAGATATTAGGAGAGGTAACTAAAAGGATGATCAAGGAGGTAGTTTTTAAGGAGCATCTTAAAGGAGGAGCAAGGGTTGAGAGGTGGAAAGGTTTAAGGAAGGAATCCAGAGCCGAGGGCCAAGAAGCTGAAGGCATGGCCACTAATGTAAGGGTGAAGGGAGTGCGAGATGTTGAAGAGGCCAGAGAAAACACAGAGTTTTCAGAGGGTTGTAGGGCTGGAGGGTGGGCGGGGCAAGGCCATGGAGGGATTTGAACATGAAGATGAGAATTTTAAATTTGAGGCATTGGTGGACCTGGAACCAATGAAAATCAGTGAGCACAGGGGTGAGGGGTGAGTGGGACTTGATGCAGGTTAGGATACGGAAGGCCAGCCTAGAGACCATTGGAATAATCAAATATGCAGTAACAAAAGCAGCTAACAAAAGGGCCAAAGCAAGGGCGGAGACGGGAAATGTTACGGAGGTGGAATTATGTAGATCTTTGTGATGGAGAGATATGGGGTCAGAAGCTCAGTTCAGGATGCCGAAGTTGCAAACAGTATGGTTCAGCCTATCGGTGGCGAGGGAACGGAGTTTGTGGTGCGGGCCGAAGGCAATGGTTTCAGTCTTTCCAATGTTTAATTAGAGAAAATTGCAGCTCATCAATGTCAGACACATAGGATGACAACACAGACACAGTGTAGGATCAAGACAGGTGGTGCTGGTCATCAGTGTACAAGTGGAACCTGATGTCATGTCTTCTGATGCTTGTAGATTAGAAATAGGAAGGAGCCAAGGATAGAACATTGGTGGACTCCAGAGGCAATGTTTTGGGGGCGGGTAGAGAAGCCGCACCAGGTGCCAACCTGGTGAAGCTGCAACACAGGACTACATGAGTGCTAACAGCGGAAGCAACATGCTATAGACAGAGCTAAGCAATTTCACAACCAACGGATCAGATCAAAGCTCTGCAGTCCTGCCACATCCAGTCGTGAATGGCAGTGGACAATTAAACAACTAACGGGAGGAGGAGGCTCTGTGAACATCCCCATACTCAATGATGGCAGAATCCAGCACATGAGTGAAAAAGACAAGACTGAAGTGTTTCAACCATCTTCAGCCAGAAGTGCCGAGTGGATGATCCATCTCGGCCTCCTCCCAATATCCCCACCATCACGGAAGCCAGTCTTCGGCCAATTCGATTCACTCCACGCGATATCAAGAAATGACTGAGTGCACTGGATACAGCGAAGGCTATGGGCCCCGACAACATCCCAGCTGTAGTGCTGAAGACTTGTGCTCCAGAACTAGCCGCGCCTCCAGCCAAACTGTTCCAGTACAGCTACAACACTGGCATCTACCCGACAATGTGGAAAATTACCCAGGTATGTCCTGTCCACAAAAAGCAGGACAAATCCAATCCGGCCAATTACCGCCTCATCAGTCTACTCTCAATCATCATCAAAGTGATGGAAGGTGTCGTCAACAGTGCTATCAAGCGGCACTTACTCACCAATAACCTGATCACCGATGCTCAGTTTGGGTTCCGCCAGGACCACTCGGCTCCAGACCCCATTATAGCCTTGGTCCAAACTTGGACAAAAGAGCTGAATTCCAGAGTGAGGTGAGAGTGACTGCCCTTGACATCAAGGCAGCATTTGACCGACTGTGGCATCAAGGAGCCCTAGTAAAATTGAAGTCAATGGGAATCAACCACTCTCCAGTGGCTGGAATCATACCTAGCACAAAGGAAGATGGTAGTGGTTGTTGGAGGCCAATCATCTCAGCCCAAGGACATTGCTGCAGGAGTTCCTCAGGGCAGTCTCGTTGGCCCAACCATCTTCAGCTGCTTCATCAATGACCTTCCCTCCATCATTAGGTCAGAAATGGGGATGTTTCCTGATGATTGCACAGTGTTCAGTTCCATTTGCAAACCCTCAAATAATGAAGCAACCGTGCTCGCATGCAACAAGACCTGGACAACATCCAGGCTTGGGCTGATAAGCGGCAAGTAACATTCACGCCAGGCAATGACCATCTCCAACAAAAGAGAGTCTAACCACCTCCCTTTGACATTCAACATCCTGGGGATCACCATCGACCAGAAACTTAACTCGAACAGCCATATAAATACTGTGGCTACAAGAGCAGGTCAGAGGCTGGGTATTCTGTGGCGAGTGACTCACCTCCTGACGCCCCAAAGTCTTTCCACCATCTACAAGGCACAAGTCAGGAGTGTGATGGAACACTTTCCACTTGCCTGGATGAGGGCAGCTCCAACAACACTCAAGAAGCTCGACACCATCCAGGACAAAGCAGCCCGCTTGATTGGTACCCCATCCACCACCCTAAACATTCACTCCCTTCGCCACCGGTGCACCGTGGCTTCAGTGTGTACCATCCACAGGATGCACTGCAGCAACTCGCCAAGGCTTCTTCGACAGCACCTCCCAAACCCGCGACCTCTATCACCTAGAAGGACAAGGGTGGCAGGCACATGGGAACAACACCACCTGCACGTTCCCCTCCAAGTCACACACCAACCCGACTTGGAAATATATCATCGTTGCTTCATTGTCGCTGGGCCAAAATCCTGGAACTCCCTACCTAACAGCACTGTGGGAGAACTTTCACCACACAGACTGCAGCAGTTCAAGAAGGCGGCTCAAGGGCAATTAGGGATGGGCAATAAATGCTGGCCTTGCCAGCGATGCCCACATCCCATGAACGAATAAAAAAAAAGGCCATTGCAGGAGATTCTCTGGCTACAACTGGATAGGTAAGAATGAAACCAGACGAAGGCAATCCCAATCAGCTGGACATCGGAGGAGAGATGTTGGAGGGAGATGGCTGGCATTGTTAATCATGTCAAAGGTTGCTCAGACTTGGATAAGGATGAGGATGGAGGGCGTACTGCGATCATCGTTGCAGAGGATATCATTTGTGACTTTCAGTGCTGTGGCCGGGGCAGAAATCTGATTAAAGACGTTCAAATATTAAGTTGCAGGAAAGATGGGCACAGATTTGGGAGATGACAACATATTCAAGGACTTTGGAGAGAAAATGGCGGTTCGAAATGGGGCGATAGTTAAATCTCCTCTTGGTCTTCTCAGCTCCAGTGGAATAGTCCTAGTATCTCAAGTCTCTCCTCATAACTATGGTTTTCCATCCTTGCCATCATCCTAATGACTCAATTTGGTACGCTCTCTATAACGTCAATATCTTTTTTATAATGGGAGCACCCAAAACTGTACATAACACTCTGATCATGATCAAACCAATGTTTTGTATACATTTATCATTACTTCTTTACTCTTGTATTCTATTCTCTTATTTATAGAACCCAAAACGCTGTTAGCCTTCTTTAGGGCTCTATCTACCTGCACTAGCACTTTTGGAAAATTATGTACATGAACCCTGCAGATCTCTCTGTTCATCCACTTATTTCAGCATCTTTTTGTTGACTGTATTACCCCATTCCTCCCTTTCCTTCCAGAATGTATAACCACACACTTATCCACATTAACTTGCATCTCCCACTTGTCTGCCTGTCCTGCTAACCTGTCCATGTCTTCCTGAAGTCTTTTAAAATCCTCATCTCTATTTGCCAAATCTCTTAGTTTTGTGCCATTAGCAAATTTTGAGATTCTGTTCCCTACGCTAAAGTCCAAAATATACCAAGAATAAACGTGGAGTCAGCATTGGCCCCTGGGGTACACCATTTCCAACTCTTCTCCAATCTGAGCAACATCCAATTACTGTAACTTTGCACCTGCTCTGTCAACCAACATTTTATCAAAAGCTGCAACATTTTCTCTTATGCCATGCACTTGATTTTTTTTAACAAGCCTCTTGTGAGACATCTTATCAAACACCTTCTGTATCGTGACAGAATGAAAGAAGCCAATACCATGGTAAATGTCTGAAAAAATGCTTCCCCTTTGTTATAGGCAGCTTCCAGGAGGACTTGCTTCAGTTGGATTCAGAGGCAAACTCAACAATATGCATTATAATGCCTTTAAGGTAGAAAAATGTCTCGAGGCACTTCATAGAGGAATAAAGATTTTGGTGGGGGCTGAAAACAATGGCTTTGACCTTCCCATTGTTTATTTGAGCTCTGACTTGAACTGAAAAAGCATCAAATCGTCTGGGGCTTGTTTGGGGAGCTTCACTTGCCACACCCCCTCCCCAGCAGAGTTACCCACCCACTGGCCACAATAAATATGACTACTGGGCAAAACCAGACACAACTGATTCACAGAACAAACAAACTGCCTCAACCCCAAGACTCACACAATCTTGCCAAGAAACCTTAATGTATTAGTGTATTTCCCATAAGCATTAGGTATTCATAAAGTATATAAGTGAATATAAACTCTTAAGAATTCAATTAGTAAAAAATACAGGTATTTACCAGAACAAAAGCTAAGAACCAGAAGCAACACTAACTTCAACTTACCTGATAGCTAAAGTCATCGGAGACATTGCGCTGCTATCTGAAGGCCTTGGGCTATCTTAGAACCTGCCAGGTGGTAAAGGAACAATGATAAACACTAGGATAAACTATAAAAGGCATGAGCCATCTGAAATCAAACCTCAATACAACAAATCCTGTTCTTTGAAGCCTCTTGTTAGATTAAACTTTTTCTTGTTCCTTTACAATCAGTAAAAGAGCTTCATTCTTGATACAATGAGCCTCTGATCAGAACTGCCTTGCTTATATTAATGGCTTTATAATGAGATTTGGCTGTACTTGTGATGATGGTTAGATAAGCATTAAACAGGACAGTGAGAGGAGCATAGTACTGAATCTCTAGTGAAAGAATAAGCTGGCTGCCTTAATAACCGAAATTCCCACCTTTGACTTCCAGTTCAAGTGAACGGTCCCATCCATAACATCGTGTTGTCTTTCTCTGATTGACCTCCTGTGCATTCCAACCAGGGTGGTTGGGGTGGGGGGGTGGTGGTGACATGGTCAGGGTAACATTACACTAAGAGTTACATTAAAAACGTTGTATCAAGGTACCTTTTCTGATTTAATGCATCACAGTGTACTTCAATCAGCTCCATGCATCCTATCCCAGCATAAGCATGTTCACGTTTATTGTAATCACAGCATTACCTGCTTAAGCATTACATATCAGGTGTAGTTTTACAAATTCACGCTCCCAGCACAGAACTTTGCCTGTTGGCACAAATCTTTTCCATAATTTTCCATCTATTAATATTAATGGTCAGTAAATCATAGGAGGGCGTGCAGCCAAATAACTGGTGTGTGCTCCCAGGCAGCCAGAGTTCCTTGTAAGAAGGGCAAATTCATTAAATTACCTCTATAAAACTGATTGGCCAGTGATTGGCCATTACATTTCTGGCACAGGTAGTTGAATCAGAATTATTTAAAATATGATACGTATTTGCTCACACAAAAAATGTAATCCATGCCCGTGGCACAATCATACATCCTAACAAGAGTTTAAAATAAAGCCCCATCTGCCTGTTTACAGTGGGTGTTAAAGGTAAGGTGACAGTACTCATAAAAGAACAAGGAGCATTGGGGTGTTCTGGACAACATTCTTCTCTCAACCAACCCCATGCTGGGAGGGCATCTCTGGTGTGAGGAAATTCAGGGCCATAAGCTCAGAATTTATTGGTGGCGCATAATTCATAGGTGAACTGTAGATCACTCAAGGTTTCTGGGATTTCCTACTGGTTTATCCTCCATATTGCTATTTTCAGATTTGGGCAAAACGGAACACCAGCCAATGAGTGGGGAGCAGCACTATATCCTTTAAATCAGTTGTGAAGACAGTGAAGCATCTGAAATTGCACTGGAAAGTCAAAATTAGCTCATTTTTCTCCAATCGGTTGCATATTGCTAACTGAGAAAGCCAGTTCGATTGACCAGGTGCTCAGTGAGAGAAAGCACGTACTTAAATATCCACCCCTTCTCTCAAAAGTGCGCGGTGCACCAGGTATGGGAAGAGGTTACTTGTCTCACCTTGAGCAATGCCACAGGAGATCTACTAGATATATATTAAAATTGTTGCATGGGTTGCAACATTCCATTTCAAAATGTATTGAAAACTCTGATGTAAGGCTCTCTCTATGGGAAAATGCATTTTATAAAGTGTCCACAGTAGCTGCAAGTACCAGTTATAACTGTAGGTGGCGCTATGACAGGTGGTTTCAATGTTAAATGTGTCACATAACATTAGGTTGAAAAGCAGAAGCTGACATTGTAAACTGGTTGTTGTGAGGATTCATGAAGTTTCACATAGTGGCTGACTTGCAGCATTGTCTTCATCCATTCCAACTACAGTCTCAGAACTGAGATGAAATATTCCGTTTAAGATAATAAATGATATTCCTGCCCATTAACTTACACAAAATGATTGTGCGCACTGCAAATCCCCGATCTTTGAATTTGCTGCTACCAAACCTGGGTCCTTTCCTAACTGCTGGTTCAAAATTAAACTACCCCTTGATGATCTGATAGCTGATTTTGTTGCAGTTATCTTGTGGCTGGTATTTAGAGAGCCATGGGGAACATTGTGATAGGTGTAATTGCACAGCCCTTTTCCCACTATTGTGAAGCTGTACACACCCTCCCTCCCTCCCCATCCCACTCCCTAAACTTTATTGGTGTGACACCCCCACTGGCCCGCATGGAGTGCCTTCACCATTATCCACATGAGCATTAGTTCCCCTGGTAGTTGGCAGCTTTAGCCCCTTTGAGCAACAGGTTTTATATTGTGCTGCTGCAACAGGTCTCTGCCTCTCCTCAAGGTCAACACAAGCTTTTTTTTTGCAATGCACTTCTTTCCATGTCATTGAAATGCACCCTACACCTTTCCTGTAATCATTAATGAGCCATTTGTGCCCGTGCTCTCTCCTAATGCCCCTTGCAATTCTGTCTCTTAAATGCAAACATCAGAAGCTTTTGCAAGTGTATTAACAAATACTCAGGAAGGTGAAATAGTGTGTGTGTTTCTTTCCTGATGTCTTAGTAGATTAATGCACCTCATGGTATGGTACCAAATGGTTGTAGGTTTGAGTCATGGTCTGGGCCGATCTCAGTCAGGGTAGGAATTGGAGCACTACAGTTGGCCTCAATTTTCCTGGACTGGGGAGGTAGGAGGAAATCATGCATGGGACCCACTCCAGATGGTATTCAGTGGCCCCTGCTGGAAAACAGACATGTCATAGAGTCATAGAGTCATAGAGTCATACAGCACGGATAGAGGCCCTTCGGCCCATCGTGTCCGCGCCGGCCATCAGCCCTGTCTACTCTAATCCCATATTCCAGCATTTGGTCCGTAGCCTTGTATGCTATGGCATTTCAAGTGCTCATCCAAATGCTTCTTGAATGTTGTGAGGGTTCCTGCCTCCACAACCCTTTCAGGCAGTGAGTTCCAGACTCCAACCACCCTCTGGGTGAAAAAGTTCTTTCTCAAATCCCCTCTAAACCTCCCGCCTTTTACCTTGAATCTATGTCCCCTTGTTATAGAACCCTCAACGAAGGGAAAAAGCTCCTTAGTATCCATCCTATCTGTGCCCCTCATAATTTTGTACACCTCAATCATGTCCCCCCTCAGCCTCCTCTGCTCCAAGGAAAACAAACCCAATCTTCCCAGTCTCTCTTCATAGCTGAAGCGCTCCAGCCCTGGTAACATCCTGGTGAATCTCCTCTGCACCCTCTCCAAAGCGATCACATCCTTCCTGTAGTGTGGCGACCAGAACTGCACACAGTACTCCAGCTGTGGCCTAACCATGTTTAGATGTTGGATGAGGGCAGGGACAGAATCAGGATCAGGATCAGTTGTGAAGTGACTCCATAGTCAAATCGCCTGCTATGGTTTAAATGGGGGAGGTACTGAAGGGCTACTTGTACTGGTGGAACCATTCCCCAGGAACAGGAGGCACTTGTAGGTGAGAGCGTGAGCAAATTGGGGAAGAAATGCTGCTTGCTGCCACTGAGATAACACAATGCATCATAGCACTGCCACACATCTGCTTCTGCACCAATGAATTAATAAAGAGTAACCTTCACCCCAGTGTGTTTCACTGTTGCATTTGGAAAGAAATATAAACTGTTCTGAAAATTTGGATGCAGAAAGGGGAGAAGAGGGATGGAGCGACATTGGAGGCCAGGAATTCAACAATTTCTCAGGGAACGTCAGAAAGGGACTCGCTGAGTATTAACAGATTGTGTTGATGAGTCAATCACAGGGAATGGCAGAAACAAGGTTTTAATTTGAAAGAGAAACACAGAGAGGGAACCATCTGTTTGTGAAGTTTACCCACTCTAGTGATTTAACACACACAACCAACAAGGGGGTTATGCACACTCGACATTATTTAATTTAAAGCTCAGAAACATGGTCACATTAGTGCTGCCATCAATGAATTGAATCGTGATGTACTTCAGTTTTTTTGGGTCATGGTTTTATGCATTCTGTTAAATCTGAATTGTAAATGGTTTCATCTGTTTAAGGCTTATGTAAAGCACGAACAGAAGTTGAACCTTTTGGTAAATAGGGAAGTGTTTGTTTGACCATGTTAAACAATAGTTGCAGAAGCGATTCTGGAACACACTGCAAGCTAATACATTTATAACTTATTCTTTCCCACCTCCCTCTACCCTGTGTCTGAATCAGGTAGAGTGACAGATATAGTGATTGCATTTTCTACTTTACCAATGGAAATGGAATCAGGCTGTGGGTGCAATTGTGTAGTCTCAATGTCTCTTGTTGAAAATTATGCCATCGGTCAAGTAGCAGAATGATGCTCTACTTTTAATCATAATATTCTTTTTCCAATTTTCTCCCCTGCTCTCTTAAAAGCACCGACTCATCTTCCATAGGCACCTAAAGTCCTCTGGTCCTTCATGTCCTCAACAGGCTATTTGACAGTGGTAAGGTATTACAGCCAAGCACAATCCCATCCTTAGCTGATATCCGCACATGCACAATATCCTGTGAGAGCCTGACAATACCCCTGTCGCACGTGAAGAATGGGCACTTGGGTGAAAAACCACAGAATGGCTGACACCCGTGGCTAGCGAACAGCAGTGGCATCCCTGATTGATATTGTTCCATAGTCCAGGAACACTGAAGCCAACTGTAACACTACAGTTGCTGCCTAGATAGAGACCAGCCAAATAAGCATAGGCAAGGGTGGAGCTTTTATTCTCTTTTTAGTTTATGTGGCTGAGCACCCTACCAGACGTTACATACTAATCCATCAAAACTGCTCACAATCATTTTTAATTTTTAAAAAATTGATAGATTACTGCTGGTAAAAACAACATGTGGCAGTTAAGGGGGCAGCTGCTTTCATACTGCAAGTTAATAGGACTCCTGTGCTGTGCAACACTTCAATCTGTCACCTGTACCTGTGATTAATGTTTAATTGTCTCAAAGTTGCACAGCATATGTTACAAAGTATGAGTTCTATTCATTTCCCAGAGGTAAAGCTGAAGGAGGGAATCTCTCTCATTCTGTCCACCTCTCATTCCAAATTAACATCTGCCCGTTTAAACCCAACACATTTGGAGCTCAAGCAGCCAAGACATTTGGGATTGCTACTGCCCCGTGGATACAAGGAGGGACTTTACAGCAGACTCTGGTGCCACCTAAAGTGGAAGAGGTGTACATCATACTGAACACAGTAATCTCCAAATCAAATCTAATATTCACAGTTGGGTCTGTTGGCTAAAAGAATTATTTTTGCTGCTTTTTAAAAGGTTTCCTTCCTTCCGCTCCTGAAGACAATGACTCATTGAAGTACAATTTTCCACATGCACCAGCAGCCCAATTGGCTGTTCTTTATGTTTGAGCCTAGATATCGAGTGCAGACAGACTTTTCAAATGTGGAAAGCATCAGAGTCCAACCAGATCTGTCCTCATAGTCGTCAGCCTTGGCTCAGTGCCAGCATTCTTGCCTCTGAGTCAGAAGGTTGTGTGTTTCAGCCCCATTCCAGTGACTTAAGCACATAATCTAGGCTGGGACTTCAGTACAGTACTGAGGGAGTGCTGCACTGTTGGGGGTGCCGTCTTTCAGATGAGATGTTAAATAAAGGTCCCATCTCTCCTCTCAGGCAAAAGTAAAATATCCCATAGCACTATATGAAGAAGAACAGGGGAGTTGTCCTGGCTAACATTTATCCCTCAACCACATCACTAAACAGATTAAGGTGTGGAAATTCGCCATTGCGTTTCCCTACATTATAACAATGACTGCAATTCAAAAGTACTTTATTGGCTATGAAGCGCTTAGAAACATTCTGAAGACATGAAATGCAAGTTCTTTTTTTACCATTGACCGCACTGAAATCACTTGCATTTTGATTGATACAGCATCTGTATGGTGTCTGTAAATGTTTCCATTCTATTTTTCCCCAACAACACCATTAACAATTTGCATTTATATAGCGCCTTTAACATAGTAAAACATCCCAAGGCGCTTCACAATGGTGTCATCAAACAAAATTTGACACCAAGCTACATAAGGAGATATTAGGACAGATGACCAAAAGCTTGGTCAAAGCAGAAACTGCTTTGTATGCGATCCTTTGACCACAAATCAACAACATAATTTGATCATAAATAGGATAATTTCATCAGTGCTAACATTGTTAGAAGAATTGTTAAACCCATTAATTCAGTGTGATCAGCTTTTACACAAGTTATACCTGTCAGCTTGGCTCAGTTCACAGCATGAGAGTTCAAGCTCCACTCCAGCATGTGAGCACATTATGTAGGCTGACACTCCAGTGCAGTACTGAGAAACTGCTGTGTTGTCGGAGATACCGTCCTTCAGATAAGCCGTTAAATAGAGACCCTCATCTCTTGTTTCAGTGGTTAAGGTGGATATTAAAAAGGGCCAAGGAGTTCTCCTGCTGTTCTTCCAACATCCCTTCTTTAACCAAAACCACCAAAAACAGATTAACTGACATTTATTCCATTGCTGTTTTTTTGGATTGATGAGCAAAATTACTAATGTCTTCACCTACATAGCAATTCCTTGTACATGAAGGGCTTTGAGCTATTTCTGAGAGATGTAATAAGGTACTATACAAATACAAGTGTTTCTTCTACTCTTTAAACCAAATACAGATACTTCTTGTATGCAAAAAGTTAAAATATATCCCAAGTTCAATGGTGAAATGTGCCTCAAAAAATGAAGCTAAATCTTGTGTCTAATCTAAATTTTTACAAGTCAGTGCTGCTGGTGAGGAGCCTTACCCACCCACGGCATGTATTGAAAAGTGGGCCACACGTTGCCCATGATTTTCCAACAATCTGCACTCGAGTCCCAGGTATGTGTCATCAGTAGGAGGGAGGGCGTTTAAACATAAAATTCTTTGTGAAACCCCTGATACATTCCAAGCTCCAAATACACCATTGTATCTTCACTGTGCTGAAATTAAGAAAGCTTCCTACTCTTAACTCATTCTTTCCCGGGACCTCCTTATCTCCATCTGTCTTCCCTTCCTTGTACAATCTTCAGGCTTTAACATGTAAGATTGATTTCAGCTAATCATTACTTCCTGATTTCTTCGTCCTTCCTGATCTTTTTGACTTTGGCTGTACTCGACACTATGGGTCTTGCTCTTCATTTAAGTTTTGAAATAAAACAGAAATATTGACCTATTGAAAATGTGCCTGGCTCTGCTGTTTTAGCTGATTGAGATTGCAGAAATAATTTTACATTAATATTGCACAGACAGCAGCACTGTAACAGCAGTTCAGAATGTTTTGGTACAACGTAGTTATAATCCTCAGCAAAGTCATTCATCTGTGCTGATGGATCAAAACCTTACATGTCAAGTGCTTTTACTTTCCTATCTAGACTAGCACACCATTGCTCCAAACTACTGTGTGTGGTATTAAAGTAAATAGGTTAATGCTTCCACTAAATTGTGCACAGAAGAATATTATACAAACATTTAAGTTTTCTAGCACTAAGTTCATAAATAGGAATTTATAAGCTGTATTTTTTTATCAGCTACATGTGAAGCAAGGGTATATTGGCAGGAGGGGGAAGGGAGGGAACTGTTCAACTGATGACAGCATTTAGCTGTGATTCATGTAACAACAGTGACAAAGTTATTTATTGGCTATGAATTGCTTCAGGATGTCCTGAGCCACTGTATAGATATAAGTTCTTTAACTGCATCAAAAGTCTTTGTAAATAAGCAAAGGTGCAGATAATGGGAGTGTGGATAATTGAGATTCCACTGTAATTGATTGTTTTGACATGCTATCCAATTATCCAGCAGTACTGGTCTAGTGTCGGCAGTATAATAAGAATTACAGTAAAAGTTCAAGAGGAGTATGGGGTTTACAGCCTTATGGTCCGAGTCCGTGGGAGGATTTCTCTCTGATGGTATGTGGGAGGTAAAGCTTCTACTGACGACTTCCAGATTGATGGGTTCCCATATAATATGAGCTCCATAAAGTAGGATTTAGTATTATGTGTCTTTACTCTTGTTGATTTTTCCCCAGTTTTCCTCCCTCCTCTTGATACCAAAGCACGGTTCCATAATTTTCTCATCCAAGCGGTCATTTGTCTTGAGCCTGATGTTGAGTGTCAATTTGGAAGTCATCACGGCCAAGTGCAATTTTATCTGCACCTTCTGTCCATGCACGTGTACCTTCCAGTAGGGGTTACTGAAAAGCAATCAGAAGCATCAACACTGGCTAATTTTTCCTCCCTTTCCCAGCCAAGGGGCACTGATGAAACACCCCAACTGCTGCCCTGGTTGAGATCAGTTAACTTAACACAAACTGGGGATCAAACCAGGGACCTTTATGGTCTGTAAGCCTCGGTTCCCCACGAGATGCTGCATTTAATCACTGAGTCATTGGGTGAGTTTTAAACACCTTCTGACAGTGCAGTAAGAAGCATTAACCCTGTGCTGTATGTAAGTCCTTTGTTGAAAATTTGATTCATACTACTGATGTAGCGAGTCTAGCCTTTACTATCCAGTTCTTGGTGGTTGCCTAATTCTCAGATGGGTCGAATAAGTAATATAAGAAATAAAAAAATGTACAGAGATGCCCTGTTTTCTTTCTGAATGGACTGGGTAATGTATGATAAATAAGGAGACAATGTTACATTATGCCTAAGGGCAAAGTATAACTTCAGAATGATAGAAGCAAAATAAATTAAGAAAATCCAATTTAGAAAGTGAAATATGAGGAGGCTATAGATTAAATTCCTGTCATTTAACTTCTTGTTTTCAGTTTACTGTGAGTTTTTTTCTGGTAGTTTTCTTCGATCTTTTGAACATGATGACTCATGTTGGCGTATAGCAGAATGTGCGCCACCACTCCTGAAGTATCCCATGCTGGCAGCCATTCTTCATGTGTGAACCAAGGGTATATGCGCAAGAGGTAGAAGAGTGGAAAACTGATGAACTGTTGAGAACATCGTAGCAAAGCTCAGTCCTGTCTTCATCCAACATCCACACACACTTCCTAGCAGGGGCTCAGGGACACTGAAGCCAATTGTAACACCTCACACCCACCATGGTTGATTGCCTATTGTTTTAAGCACCTTTATCACCATGGAATGGCATTCATGAGATAACTTGTCTTAGTGCGACTGCTCACGTGGATGTGTAATCTTGTTGGGCTCTTCCTGCATCCTGGAATCAGTAGAAAGATGCGTGGAAAGATGGCCTGTCACTTCAATGATATAACTATGCCAAATTTTAAGGATCCATCTCCCAGCTGGCTAAAGAAGTGGCCCTTTGAGTTGATTTTCAACCAATTAAAAGGTGGCGTTTGGGTAATGTAGATCTCGGGTTGCCAAACTTCCAGGATTGTCGGGGAGACTCCCAGAATTGAGGATTGCTCTCCTGGGCACAGCTGCTCGCAACCCGGGAGAAAAGTACTTTGCGTTCCCCGAACTTTGCGCCTGCGCACCTCCAGCTGCTTCTGCCACCCCATGACCGTATTTCTTCGGCAAAGTTACGACGTGGAATGGGACCAGCCACGAGGGAATTCCCTGTTGCGTTCAATTCTGAGAATTTCAACTCTGTTCCCCAACTAACCAGCCTGCAAGATTCAGGATCAGGATCAAAATTTGAATCAGTAAGAGCGGGGTTTATTTTATTAGAATGCTGCAGATTTATTGAAGTCTACATTAACAATGGAAGGCCTCCATACAAAAATACTTAATATCTAAATTAATTACATGGCACAGCAGAAAATTGCAATTGGCAACTTCATTGTGTCTGGCAAGACCAGGTCTGTGTGGAAGAACTCTGTTTATCTCTCTACAGATGCTGCCTGACCTGCTGAGTCTTTCCTGCATTTTCTGTTTATATTTCAGATTTCCAGCATCCACAATATTTTGTTTTTGTTTTTCCATGTGGTAGTAGCTATATTGTACCCAACCTCTATCTTTCAACTGGTTGGTGCAAGACAAAAGAGCTAAGCTTTAGCAGCCAACAACTAGAAACACATCAACTGACCCTAAAATAGCAACAGTGTGTTTGAAGCTGCTCAGGAGTATAAATTCTTCCAATTGTTCTGATTGACAGGGACTGTCCTCACTTCCTCCCTCCAATACACTTTCATTCACATAGAAAGTTCACGACTGGCATGAGCTAGAGAAACAAACTTGCTGCCAGCAGCCTCTAGAATTCAAAAGGTCAACATCCAGTCAGATGCATGGCAGCCATTTCCATTCACAAAGGGCCAGACTGCCCAGGGGAGGGATGAACTGAGGAAAAAAAAAACACTTTCATTAAGGTTATGGACTGAATTCTGGTGCAGGATGAGGGGAAGCAGATGATGGGGGATCACGTGATCAAAGCTCCAGAAATATGTCCAACCCAATGTGGACCCCAGCTCCAGAATGGCAGTGGAAGATTGGAGGCAGAAGAAAACTGGAATTTGATAAAGAAAATAAGTAGATAACAAAATAAATAACACAATAGGCAACATAGCTAAGAAATAATAGAAAAAGTGTAGAATATAGAATGGGGAAGGAAGTGGAAGCAAACCAAAGAGAAGCAACAATTTTATTTTCTGTTTAGAAATTTTTAGAATCCATGTGTTTATACTATTATTACAGTATTAAATATACTGATGTCACACTATTATTACTGTAGTGTTGAGGTGTAATCTTAAAAGGCACACTGAGGAAGTATAGAAATCTGTGGAAATGGCAACACTGTAAAGGTTAATATAATAGGTGCAACCATTTATAAAGAGTTGAAGGGATATCAAGGCCAATTCCTATTACCGATCTCAAAGAAATCTAGGAACATGCATCCTCTTTATCACTTCCAGTGGTTGCGCCCATGCTGAGACGTTCCGTGTATCCGTGTCTTGCTCATCCCGATTTCCATCTTTGAACACTAACAGTACAATTAAAGGAGTGCTCATCCAGGGTGAAACCACAAGTTGGGGCACTTTAACCCTTTCAATCCCACAATCCATGAGGTGAGTGACTTTATTGTACTGCTTGTGGGCCAGGAGCAGCAATGCTTCACCTAGGCCCAACAAGTTCACTTGGCATGATCGGACCCTAGCGATCGGCTGATTCCCCCCTCCACCCCCTGATGCTGAACCCCCTCCCACCACCCCCCACCGATGCTGGACCCCCTCCCACCACCCCCACCCCCCAATGCTGGGCACCCTCCCCCCCACCGATGCTGGACACCCTCCCCCCAAACCCGATGCTGGACCCCCTGATCTTCTCCAAGGCCCACCCGACGTCGTTCACGTCCTCCCACCTCCCATCACTCTTCCGATTTGTTCCGGGGCCCACAATCTCTCCCTCCCCTCCCCCCTCCAATTTGCAGCTCCTTTCCCTCCCGACATGCAACCAGCCTGTCAATCTGGATGCCTGGTGCATGGGAAACCTGGAAGCCCAAATACTTACCTTCAATGGAGTTGCGATCGCAGATTGTGACGCGCTCATTTGGCTTCCAGATTCCCTACGTGAATACCTACGGGCACGCTCGGTTCCCAGCTCCGAGCTAAAAATCATGCCCATGATGTCTCATAAACAATCTTTAGCTGAAGGTTAACAATTATGCAGACACAGTTTTGTTGATGCTTTTAACAACCTTTAACCGAAAGCCTGAAAAACATGTATCTCTCACAAACACTTGGGACAGTCTGGTTTCGAGGGTGGCTGACTGGTCATAACTGCAACCAGACGGCAAATGCTTGTTTTTTAATTGCTTCCTTTTAGAAAAAACACTGTGCAGCGTGTGAATGAACTAGTTTTGCTTCTGCTTATGTGCACAGCAATTTGTTTTAAATGCCTGCCCCTGTCTAGAGCTCTGCACCTTTGCCCCATGTGGTTCCATATTAAACAGAAGGTGGCATCCTATACATCTTGGGCATTGCCAGGTAAATTTTTAGCCCTGTATTTTTTTCTTCCCTCAGAAAAAGAGCAGCGTTCAGTTGAGAATTGTATATGCTGCATTGTAACAGTAACATTTCTTTTCACCCTTTCAAAGTGCTGCTATTAGTTCTCATTAAATCCCACATCACAGGATCTAATCCTCTGAGCTAACCTTTAGTAAATGTCTTTCATTATTTTGTAGGGGAGAGTCTATTTGCTTTCACTTTCTGCATCTTCTAAAAGAAAAATGCTTAGAGATTACCCAAGGGGTCTGGAGCACAGAAAAGGAATATTTGAAACAAAACAGCTCTCAAGATAAGTTTGCTCCGTTTCATGTAAAATGCCATCAGTTTAGCACTTCCACAACTGGTGCCCATGGAAATCTGATCTATTAACCTCTAAACTGTTGGCCGGTCCAGAGATATTCCTGTCTCTGGGTAGACTGATTTTGTTTGTTTTCAGTTCACACACTGAAACAAACTCTAATATTACAGTAATAATTACAGTTGTGATGAAAGGTCTTCGACCTGAAACGTTAACTCTGTTTCTTTCTCCACAGATGCTGCCTGACTGGCTGAGCTTCTCCAGCGTTTTCTGTTTTTATTTCAGATTTCCAGCACCCGCAGTATTTTGCTTTTGGTTACAGTAATAAGGTTGCTCAAACATTGGGATTAGCTTTATTAGTATAAGATATAGACCTCAAAGTAGTAAATTCAACATTGTTTTAACTAAAAATAAAAATACATCTTAATTGTGCTTGCCCTATTGCCCCTATTTTTTTCTTCTCCTCCCCAATCTCTATCTAACTTATTTTAATTTTGGTTTGGATTCTGAATTAAAGCCCAGAAGCAAAAAGACAGCAAGGTATGTTTTCCTCCATTTGGCAATGTTAGCAGAACATCAGCATGAGCAAAAAAGTGTTTCCTTGCTTTAAAATCACACCACCGATTCTGTTATCATTAGTGAATGGAGGAAGGAAAGTGCTGTGTTCCAACTCACTGTGACACTCAATGCCCATTCTTGTCCAGGCTGTTAGAAGTCTAATGAGATTAACTCAGGACGGCTCACCTGTGATGTTCCTTCCCTCTTTTTGGTAAAGCATCTGTCCTTTGAGGGCATGGCCTGAGTCTGGGAAGTCACCAACTGGGCAATTCTAAGGTGGCTCCACACTCTGTAACTGAGACAGTGGCATTGTATGCCCAATTTGGGGCAATTCTGAAACTAAATCTGTAGAGGAACCGCAGTAACTGGGACCAGAGCACGTGACTTTCTTTTCCACCACCAAAAACGGATTAGCTGATCAATCACTTTATTGATGTTTGTGGGATCGTACAAAATGATCGTATGTGAAGCACTTCGGACATTTTATCAGAAGGTGCGTTAAGGTGCTATATAAATACAAGTCTTTTTCTAATTCAGACCACTTTGTTTTTTTCATCCCGTCTTCCACTTCACCCTAGTCATTATAGTTTAAGTCTATATTTGTTTAAGCAGCAAATTGAAGGTTGTCATTCTCAGATACATTATTATTCTGTTCCAGCAGCATAGACAGCAAGAAATGTCACACCCCTGATTTGGAAATGTTATTGTAGGGAAAGAAACACAGATTCCGAAAGCTGTAAAAGATTAACTGAAATACCCGGAGCAAAACTGAAAACATTTTGTAGATTAAACGTGCAAGAACGTGTTTACTTGTTGGGTGCATCAGAGCTTGACCTCATCCATCTATAAGTTACAAGCAAATTACCTTAGTATGTTACAACTTGTTTCTCCCCGGAGCAAGTTAGACCCTGTGCTACAATCTAATTGTAAAATAATGAAGATGGGTGCTGATTGTTTGTACGCCCTTTAAATAATTCGCATTAAGAGAAAGGGGTGGCTATGAACTGCACCATTTAGCTAAACAATACATGCTGACTATGTATACAGTTGGTAAAAGGGGGTTGTAGTTGCTGTTGGGAGGTACTGTTAATGAGGGAATACTTGAGAGGTTTTCTAATAAACTTGTGTGAAGGTGTGCCATTTTAACCTTCCTTAGCTGAGACCTACCAAAACACTGCTCTGGCAACATTGCACACGAAGGGGCCTTGAGATATTTTACTGATTCTGTCCTTGGCAGAGTCTGGCTTTACCTTCGTAGAGTTCAGCTAATAATACCCTGGGTAGGGCTAACAACTACTTTGTGACAAATAAAAGATTTTTTGTCTTTGTTAAATTATTTCTTGCTGTCCACAATACACACAGGTTTGTAGTTAGGTACTATAAGGGGATTTTTCAAGTTGAACAGATCTTACATTACAGTCTGGCTAATAATCACACCTCAGAGTGAGGCAAAGACGTGCGTAGTATGGAAGTCCTTTTGGTGTGCACGGTTTGACTGTTCAATTATACACGGATGGAGAACCATCTCGTGGGTAATTCAAGTATTTGGCACAAATCAATGATTAAGCCATCCCATTCAATTTCAACAAGACTAAACTGGCTCAAAAATAATACATTTCAAGGATAGATGGTATTACCCCAGACTGCTGACAGAGACTAGGGAGCAGATTTGCGAGGTACTGACAATCATTGTGTCAGAGTCGGTGGACACTGGTATGATACTGCTAGTCTGAAAACTGGCTATTGTGGTTCCCATATTCAAAAAGAGGGACGAAACAGCTACAGGCAGCTACAGACCCATTAGTCTTAGTTCCATTCCATGTAAAATAATGGAATTGGATATCAGGAGTACAATAATAAACCAGTTAACAGTGACCCTTAGTGTCAATGGGAGGAGTTATGAGGAAAAACTGGAGAAACTTGGGCTTTTCAGCCTAGAAAGAAGGCATCTGATAGGTGACCTTATAGAGGTATATAAGTTAGTTAAAAGATATGGATAAGGTAAATCCGGAATATTACTTTAAGTTAAATTGCAACAGTAGGATAAAGGGATATGGATTCAAACTAGTAAAAGGTAAGTTTAGGACTGATGTCAAGAAATTCTTCATTAAATAAAGATTGACCAACATTTGGAAAAGACTTCCAAGAATAGCAGTGAATGCAAAGACCCTGGAATTTTTAAAGAAACAGTTGAATGCTGAAATGGAGAGACTGTATGACCTGTCTGGATGGATGAACTAAAATGGGCTGAATGGCCTTCCTCTTCAGCAATTGCCCTGTGATCCTAGCTCATTGACATCCTGGGACAGAGAGCAGGGTTTTTAGGTGATGTTATGGGTTGGGTCTATGAGATGACAGATCCAATGTTTCTTTATAGTTCCTATGACGGACAGCTCTGGGGCCCAGAGCCTCCAATTATGGGGTTCTAGGTGGGTACTGATGTTCAGATCAGGAATCAATGTGAATCATCTATGTTTCAAGCAGCAGTTTTATGCTGAGAAGTGTTTTTGTTTTTTTTTGACATTGAGGAGAATAGTAAAGGTCGTAAGTAGTGTAAATATACTTCTTGTACTGAATGCTGATCAATGTTAAATACATTTGTGTTTTTGGTTTATAGCCTGAGGCTTGAAATGATATCCAATCTGCCTACAAAAAATGAAGAGACCATGTGGCGGCTCATGATCTTATCCCAGTAAGCCAGAGTCGAGTGGCAAAGGTTCTCTGTTTGATCCCGGGGTCTTGCTACAAATACCCAGAGAGTGGGAAAATCAAGACACACTTTGGTCTGTATGAGAGTGCCAATGCGAGTGGTCATTGATGTTGAACTCAGTGGTACATCTAGCATAAAACCCCCAAGAATGTAACAAGCTACATGTTTGATTTTGTTTCTTGCGTCTGCCTGTGTTTATGTTTCTCTGCTGTAATGCTTGCTTTTGCATAATGCCAAATCACATGATTTGAAATGCAATGACTTGTTACTTAGGCAACCACAACAGCCATTCTGGGCCAGGAATGTTCCAAAAACAACAATAAGATGAATGACCAGTTAATCTGTTTTATTGGTGTTGGCCAGGAAACGGAAAATTCCCAGCATTCTATTGTGAACCAACAAGCTGGTCCTCAGTTTAACCTTTCATCTTAAGAATGGCACCTCTGATGAAGTAGCACTCCCTCACCGGATTATCAGCATGGATTGTAAGCTCCCTCTTTGGTGTGGGACTCGAGCCCCACTGATCACGACCTACCTTGCAGAAGCTTACTTCAACCCTACCATAACTTGCTACGTTACTGCACCTTGGTAGAGCCCGGTCAACACTGTACACTGCAGGACTTTGACACAATCATATTACTGTTGATCTATCTTGGCAGAGTCCTGCAGACTCTTCTTATCTTGGCATAGTCCAGGGAACATTATTTTTGGTAGGGCCGACAGCTACACAACGTACCGATGAGAATAGATGCGTTTCCTACAGCTGCATGTTTCTAGCCATCACTACAGATAGCATTGCTAATGTTTTACATTAGGTGATATTAAAGCCAAAGTGACCAAAATTATGGCCAAATTGGATTAAAATTTGAATGCCTCACTCATTCAGTAACAAAGTACAGACTATATAAAGCAGCGAAAGCAAAGACCTGAGAATATAAAGCAGTGAGAGCGGAGACCTGAGAGTATAGAGTGGGGAGAGCGGAGACCTGAGAGTATAAAATGGTGAGAGCGGAGACCCTGAGAGTATAAAGTGGTGAGAGTGGAGACCTGAGAGTATAAAGTGGTGAGAGTGGAGACCTGAGAGTATAAAATGGTGAGAGCGGAGACCCTGAGAGTATAAAGTGGTGAGAGTGGAGACCCTGAGAGTATAAAGTGGTGAGAGTGGAGACCTGAGAGTATAAAATGGTGAGAGCGGAGACCTGAGAGTATAAAGTGGTGAGAGCGGAGACCCTGAGAGTATAAAGTGGTGAGAGTGGAGACCCTGAGAGTATAAAGTGGTGAGAGTGGAGACCCTGAGAGTATAAAATGGTGAGAGCGGAGACCCTGAGAGTATAAAGTGGTGAGAGTGGAGACCCTGAGAGTATAAAGTGGTGAGAGCGGAGACCCTGAGAGTATAAAATGGTGAGAGCGGAGACCCTGAGAGTATAAAGTGGTGAGAGCGGAGACCTGAGAGTATAAAGTGGTGAGAGCGGAGACCCTGAGAGTATAAAGTGGTGAGAGCGGAGACCCTGAGAGTATAAAGTGGTGAGAGCGGAGACCCTGAGAGTATAAAATGGTGAGAGCGGAGACCCTGAGAGTATAAAATGGTGAGAGCGGAGACCCTGAGAGTATAAAGTGGTGAGAGCGGAGACCCTGAGAGTAATAAGTGGTGAGAGCGGAGACCCTGAGAGTATAAAATGGTGAGAGCAGAGACCCTGAGAGTATAAAATGGTGAGAGCGGAGACCCTGAGAGTATAAAGTGGTGAGAGCGGAGACCCTGAGAGTATAAAATGGTGAGAGCAGAGACCCTGAGAGTATAAAATGGTGAGAGCAGAGACCCTGAGAGTATAAAGTGGTGAGAGCGGAGACCCTGAGAGTATAAAGTGGTGAGAGCGGAGACCCTGAGAGTATAAAGTGGTGAGAGCGGAGACCCTGAGAGTATAAAGTGGTGAGAGCGGAGACCCTGAGAGTATAAAATGGTGAGAGCGGAGACCCTGAGAGTATAAAATGGTGAGAGCGGAGACCCTGAGAGTATAAAGTGGTGAGAGCGGAGACCCTGAGAGTATAAAGTGGTGAGAGCGGAGACCCTGAGAGTATAAAGTGGTGAGAGCGGAGACCCTGAGAGTATAAAGTGGTGAGAGCGGAGACCTGAGATTATAAAGTGGTGAGAGCGGAGACCCTGAGAGTATAAAGTGGTGAGAGCGGAGACCCTGAGAGTATAAAGTGGTGAGAGCGGAGACCTGAGAGTATAAAATGGTGAGAGCGGAGACCTGAGAGTATAAAGTGGTGAGAGCGGAGACCCTGAGAGTATAAAGTGGTGAGAGCGGAGACCCTGAGAGTATAAAGTGGTGAGAGCGGTGAACCTGAGAGTAATAAGTGGTGAGAGCGGAGACCCTGAGAGTATAAAATGGTGAGAGCAGAGACCCTGAGAGTATAAAATGGTGAGAGCGGAGACCTGAGAGTATAAAGTGGTGAGAGCGGAGACCCTGAGAGTATAAAGTGGTGAGAGCGGAGACCCTGAGAGTATAAAATGGTGAGAGCAGAGACCCTGAGAGTATAAAATGGTGAGAGCAGAGACCCTGAGAGTATAAAGTGGTGAGAGCGGAGACCCTGAGAGTATAAAGTGGTGAGAGCGGAGACCCTGAGAGTATAAAGTGGTGAGAGCGGAGACCCTGAGAGTATAAAGTGGTGAGAGCGGAGACCCTGAGAGTATAAAATGGTGAGAGCGGAGACCCTGAGAGTATAAAATGGTGAGAGCGGAGACCCTGAGAGTATAAAGTGGTGAGAGCGGAGACCCTGAGAGTATAAAGTGGTGAGAGCGAAGACCCTGAGAGTATAAAGTGGTGAGAGTGGAGACCCTGAGAGTATAAAATGGTGAGAGCGGAGACCCTGAGAGTATAAAATGGTGAGAGCGGAGACCTGAGAGTATAAAATGGTGAGAGCGGAGACCCTGAGAGTATAAAGTGGTGAGAGCGGAGACCCTGAGAGTATAAAGTGGTGAGAGCGGAGACCCTGAGAGTATAAAGTGGTGAGAGCGGAGACCTGAGAGTATAAAATGGTGAGAGCAGATACCCTGAGAGTATAAAATGGTGAGAGCAGATACCCTGAGAGTATAAAGTGGTGAGAGCGGAGACCCTGAGAGTATAAAATGGTGAGAGCAGATACCCTGAGAGTATAAAGTGGTGAGAGCGGAGACCCTGAGAGTATAAAGTGGTGAGAGCGGAGACCCTGAGAGTATAAAGTGGTGAGAGCGGAGACCCTGAGAGTATAAAGTGGTGAGAACGGAGACTTGAGAGTATAAAATGGTGAGAGCAGAGACCCTGAGAGTATAAAATGGTGAGAGCAGATACCCTGAGAGTATAAAGTGGTGAGAGCGGAGACCCTGAGAGTATAAAATGGTGAGAGCAGATACCCTGAGAGTATAAAGTGGTGAGAGCGGAGACCCTGAGAGTATAAAGTGGTGAGAGCGGAGACCCTGAGAGTATAAAGTGGTGAGAGCGGAGACCCTGAGAGTATAAAGTGGTGAGAGCGGAGACCCTGAGAGTATAAAATGGTGAGAGCGGAGACCCTGAGAGTATAAAATGGTGAGAGCGGAGACCCTGAGAGTATAAAGTGGTGAGAGCGGAGACCCTGAGAGTATAAAATGGTGAGAGCGGAGACCCTGAGAGTATAAAGTGGTGAGAGCGGAGACCCTGAGAGTATAAAATGGTGAGAGCGGAGACCCTGAGAGTATAAAGTGGTGAGAGCGGAGACCCTGAGAGTATAAAGTGGTGAGAGCGGAGACCCTGAGAGTATAAAATGGTGAGAGCGGAGACCCTGAGAGTATAAAGTGGTGAGAGCGGAGACACTGAGAGTATAAAGTGGTGAGAGCGGAGACCCTGAGTGTATAAAGTGGTGAGAGCGGAGACCTGAGAGTATAAAGTGGTGAGAGCGGAGACCTGAGAGTATAAAGTGCTGAGAGCGGAGACCCTGAGAGTATAAAGTGGTGAGAGCGGAGACCCTGAGAGTATAAAGTGGTGAGAGCGGAGACCCTGAGAGTATAAAATGGTGAGAGCGGAGACCCTGAGAGTATAAAGTGGTGAGAGCGGAGACCTGAGAGTATAAAATGGTGAGAGCGGAGACCCTGAGAGTATAAAGTGGTGAGAGTGGAGACCTGAGAGTATAAAGTGGTGAGAGTGGAGACCTGAGAGTATAAAATGGTGAGAGCGGAGACCCTGAGAGTATAAAGTGGTGAGAGCGGAGACCCTGAGAGTATAAAATGGTGAGAGCGGAGACCCTGAGAGTATAAAATGGTGAGAGCGGAGACCCTGAGAGTATAAAGCAGTGAGAGCGGAGACCCTGAGAGTATAAAGTGGTGAGAGCGGAGACCCTGAGAGTATAAAATGGTGAGAGCGGAGACCTGAGAGTATAAAGTGGTGAGAGCGGAGACCCTGAGAGTATAAAATGGTGAGAGCGGAGACCTGAGAGTATAAAATGGTGAGAGCGGAGACCCTGAGAGTATAAAGTGGTGAGAGCGGAGACCCTGAGAGTATAAAGTGGTGAGAGCAGAGACCTGAGAGTATAAAGTGGTGAGAGCGGAGACCTGAGAGTATAAAGTGGTGAGAGCGGAGACCTGAGAGTATAAAGTGGTGAGAGCGGAGACCCTGAGAGTATAAAATGGTGAGAGCGGAGACCCTGAGTGTATAAAGTGGTGAGAGCGGAGACCTGAGAGTATAAAGTGGTGAGAGCGGAGACCCTGAGAGTATAAAGTGGTGAGAGCGGAGACCCTGAGAGTATAAAATGGTGAGAGCGGAGACCCTGAGAGTATAAAGTGGTGAGAGCGGAGACCCTGAGAGTATAAAGTGGTGAGAGCGGAGACCCTGAGAGTATAAAGCAGTGAGAGCGGAGACCCTGAGAGTATAAAGTGGTGAGAGCAGAGACCCTGAGAGTATAAAATGGTGAGAGCGGAGACCCTGAGAGTATAAAGTGGTGAGAGCGGAGACCCTGAGAGTATAAAATGGTGAGAGCGGAGACCTGAGAGTATAAAGTGGTGAGAGCGGAGACCTGAGAGTATAAAGTGGTGAGAGCGGAGACCCTGAGAGTATAAAGCAGTGAGAGCGGAGACCCTGAGAGTATAAAGTGGTGAGAGCAGAGACCCTGAGAGTATAAAATGGTGAGAGCGGAGACCCTGAGAGTATAAAGTGGTGAGAGTGGAGACCCTGAGAGTATAAAATGGTGAGAGCGGAGACCTGAGAGTATAAAATGGTGAGAGCGGAGACCTGAGAGTATAAAGTGGTGAGAGCGGAGACCCTGAGAGTATAAAGTGGTGAGAGCGGAGACACTGAGATTATAGAGTGGTGAGAGCGGAGACCCTGAGAGTAATAAGTGGTGAGAGCGGAGACCCTGAGAGTATAAAGTGGTGAGAGGAGTGTTACAAATAAGGTTGATGAGCTACAAGTACAAGTTGCCACTTGGGGTTATGATATAGTGGCTATAACAGAGACCTGGCTTAAACATGGGCAGGAATGGGAACTAGACATTCCTGGTTACAATGTATTCAGGAGGGATAGGGAAGGAAAAAAGACAGGAGTTGGGTTGGCAGTATTGATCAAGGATAATATTACAGTTCTACAAAGGGACGATATACTAGAGGGTTCAAAGACTGAATCTATTTGGTTACAGTTAAGGAACAGAAAAGGAGCTGTTACGTTGCTGAGTGTTTACTATAGACCCCCAAATAGTGAGAAGGAGATAGAGGTACAAAGCTATCGGCAAATTTCAGAGAAATGTAAAAATAATAGAGCAGGAGACTTCAATTACCCCAATATGGACTAGGGAAAAAAAGAGTATAAGGCAAGGAGGGCGAAGAATTTCTAAAATGTGTACAGGAGAACTTTCTTAATCAGTATGTTCCTAGCCCAACGAGGAAGGAAGCAGTGCTGGATCTAGTTCTGGGGAATGAAATAAGGCAAGTGGAGTGTGTTTCAGTGGGAGAACATCAGGGTAATAGAGATCATAATATAATTCGGTTTAAAGTAGTTCTGGAAAGAGACAAAGAAAAATCAACTGTGAAAATACCCAAGTGGAAGAAAGCCAAGTTGAGTGATTTGAGAAGGGATCCAGCACAGGTGGACTGGAAACAAAGATTGGCCAGGAAAACAGTAAGAACTCCTACAAGTATGTAAAAAGGAAAAGAGTAGCAAAAGTAAACATTGGTCCCTTAGAGACTAAGACAGGAGAAATTATAATGGGGAATAAGGAAATGGCAGAGAGGTTAAACAGATATTTTGTATCTGTCTTCACTGTTGCGGATACAAAAAGCATACCAGAAATAGTGGGGAGCCAAGGGGTTAATGAGAGTGAGGAACTTAAAGTAATTAATATCAGTAGAGAAAAAGCACTTGAGAAAATAATGGGACTAAAAGCCAACAAATCTCCTGGACCTGATGGCCTGCATCCTAGGGTTCTAAAAGAGGTGGCTGCAGAGATAGTGGATTCATTGGTTGTGATCTTCCAAAATTCCCTAGATTCTAGAATGGTCCCAGTGGATTGGAAGGTAGCAAATGTAACACCGCTATTCAAGAAAGGAGGGAGAGAGAAAACAGGGAATTACATCGGACGTCAGAAAAAGACTGGAATCCATTATTGAGGAAGTGGTAACAGGGCACTTAGAAAATCATAATATGATTAGGCAGAGTCAACATGGTTTTATGAAAGGGAAATCGTGTTTGACACATCTATTGGAGATCTTTGAGGATGTAACTAGCAGGGTAAATAAAGGGGGACCAGTGGATGTTGTATATTTGGATTTTCAAAAGACATTCGATAAGGTGCCACATAAAAGGTTGTTACGCAAGATAGGAGCTCATGGGATTGGGGGTAACATATTAGCATGGATAGAGGATTGGTTAGCAGACAGAAAACAGAGAGTAGGGATAAACGGGTCATTTTCAGGTTGGCAGGCTGTATCTAGTGGGGTGCCGCAAGGCCTCAGCTATTTACAATCTATACTAATAACTTAGATGAAGGGACTGAATGTAATGTATCCAAGTTTGCTGACGATACAAACCTAGGTGGGAAAGTAAGCTGTGAGGGGGACACAAAGGGCAGGATTTTAACTGTGAAAACAGGTGGGTTGGGGCTTTGAAAATCCAAACAATTCCAGACCCGCCCCCAACCCGCCCATTTCCGGTTTTCACTGGGGCGGGAAGAAGGGCGACCAGTCCACTCTCAGTGGGTGGGTTGATCACTAAAACCTTTCAAGGAGGCTTCGGGCCTCCATTTTGAAAGCTTTTGCGATTGCAACCCCTGTGGGCCGGAAATCACGGGCTTTCTCCTTCACATCACGTGAGAGAAAGCGAGAAGGCCCGAAACTGCAGATAAGTGCCTTTCTGGCACAGCTTGTGGGCCCAGAGGAGCTGGAGTACTTCCCCCAGGACCAGCAAGCCTACCTGCAGTGACCCCCCCAACAACCATTGCAGATCCCCGCAATGATCGTGACAACCCCCCCCGCAATGATCACAGATCCCCCGATGACCCCCGATCCCGACCCCCTCCTTGATGACTGACCCCCCCCAGGACACCGGATTTCCACCCCCCAACCCCATGACTGACTCCCCCGGTGACTGACCTTCAATGACTGACTCTCCGTGAACCCCATGCCCACTGATGTCCTTGTGTCCACCCATGCCCTATGCCCACCCATGAACCCATGCCCACCCATGCCCCCATGCCACACCCCCCTCCATCCATACAATCTAAGACCTACCTGAACACTTACCTTTTCAAACCCTCTTCCTTCCTCTGCTCCCGTCTGACTGAGGCCAGTCTGTCAATCAGGCCGACCTGTCGGATGGTAAACCGACAAAAAAAAATTAAGGCATCCTTACGTCAAAATCGAAAGGATGTCCGGGAAACCCGTTCTTCTGAGTTTCCCGTCCGTGATTCAATCCCCCTGCCCCCTTCCCGGGCTCTGGGTCAAAATCCTGGTCAAAGAGTCTGCAAAGGGATATAGACAGGTTAAGTGAGTGGGCAAGAAGGTGTCAGATGGAGTATAATGTGGGGAAATGTGAGGTTATTCACTTTGGTAGGAAGAATAGAAAACCAGAATATTTTTAAATGATGAGAAACTATTAAATGTTGATGTTCAGAGACACATGGGCACAAGAAACACAGAAAGTTAGCATGCAGGTACAGCAAGCAATTGGGAACATGTTGGCATTTATTGCAAGGGGGTTGGAGTACAAGAGTAAGGAAGTCTTTCTACAATTGCACGGGGCTTTGGTGAGACCACACCTAGAGTACTGCGTACTGTTTTGGTCTCCTTATCTAAGGAAGGATATACTTGCCTTAGAGGCGGTGCAATGAAGGTTCACTAGATTAATTCCTGGGATGAGAGGGTTGTCCTATGAGAAGAAATTGAGTAGAACGAGCCTATACTCTCTGGTGTTTAAAAGACTGATAGGTGATCTCATTGAAACATATAAGATTCTGAGGGGGCTTGACAGGGTAGATGCTGAGAGGTTGTTTCCCCTGGCTGGAGAGTCTAGAACTAGGGGGCATAGTCTCAGGATAAGGGGTCGGACATTTAGGACTGAGATGAGGAAGAATTTCTTCACTCAGAGGGTTCTGAATCTTTGGAATTCTCTACCCCAGATGGCTGCGGATGCGGGGTCATTGAATATATTCAAGGCTGAGATCAATAGATTTCTGGATTCTAGGGGAATCAAGGGATAAGGGGATCGAGTGGGTAAGTGGAGTTGAGTTTGAAGATCAGCCATGATCTTACTGAATGGCGGAGCAGGCTCGAGGGGCCGTATGGCCTACTCCTGCTCCTATTTCTTATATTCTTATGTTCTTAAATGAGCAATGGCAGACCTTCAAGGCAGACATAGTTCGGGTATAAACCAAGCATACTCCCATAAGGAGGAATGATCCAAAGCTGGATCTCCCTGGATATCAAAGGAAATAGAAATTAAAATAAAATCGAAGAAGGAGTTTTATGACAAATGTCAGGTACAGAATAGTCGAGAAACAGGCAGAATACAGAGACTGCAGGGAGAAATTGAAAAAGGATATAAAAGGGGCAAAGAGAGAGTATGAGAATAGATTAGCGGCTAACAAAAAATCTTTTGGAAACATATAAAAAGTAAAAAGATAGTCAAAGGAAGGGTGGGGCCGATGAGGGACAAAAAAGGAAATTTTCTTATGAAGGCAGAGGGCATGACTGAGGTACTGAAAGAAAACTTTGCATGTGTCTTCACAAAAGTAGAGGTTGAAGTTAATGTCACAGTAGAGGAGGGAGGAGTAGAGATATTGGATAGGAATAGATAGAAAGGAGGTGCTAAATAGGTTGGCAACATTCAATGTTAACGAGTCACCCGGCCCAGATGGGATGCATCCTAGGTTGCTGAGGGAAGCAAGGGTGGAGATAGCAGAAGCTCTGACCACAATCTTTCAATCCTCCTCAGACATGGGAATGATGCCAGAGGACTGGAGGATTGCAAATTTAAAAAAGGGGAAAGGGATAAACCTAATAACTACAGGCCAATCAGTTTAACGTGAGTGGTGGGAAAGCTACTAGAGGCCATTGTCAAGGACAAAATTAATTCTCATTTGGAGAAGCACTAAGGGACATCCAGCATGGATTTTTTTAAAGGCAAATCATGTCTGACTAACCTGATTGAGTTCTTTGATGAAGCAACAGAAAGGGTTGATAAAGGTAATGCAGTAGATGTTGTATGTATGGACTTTCAAAAAGCATTTGATAAAGTACCACATAACCAGACGTATTCGGAGAATAGAAGCACATGACATTAAAGAGACTGTGGTAACTTGGGTACCTAATTAGATATGGGATAGAAGGCAGAGACTAGTGGTGAATGGATGTTGTTCTGACTGGAGAGAAGTATACAGTGGGGTCCCCCAGGGCTCAGTATTGGACCATTGCTTTTCTTGTTATATATAAATGACCTGGACTTGGGTATAGGGAGTACAATTTTGAAGTTCGCGGATTATGCAAAACTTGGCAACATTGTAAATAGTGAGAAGTATGGTAGCAGACATCAGGAGGACATAGACAGACTGGTGAAATGGGCAGACACATGGCAAATGCAATTTAACGCGGATAAATGTGAAGTGATACACTTTGGGAGGAACAACATGGAGAGGCAGTATAATCTAAATGGTACTATTTTGAGGGAGTGCAAGAGCAGAGGGACCTGGGGGTGCATATTCACAAATCTTTGAAGGTGGCAGGGCAAGTTAATACGGCAGTTAAGAAAGCGTATGGGATACTTGGCATTGTAAATAGGGCCACTGAATACAAACACAAGGAAGTCCTGCTAAACCTTTACAAATCACTGTTTAGGCCTCACCTGAAGAATTGTGTACAGTTCTGGGCACCACACTTCAGGAAGGATGTCAAGGCCTTGGAGAGGGTGCAAAGGAGGTTTACCAGGATGATACCAGGGATGAGGGACTTCAGTTATGTGGAGAGATTGGAGAAGCTGGGATTGTTCTCCTTAGAGCAGAGAAGGTTAAAGGGAGACCTAATAGAGGTATTCAAAATTATGAGGGGTTTTGATAGAGTAAGTAGGGAGAAACTGTTTCCTCTAGCAAGTGGGTCGGTAACCATAGGTCATAGATTAAAATAATTGGCAAAAGAACTAGAGGGGAAATGAGGAGAATTTTTTTCACACAGACGGTTGTTAAGATCTGGAATGCACTACCTGAAAGGGTGGTGGAATCAGATTCCATAGGGACTTTTAAAAGGCAATTGGACATGTACTCGAAGAGGACTAATTTGCATGGTTATGGGGAAGAAGCTGGGGTATGGGACTAAATTGGGCAGCTCTTTCAAACAGCCGGCACCGGCACGATGGGCCGAATGGCCTCCTTCTGTGCTCTAAGATTCTATGATTCTATTTTATTCTTAATTACTGCCAAAAAATTAATAATTTCATGGGATTAATAAATAGCTTATCAACATGATAAAAAAAGGCCTAAGTCCAGATTTTAACTTGAGGCATAAATCGAGCAGGCGAGGGATGAGCCAAGCGGGAAGCCCCCATGACATTGCGATTGTGCGGCCCAGGTGATTTTAATGCCCAGGCCTCATTTCCATTTGATTCAGGGGCTGCCTTCCCAATTGCGTCAGGATTCGGGCAGCCCACGCACTTGATGAGCGCCATTTCCAGCGGGCTGCCCGAGGCCTATTTAAAGCGGCAATGAACCTCTTAAAGCAAGGTTGCATTCCATGCTTTGATTTTCACCTCAATAACTGTGGAAAATATTGTGGCCGCAGAGACGAGTTGGAGAGCTAACCTCCAGTTTTCAGATGCCTTCCTGGAGGTCCTGGTGTAGGTGGTCAGGGCAAAGAGGAAGGTACTGTTCCCTAGCAGCCTCAAGAGTATCCCCAAGGCCACTAGCCCGGAAAGACGTGGCTGACAGGGTCAGTGCCAGCAATAGCACCCCCAGGATCTGGGTTCAGTGTAGGAAGAGGTTCAATGACCTCACAAGAGCAGTAAGGGTGAGTACAGCTCTTCATATCTCCATCTGCTGAAAAAGTCCAACTTTGTAGAATGTAAGTTGAGAACACAGTAAGGCTCAAGCTTTTCAGGGTCACACATTGCAAGGTATCAGATGATGGCCAGCATACTTGGAACCCACACATGGCAGGGTCCCAAGTGTTGATCAGAACCCATGGAAACAAGCCCAGCAAGAGTCAGTGCCTTCAGGTAAACAGAATGCACTGACATTTTCTCAATTATGATGAATTCAAGAGGCAGACCTGATTAATTTTCTTCTTGGTACCTTGTTTAATTTTAATTCATATTAATTAGAACCATTCTTCTTGATGAAATCAATTTTTAATATTACATGAGATTAAGGCTGATGGAACGATAATGATTTTGATGATAATAACCTAAACATTAGATAATTAATTTAAAGCAGCAGTAATTTTTACCACCCCTCCGGAGAGCACGGAAGACCTATTGCCTTTAATCATTTGTCTACAATCAGACATCATAATGATTGTCAATCTTAATAAAATTCGTCATTGCTTCACCTGTGAATGATGTTATTGTGACATGCGGATTTTCTCCTTCCCCCAAAAGTTTTCGATTGCTTTTTCATGCAGATAATCCTGACTTAATCATTTGAAAAATATGCAGATTTATTGTAAAATTAAGCATCATCGATTCTGATGCCTGTAATGTTAGCATACACTGGAACGTATAAAACTGGCGTCAAACAAGTGGAAATCAGTGTAAGTAATCGAGGCCCGAGGAATGCATCGAACTTGCGTAATATTCCTTCTTTAAGTCCCTCCTTATGAATTAAAATTAAAGTTTGAAGCCATCAAACCGTTATTTATTCACAGTAGGTGCCGCATGTTTAAGAAAATGCAATCGTGGAAGTTTTTGAATTTTTAATGCAAACCATTCTGATGCCATGAAGATGCATTCAAAGATGCAAAAAATACATTTCAGATCTCAAGTGAGGAGAAACAAAACAATCTCTTAACTTAAAAAGTCGCCTCCTGTTGTACCCAAATTTTTAGGAGTAAATTTACAACCTGTTCAGAAATGGCGGAAATTCAGGAAATTAGTGTTGTGCTATTTAGCAGCAGAAGGTTTCAGCAGCAGTTTTGCAGAAATTTGGACGTAGCATAAAAACAGGCGTAAGTAATCTACACCCACATTTGCATCGGAAATCAGCATTACACAGTGATTACGGCAAATTTTTTTTGGTGCTAATTTACATGAAATTCCAGGTCAATATGTCAGATATCTTAATATCTTAATATTAATATAAATGATTTTAGTGAGGTGTTGAGACTAATCTATGATTAAAGAGGATCTGGGAGGAAGAGTGAGACTGGTCATAGCCATTGTGGTCTTCATTCATAAGGGCAAATACTAGGGGCAGGATCAGAATGCATGCAGTTGTAACCGTAGCATTTGCGACAACTTGTCTGTCAGGGAGAGGTGGAATCTGTGAGCTTTGTGTTGAAGAGTGTTGAATGAGTGCACAGGTTGGATCAATGCAGTCTCACAGCACCCACATGTGGACAAATGGCAGAGCTACAATCATGTGTTTTTACACAGTAGTCAGAAAAAATAAAATATTTGCATTTATACCGCACCCATCATGTCATCGAAAGGTCAGAAAACGTTTCCCACAATGAATGACTTTTGGAACGTAGCGACTGTTGTGTAGACAAATGTGGCAGTCATTCTGCAGCATCAATGTCCCATAAACATCAATCAGATGAATCACGAGATAATCTGTTTTGTGATGGCGTTGGTTGAGGAAGGGAATGTTGGCCGGGACACTGGGATACCTCCCGACACTTTTTCAAATAATGCCATGGGATTTTGACTAGACAGATGGGCCTCCGTTTAATGTATCATTGGAAGGACAGAGGTCCTATGGACTGTGCTTGTTCGAGACAAAGGTTCGTAATTTCAGTCAAAATCACAGGGAAACTAAGGAGGTGAATTTCCACAGGGGCTATCCCGATCGTTCAGCGTAACTATGATGGAAGGGTCGGGAAATCCCGTGAAAACTGTGTTTTTACAATTGTTCTGAGGTTTCGGCGGCTCCTCCGCCAAGATTACAATGGACAACCTGGTGAAGCTACAACTCAGGACTATACACATGCTAAACAGTGGAAGCAACATGCTATAGACAGAGCTAAGTGAGTCCACAACCAAACGGATCAGATCAAAGCTCAGCAGTCCTGCCACATCCAGTCGTGAATGGTGGTGGACAGTTAAACAACTAACGGGAGGAGGAGGCTCTGCAAACATCCCCATTCTCAATGATGGTGGAGTCCAGCACGTGAGTGCAAAAGACAAGGCTGAAGCGTTTGCAACCATCTTCAGCCAGAAGTGCCGAGTGGATGATCCATCTCGGCCTCCTCCCGATATCCCCACCATCACAGAAGCCAGTCTTCAGCCAATTCGATTCACTGCATGTGATATGAAGAAACGGCTGAGTGCACTGGATTCAGCAAAGGCTATGGGCCCCGACAACATCCCGGCTGTAGTGCTGAAGACAGGTGCTCCAGAACGAGCCACGTCTCCAGCCAAGCTGTTCCAGTACAACTACCCAACAAAGCGGAAAATTGCCCGGGTATGTCCTATCCACAAAAAGCAGGACAAATCCAATCTGGCCAATTACCGCCCCATCAGTCCACTCTCAATCATCAGCAAAGTGATGGAAGGTGTTGTCGACAGTGCTATCAAGTGGCACTTACTCACCAATAAGCTGCTCACCGATGCTCAGTTTGGGTTCCGCCAGGACCACTCGGCTCCAGACCTCATTACAGCCTTGGGTTCAAACATGAACAAAGAGCTGAATTCCAGAGGTGAGGTGAGAGTGACTGCCCTTGACATCAAGGCAGCATTTGACCGAGTGTGGCACCAAGGAGCCCTAGTAGAATTGAAGTCAATAGGAATCAGGGGGAAAACTCTCCAGTGGCTGGAGTCATACCTAGCACAAAGGAAGATGGTAATGGTTGTTGGAGGCCAATCATCTCAGCCCCAGGACAGCGTTGCAGGAATTCCTCAGGGCAGTGTCGTAGGCCCAACCATCTTCAGCTGTTTCATCAATGACCTTCCCTCCATCATAAGGTCAGAAGTGGGGATGTTCACTGATGATTGCACAGTGTTCAGTTCCATTTGCAACCCCTCAGATTATGAAGCAGTCTGTGCCCGCATGCAGCAAGACCTGGGCAACATCCAGGTTGGGCTGATAAGTGGCAAGTAACATTCGCACCAGACAAGTGCCAGGTAATGACCATCTCCAACAAGAGAGAGTCTAACCACCTCCCCTTGACAGTCAACGGCATTACCATTGCCAAATCCACCACCTGCGGTTCACCATTGACCAGAAACTTAACTGGACCAGCTACATAAATACTGTGGCTACAAGAACAGGTCAGAGGCTGGGTATTCTGTGGCTAGTGACTCACCTCCTGACTCCCCAAAGCCTTCCCACCATCTACAAGGCACAAGTCAGGAGTGTAATGGAATACTCTCCACTTGCCTGGATGAGTGCAGCTCCAACAACACTCGACACCATCCAGAACAAAGCAGCCCGATTGATTGGCACCCCATCCACCACCTTAATCATTCACTCACTCCACCATCGGTGCACCGTGGCTGCAGTGTGCACCATCCACAGGATGCACTGCAGCACCTCGCCAAGGCTTCTTCGACAGCACCTCCCAAACCCGCGACCTCTATCACCTAGAAAGACAAGGGCAGCAGGCACATGGGAACAACACCACCTGCACGTTCCCCTCCAAGTCACACACCATCCCGACTTGGAAATATATTGCCGTTCCTTCATCGTCACTGGGTCAAAATCCTGGAACTCCCTTCCTAACAGCACTGTGGGAGAACCTTCACCACACGGACTGCAGCGGTTCAAGAATGCGGCTCACCACCACCTTCTCAAGGGCAATTAGGGATGGGCAATAAATGCCGGCCTCGCCAGTGATGCCCACATCCCATGAATGAATTTTAAAAAAGCAGGAAAATTTCTGTACAAATTCACCCACTATCTTTATGTGACCGTTCGTTCCAAATGGCTTTTAAAAATATTTTATTTTTAAAAAAGGATGTAATTATGGATTCAGCAACCATAAAAGTGGGAAGTGGTGTTCCACAGGGATTGATGCAGTGACCACTGTTGTTCACAATTTACATTAACGATTTGGACTCAGGAATCGGAAGTACAACTTCATAATTTGCGGACGAAAGCAAATTGGGTGGTATAGTTAATACTAAGGAAGAATGCGACAGAATACAAGAAGACATTAATAAACTTGCAGAATGGGCGTGTAATTGGCAAATGAATTTCATTATAGATAAGTGTGAGGTGGTGCATTTTGGTAGGAAAAATAAGGAGGCCACATACTGTTTAGATAATAAGAGTCTAAATGGGAATCTGAGAGGATATACTTATCAGGAAAGACTGAACAGGCTGGGGCTCTTTTCTTTAGAAAAGAGAAAGCTGAGAGGTGACCTGATAGAGGTCTTTAAGATTATGAAAGGGTTTGATAGGGTAGACATAGGGAAAATGGTTCCACTTGTGGGGGAGTCCAAAACTAAAGACCATAAATATAAGATAGTCACTAATAAATCCAATCGGGAATTCAGAAGAAACTTCTTTATCCAAACAGTGGTAAGAATGTGGAACTTGCGACCACAAGGAGTAGTTGAGGCAAATAGCATAGATACATTTAAGGGGAATCTAGATAAGCAAATGAGGAAGAAAGGAATAGAAGGATATGCTGATAGGGTTAGATGAAGTGGGGTGGGAGGAGGCTCTTGTGGAGCATAAACACCGGCACAGACCGGTTGGGCTGAATGGCCTGTTTCTGTGCTTTATGCTCTATGTAACTATGTAACTCTATGTAGGTGTAGGGTGTCATAAAACATCTTCAAACAATCGCCCACCTCTCCCTACCCGCCCTCATTCCCTCTCTGGACTTACTCATGCGCTTTTCGTGACTGGCTTCTGGAACAGGCTTCTCTCCCTCTCTCTAAGGAACAAAGCTCTTTTAGCCCCAGAATGATTGTTACAACTGGAAGCCTGTCACTGAAAAATTGCAGAGCTGATGACAATGGAGACAGAAATGTCCTAAATTAAGCAAAGCAGAATGGGGGCGAGGATTGCAGTATTTGTACACCATAAATAAGTTTATGAGCGCTGGCTTTCATTGTTGTTTTCTGATCATGTTTTTCAGGTTAAGAAAGCTTATGACTGTGCTCCCTTCAGGGCTGTTGTTATTTCAATTTCCCAATGTTCAGTCTTCTCCTGGAGGCATTGACTATTGATGGACTACAGTTCCACAGGAGCTGATAACCCTCCGCTACCTCAGCACAGTGGCCATTCTTCATTTGTGACCTTTGACAGTGATTGTTCACTAGCTGCTTTGTCAGAAGCATCAACATTCAGCTTGATCCTATCCCAACCCAGAGTCACAGGAGATCTTCCAGTAAGGTAACAAAAATGATGAATCTGCATGCACTTCCTTCCCGTTAAACTTCCTGCCCCTCACACTTCCTGCCCCCCTCACTTCCTGCCCATCACACTTCCTGCCCCCCACACTTCCTGCCCCGTCACACTTACTGCCCCATCACACTTCCTGCCCCCCTCACTTCCTGCCCGTCACACTTCATGCCCCTCACACTTCCTGCCCCCCACACTTCCTGCCCCGTCACACTTCCTGCCCCATCACACTTCCTGCCCCCCCCTCACTTCCTGCCCGTCACACTTCATGCCCGTCACACTTCATGCCCCTCACACTTCCTGCCCCTCACACTACATGCCCCATCACACTTCCTGCCCCTCACACTTCATGCCCCTCACACTTCCTGCCCCTCACACTTCATGCCCTGTCACACTTCATGCCCCACACACTTCCTGCCCCTCACACTTCATGCCCCCCCTCACTTCCTGCCCGTCACACTTCCTGCCCCCCACACTTCATGCCCCTCACACTTCCTGCCCCCCACACTTCCTGCCCCTCACACTTCCTGCCCCCCACACTTCATGCCCCTCACACTTCCTGCCCCCCACACTTCATGCCCCTCACACTTCCTGCCCCTCACACTTCCTGCCCCCCACACTTCCTGCCCCCCACACTTCATGCCCCTCACACTTCCTGCCCCCCACACTTCATGCCCCTCACACTTCCTGCCCCTCACACTTCCTGCCCCCCACACTTCCTGCCCCTCACACTTCCTGTGTCATTCTCTAATGTCACAGTTCGGGCATCACAATTTTGTATTTGAAAACAGCAACAAATCACAACTTTGTAACAATGGTCAGAAAAATCTACCGATAAAATAAACAGAAACTCAACTAATCAATTCACTTTAAATGCTTTTTCAAACTTTTTATAGCTGCATTTTTTCTTTACACAAAAATGTTGCAAATAAGGTTCTATCTCAATCGCCCATGTCGTACCTCTTTCTGACAAATTCTTCTCAGCCCACACTCCAATGCTCACATGATATATCCATCTCCCTTCATATACTGGGCTTTTAATAAGGTAATAGATAGATATTCAACATATTAGTAAATTATGTAAATCTCACGGGATCCAAGGTGAGGTAGCCAATTGGATACAAAATTGGCTTGACGACAGAAGACAGAGGGTGGTTGTAGAGGGTTGTTTTTCAAACTGGAGGCCTGTGACCAGTGGTGTGCCTCAGGGATCGGTGCTGGGTCCGCTGTTATTTGTTATTTATATTAATGAGAATTTAGGAGGCATGGTTAGTAAGTTTGCAGATGACACCAAGATTGGTGGCATTGTGGACAGTGAAGAAGGTTATCTAGGATTGCAACGGGATCTTGATAAATTGGGCCAGTGGGCCGATGAATGGCAGATGGAGTTTAATTTAGATAAATGTGATGTGATGCATTTTGGGAGATCGAATCGGGCCAGGACCTACTCCGTTAATGGTAGGGCATTGGGGAGAGTTATAGAACAGAGAGATCTAGGAGAACAGGTTCATAGCTCCTTGAAAGTGGAGTCACAGGTGGATAGGGTGGTGAAGAAGGCATTCGGCATGCTTGGTTTCATTGGTCAGAACATTGAATACAGGAGTTGGGATGTCTTGTTGAAGTTGTACAAGACATTAGTAAGGCCACACTTGGAATACTGTGCACAGTTCTGGTCACCCTATTATAGAAAGGATATTATTAAACTAGAAAGAGTGCAGAAAAGATTTACTAGGATGCTACCGGGACTTGATGGTTTGACTTATAGGGAGAGGTTAGATAGACTGGGACTTTTTTCCCTGGAGAGTAGGAGGTTAAGGGGTGATCTTATAGAAGTCTATAAAATAATGAGGGGCATAGATAAGGTAGATAGTCAAAATCTTTTCCCAAAGGTAGGGGAGTCTATAACGAGGAGACATAGATTTAAGGTGAGAGGGGAGAGATACAAAAGGGTCCAGAGGGGCAATTTTTTCACTCAAAGGGTGGTGAGTGTCTGGAACGAGCTGCCATAGGCAGTAGTAGAGGCGGGTACAATTTTGTCTTTTAAAAAGCATTTGGACAGTTACATGGGTAAGATGGGTATAGAGGGATATGGGCCAAGTGCAGGCAATTGGGACTAGCTTAGTGGTATAAACTGGGCGACATGGACATGTTGGGCCGAAGGGCCTGTTTCCATGTTGTAACTTCTATGATTCTATGATTCTATATAGTGCCTTTAATACAGAAAAAATGTCCTATAAGCACTTTACAGAGGCGTAAGGGAAAAAAACGGAGCTCATGGAATACTAAGCCAAAAAAGGAAATATCAGGAGGGTGATGAAAAGCTTGGTTGAAGAGATGGTTTTTAAGAGGATCTTAAAAGGAGAGGTGGAGGGCTTGAGGGAGGGATTTCCAGACCATGGTGCCTGGACGGCTGAAGGCACGGCTGTCAATAATGGTGGTGATGGGTGGGGGGGGGTGCGGAGGGGTGCGGGGGGATGCACGAAAGGGCGGAGTCAGATGAACAGAGTTCGGAGTGGGGGGGTGGGTGGGGGAGGGGGCTGGTTATGGGGCTGAAGGAGGTTACAGAGATCAAAAATAATGGCCCAGAATTTGCTGGGAAAATAATGGTGAGTTAAATGCAATTTATGGTGAAGAAGAAACACGCCATGAGTTGCAAATTGCCACACGTTGCTGGGCGATTTGCACTGCCCCACCATTAACCTTGCGAAATCTGGATCTCACCGTCACCCTCCCTGTGAGTTTCAAGAAATTGTTGCATTTGTGTTGTTGTAACGAATTAGGGCTGGTATTTAACGACATAAGGACCCTTTCAATGATGAGATTTATGTTCCTGCAATGCCACTCAACCTCTACGGCCCAGAAAGGGAACAAATGAAACTGTGGCGTCTCGCTCCTGCAGATAGTAAATTGCTCCTAGAGGATTTTAAAATTTAAAAGTTTACATTTTTACACGTTTTTCTTACTTTTCCTTTCTGTCTCTTTTTTCTATCTCTCTTAATCCAATCTTTCCTTCTCTTTATTTCTATTTCGGTATATAATTTGAATCTAATAGTTTAAGAAGCACCGTATCATTATTCAAGTTTGGAAAGTAGTCATAATTAAAAGCATTGACCTAAACATGTATATATAAGTACGGTAGCGTAGTGGTTATGTTACTGGGCTAGTAATCCAGAGGCCTGGACTAAAATCCAGAGTCACGAGTCCAAATCCCGCCACGGCGGCTGGCGAATTTAAATTCAATTAATTAAATTTTAAAAATCTGGAATTAAAATACTAGTATCAGTAATGATAGCCATGAAACTACCGGATTGTCGTAAAAACCCATCTGGTTCACTAATGTCCTTTAGGGAAGGAAACCTGCTATCCTTACCCGGTCTGGCCTATATGTGACTCCAGACCCACAGCAATGTGGTTGATTCTTAATTGCCCTCTGAAATGGCCTAGCAAGCCACTCAGTTGTAAAAATCTCGCTAGGGATGGGCAATAAATGCCAGCCTTGCCAGCGACACCCACATCCCGTGAACGAATAAAAAAAAAGTGGAACACTATGGTGATACTAAGTACAGTTGCATGGCTGTTTGGCAAAGAAGGAAAAATGCAAATTAGTTTAATATTTTCTCAGGTTTTGTATATTTCTTTGTGTTCTGTTATAAAAACCCACCCACGGACAGATGAACAGCAAAACTAAATGACGACTCCCATATTAGACACAGAGATTGATTTATCTACTGCAGTGGGGAAGGAAAGCACTATTGATTCTCGAGTAATCAATCAAAAACATTTCACTGTCTCTGAGGAGATCTCTTACAAATTTCTATCCCAATCTTTTCACTGGAGATGTGGATTTGCTCTCCTAGTTCCACACTCTGGTATTCTCCTCCAACCTTGGAACAGGCCAGCCTCTGACTCACCATCAGCAATGCCACAGGATATCCGCTAGTAAAACACAAATTTATTTATTAATAAACTTTGTTTTTAACCAATTTTCTTCCCATTTCTCCCAAAGTTGTGGACTCTTTTTTGGATACGGTCCCATAGGCACTGATCACCCTCCAGTATACTGTCTGAGTGCCGATTCTTCAGGTATGAATGTAGCCCCAGGCCTGGTGAAGTGGCATCATGACTTTGGAAAGCAAATCAAAATGGCTACAATTTTCTTGACCCTCTGTGTCCAGGGGCTGGACAGCACAGTGCGCTTAAAGTGCACTGTACCCGTCCAGGCCAAGCTGTGGTTGAATTTGGTGGGCCAGACCATTAACATGATCAGGCCAAACCCTCAACACAGGCCTGCCTCCCAGGCAGGGCCTTACACCAGGAAGCAGAAGCACAAATAGGAACAGACCAGCCCGCCAGCTATGGGATCTTCCAGCTAGAAGAACACATTGGGTATGGTACTGTGTGATTACGATACAAAGTGAAAGCACAAATAGCGGTTTTGATTTACATGTGCAAAACTTAGGAAGAGCGATACATAGTTAAGGGAGTCCATAAGTGAGACTGGGGGTCAGTGGGGGGGTCAGAGACTGGAGCCTGCTTGATGATTGGAAGTCCAGGACTTGTGATGAGGTCAAGATTTGGAGCCCATGTGGTGACCTGGGACCAGAGCCTGGGGATCAAGTGATTTAGTGATTGGAAAACATATCTGCCTGATGGGATGGGAAACGAGCCTATACAATGAGTGGAGGTCTATAGACAGCTTGATGTGCAGCACCCTCAGACTGTCATTCTGTGCTGAGATTTTTTTTAACGTTATAAGGAAATTTGTACAAGTGCTAAGACGGTAGAGGAATACAATCTTCGACAAAAAAATTTGGATGCGCTGGGGGAATGGGCCAAACAATGGCAAATGGCATGTAACCTCGATAAATGCAGTGTCATGTATGTAGGAAGGACCAACACAGAACATTGTTATCATTTACAGGGAACGATACTGAAGGCGGCTGAGAGAGAAAAGAATCTAGGTGTTATTGTGCACAGATCACTGAAGGTTAACGACCAATGCAGAGAGGCCGTAGCCAAAGCAAACAGGGTATTGGGTTTTATTAGTAGAATCATTCAGTACAAATCGAAGGAAACCATTCTGTCAATATACAGGTTGTTTGTTCGACCACATCTGGAATACTGCACCCAGTTTTGGTCCCCTCACATGGCAGGTGATGTAGTGGCCTTGGAAAAGGTTCAGAGGAGAGCTACAAAAATGATTCCTACCTTAAAGAACCTTAATCACTCAGGCAAGAGTAAAGAGCTGGGTCTATTTACTCTAGAGCAGTGTAGATTTAGAGGTGACCTGATAGAGGTATATAAAATAACAGAGCGTCTATTGGCACCACTGTGTAGGGCGGGACTTACGGCAGGACTAACAGCAAATGTCTATCTTACAGCAAACAAAGTCTATTTACTCAGCAAACAGAGTCTATTTAACTAGCGCACGACACCAATCTAGAGTCTATTTAAAAAGAGTCTCTACGATCGATAGCAAATAGAACTCATGACTGAAAGTCTCCCGATAAAAATAGGGTGATTTCTCCAGCAAAATACAGAGAGTGGAGGATAGTTACATAATACAAATTGATTAGAGTGGAGGACAGTTACATAATGCAAATTATCTGTGTAAAATAAATCCCAGTGACTTACAACGGTGTGGTCTCCAGGCATGATTGGCAGGGGAGTTATTCAATCCTCTCCATTCTGGCCGGGAATAGTGGTGTCACTAGGTGCAACCATAAAATAATGAAAGGGCTGGATTGCATGTCTATTGATAAATTACTTCAGTTTGACGGAATGGGGAGGACCAGAGGACATGCATCTAAACTATGTAAAAATAGGAATAGACTAGATGTTAGGTTCTTCTTTTCCCATGGAGTAGTGAGACGCTGGAATGTGTTGTCGGCTGGTGCAGTGTGTACTGACTCTGCACACCTTCCAGAAGGAGTTTGATGGGTTTTGGCTGGGGGAGAGATCACATCATATAAAAGGTGAGTGGATTAATAGTTAATGTATGCATGGTCATTGTGATCTCTTGGACTGCTTTCTATCGCTTGAGGGGGTTGGGAGGAGTTTATTTCCCTTATTGGATTTTTTCTGTTGTTTTGCCTCTCCCAGGAGATTACATGGCTGTGGGGCAAGAGAGGGTAAAAAATGTCTATTCATGATACACCAGACATCATGAATGTGGGGCAAGCTTGATGGGCCAATTGGTCTTTTCCTGCCCATCATTTGCGTCTGTTTGTAAGAAAGTAGGCACTCATATTCGTGCTCTCCAAACATTAATGGATGGAAAATCATAGGAATGAAAATGGGGTGCATGTCCAAATTCCCAATATGTTTTCCTAGAAAAAGAAACAGTGTGACTGGAGTGCAAAAGATAAAAATTTCTCTGAAAAAAAAGCAAAGCTGAAGCAGTGACCTTCGGAGAAGGGTTGCGTTGTTATGTTTGGTTAAGTCTCTGGTGTTCATTTATCCAGAAGAAAATATTTCACAATTTAATTAATTAAAACTTGGAATAAAAATTGGATCCAAAATTGGTTCAGTGGCAGAAAGAAAAGGGTAATGGTTGAGGGGTGTTTTTGCGACTGGAAGGCTGTTTCTAGTGGGGTTCCGCAACGTTCAGTACTAGGTCTCTTGCTTTTTGTGGTATATATTAATGATTTGGGCTTGAATGTGGGGGGGTGGGGTTGATCACGAAGTTTGCAGATGATACAAAAATTGATAGTGAGGAGGAAAGCTGTAGTGTGCAGGAAGATATCAATGGACTGGTCAGGTGGGCAGAAAAATGGCAAATGGAATTCAATCCAGAGAAGTGTGAGGTAATGCATTTAGGGAGGGCAAACAAGGCAAGGGAATACACAATAAATGGGAGGATACTGAGAGGTGTAGAGGAAGTGAGGGACCTTGGAATGCATGTCCACAGATCCCTGAAGGTAGCAGGACAGGTAGATAAGGTGGTTAGAAAGACATATGGGAAACTTTCCTTTATTAGCCGAGGCATAGAATATAAGAGAACGGAGGTTATGCTAGAACTGTATAAAACATTGGTTAGGCCACAGCTTGAGTACTGTGTACAGTTCTGGTCACCACATTACAGGAAACATGTGATTGTACTAAAGAGGGTGCAGAGAAGATTTACGAGGATATTGCCAGGGCTGTAGAATTTTAGTTCTGAGAAAAGATTGGATAGGCAAGAGTTGTTTTCTTTGGAACAAAGGAGGCTGAGGGGAGATTTAATTGAAGTATATAAAATTATGACTGGACTAGAGAGAGTGGAGAGAGATCAGTGACCAGGGGCAAAGATTTAAAGTAATTGGTGGAAGGATTAGTGGGGAGCGGAGGAGAATTTTTTTCACCCAGAGGGTGGTGGGGGTCTGGAACTTACTGCCTGAAAGGGTGGTAGAGGCAGAAACCCTCAACTCATTTAAAAAGTACTTGAAGTGCTATAACCTACAGGGCTACGGACCAAGTGCTGGAAAGTGGAATTAAGCTGGATAGCTATTTTTCGGCCGGCACGGAGACGATGGGCCGAATGGCCTCCTTCTGTGCCATAACTTTCTATTACTCTATGATTCTACGAAAACATATATTCAAGGATAGATGGGGATCATGATTGAAACTAATGGATCTTCTGTGATATTACTCATGATGAGACAAAGGATATGCTGTTTTATGACTATAAGAGCACTGTACCGCATCAAACATAATGGCCCCGATATTCTTTTCTCCCCTTTTCCTGAGCACACGATAAATGGGGCATAACAGAACTGTGCTCTGCCATGCCCCATATTTTATGTCCTTGGTCATTAGCTTGCCCCCAGCATAGGCCCATCCTCTGACAGGATCTTGCACTAGGAATTAGTGGTGGAATCAGGGGCATAGCTTCCAGGAGACCCCAGAGATTCACTGGATACCTATAGAGGAAGTCAAAATGTACTTTTAGGGCCCTGGTAGGACAGGCCGGAGATGAGGGGTTGGGGGGGAGGTTGGCTGCGGGGCAAGCCGGAGATCGTGGGTTGGAGCGGGGAGGGGGTAAAGGAGGTCACGGGGCAGGCTGGAGATTGGAGATTGGGGGAGAGGTTGATCACGGAGCAGGCCGGAGATTGGGGGCTGGATGTCTGAAGTGGGGAAGGTCGAACGCGGGGCAGGCTGGAGATTGGGTGTTTGTGGGGAGGGCGATGACGCTCGCGGCAGGGGGAAAGAGGCCGCGATCAGCAAAAGGGAGGCCAAAGGTTTGCTTGATTTTGGAGCGGACAGCATTTTGGAAGAGGTTGGGATTTTGGCATCATTGGGGAATTGGAGGGAGAGGTCTGAGTTTGACAATATTCAGTAGATGGGTTTAAAAGCACTTGGGGGAAGGTTTTGGTCTGACATTCAGGAGGTCCGCAGTGTTCAGAGGGAGTCTGGAGCCGGGCAGCGATTTGAGAAAGTAGAGCGAGGGGACTGTAAGCAATCGAGTTCAGGTATGGTATACAATGGTAGAATCCAGGCCTGGAACCAACTGCTAGATTGCGGGCCTGAAGATTCTGGGTCCTTCAACAAAAAAAGGAATTGTAATGGGAGCAAAAGCGTTTGGCTTTAGTCGTGCGTACACTATCTGGAAGGAGCTGAAAAGCTGGGCCCTTGATCGAACATACACAAACTAGCACTGAGGGGTACAGATGGACCTTGCAAATGCAGAGGCCCCAAAGAGGTATTGAGGGGAGCACACCATACACATTTGATGAGCTTAGAAAACAATGGATGGTCGGCCCAGGGAAAGTGTGGAAAGTGAGCAGGACTGAAGTCCAGGCACCTGAGGAAAAGTAGGCTTTTGGGGCAAAAGCTATTGGACTAATTTCCAAAAGGAAACGGACAATTTATGGATGAGTCGAAGATTTTTTTGTGAACTATTTCAGTTTTGATGTGCTTGTCACATTAGAGGGTGAATTTCTGCGAGGGTTCTCCTGTTTGCTCATTGTAACTTTGGCAGAAGAGCCACAGAAACCCTGGGAAAATGCTATTTTTTTCCCAAGGTTTCTATAGCTCTTAAGGTGGGTAAGCGGGAGAACTCCTGCCGAAATTGACCCCGTTTAACTTTTATTTGTACGTATGTAGCGCTGGCTCAGGAAACAAGATGGCCATTCAAACAAATCAGGAAAATCTGATGGAGCAATTGGATTGGTTGATTTGTGGCAGTTGTTGGTTCATGGATGGTTGCATTAGACGAAAAATTGAGGGGGCAGAAATCACTCCCGAAATAACGGTGAGCTCAACAGCACTCTCCGTTGTTAGTGGCAAAATGGAGGAGCAAGTTCCGGCATTTGCACATGCGCAGTGAAACGCAGAAATCGTAACTTGTTCCTATTGGTTCGCCGGCAATATGACAGCTTCGAATTAAAGGGACATCGCACCCTCCAATCAGGGAAATCACTGAAAAAGTGCAAACTTGCTTATCTGCCCACACCATCCTCCTACAACACCCCTCCTTCGTCGTCCAGCTGGGTGGGACTGCACTCGTCTGGTTCCATTCTTATCTATCCAGTCGTAGCCAGAGAATCACTTGCAATGGCTTCTCTTCCCACTCCTGCACCATTATCTCTGGAGCCCCCCAGGGAGCTATCCTTGGCCCCCTCCTATTTCTCATCTACATGCTGCCCCTCGGCGACATCATCCAAAAACACAATGTCACGTTCCACATGTACACTGACGAACCCAGCTCTACCTCACGACCATCTCCCTCGATCCCTCCACTTTCTCTCTTTTGTCACACTGCTTGTCTGACATCCAGTACTGGATGAACAAAAGTTTCCTCCAACTAAATATTGGGAAGACCGAAGCCTTTGTCCTTGGTCCCCGCCGCAAACTCCGTTCCCTAGCCACTGAGTCCATCCCTCTCCCAGGCCATTGTTTGAGGCTGAATCAAACTGATTGCAACCTTGGCGTCCTATTTGACCCTGAGATCAGCTTCCAACCATCAAGACCGCCTACTTCCACCTCTGTAACATCGCCTGACTCCGCCCCGACTCAACTCATCTGCTGCTGAAACCCTCATCCATGCCTTTGTTACCTCCAGATGACCATTCAAATGCTCTCCTGGCTGGTCTCCCATCTTCCACCCTCCATAAACTTGAGCTCATGCAAAACTCTACTGCCCGTATCCTAAATCGAACCAAGTCCCGTTCACCCATCACCCTTGTGCATGCTGACCTACATAGGCTCCAGGTCTGGGAACCCCTCGAATTTAAAATTCTCATCCTTGTTTTCAAATCCCTCCATGGCCTCGCCCCTCCCTATCTCTGCAACCTCCTCCAGCCCAGATCTCCGCACTCCTCTAATTCTTGCCTCTTGCTTATCCCCGATTTTAATCGCTCCACCATTGGCGGCCATATCTTCAGCTGCCTAGGCCCTAAGCACTGGAATTCCCCCCCTAAACCTCTCAGCCTCTCTCTCCTCCTTTAAGACGTTCCTTAAAACCTACCTCTTTGACCAAGCTTTTGGACACCTGTTCTATGTGACTCGGTGTCAAATTTTGTTTGATAATCGCTCCTGCGGAGCGCCTTGGAACATTTTAGTACGTTAAAGGCACTATATAAATGCAAGTTGTTGTTGTCGGTCATTAAAAGAAAATTTAAAATTAAAAAGTTACAATTTTTTTTTTTACTTTTCCCTTCTGACTCTTTTATTTAATTCAGTTGTTTCTTACCCTCTTTCTGTCATTGTTTTCACATTGATTTAAAATGTTTTACCTTTCACTTCCTGGTTTAACACTGCAAGCCTGCAGAGGCAATGAACGCAGCTGTCAAAAATGCTGCGATCTGAATGGTCGAGGGAAGAAGTCGCTCCTCTCACTTTCTCCCTGGGTCCTAGTTTCACATGAACTGACGCTGGGCTCTTCTCCGCTTCCTATTCGAGGAAGTGGCCAAAGAAAAGACTGCGGTAAGTATGTGGGTTAGTATAAGTCTGTGGAGCAGCGAGGAGTGTTGGTTCGCTGCTCCGAGAAATTTATACCTCGAGGAGTTTGTTTGCTTGGTTTTGTGTTCGTTACTACTTTCTGATTGGTAGCTTTTCTAAGCTGTCTTGTGAATGCAACTGCTTTTTCGTTGGTTCACATTTATTCAATTGGATGTCTGAGCGAATCACTTGGTTAACTTAATAGTCAGAGATTACAATCAGCAGCACAGCGTACTGGCTAGGAGGAGTTACAGAGCTGACAGTGCGAGCAAGCTAGATTAGCACAAGTGTAAATAGCACTGGATACTGACTGGGAGGAATTACTAAGCCTGACAGTGTGAGAGGACTGGACTAGTGGACAGACAGAGAAGGGAATCAAAGGAAGAATAAATAAATAAAATGGTGCTTCACATTTCTAGCATCATTGTTCATCAATATGCTTTACTGAAATAATAGTGACAACCCTGGATAGAACTTGAGATGCAATGGATTGTTGGCAGTTATCACCTCTGAGACATAGTGGGTTATTTGCAGGTATATCGTGTACACGGGGTGCAACTGATTATTGGCATTGATTAATTTGTGATTCGGAGGTAATGCTGATTACTTGAGATATATGAGATGAAGATTCTGGGGTAGAGTTTCCATTTTGGGCACAAACGGTGCTCAAAATTGCACTGGTTAGGACACAGTGGTTTGGGGCGTAACTCACTTTTGTTTAAAATTTCCCGATCTTTTGAGCTGGTTCAGCTGATTTCACCCGCATTGCGCTGACATTACTAGCGTAAACAAGCGGGAACTCTACCCTTCTGTTTACATGGATATTGGAGGTGCATCAGGTTGGTGTGGTCTGTGGGGCAAGTCACTTGATATCACAGTGTGTACATATCATGTTAGTGGTTTCTGATTTCATTGGGCTCCCTCATTTTCTTAAGATGATTTCAACGGTTATGTGGCCTCCAGCAAAGGCAAATCATTCCATAGTGAATTTTGTTTCGCTCACATGGTGTAGCAGTTAACTCACGACAGTTGTCCGCTGCCAGTTAATCATGGCATCAAGCCACTCGAGAGAAGACAGGCATTGCTGACAGAAACAAAACTTGAACTTTAAAAGCAGTTTCTAAACGTGAAGGCCCCTGTAGATCATAGTGATGCCCGTCATGGCACGTAGACCTCACTATTAGTCAAACACCTACTTAAGCCACAAATTCGTTCCAGATGTCACTGAGAATGGCAGTTGATCTTCAATCCACATCTGATTGTCTTTTCAATCAAGCATTATTCTGTTAAATGCTCGCACATGTAATATTTCAAGAGGAAGGAATACCAGATGGTATTTCTTGTTCAAAGTGTTCTTCCAAAATCAATTATTACAAAAATATTCCTTACACTTAAAAATAATTACATTTCCCATCCTGGAGGAATCTGGCTGTATCAAGTCCAATCATTGACTCCGTTCATTTTAACAGAGGTCACAATTTCAGTCCAGCCTTCACACTGATCCAGGGCCTCCAAACTCCATGAAATCCACACAGCACCCAACCAGTAACGTTTGACTATAGTTCTTCATAAAGTTCCTGATGTTCCTGTAATCCTTTGCATAGAACCTAAGGAGTTGCTCCCAGCTTCACATTAGAAGAAGGTTGAAAACTATTCATAATTATGCTTGGCTGGCCAATCATCCCTGGATTGTGTCAACGGGTGGGCTCCCAGCTTATGCAATTGTCAGGTGTACGGTAGCGTAGTCGTCATGTTACTAGTAATCCAGAAGCCTGGATTAAATCCACAAAGAACGTGTGTTCAGATCTCACTAATTGAGAATTTGAATTCAATTTAAGAAATTGGGAATTAAAAAGCTGATCAGTGACCAGAACAAGTGACCAATAAAGCTGTTGGATTGTCATAAAAACCCAACTGGTTCACCATTGTCCTTTAGGGAAGGAAACCTGCCGTCCTTATCCAGTCTGGCCTACATGCGATTCCAGTCCAACAACACTGTGGTTGATTCTTAACAGCCCTTTGAAATGACCTAGCACGCCACTCAGTTCTATCAAACTGCTACCCGCAACGTTTGAAGAAGACAGCCCACCACTAGCTTCTCAGTGCAACCACAGATGGGAAATAAATGCCAACTTTGCCAGCAATGCCCACATCCTGAATTTAAAAGTTCAGTCATACTCAACACAATCGCTTTCAGTCCTGCTGTGCAGTGCATTTCAAATAAGTAAACAGATGGTATAAACTGTTCCCCATAGTCAACAGAAAATAGGACCAAAGCTTATCTAAAACAGATGTAAAAAAGGTTTTACCTAAGTTGGGTTCCTTATCTAACCATTTCTTTTAAGGTGATTGCCCCATAATTGTGATGGAGGAGTTTATGCATACTGTATAACTACAAATGAGAGAAAGCCCAAGTAAAGCATAGGCAAGCTCACGGAACAGTAAAGCCTCGCCTGAGGAAAGGATTGGGAAATAGCAGTCAACCCCAAGGAAATGCCAGGGAAAAAGCACTGCCAGCCCTGAGGAAATTCAGAGCCAATCACAAGGAATAGCCAGGGGAAAACCAGCATCAATCAAATGGAAAAGACAGAGCCAATTGTAAGGAAAAGCCAAAGGCAAAATTAGAGCCAATTCATAGAAAAGGTTTGTGCAAAACCCAGTTAAGCCAAGGGAAAAGAATAAGGATATTCAAGCCAAAGTCAAAGAAAACAAACCAAAGTTCAGCGAGTTCTTCAACAGCTCGAAACTATCAAAAATAGAGGAGATATGTCATCAACCATAAGTTAAGATGTAGTACCATTTTCAGCCAACTGATGTCATTAGCACATTGAGTAACATCCTTCCCACAGCTGTTGATCGTGATGGAAACAGTGTGTATGCACAGCTGTGCCAGTAAAAGAGATGTGTTTAATCTTTAAGAAGTTGAAAGTCTGTCTAATTTCCTATAGATGACTTTACCTGCGAGTCAAACTGCAGATGTCTGGGGGCACACAGTTGGAGGTCTGTCTGTGCGGCCACTATGGAAACTCTGCTGGTGGTGTTGCACTGCTCCACTTTAGTCAGATACTTTAAGAAATAGACATATTTGAAGTTCCAATATTACTGATTCTTCTGCCAACTATGCCAAATGAAGACACATCACTATTTAAACTCAACCAAAATTCTGTTGCCCATAATCTACCCTGCATCAAGTCCCACTCACCCATCGCTCCTGTCCTTGTTGACCTACCTTGGATTGTCGTCCCCCTAACACCTAAAATTTAAAATTCTCATCCTATATTTAAATTCCTCAATGGCCTTGCACCTCCCTATCTGTGTAGCCTTTACCACTGCTATATCCCTGAACTTTCCATTCTTCGGACTCCAGCCTCTTGTGCATCGCCTCTTCCTTAAGCCTACTATTGGAAGCCATACATTCAGCCGCCTAGGCCCCACGCTTTGAAATTCCCACCTTAATCTCCTCCTCCTCTCCACCTCCTTCTCCTTTTTAGACCCTCCTAAAATCTACCTCTTCAATCACCCCTAATAGTACCATTTTTTTCTCGGTGTTCATATTTTTTCCCCTCATGCCTTTGCAAAGCACTTTGGAACATTTTACTACGTTAAACGCAATATATAAATGGAAGGTGTTGTTGTTGTTCTAAGTGGCCCTCTGGCTTTCTCATTTTTTTTCATAATTTGCCTCCTTTCCTCTCTTCAAGGTGCTGAAACTTGCTGAGATACAGTTCCAGATTCTGGTGGTGATTCTCCATATGGAAGCATAGACAGTAAAGAGTGATTTTCCTCTGAATTACAGAGATTAAAGTAAAATGTAGTGGAGAGGTCTTTCAACAAGACCCCGCCTCTAGAATTGCCTGTTTCTTAAGGAAATAAAAAACACTTCCGCACATTTTAAAAGTTATTTACAAACGATTCACTTAGTTCTTAGAATTGTGATCTTTTTATTATTTTGACTACTTGAGGAGTTAACTGGAAGGCTGTCTACTGTAAATATATAAAAATAAAAACATAAGAGAACATAAGAAATAGAAGCAGGTATAGGCCATACGGCCAGTCGAGCCTGCTCCACTATTCAATAAGATTGTGCCTGATCTTTGGCCTCAACTCCACTTTCCCACCCATCCCCATATCCCTTGAGTCCAAAAATCTATCGACCTCAGTGTTGAACATACTCAACGGGCTCTATTTTAGCACCCGCTATCGGGTGCGTTCCTGGCGGGGGGGGCTCCGAAAATCGGGGAATCCCGGAGCGGGTCGGGAGCCCGGCTCCAACCCGCCCACTTCCGGGTTCCCCACAGACACGCCGACGTGCGCGCACAGCCCCCGCATGTGGGACTCCCGCAGGCAATTAAAGCCAGCGGGGTGCCACTTAAAACTATTTATCTTGCTTGTTCAGGTCATTAACAGACCTGATTAAGGGAATATTTCAGTAGGGGTGGGATTTTAGAAACAACTGGGACTGTTTCCCATACTGGGGGAAACACTCCCAGTTGAAATGGACGTGTTGCAGCTGTCAGCCCGTGGCAGCTGCAAAGGTCCATTTGACAGGTGGGGGTGGGGGAGACCCTCACTCATAGCAGGAGGCCACTCTGTCACTTGGGACAAAGTTTGGCCTCCACCACCCTCCTCCTGACAATCAAATTCACCAACTTGCACACTTACCCCGGGGTCCAGAGACATGTACCTACCTTGCGGACCCCCTCAGATGTACATCTTCCGGATGGGGGCCGCCGTAGCTGCAGTCATGACCTCCTCGGAGGGCGAACAGCATCACCAGCCTCGCCGTCCACGCCGTCCACCTCTGACACGTGGAGCTCCACAACACAGTGCTGTGACACATCCACCTGCACAGCAGGAGGGAGGGCAACCGCAGAGAGAGATGCGTCGCAGAGGGCACTACCCTCGCCACAGGGTCCACAGACCAAGGCTCAGCTTCCTGGACCTCTCTGAACAGCAGTGCACACGGAGGCTCAGAGTCACTCGACATGTAGTCGTGGACATCTGCAGCCTCCTTCATGCCGAGCTGCTCCCGGCTGGCCCGAGCACCATCTTCTTACCTGTCGCTGTCAAAGTCACCACTGCCCTCAACAACTTCTCCTCCGCACCCTTCCAGGTTGCCACCGGGGACATCGCCAACGTCTCTCAGTCGTCTGCACAAAAGAGCCCTGCAAATACACCTACACCCACTTTGCAGTGACACAATGGGTGGCATCAGGTGTGGGTCTTCATGGTGATCCTCATGAAAGGGCATTATTGCACAAACCAGACAAGATTCGCAAAGACGTGGCAGTAGTGGTGCCAATATAGTATGTAATGTGAGTTGATCAGAAATTAAATACAAGTAAAAACCATGACAAACCCTCAAACACCCTTGTGCATCCCCTTCATGCTCACGACACGTTTGCCTTACGCTTCCTCCTGCACATATGTGATGCATGCCCTGTGGCTGCAGCACAGGTAGTGGCAGGTTGAGTGAGGCTGACCGTGAAAGAGATGCATGAGAGGGAGAGTATGAGATTGGGTTGAGTGGTAGTGGCGGGATGAGTACTGGCGAGGTGAGTAAGTACAGGTAAGATGAGGATGAGCTTTGAGTGGGTGTGAGGGGTGATGTGACAGAGTAGTGTTGGCAGTGCAGAAGGAGGTGTGGGGTGGGGGCAGTGATGTGGCAGACGGAGTGTAGGGGAATGAGTAAGTGTACTCACTTTGACTGACCTACTTAGGTCATTGCAGCGCCTCCTGCACTGTATGCAGGTGCGCGATATGTTGGTGGTGCAGGTGACCTCCTCTGCCACCTTGAGCCAGGCCTTCCTGGTGGCAGAGGCAGGCCGGTTCCTCCCGCCCGCTGGGGGGAAGATCTCTGTCCTCCCCCTCCTCCTCACCCCATCTAATGATACCTGGAGTGAGGCATCATTAAACCTGGGAGCAGCCTTCCCCCTGGGCTGCTCCATGCTGTAATTTTTCCTATTTGTTGCAGCATCAGTCAGTGGAGGACTGCCCCTTTAAATAGAGCTCCTCCAGCTGACAGAGCTTACTGTGCATGCGCAGTCCGCCCGACGCGCAGATCAGCAGTGGGGAACCCGGAAGACCAGGTAAGTGGATCCAATTAGGCTGCGATCGCGCGCGGGGCAGACTAATTTCACCGGGTGCGGCAATAGCCCCCAGCCGCGAACCCGCAGCCCTGGCAATATCGAGCCCAATGACTCAGCATCCACAGCCCTCTGGGGAAGAGAATTCCAAAGATTCATCTCCCTCTGAATGAAGAAATTCCTCCTCATCTCAGTCTTAAATGGCTGACCCTTTATCTTGAGACTATGCCCCTAGTTCTAGATTCTCCAGCCAGGGGAAGCAACCTCTCAGTATCTACCCTGTCAAGCCCCCTCAGAATCTTATATGTTTCAATGAGATCACCTCTCATTTTTCTAAACTCCAGAGAGTATAGGCCCATTCTGCTTAATCTCTCCTCATAGGACAACCCTCTCATCCCAGAAATCAATCTAGTGAATCTTCACTGCACCGCCTCCAAGGCAAGTATATCCTTCCTTAGATAAGGAGACCAAAACTGCACAAAGTACTCCAGATGTGGTCTCACCAAAGCACTGTACAACTGTAGCAAGACTTCCTTACTCTTGTACTCCAACCCCCTTGCAATAAAGGCCAAGATGTCATTTGCTACCTAACTGCTTGCTGTACCTGCATGTTAATTTTCTGTGTTTCTTGTACGAGGACACCCAGATCTCTCCGAACACGAATATTTAATAGTTTCTCACTATTTACAAAATATTCTGCTTTTCTATTCTTCCTTCCAAAGTGAATAACCTCACATTTCCCCACATTATACTCCATCTGCCACCTTCTTGCCCACTCACTTAACCTGTCTATATCCCTTTGCAGACTCTTTTTGTTCTCCTCACAGTTTGCTTTCCCATCTACCTTTGTATCGTCAGCAAACTTGGATACATTACACTCAGTCCCTTCATCTAAGTCATTAATATAGATTGTAAATAGCTGAGGCCCAAGCACCGATCCTTGCGGCACCCCACTAGTTACAGCCTGCCAACCTGAAAATGACCCATTTATTCCTACTCTCTGTTTTCTGTCCGTTAACCAATCCTCTATCCATGCTAATATATTACCCCCAATCTCATGAGCCCTTATCTTGCGTAGCAATCTTTTATGTGGCACCTTATCGAATACCTTTTGAAAATCCAAATATACTACATCCACTGGTTCCCCTTTATCTACCCTGCAAGTTACATCCTCAAAAAACGCTAATAAATTTGTTAAACACGATTTCCCTTTCGTAAAACCATGTTAACTCTGCCTAATCATCTTATGATTTTCTAAGTGCCCTGTTACAACTTCCTTAATAATGGATTCCAGCATTTTCCTGACGAATATAACTATTAAATGACTGTTTTTATGTCCTTGTTCATCTTTTATAAAATTTAGGAGAACAGATATTCAAACAGATATTCAAACTCCAGGAAATCCTGGTAACACTTTTCTGGGACATAAAAAACGACAGTTCTGTTTAAATCGAGAGCAGTTTGGAAATCCCATGAAATAAGACAGGTTGAAATTTCAGAGTAGCAACCAATCAGTTTCATCTTTCTTAGACTGATTGACAAACAATGTGTGAAAAATGGTGACAGGTTGATATTTCAGGTCTGTCAGAAAACACTAATTTGCATTTTTTTTTAATTAACATATGAACACAAAGGCTCTGTAATGGGATAGTTAACAGAAACATTTTCAAAGTGTGAGGGAACAGCAAGATTTTTTTGCTGATTTAGGGAACAGTCAGCTAATTAGAGACTGGGTGAAAACTGAACCATTTAATCAGCTTGTGCTCTTCAGTTCCTCAGCAGAAGTTATGTATCCCCTTACTACAGGTATTGTTAACACCGGATAGCTTGATATGTAGACGTTTACAGTCCAGGCAGATCTATTTCCAAAATTCAAACTAAACTTTTAGAACACAGCAAAATAAAAAAAATAACAAATGCTGGAAATCTGAAATAAAAACAGAAAATGCAGGAAATACACAGCTGGTCAGTCATTATCTGTAAAGAGACAGATTATCATGTTTCAGGTACATGTCCTTCATCAGAACTTTTAGCAAACAGGACTCTCACAGGTTCATCACCACATGACCACCATTTCAACTGTGTTTGTACTTTTCAATCTATTATTAAGAGGTTCTAAAAGCTCTACACTATCCAGGACAAAGTAGTCCATGTGATCGGCACCCCACTGCCATAAACATCCATTCCCTTCACTATCGGTGTACCGTGGCTGGAGTGTGTACTATCTAGAGGTTGCACTGCAGCAACTCGCCAAGGCTTATTGGGCAACACCTCCCAAACCCACGACCTCCACCACCTAGAAGGATGGCAGCAGGTTCATGGGAACAACATCACCTCCAAATACCCCTTCAAGTTACACACCATGCTGACTTAAACATATATTGCTGAAGAGACAAAATCCTGGAACTCCCTACCTAACAGCATTGTGGGAGTACCTTCACCACATGGACTGCAGTGGTTCAAGAAGGCAGCTCACCACTACCTTCTCAAGGGCAATTGTAAACAATTTTACAACACCAAGTTATAGTCCAGCAATTTTATTTTAAATTCACAAGCTTTCGGAGATTTTCTCCTTCCTCAGGCACATTTGCCTGAGGAAGGAGAAAATCTCCGAAAGCTTGTGAATTTAAAATAAAATTGCTGGACTATAACTTGGTGTTGTAAAATTGTTTACAATTGTCAACCCCAGTCCATCACCGGCATCTCCACATCATGACTTCTCAAGGGCAGCTAGGGATGGGCAATAAATGCCAGCATCGCCAGCGACGCCCACATCCCGAAAATGAATAATAAAAAAAATCAGTCTCACATGCGAATCTATTGCCAAATGCGGGAGAGTTAGTAGTCCAGAAAAAATTATCCTAGTTTCTATTTCTCTAACTGTTTCACTGTCTAGGCACTCAAACAGTTAAAGAGATTTCACATTTTCATTGATTTTTATCTCGTTCCGTTTTGATATTTAATACATGAGAGCAGTTACTGTTGAACTCTCTGCGTGGTGTACTTACCAACTTCAGCTCTCAGAGGACATTTGAATAATGCAAAGCAGTTCTTTTAGTCCACTCCATTCCCCATCCACCAGATACACTCCCTCGCTTTTTTCATTCCCTTTTTGTGGCTGTAGCCCAGTTCTGGAGCTGGCAAATATTTTGAAATCAGTCCAATAGATGCACTCAGTTTTCATTTATTTTACTATTTTACTGTTAAGTGGTGCCTGAAATCTTGGATCCAATTTGTCAGATACATTATGATAGTGAAAAGTTTATAAAATCAAAGGATACGGATCACAAGATAAACACATTCAACCCATCCTAGTTCATTTATTCAGGAGAAAAGCCATAACAGCATCTTAAATGTAGCTAAGGTTTTTGCCTCCATAACTTTACCCAGTAGATTATTCCAAGAGCCGATCACTCTGAGTGAAGAGATTCATCCTGATGTCAGTTCTTAATTGATCTTTCACTAACTTTAGCCCATGTGCCCTTGTTCTAAAATATTCTTTATCTTGAAGTAGTGCTCTGGATTTACTATTTCCATACCATTTAATCTTTTATGTACTTCTATAAGGCCCCTTGCAGTTGGCTCCCTTTAAGGCTAGAGAGCACCAGTTTCTCTGCCTTTTCCTATTAACTTAACTTTCTGAAGTCAAGGCTCAGCTACATGGCTCTTCTTGGCACTACTCCCATCTTGATAACCAAAACTGGAGGCATTACTCAAGGTTTGATGGAAAGAGAACAGGTGAAAGTCCTCAAAGCACTGAAGCTACCAAAGACCTTTATTCTGTTCTTATCTTCCTTCCCCCCAACCCCCTTTCCTTTTCTCACATTTTTTCTTTCTATTTCTCTCCTGCTTGGAATCATATTTCCATGTCTTTGTCCTTATTCTCTCTTTTTCCTGTCATGTTCATCTATTTCATCCTCATGTCATAATGGTTGAATACCGTACCATGTGGTGCCTTTACCCACAAGAAATAACTAAAATAATATACAGTACCTTTAACTCCGCCAAGCTGTTTCTCAGAGGTTTAATGGATTAGTAGGAAACGAATTAGGGGGCATGACTGAAAACGTGGTTGAAAAGATAGGTTTGGAGGAGGATTTTGAAGGTGGGGAAGTAAGTAGCAAGGCAGAGGGATTTAAGGAAAAAATACCAGAGAGCAGGGCTGAGATTGCTGAAGGCACTGTCACTGGTGGTAGAGTGGAGCAAGGGGACATGCACAGAAGCCTGAGACGGAGCAGCAGAGCATGATCTGAGATATAGCACTGGATGAAGCTGCAGAGATAAGGAGCATTTAGCTAGAATGGGTTGAGACCATGGATGAATTTGTAAATGAAGATGAAAATTTTGAATTAAATGAATTGGGGATGGGGAGTAAATTGAGATTGGCGAGGTCAGGAACGATGGACGAGGCAGGACAAGATGCAGGCAGCGGAGTTTATGTAGAGTGAATCTCAGGAGGCCAGCAGGGAGAGTAGTGTATTCATACTGGGGTTTTATGCTGTTGTGTGTAATTTACGTATTTTCCATTTCTCAAGCTAAACTTAATAACATCCTTACATGTGGCAGAGAAAAGTAAAAAGAAATGTTTAAAATGCAAACTACTGTCCTTCAGCAATAGGTTCCATCCTTGTTTGTGTTCTGAGATACATTAACTGCATGCCTGTGAATGATCCCATTGCATATCATGATGACTGATATAAGTGACTGCTAAGGAATACACTTGAAAACCTCTATGAAGTCCCAGTACCCCAGAACTGACATTCCAATCTGCATTATTCTTTATTAGTAAGTTTTCCAACCCATAAAACTGCATTGCCCATAAATCTGAAGCACAAGCTTCAATGCCATTGAGGTAATCCGGGGCCACTGAAATCTTACCCTTTAACGATGACATTCTTTTTAACCGTGAGTTGTAGCTAATCTTGTTGAGTTCCTGTTTGTTGGAGTGAAAGCAAACCACTTAATTTGTTGGTCTAATTGAATCTAGCTCCTGATTATTCAGCAGGTTAAGAGTTAAAGTATTGGCATCACATTCATTGTATAATTGCGTAGAGTTCCTAATTACATCACTAGGATAAAGAATACAACCAGATTTCACGGCAAAATAAAAACGTGAGCCAACCAGAGGCCGCATTGCTGGCCAGAGACAGCTTTATTGTAATGTTTAAATTGTGTGCCATGCCAAAATTCACATTATTCTGGTAAACTGTCCCCCTGACCTTTAACTTGCCCACATAAAATGAGCAAAGTACTAATCCATTCATCTATTGAAGTTGGATTCATAAAGTTAGATTTCAGTGCTCAAAATTGATTCCAAACTACAGCTTTTATAATTGAAACTTGGATATTTAGTTACATTTTGTTCATTTGTAATGGAGGTACTATGTTGTTTCTTTTCTGACCTTTTGTACAGTATTATTGCTTGCAAGAAACAACGAGTTGAGGATAGAAACTCCTTTAGGGGTTCCTACTGTGGTCATTGATTTAGATAAAGAGAATGAGTTCATGAAGTAACACCAAAGATAAGGTGTTATGTCCACATGCATCACTACCCTAGGAGACACATTTGCAGATCCAGACCTGGGCAGGTCTTTGCCAACCTCTGCTTCACAAGAGAGGCCATCACTGAGCTGTACCATCTGTACCTGTTGATCTGCAGACAACTTCTAGAACAGGCACAGCTGATCCTGTACTCATGAAGGTTACCACAGTATTAACCTTTTTACGTTACTGGTCCTTCCAAGCCACTGCACGGGAAACTTATCAGATCAGTCAGTCCCTGTTCTAGAAAGTTGTCTGCAGGTCAGCCTGAAAACAACTTTTCGCCTGTAACTGTGTCAAGTAAGTGATAGGCATTATATTTGCAAGGGACATCCCTTTGTCAATTTTCTTGCGGTAAAGAGACATCAGCTGGAGAGAACACAGAACGTTCACCAGGTAGCAGGGTTCCCAAGAGCATAGGTTGTAATAAATGGCACCAATGTGGGCATCAGACTTCGTCACATCAATGGAACAGAAACCAGAAATTACTTTCAATTTATGTGCAAGTAGTGTCTGACTAGAGAAACATTATAATACAAGTAAATGCCCGTCATCCGGGAAGCACCCACAGTGCCTTCATTACACAGCCGTCCAATGTGCCCACATTATTTGAAGACTCACAGAAACTGAATGTATGATTGCTGGGACACCAGTGCTATTCTCTGCAACCATGGTTGCTGACCTTACTGAGAAACCCTACAAACAGCGACATAACATAAACACAATGAGTCGCGTGCCTCAAGCAGGGTTACAGCAGAGCACACCACTAGGATGCTAAAGTAATGATTCTGCAATTTGGAGTGCTCGGGAGAGACATTTCTTTAAAACTCAGCAAAGGTGTCTAAAATATGTCTCCTAGGGTCTGTTGCATGTCGCGCGTCTTTCCAATCCAAAGAGGGATAAGCAGGACAAAGGCAGAAAGATTACTTCAGCAGTCACTTATTGATATTTGCTTCCAGTAATTCCCAAATCCAGTCCCTGCACAGGCATTGCAGACGAATTAATCTCCATCCAGTGCACCCAGAAACAACATACTGTACATTACCATCTACTGTACCTTGACCGCTATCATACACCATTGTTCGATCAGTTATTACCAGGCCTTACCCAACAGAAGCAGTTCACACTAAGCAGAAATAAAGTGCTTAAAATATATTAGGTATAGAGTTATGAGATAGTCTTGTTACAGCTGAAGCCAGGTCTAAGGCAATGGCTGCCAGCCCCTGCCTGCTACCTGGTACTTCTTTAGTCCTTTGAGGTGATGTATTGTAACTCTGAGAGGAAGCTGTCTCATCTGCCCCCTTTTCTTGCCTTTCTCCAGGTGCTATGCATCACTGAAGGATGACCATGTGTACGCAGCTTGTTTCAAAATTACTCCTTTAACCCCCCCCCCACCAATTGTTTCCCTATTTTAATTTATTATTATTATTATTTTTAATTGCTAAATCTATGGGAAAGGCTAACACCCCATAAGATAGCACCTTGGTTCAAAACAATAGCAGAGGAGATGTGGCGAATCAAAAAGTAATGACCATATGACACCAAACTAGGGTTATAGAAGATTCAAAGATTTAGAAAAGAGAAAATGTACAGTATTTGTAGCTGTGGAGGTAAGTTCCCTCCCCCATTCAGCTCTATCTTTGTGTGATATCTCAGAGTATAATTAAAACAGACATGCTCAATTTTGTGATGCTACGGCTGTGGACGTTTCAATAATTAAAATATAGCATCATTGGAATCTTTGCAGAATATTATTAATTAGTCTAATGAAAACCTTGGCACTGGCAAATCAAAGAAGTACATTCTGATCCTGACCACAGAGGGTCTGTGATGGTGAATCTAAGGAAAGAACATGAGAGAGCTACTGACCCCATTTAACTCCTTCAATAATGGATTCTCCTTCCAGTTTGCAAAAATGCAAAAACTATTTATTGAATGCTTCGTTCATAAAGTGCTTGTTTATATCCACTGGGGGACAATCTGTGTTTCTGGAAGGTTCTCAGCTTTTTACTGCTGTAAAATGTGTTCCCATTTCCTTACAGGAGCTGCGCTGCTTTTATTTTTTGTGTGGTGATAGAAAGTTCAGGTCATGGGGCTCAGTGAAGATGCTTTTTAACCATGATGTCTGCAGTTCTAAATCATTTTATTGAGTTGCATAGTATACCAGCGGACTTCCCTTGGCATTGCTCATATCAAGTAATGGAAAATGTTTTATCAGGGCAACTGATTTCAGCTGATTGACAAGTTAAATTGTGTTTTGATTACAGAGTATTGGAGTGTTAGTAATATTTGTGGGCTTGAGGGGGATGAAGGATGTGACAGCATTACCACGCCAGTCATAGTGATCTGGAAGCACTGGGAAAGGCCGGCCAAGGTCTGATAGGAGCAGGAGGGGGATGTTAGGAGTCTCCCAGTGCAATCATAACCTGAGTATTGAAGGAGTGAGAGATGGGTCCCAGTGTGGGAGAGCACTGAAAGGGCGATGCCAGCTTTGGCAGTAGTGGTGGCTACACTTGAGGTATGACAGCATTGGTGAGGTGTGTGGGGGCATTGGGGAGGGGAGTTGCAGTGATAGGGGTTTTCTCAGGAGTAGGCCGGAAGTGGGGACAAAATCATGGATGCTTGCCACGGAGGGAGTGGGAGTGCTGAAACATGGTAGGACTGTGCGGTGAAATATGACAGTAAAACATGATAGAAATAAGTGTGGCAGGAAAGTGCTACAGGAAGTAAGTCTTACTTTACCCCAGGAAGTGCACGTGCGTGTCAGACTTTTAATATATTATTATTGGATCGCACATGGCATTGCTTATGGAGAAATACATTTTTTTAAATGATATAAAGTTGCAGAAAATTTTATGCATTACTAATGAATATGTCCTTTTTTTGCTTATGGTGAGTTGGAAGATGTGCTGTTTTATAGGCGTATCACCAACAACGTGTAACAGGGAAAATGTTATAGGAAGTAAGGGTGACACAGGAAGTGTGTGCAAGATATATATATAGAATGGGAAATGCCGCAAAAGATTAAAAAATTATACATTGCCAGTCATAAAATTAAAACAAATACATTAAAAAAAAATCAGCTTTAAGCCAGGTTGGTGGATGGATTTGGAAGTAATTATTTTTCCTTGGGTTGGGTCGTACTAACAGGCTTCCCCCGTGTATATTTATATATATATATAAAGGGAAATGGCTCAAAAAGTAAAACAAATTATATATTTAGCAATGTCAGATATAACATTTTATGTAATGCACTAAAACACATTGGGGTAGATTTTGTAATTCTCGTGCCTGCGCACAGCACATGGAGGAAAATTGGATGGGTGGATCGCACATTTGTAAGGGATCTCATCTGATTTTCATCCATCAGGTGAGTAGAGGGTTGGGCTTGGCTATGATTCTTTCCTATGTCAAAAGACCTGCTGACACTCATTTTCTAGTGTCACTAACAAAGGACTACCACTCGGATATGGTACCAGAGAGCTTCCATTGTCCATTGGAACATATCCCAGCATAAAGCAATGTTTCTAGAAGAGGAGGAGAGAAATTGAAAATGAAAAATAATGTATGAAAAATCTCACTTGCTTCATGTCCTTTGCAGTAGAATTACCAGCTACTCACACCATAATATAATATTAGCAGGTCTGATTAGCAGCAGGTCACACTCTTGTAAGTCTATTATAACCTGGGAACTGGAGATATTTTGGATTATGAGGTGCCTTAATACCTCAGCTTCTTTGGTACTGTTATCTTTAATCTGCTCCCACCTATAATCATGTCAGCCTTCCATAGCTCACCACACCTACCCCTTAACAGTAAAAGTAATATTGGCTCATTGTTCATTACTGATAGTTATATGTGATTGCCTGAATCTCTTTCTTCCATAACTAAGGTGCATATGAACTCTTTCTACTTTTCTCCCCTCTATTCCTCACACTGGTCACTATTCCACAGCTACTTCATGTCCTTTAATATCTCACCTAATTAGACGTTCTTTATGGGTGAGACATTTGATCATGAAAAGGCTAAGTCTGTCCTCATCTGATGTCCCCAGGGAAGGGGGGAATGCAGAAAATGCCACTTGTGAGGCTCTTAAGGATCACTGCACCGTATGCTCACATTGGATTCATTTGTTTATTTTTCACCAAATAATCAAGAGCTGCCCAGTTTATCACTTCCGTCACTTGCTGATAATGGAGAGTTGTTAATACAGCTGTCTTTCACCAGGAAGAAATGGGACTCCAGTACTCAGGATTGAAGTATCCTTCAATCACATTCCCTAAACAGTGTAATCTGGGCATTCAGTCAAATGTGCACTAAATAGAGGCTGAAGCCCAACCTTTAGTGTTTATTTGGATCTTGAAATAAGGAAACCTTCACACCTCTGCAGAACACTTTTATTTTGTCCCTTCACTTTTCTTTCCTCCCCTGAAGGTGCTGATTCTTGCTGGGATACTCAAATGCCATATTCTCTCCAGTATCTTGTCCAAACAGCCATTCCTCATGACAGTATTCATGCATTCGACTGAGGGAGGCATCAGAGCTGAGGACCAAGCCTTGCTTCCAACCAATGTCCACACTTGCACATTTTCCAGCAAGGTTCAAAATTACCAATTGGGAGTGGAACCCTGGCTTTTTTCCTTCACTAGCCCCGAGGCATGGAGACTAAAGTGCTGCCCTGAGCATTCGTGTTGAAATCGGCTAACTTTGCTCAGACCAGGGCCTTCTTGATCCGAGTAGTTCAGTACTATCTAAGGGAGTACAACCACCTACTGAGCCATCCATGGATCTATCTCAAAGCTATTTCACTAGACATTGAAACAAGCTATTCTAACCTTGTATTGATCACGAGGTCTTAGGTTTTCCATATCTCCCAAGGTGACTGTTTTGCCTCGGTGGTCTTACTTTGGCTATATGCCCAAAAAATCAAATTTCCTTTTCTGTCATTTGATGAGCATCTTTCAAGGTATTTCACATTTCATTTTACTCGACCTGGAAATGTGTACACTGTTGTACAGCCTTTCCTTCTCTCTGCAAAATTACAATGGTAGTGATGTTGGAGGCCAATCATCCCAGCCCCAGGACATTGCTGCAGGAGTTCCTCAGGGCAGTGTCCTAGGCCCAATCATCTTCAGCTGCTTCATCAACGACCTTCCCTCCATCATAAGGTCAGAAATGGGGATGTTCGCTGATGATTGCACAGTGTTCAGTTCCATTCGCAACCCCTCAGATAATGAAACAATCCGTGCCGGCATGCAGCAAGACCTGGACAACATCCAGGCTTGGGCTGATAAGTGGCAAGTAACATTCGCCCCACACAAGTGCCAGACAATGACCATCTCCAACAAGAGAGAGTCCAACCACCTCCGCTTGACATTCAACGGCATTACTATCACCGATTCCCTCACCATCAACATCCTGGGGGTCAACATTGACCAGAAACTTAACTGGACCAGCCACATAAATACTGTGGCTACAAGAGCAGGTCAGAGGCTGGGTATTCTGCGGCAAGTGACTCACTTCCTGACTCCCCAAAGCCTTTCCACCATCTACAAGGCACAAGTCAGGAGTGTGATGGAATACTCTCCACTTGCCTGGATGAGTGCAGCTTCAACAACACTCAAGAAGCTCGACACCATCCAGGACAAAGCAGCCCGCTTGATTGGCACCCCATCCACCACCCTAAACTTTCACTTCCTTCACCACCGGTGCACCGTGGCTGCAGTGTGTACCATTCACAGGATGCACTGCAGCAACTTGCCAAGGCTTCTTCGACAGCACCTCCCAAACCCGCGACCTCTACCACCTAGAAGGACAAGAGCAGCAGGCACATGGGAACACCACCACCTGCACGTTCCCCTCCAAGTCACACACCATCCCGACTTGGAAATATATCGCCGTTCCTCCATCGTCGCTGGGTCAAAATCCTGGAACTCCCTACCTAACAGCACTGTGGGAGAACCTTCACCACATGGACTGCAGCGGTTCAAGAAGGCGGCTCACCACCACCTTCTCAAAGGCAATTAGGGATGGGCAATAAATGCTGGCCTTGCCAGCGACGCCCACATCTCATGAACGAATAAAAAAAAATCTCAAGCAATGCATACTGTTCTTTTCTTTGTAGAAGAAGACAGCATTCATCAGTTCCCACCATTTATGGGCTGCTGTTTCCATGCAGCAGATAAAGCTCCTTACCTACTATGAGAAGGCCATTATGGAGACTATAGGCTGAGAGGATGTATGGGGCACTTGTGAGGATGACAGCATTCATACTTTCCTACATTGACTATAGTTATGATTTTCATTAAGTTCAGAGCAGTGTCTGTGATCTGTGTGAAACATAGCATGGACTGTCATTGCAACAACACTTTGCATAACTACACCCTATACTCAACCTGTGCCTTCCTTTTTACAGAAAGGCCACAAAGCCAGAAGAGGAAGATTGTAAACTTCACCCTCACCTCTACACCCTGCAGCACTCATCATTTGAAGCAGATGCTGGACAAGAAATATTATCAGTTTCTGCAGCTTTTTCTTTACGTTTAGTTAAAATGTATTTGAACGTTTTACATTCTGTCCTTCTGTTTGAGGAATGTTCTGTATGTTCCACTCACTGTCATATTGTGCAGAAAGTAATAAAGCACAATAGTTCTGTCTACTCACTCTAGCTCATACTACAAGGCACCATCAGAGCTGTCCAAATATCAGAAATGTTGTTTTAAAAAAACAAAGGCCTGCTGCCTGATGTTCTTGCCTCACAAATGTGCATCATTATGGCCCTTTGTTGTGGAGCCTGGGGTTTCTACAGTTGATGAGCCATGCTTGAAGTAGGTAACCTTTGGCTTCCTGGAGCCAACCTTGATTCTGTCTCCCTCTCGAACAATTAGGCAATGTAGAATGTGGTGGCATAGAGGCTATAGTGCTGGACACACAGCCCAGCCATTGAGAGTTCAAATCCCACCAGAGCAAATTGTGAAATCAAGTTCAATAAATCTAGTGCTTTGTGGGTTGGCCCTGGAAAAACTGACCATGGCCTAGGAATCCAACTAATGTTGTTTGGGGAAGGGACCTGCTACACCCAACTGGCCGGCCTACATGTTACTCCAGTCAGACACTATGGGCTATCTCTAATGCCCTCAGGGCAACTAGGGATAGGTAATAACTGCTGCCATTGCCCAAGAATGTATACTAAAAATGTTCAAGATATGCGTGTCGTGAGCGGTGATTTGATGAACTGTGAGGATTCAGTAATATTTTCTTTTGATAAAAGGAAGGGCACTGGCTGCAAGTGAACAAATGACAGAGACACAAGTGCTACAATTGGTCTCAGAGCTCCTGGACTGCAGATGGGAAAATCAGCCTCGGAAGGTGTTGGGTCAGTTATACGGCCCTAAGCACATGAAAACCTTGCTTTCTTCTCAACTGGAGTGAATCTGGTCAACACACAGTATAAAATAATCAAAATTGCATATCATTAATGTTTTGTTTACTGGTTTGTGATTCAGTAGCCTGCTGATTCACGGTCAAGTTTATATATGAACGATGGCCACTTGGGAGAGGTACTGGAGAGAAACTGCACCCATGGAACCACATTTCATCAAGGAGTCAATGCCTTCTCTAAAGAAGGAAAATTAGCTAGAAAAAAAAAGGATGGCCAACTGAATTGCATGGTATTTTTGGTGAAGAGACAGGACAAATAGGGACAGGAGTTGTGTGGGGAGCAGTATCAGATGTTGCTTCATTCATTTCATTCCATCTATATAAATGTCAGTTGTTGGTTTTATCTTGTCTGAGGCTGTGCTCAGACTCTCTAGGGAATGGCTGGCATGGATACCACAGCGGCAATGACATCACTTTAAGTTTTGACTCTTAACATATCTGGTTGAATTGAGTCACCTTGGCTGCTGCCTGCCACTGTCTCATCTGTCTGGATAGTTGCTGCTATGCAAGCCTTTTTGCTTAATTTGCTTTTATGATTAAAGAGTATTTTGTTCAATTTCTGCTCTACACGGATAAATTATCGATGTTCACTGTTGTTTGAGCAGTTGTGTCTGTAGCATATCCTTTGTGTTTAAGTGGCATGAGTTATATTGCCTTTAGCCATATTTTCCATATACATTTTTTTTAAATACTTATCTTCCATAAGTTATTTAAAATAAGTTATTTTAGATTTTCATTGCATTTTACATCCATTGGGCAAATAAATCTGCTTCTTTCCACAGCTATGCTTAGTGTATAAGGTTGATACTGTGCCTTTCTGGGCACTGCAAATTTGCTATTTTTCAATGAATATCTCCTTAGTGCATTCCATTTACTATTATTTTACTGAATGCATTGTTAAAGTTGAAGACAACGAGGCCAATTTTCATGTTCTAGCGTTAAAAACAATGGATTTCCAAAGGGACTTAGGGGTTCAGGTACATAGATCATTGAAGTGTCATGAACAGGTGCAGAAAATAATCAAGAAGGCTAATGGAATGCTGGCCTTTATATCTAGAGGACTGGAGTACAAGAGGGCAGAAGTTATGCTGCAGCTATACAAAACCCTGGTTAGACCGCACCTGGAGTACTGTGAGCAGTTCTGGGCACCGCACCTTCGGAAGGACATATTGGCCTTGGAGGGAGTGCAGCGTAGGTTTACTAGAATGATACCCGGACTTCAAGGGTTAAGTTACGAGGAGAGATTACACAAATTGGGGTTGTATTCTCTGGAGTTTCGAAGGTTAAGGGGTGATCTGATCGAAGTTTATAAGATATTAAGGAGAACAGATAGGGTGGATAGAGAGAAACTATTTCCGCTGGTTGGGGATTTTAGGAGTAGGGGGCACGGTCTAAAAATTAGAGCCAGACCTTTCAAGAGCGAGATTAGAAAACATTTCTACACACAAAGGGTGGTAGAAGTTTGGAACTCTCTTCCGCAAACGGCAATTGATTCTAGCTCAATTGCTAAATTTAAATGTGAGATAGATAGCTTTTTGGCAACCAAAGGTATTAAGGGATATGGGCCAAAGGCAGGAATATGGAGTTAGATCACAGATCAGCCATGATCTTATCAAATGGCGGAGCAGGCACGAGGGGCTGAATGGCCTACTCCTGTTCCTATGTTTCTATGTTAACCCAGCGTGAGGTGAGTCAGCCAAGTTTGTTGGATGCCCACTCAAGGCAATTGTGAACAATTTTACAACACCAAGTTATAGTCCAGCAATTTTATTTTAAATTCACAAGCTTTCGGAGGCTTCCTCCTTCCTCAGGTGAACGTTCACCTGAGGAAGGAGGAAGCCTGCGAAAGCTTGTGAATTTAAAATAAAATTGCTGGACTATAACTTGGTGTTGTAAAATTGTTTACAATTGTCAACCCCAGTCCATCACCGGCATCTCCACATCATGACTACCATCGACACTCAAGGCAGAGGAGGAACTATCCCATTTTCCAGGCCTCCCCTCATTTGTAGCTCCAGGCGTGAAACATGCTTCCAGTAGGCAGTTCGCTCATTAGTGGGTGGGAATTCGGATGCAACTTCCTGTACATAAAGGCCTGCAGCAGCTCGGAGAGGCAGTGAGTGCCTTTTTGTCAGCAACAAGAAGAGCAAAATCTTGGAGTTGCAACAAAGATGTCTGGGGGCAGTCAGTGGCCGGATGACTAGAGGGGTGATTTTCCTTGGGGCTTCTCCCCTTCCGTTGCCTACATACGTAAATGGGGTTTCCGCCAAAGTTATAGTGGTGGAGTGGGAGAAGCCCTGAAGAAATTCACCCCTCAGTTTTCTGACATGGCCTTACCCCTCCACTACCTCTTTGTTATCAGACTGCTTGTCCAACATGAGCTGCAATTTCCTCCAATTAAATATTGGGAAGACGGAAGCCATTGTCTTCAGCTCTTGCCACAAACTCCGTACCCTAGCCACCAATTCCATCCCCCTCCCTGGCCACCGTCTCAAGCTGAGCCAGGCTGTTCACAACCTCGGCATCCTATTTGACCCTGAGCTGAGCTTCCGACCTCCTATCCTCTCCATCGCAAAGGCTGCCTACGTCCACCTTCATAACATTGCCCGTCTCTGACCCTGCCTCAGCTCATCTGCTGCTGATACACTCATCCATGCTTTTGTTACCTCCAGACTTAACTATTCCAATGCTCTCCTTGCCTCCTATCTTCCAACCTCCATAAACTTGAGCTCATCCAAAACTCTGTTGCCCGTATCTTAACTCGTGCCAAATCCCGTTACAGAATCATATAAATTTACGGCACAGAAGGAGGCCATTCGGCCCATCGCGTCCGTGCCGGCCGAAAAAGAGCCATTATGATTAATCTCACTTTCCAGCACTTGGTCTGTAACCTCATAGGTTACGGCACTTCAAGTGCATATCCAAGTACTTTTTAAATGAGTTGAGGGTTTCTGTCTCTACCACCCTTTCAGGCAGTGAGTTCCAGACCCCCACCACTCTCTGGGTGAAAAAATTTCTCCTCAGCTCCCCTCTAATCCTTCTACCAATTACTTTAAATCTATGCTCCCTGGTTATTGACCTCTGCTAAAGGAAATAGGTCCTTCCTATCCACTCCATCTAGGCCCCTCATAATTTTATACAAATCAGTTAAATCTCCCCTCAGCAACCATTGTTCCAAAGAAATCAACCCCAGCCTATCCAATCTTTTCCTATAGCTAAAATTCTCCAGTCCTGGCAACATCCTCGTTAATCTCCTCTGTACCCTCTCTAGTGCAATTACATCCTTCCTGTAATGTGGTGACCAGAACTGTGCCCAATACTCAAGCTGTGGCCTAACAATTTTGCATCAAACTTGCCATTTTCCCTTGGATCCCATGGACTTTTGCTTTTTTGACCAGTCTGCCATGTGGAACCTTGTCAAAAGCCTTGCTAAAATCCATGTAGACTATATCAAATGTGCTACTCTCATCAACCCTCCTTGTTACCTCCTCAAAAAATTCAATCAAGTTAGTCAAACATGACCGTCCCGTAACAAATCCACACTGACCATCCTTAATTTTTCCATGCCTTTCTAAATGATGATTAATACTGTCCCTTAGAATTGTTTCCAATAATTTGTCCACCACCGAGGTTAGGCTGACTGGCCTGTAATTACTCGGTTTATCCCTTTCTCCGTTTTTAAACAACGGTACAACGTTCTCAGTCCTCCAGTCCTCCGGCACCACGCCTGTAGCCAGGGAGGATTGGAAATTGATGGTCAGTTCATCCCTCACTCCTGTGCTTGCTGACCTACATTGGGTCCCAGTCCACCAACACGTCGATTTTAAAAGTCTCATCCTCATGTTCAATTCCCTCTATAGTCTCGTCTCTTCGTATTTCTCTAACCTGCTCCAGCCCTACAACCCTTCAAGAACTCTGTGTTTTTCCAACTCTGGCCTCTTGTGCATCCCCCACTTACCTTCGCCCCACCATTGGCGGTTGTGCCTTCAGCCGTCTAGGCCCTAAGCTCTGAAGTTCCCTCTCTAAACCTCTTTAGCTCTCCACCTTTCTCTCCTCCTTTAAGATGCTCCTTAAAACCTATCTCTTTGACCAAGCTTTTAGTCACCTGTCCGAATATCTTTTTTGCCTCCATGTAAATTTCTATCTGATTACGTTCCTGTGAAGTGCCTTAGGACATTTTACTACATAAAAGGCGCTATATAAATGCAAGTTGTTGTTATAGTCATGGAGATCCTCATGGAACAAATTGGGGAGAGAAGGAACATCCTCTTCCCCTCGGATGCTCAGTGTCTCCTACAGCAAGTTGGGGGAATGAGTTTGGAGGAAATGACAGAGCTTGTAAATGCCAGCACATTACTGCAAACAAAAAGTTCAAAATAATCACTGCATGCTGCACACCCATGCAATATAAAAAGGATTAAGCATGTAGCAAGATGAAGAGAAGACCCTGGTTGCAGCAGAGGCAGAGAAAGATGAGGAAATAGAGGAAACAGAGATGCAGCAGGGACTTGTTGACTTTTTAAAAAATTTGTTCATGGGATGTGGGCGTCACTGGCAAGGCCGGCATTTATTGCCCGTCCCTAATTGCCCTTGAGAAGGTGATGGTGAGCTGCCTTCTTGAACCGCTGCAGTCCTTGTGGTGAAGGTTCTCCCACAGTGCTGTTAGGAAGGCAGTTCCAGGATTTTGACCCAGTGACGATGAAGGAACGGCGATATATTTCCAAGTCAGGATCATGTGTGACTTGGGGGAGAACGTGCAGGTGGTGTTGTTCCCATGTGCCTGCTGCTCTTGTCCTTCTAGGTGGTAGAGGTTGGGGGTTTGGGAGATGCTGTCGAAGAAGCCTTGGTGAGTTGCTGCAGTGCATCCTGTGGATGGTACACACTGCAGCCATGGTGCACTGGTGGTGAAGGGAGTGAATGTTTAGGGTGGTGGATGGGGTGCCAATCAAGCACACTGCTTTGTCCTGGGTGGTGTCGAGCTTCTTGAGTGTTGTTGGAGCTGCACTCATCCAGGCGAGTGGAGAGTATTCCATCACACTCCTGACTTGTGCCTTGTAGATGGTGGAAAGGCTTTGGGGAGTCAGGAGGTGAGTCACTCACTGCAGAATACCCAGCCTCTGACCTGCTCTTGTAGCCACAGTATTTATGTGGCTGGTCCAGTTAAGTTTCTGGTCAATGGTGACCCCCCGGGTGTTGATGGTGGGGGATTCGGCAATAGTAATGTCGTTGAATGTCAAGGGGAGATGGTTAGACTCTCTCTTGTTCGAGATGATCATTGCCTGGCACTTGTCTGGCGCGAATGTTACTTGCCACTTATCAGCCCAAGCCTGGGTGTTGTCCAGGTCTTGCTGCATGCGTGCACAGACTGCTTCATTATCTGAGGGGTTGCGAATGGAACTGAACAATGTGCAATCATCAGCGAACATCCCCATTTCTGACCTTATGATGGAGGGAAGGTCATTGATGAAGCAGCTGAAGATGGTTGGGCCTAGGACACTGCCCTGAGGAACTCCTGCAGCAAAGTCCTCGGGCTGAGATGATTGGCCTCCAATAACTACTACCATCTTCCTTTGTGCTAAGTACGACTCCAGCCACTGGAGAGGTTTCCCCCTGATTCCCATTGACTTCAATTTTACTAGGGCTCCTTGGTGCCACACTCAGTCAAATGCTGCCTTGATGCCAAGGGCAGTCACTCTCACCTCACCTATGGAATTCAGCTCTTTTGTCCATGTTTGGACCAAGGCTGTAATGAGGTCTGGAGCCGAGTGGTACTGGCAGAACCGAAACTGAGCATTGGTGAGCAGGTTATTGTTGAGTAAGCGCTGCTTGATAGCACTGTTAACGACACCTTCCATCACTTTGCTGATGATTGAGATTAGACTGATGGGGCGGTAATGGGCCGGATTGGACTTATTGACAGCTGCTTGCAATAATTCCAAAATCCATTCCCTGCACAAATATTGCAGACAAATAAAGCACTATAGTGTTCTCAGAAGCAACTTTCTGTCCATTTCCATCCACTGTTCATTAACTAATATCTTACACCATCTTACCATCAGTTTGTACCTTAACTAGGTCCTTCTCACCAAAAGAGAAATAAAATGCTAGAATTTGTTATGTTACATTTATAAATGGAGGTCCTCTAATGAACACCAATATGCTTCCTGATTGATGTCACCAATTTCCTAACCTAAAGCTACGTCTGAGTGTTCCCTGAGTGGGAGAATCAAGTGTGGTGGCAGGCCGCTGTTGTTCACTGCAGACCTCAAGGATGGAGGTGGCATTGTACGTCTGAAATGGCCCAGCTACAGCTGGAGCCACAACTGTGAAGACAGTGGCTGCTCGTATCTGCACACTAACTGGCAATTCTTTCAGGGGGAAAGCTGGTTTAGTTTCCCTGAGAGGAATCTGTCTCATCTGTCCTTTCTGTTGTGCCCCAAATGGTGCACATCTCTGCAGGATGATGGACCAACAATCTGTGTCACAAAGTATCACTGAGGAATACAAGCCCATTGTCTTTGACCTGTCAAGCCAATCCCCCAGCCTTGCAAATCCAGCAGTGACAGATTCCTGTTAGTTGGAGTCCAAGTCGACGTTTGCCCAGACACATTATTTGTGAGAGAAACTTTGTTTGACCTTGCTCCCTCTGTCCTCTGGGACGACTCTGCAGATGGCCACGAAGTTGCCAAGCAATCCATGGTGTGCTGCGGGGTTACGTAAATCCATCAGGCATTGCCGCTGAGTGATCAGAGATTCACTGCTGCACACTGTCCAGCAACCCTTGGAGTGTTCAGCATAGTCTCAAAAGATGTCATGAAGGATTTTTGCTGAGCAATTATCCCCGTTCAGTAGAGTACCAATCCCTTTCCCATGCAGCACAGGAATGGCTGCGGCTGTGCTCCTTAGCAGCTGCTTGCTGTTACACAGCTATCGTTTCCACTTGCTCCTCTTCACTTTTGATGGGTGCTTCACTCAATGCTCCCTCAAAATTACTATCTAGATATCCTGGGGTGCTCAGATCTATGAAGGTACATGTGCCAGGTAAGGTGATTATGTGACCTGCCGTGAAGCACTCAGTTCTTGGCTGTCGCCAGCTATTTTCACCTCATCTTGAGGAAATGTTATTGGTAGAGAAAAGGAAGATTGTTGCAAGATAAGATGCCTTTCGGGAGAAATAAAGGGGTATAATTTTCAAGGGAGTTCCCTGCTCTCCTTCAGTGGCATTTCAGTAGAAACTCTCGAGAAGTGTTGTAAAAGGCCACTTACACATTTCTCTGGGGTTTCCCTCCGATGTTACGTTGGGAGATCGCGAGAACCCCTCTGGAAATTACTGGTGAATGCGTCCATGCTGCTGTGTAATGTATTACTCTTAAGTGAGAGGGCAGGGTAATAACAAGAAAATACTTGCTGATGTTGGCAGTAGTGCTCAACACCAGCCTGTAGAGAGCTGCATGTCAGAATTAAAGGGACACAACATCTTAAAAGGTAAATGGCCACATATGGGGACTAAGTTATTTATCAGCCTTTCCAAAGACTATGAAGACTTTGATTTTTTTCTAAGCCATTCCAAAGGCTGGATGGGGCAAAAGAAGTAGCTGGCAAAAATCAGTGGAAGGCAAAACAAATATACAGGTAGGAAACAAAATCTATCAGCAAGTGATGGAGTGGCACAGTGTCTGAATGTCCTGTTTGATGGCTGGAGAAGTAAAGGTGCTCCTGTAAGAAGCGGGTGTGAGGAGGGTTGTCCTGTTTGGTACTCGAGGGAAACCTCCACAGAGGACAATAGGATGTAACGGCAAACACTGTATACACCATCCACAGGAACCACAACTTAGTGGGGAAGAAGATGGCACACCAGAAGGAAACTACCAACGTAAGACTACCCCAGGAAATGGCTCAAGTATTCATGGCAAAAAGTGGGAGGAATTTTAACCCACCACACCCAGCCAGAACAGGGCAGGTGTGCAGTTAAAATAGCTGTGCAAAGATTTACCGCCCCGTTCCCGCCCTCCACCATTAGGCAGCCCAGATGCCCGCCTGACTCAGACGGGAGCCTCATTAATGTATGCTAATCAGGGTCCTATGATGTCCACAGGATTCCAGTGACATTTTAGCAGCCTACTGAGCGGGGCACCCACCAAAGTCACCCCACTCAGTAAAACCTGGTAGGGAAGAAGAGTAGGCAAGTCAAAAACATACCTGAATTGAGCCAGGAGGAGCAGGAATGCTCCTCTGGGCCCCACATTGAAGCTCTGGGCCTCTGCTGTCGAGGGCTTCACCTCCTTTCCACCCACAAAATGGCCCCAAAATTTCTCCCCGTGACTTACCTTGGGGCCGGCAGGTGGTCTCCGGAGCCCATGATTTTGACCTGACTGAATCCCACCAGCTGCCACTTTCACGCTCCGTCGACCCCATACAAAAATCCCGCCACAGTCACTGAGCAGAATTGAAAGGAATTTCCACAGGTGGGGCCTGTGATAACTGGTTTGGAGGCGTCTTCCGAGTTCTGATGTCATCTACAAACCTATGAGATCAAAGCCAAGTCTTCACGCATGGCTCTGGATTTCATGTGCAGGCTGGAGGGAGAGGCCCCTGAAGTTTGATAAACATCATGGAAGATAAATGCCTCAGTGGCAGCTCAAAGCATGTGGGTGATAATTTGGCCATTAGTGGCTAAAATCACACTTGTTCTCAGCATTAGATATAGTATTATCTTTGCACAGTTAATTAATGTCACAAGTTCCAGCATCATCTTAATGGAGCGACCCCAAACCCTTTATTCAAGGATTTCACTTGTTCCCTGCTATGATCAGTAGACATGGTGGCTGAACAGGAATCTGGATATAGTATGGTAATCATGGCGATAAGAGAACTATTTTCTATTTGCTGTTCACTGTTCCATGTGGTTCTCTTGTCATGTGCTAAAACAATGGCAAATAATCAAGCTCATGTGGTTTTATGGAAATGAACAATTAACTATTGGTGGTTAAAGCTAATGTCCTTGCTATTAAAAACTAAAAGAACCTTTTCACTTTCCAGTGTTCTTGTGCTTGGTTTTATCTTCATAGTCTCAATGATTCAGATTGCATGTTTCAGTAACTTGTCTGCATATACAAGTGCAGTGTCTTGCTTTGTGATGGCTCTGAAACAGAGATAATTCATAAAGGATATAAATAAATCCTGGATGAATTCAGAAGATGGCAATCTTCTCAACAGGCAATCGTATGTAGCTCTGCCCCTACTTTGTACCCTATTGTCTTCTGAAGCAACAAAAGTATGAGCATGAAGTGTCTCAGAGATATTTCATACAACACTCACTCTCGTGTATGAAACTGCAATTGGTTTTCAAAGTACATCCAATTTTATGTATTTATAAATCCATGTTTTCAGCACATTCTTGCAATCCCTTTTGCTTGAATGAACAGCTGTACAGACTGCATAGTTTATAAATGTCTAAAAATGGTTGAAACCATTCACTTCATCATTCACAACTCCAATTGTTAATTCAATTCTGTGATTGAAATAACATCATATTGTGGTGTCTGGATATTTACCTCAAAGATATTGACTAACTCTTGCTTTCCTGTCTAACATTGCACTAGCACTGTCACTGGCATATGCAACTGAATTATTTTGCAAAGTATGTGTCATCAAATTCATGACTATCAACACTCCCAAGTTCTCTGTGAGTTTCTGATTTCTGATCGGGGATTTCCAAGAACATGTAATAAGGGACATTTGTTTTTTCAGTGTCACATCTAAAATATGCCACTTGGGCAGTTTTATTGCTCAAGGTTGTAGATTCATAAATTCAAACTGATAACTTACCTTGAAGTACTTTAATCTGGTTGCCGATTCCCTTTCACAGCTCTTTGGTGATGTGATTATTGTTTTCTGTTGCGAGTATAGTTCAATTCCCAGTTTATTCCATTTATTTCCTGTAAATCAACTAGTCCTGGATGTTCTAAATATAAGCAATCATTTCTGGTCACCGCATTACAGGAAGGATGTGATTGCACTAGAGAGGATACAAAGGAGATTTATGAGGATGTTGCCAGGACTGGAGAATTTTAACTATGAGGAACGATTGGATAGGCTGGGGTTATTCTCATTGGAACAGAGGAGGCTGAGAGGAGATTTAATTGAGATGTACAAAATTATGAGGGGCCTAGATAGAGTGGATAGGAAGGACCCATTTCCCTTAGCAGAGGGGTCAATAACCAGGGGGCATAGATTTAAAGTGATTGGTAGAAGGATTAGAGGGGAGCTGAGGAAAAATGTTTTCACCCAGAGGGTGGTGGGGGTCTGGAATTCACTGCCTGAAAGGGTGGTAGAGGCAGAAACTCTCAACTCATTTAAAAAGTACCTGGATGTGCACCTGAAGTGCCATGACCTACAAGGCTATGGACCAAGTGCTGGAAAGTGGGATTAGGCTGGGTGGCTCATTTTCGGTCGGTGCGGACACGATGGGCCGAATGGCCTCCTTCTGTGCCATAAACTTTCTATGATTCTATGGTCAGGGAGAAAACAGTGTGGAAAATCGGTTAGTGGAATCTGGTTCAGATGCATGCATTTTGTCTTCAACTTTTCCCATGATTTCTTTTTTACCTTCCTGCTGTTTTACGGACCAGTGAGGTTTTGTGCTCTGATATCATCTTTTTCAAAGATCACAATTGAGCATTTTGGATTTACCAGTATATATGGTGTGAATTTACTTGATATCGATACTCTGAGTTTTGAATACTCCAATTGATAAAGTAACTGAAGGCCTCACATCCTGTTTTCTGGTTATAGAAGTATATCCAAGGATGGGTATCACTGAATTCTGCACATAACTTCTGGCCGATTGTCAGTATATTCTACAGTTTCATTGGTACTTTTCTCTTAGCTCATAAATTAAACAATTTTTTCTGCTTTCATGTCTCTACCATTTTATTTATTCCATTTGAAGAACATATACTACATGCTGTGAATTGTAACAGTGTTGCCTCACAAGTGCAGCCACAGAACATTGGTTGTAGTTTACCGCACAGCACAGCATGCCTAGGCCTACTTGGAGGTCTCATTGTCACTTTTTAAATATTATATGGCATTGATAAGTAGAATTAAAAACAATGCAATTTAGTGGTGCCACTGAAAAGTAAGCAGGAGTGAGAATCTTGGCTCCCTTTTCTCCTCTCATCCCAGGCCAGTTGTACCGTCCCTGTTGCAACCCCAGCTATGGTCAGTTCATTTGAGTCAGTACAACGTGAGATTTGAACTTGGGGCCTTCTGGTTTGTGTGGCTCAATGCCCCAGTGGGCTGAGTGGTTATTTACTAGGCAAGCAGGAAGATCCAACACTAGACTAGTTGATGGAATACAATCCATCAGGGGGTCTCGCAATGTACACGTGTGGTGAGAATTTTACATTTTACTGCAGTGCTGTAATTATTTTTATGGCACTTTGTTTCATTAGAAATGATATTTCCAGTTTTAAATTAGAATATAGCTGAGGGAATTAAGCCTAGATCTTCTACCATTAGTGTTCTTTGACCTGAATGACTATTTGTAGGTTTTAGACAGACTGAAATAAAAGTATGCTGTTTGAACCCAATCTTCCTAGGTTAGCTCATTAGCAGAACATCAGGTACAGATGTGAATGGGTGTAGGAAGCACACTACTGGAGACAACAGAAAATTACATGCAAGTGAAATTTAAAGGGATGAAGGCAATTAAAGGAAAGTGTGAAATAGAATGACAAAAAAATCTGGAAATCTTTGGAAAGCATCAGAAGGCATGTCAACCAATTAGCTGCCTTTGTCAAGGCTGAAGTGATAGGCAAAAAATAATCTGTAGACAGGGGTCTGCAACCAAGTGACAGAGCAGCTCAGCACCCACTCCTCATTTGATGGTAGCTGGTGGAAGTCATATAGCATGCATTAGTGGCAAGGGCACTACAGCATCATAGATCAGCTTTGCAGCATACTTGCATGGACGTGGAGCTAAGTTCTGATTTTCATCTGACTGTCACTAGATGTACCAACCCTATGCTGGATAATAGCTGCAGATATCCTTGCAGTAGATGGCACAGCTCTGTATCTGGCTGTCAGCAAATCCAGACCCTGTGATCATTCCAGGTAGGCATGTCTGGGTCTGCAAAAATGGCAAGAAAGGTGCAGCCAATCAGACTAGAGTGACTACTGACCATCCTGACGTGCTGCCTTTTATGCTCTGCCACTGGAAACATGATACACTGTGATTGGGGCGCTTGTAAAGAAACACATATTTTCATGGTGCTATCAGGTCTGATGTCTCAGCTTATTTTGGGAAATGGAGCCTTCTGCATCCAGTAATTATTTGCCAAAGTGATGCATGTTCACTTCTATCTACAGATGCAAGTGTGTGGGTGGGCCTGTGGAGCCTAATCTTCCTGCCTGGCATCACTCCACAAATCCTTCTTTTCTTCCAAACACATCAGACAGGAGGATTCACATTGAGAAACACATTGGTGCCAATAAAGGCACCAGTTGTTGCTATCTCCAAATTTTAGCCTGGAACTTAAATAATGGCTAAAAGCATTAACGTGGTAAACACAGCAATCCGACAGATTTGATAACAGCCAATGTCGTATTACTCTACTAAGACAAGCTATGAAAGAGATTGATGGACAGACAGGATAACAGATAGGTTGATGTAAATCCGAACCCCATGCTGCTACTACACAACTCATTCCTTTTCATTGACCTTTGTATCACAGCTGCAGTGACCTTAAGATCAGGTGCCCCCAGAATGCACTGCTCATAAATCACCACCCTGTCAATCTCTCTCTACCAGTTCAATTGCACACTAACCCTTAGATTATATGGTTACCTTGACAATTCAGCCAAGTTGTTAACAGGTGGTTGAGTTCAGGTGACATCTAAATATTACCTTGCTAAAATCCATTCATAATTGTGTTACCCTGATTGCAGTTAATTCCAAGTACAGAGTACCCTTTATTGGTGATGAGTTGATTTTGCCATGTGCTTATCAGGTGGTAGATTAATTTAGGTGGCGATTCCTAGATCAGAAACTAGCACTGTGATGGATTAAATAGAACAGAATTGTGAAGAAACATCTGAAATGCTGCAGAATGTTTTGAACAGCTTCTTGTGTCACAAAGCTTCTGCACTGTGGTCCATGTGGGATTAAGAATATATTAGGGATAGCTCGAGTGAGGGTATCCTGCTAGTTGCAGAGGTGTATATTCCAGGAAAGTCCACATTTGACTTAGCTGATCTCAACCAGGACAGAATTAAGGGTACTATAAGTGGTTTTAACACCCCTGGGTTAAGGAGGGAGAAATCAGTCATGATTCTTGCTTGCTATTGCTACTCTATGAGTGTGTATGGATGTTGGTTAGGGCAGGATCGGGCTTTGCTGTGACACACAGTCTAGATTCATTCATGAAGAGTGGTCAAATGGTTGAGGTACCAGTAATGACCTGCAGCAAGATATCCAACTTCAGCAAGGAGGCAACACCTTCAGGCAAGACTCTAGTGAGTCCCTAATATCGATTTTCCAATTGGCGTTATGACCAATTGGAAGGTAGGGAGAGCACTTGTCTGACCTTCAGTGCACTTGCCCTGACAATAGTTCTGGGGTCGCTCTCACTAACATATTGCCTGTAATTGGGTTCACTCTCACTAACATACTGCCTGTAATTGGGGTCACTCTCACTAACGTATTGCCTGTAATTTGGGTCACTCTCACTAACATACTGCCTGTAATTGGGGTCACTCTCACTAACATACCACCTGTAATTGGGGTCACTCTCACTAACATACCACCTGTAATTGGGGTCACTCTCACTAACATACCACCTGTAATTGGGGTCACTCTCACTAACATACCACCTGTAATTGGGGTCACTCTCACTAACATACCACCTGTAATTGGGGTCACTCTCACTAACATACTGCCTGTAATTGGGGTCACTCTCATTAACATACTGCTTGTAATTGGGGTCACTCTAACTAACATACTGCCTGTAATTGGGGTCACTCTCACTAACATACCACCTGTAATTGGGGTCACTCTCATTAACATACTGCTTGTAATTGGGGTCACTCTAACTAACATACTGCCTGTAATTGGGGTCACTCTCACTAACATACCACCTGTAATTGGGGTCACTCTCATTAACATACTGCTTGTAATTGGGGTCACTCTAACTAACATACCGCCTGTAATTGGGGTCACTCTCACTAACATACCACCTGTAATTGGGGTCACTCTCACTAACATACCACCTGTAATTGGGGTCACTCTCACTAACATACCACCTGTAATTGGGGTCACTCTCACTAACATACTGCCTGTAATTGGGGTCACTCTCACTAACATACCACCTGTAATTGGGTCACTCTCACTAACATACCACCTGTAATTGGGGTCACTCTCACTAACATACCACCTGTAATTGGGGTCACTCTCATTAACATACTGCTTGTAATTGGGGTCACTCTCACTAACATACCGCCTGTAATTGGGGTCACTCTCACTAACATACCACCTGTAATTGGGGTCACTCTCACTAACATACCACCTGTAATTGGGGTCACTCTCACTAACATACCACCTGTAATTGGGGTCACTCTCACTAACATACTGCCTGTAATTGGGGTCACTCTCACTAACATACCACCTGTAATTGGGGTCACTCTCATTAACATACCACCTGTAATTGGGGTCACTCTCATTAACATACTGCTTGTAATTGGGGTCACTCTAACTAACATACCGCCTGTAATTGGGGTCACTCTCACTAACATACCACCTGTAATTGGGTCACTCTCACTAACATACCACCTGTAATTGGGGTCACTCTCACTAACATACCACCTGTAATTGGGGTCACTCTCATTAACATACTGCTTGTAATTGGGGTCACTCTCACTAACATACCGCCTGTAATTGGGGTCACTCTCACTAACATACCACCTGTAATTGGGGTCACTCTCACTAACATACCACCTGTAATTGGGGTCACTCTCACTAACATACCACCTGTAATTGGGGTCACTCTCACTAACATACCACCTGTAATTGGGGTCACTCTCACTAACATACCACCTGTAATTGGGGTCACTCTCATTAACATACCGCTTGTAATTGGGGTCACTCTCACTAACATACCACCTGTAATTGGGGTCACTCTCACTAACATACCACCTGTAATTGGGGTCACTCTCACTAACATACCACCTGTAATTGGGGTCACTCTCATTAACATACTGCTTGTAATTGGGGTCACTCTCACTAACATACCGCCTGTAATCAGCTGCTTGCCCTTGGATGGGAAATCTGGTGCTGCATTAAAGGGCAGGCATCGTAGCTTTCAGTTTTCAAGGCAGCAAGCTTCTTTGATAAAAGAATATTTGGAAGAAGTACAGTAGCCCAGAGAACTGACATTTCTTTGCTGAAATTCAACTGAAGGAAGTAAGGCAAAGGCAAGGGAGCTTTCCTTGACAGTAAGTGGCACAGGGAGAATGAGAAGAGCTATGACTACTGTGGATTCCACCTACACCATACCTGGAAGCAGTGTCATAAGAAGTTTAGTCACTTTATTAAGAATGCCTATGAAGGAGAATCCGCCATTATCTTTCAATAATGCAAGAAATGAGAATTTATGGCACTTATCATTGTTACTTCGCCATATTCTTTACCATGAATGTCCATTTTTAACAGGGTACATTCTGGACCACCTACATTCATGTAGACAAAGCAAAAAGAACATGTTTAAGATTACATTCATCGCATATCATCACCAAGGGGAAGCACAGAAGCAAACAGTAAATGCACACAATTCATGTAGGCTTCTTTTAAAATGTTAGTTGTGGTGTATGCACATAGTGTTGATGCTAAGGTTTTGTAGTATAGTTGAGCAAGTGTCTGGAATGGGAGATTTAGGAGTGGTGAGGAAGATTTAAAGCACTGTAGGTGAAGGCCTTTGTGTGAAGGGCATGGAGAAGATATACACAAGACTGTTGATGGAGTGGGCAAATTTCCACCTTAGGAAAGGATGTCCTCTATGAGAACCTGTGGAGTAGCTCTTACAACTGGCAACAGATTCTCTTGTACAGCCCCTAAAAGCTCCCTCTACTGCTCTTGGTGGTTCCCTTAATGTAGGTTGCAGGGCATTCTTCTCTGGCGCCTACATGATGATACCTCTATGCAGTTGTGCAACATGCAGCAGGCTATCACAAACTTAAGAGGCCAATAGAGTAGGACACCCCCTAAACTTTCCCAGACACCTGAAGTGCTGTTTCAGCATGCCAGTGATGTACTCAAGGGTTATCATAGTGGAAGCATGGCCTTTATTATACCTGTTTTCAGCTGGTGTTCATGGATGCTGTAGGGGTGTCATGAGCCAGGGCTGTAGAGGAGAGCCTTGATTGCTGAGGAGCCACTCTGCCACTTTCCTTTGAGTCAAATATTGGTAACAAAGTGGATTGCCGTAAACTGAAAGCATCGTGACAGCTGCTTGAAGAGCGAGCATTTACTTGCATAATACAGTGTTGTACTAGCTGAACGTTCTTAGAGTGGAATCCGTTCTGATTCATTTAGGTAGTGGTATTGCATCAGAAAACATGTAAAGGATATATAGGTGCAATCTACAACCCCTGATACTTTCGGGAATCCTGCCACTCCGTAGAATTACAGGGCCTTATCATACTGCTGCCAGTTGTCCATGGATAGCATGAAATTGTTCAAGCAAATAAGGCACTAGTGACTCGCTTAAAACATCGATGGACAGGCTACAACATTTTCTACAGTACGACATTTCAAAAGTACCTCATTGGTTGTAAAGTGCTTTAGGACATGCTGAGGTCGTGAAAGGAGTTATATAAATGCAAGTTCTTTATATGTTGCTGATATCCCCACTGGCTGCTTGGAAAGATCCCACTTCAGTCCTAGAAACTCTGGATGTCATTTTATATGGGCGGGTAGATGTAGGACACTAGGCCGGGAAATTGTGTGATTGACACAATGATGTCAGTTTAGCTTCATTTATTTACATCCAGCAACAAACTGGCCAGTGCTTCCTGGGGCACTGAAAAATTGGATGTGTAATTGGACGTAGATCTAAATAAATGGAGATCTGGCATAATGCTAGCATAATCAATCAGTTACACCCACAAATATCACACGTAAATGATCAAAAAATCTACCCCAGTCCTTTAATACCCACTGTCAGGCCATGTGCATCAGTGTGCACAGCACAGACAGAAAGCTTGACACAATGGGGTAAATTTTAACCCCATGAACGGGTGGGTAGGAAGGTAAAAATCGTTAAAAAAAGTAAAACCCAACCCCAACCCACCCACTTCCGGTTTTAACAGAGGCGGGTTGAGGGACAGGTCACCAATCCGCTCTCAGGAGGCGGGTCGGTCAGTGAAAGCTTTTAAGGAGGCTGCCGGCCTCCATTTTATTTTTAACTCTTAGGGGCCTGGATTCTCAGGGTTCTACTTCACACCATGTAAGAGGAGGCGAGAAGGCCCGGCTCAGCAGGTAAGTGCCTTTATTGCACTGCTTGTGAGCCAGAAGGAGCAGGAGTGTTTCCTCCAGGCCCAACAAGCTTACCTGCCGTGATCCCACACGTGCGATCAGTGGACCCCCCCAACTCATGTCCGACTCCCTCCCCCATGATCTCCGACCCACCCCCCCACGATCTCCGACCCACCCCCCCACGATCTGACCCCCCATGATCTCCGACCCCCCCCCCCCATGATCAACGAACCTCCCCCACAAGCTCCGAACCCCTCAATATCCGATCCCCCCCATAATTGGGCCCCATGGTGACCGATGACCCCCCAACAACGATGACTCCCCCGATGACTTCTTCCGATGACCCCTGACCCCGATGACTCCCCTCAATGACCGACTCCCCGATGATCCCCAACCCCCTCGATGACCCCCCAACCCTGACCCCCCTCCCGATCTAAGACTTACCTGCTGGCATCCGCTCCCTGGTGGCTCTCCCATCCGATTGACAGCCAGCCTGTCAATCTGGCTGGCTGTCAGGCGGGATACCTACAGAAAAAAATTGAAAGACGACCTTACGTCACAATCGTAAGAACGTCTGGGAAATCCATACTTCCAGGTTTCCCATCAGGAAATCCCCCCCACCCCCGCCCCCGCCCCCAGCCCACGCCCTGTTAAAATTTACCCCAATTAGTGGGAGCAATGGGAGAGCAAAATAGCAGCAACAAACTGGCAAAGAACCTGAGTTTATTCCATGTGCTCCTGTCAGTGAGCAATTGAGACATGGGGCTCAATTTTAAAATCAAGCCAGGAAAGGAGCCGGGGGGTCAAATTGAGGTTAGGAAACCCATTAGTACGGGTTTTTGACGTAAGGACGTCTTTTTTTTTGTCAGTTTCCCATCTGACTGATCGGCCTGAGTGACAAGCTGGTCTCGGTCAGACAAGAGACCAGCCAGGGAGAGGACTTCTTCGGGTAAGTCTGCAGGTAAGTTTTTGGTTGTATGGATGGGGGGGGGGGATACAGGGAGGCATGAGTGGGCACAGGGGCATGGGTGGGCATGGGACATGGGTGGGCATAGATTGGCACAGGTGGGCATAGGTTGGCATGGTCATGAGTCAGAGGGAGGGAACGGGGGTCAGTCATGGGGGGGGGTTGTCGGGATCAGGGGGTCATCTCGGGAGTCCGCGCTCATTGAGGGGGAGGATCGGGGGTCGGGTGTGAGAGGAATGGAGTGGGGAGAGGATTGGCGTCGGGGGTCAGAGGATCGGGGGTCAGGGGTGGGAGGACCAGGGTCGGGGATCGGGGTTGAAGATCGTGGGTCCGCGATCGAGGGGGGGTGGGGTCCGCGATTGGGGATCGGGTGTCCACGATCGGTGGGGGGTCGGTGCAGGTAGGCTTGTTGGGCCTGAGGAAAGCACTCCCGCTCCTCCGGGCCCACAAGCTTTCTAGGCACCTATCAGTTCGTCTCGGGCCTTCTCACCTCCTTTCACGAGGCGTAAAACAGAAGGCCCGGGAATCCCGGTCCCCCAGGGTTGAAATTGTGAAGTCCAACAAAATGGAGGCCCGAAGCCTCCTTGAAAGGTTTTAAGGCCCGACCCGCCTCCTGGGAGCGGATTGGTTGCCCGCCCCTCTTCCCACCCCGGTGAAAACCAGTTGGTGGCGGGTCTGAAATGGTGGCAATTTTCAATGCCCCCCCCCCACCCCCAACCCACTCGTTTTTCACTTTGAAAATTGAGCCCATGATCAAACATTCACTGACTCCCATGCTCCCAACGGGGAGCCACACTCGAAGGGAACCTGGGTGGGAGAATCGATGCTAATGTTGCCGCTCCCCTGTGAGAGTGAGGGATCGGTGAGTCTACCCTATCCTGTGTCACGTAGCCTAGCAAAGGCACTGTGAAGACACCACTATTATCAACAGTTTGCTCGTTGTATCTCTGTCACTGAGGTTGAAAACAAATCAAATATTAATGAGGGAGATTTTGCGAATTAGTTAGTCAATATGAATTAAAAACTTGAATGTGAGGCCGACAGTATCGATTTGAGTATTCAAAATTCCAAAAGAGTATCAATGTCAGGTAAATTCACACGATATATAATGGTACAGCCAGAAACTTTCCTACTTTCTTCAGCAGGAATATTGAAGAGGGAAATTGGTTCCAGTCATTTTTAAGCATGAAAACCTTTGATCTGGTTTATTTTAAACTTGCTTGAGTGCTTGGATTGACTTTATTTAAAGGTTAGCTCTGCAGAAGAGAGCAATTGCCATGCCCTAATGAAAAGACACTTTGTAACACCCATTTTCTCTAAATATTGTCCAGTTTCCAAATGAGATTCTTTTAGAATAAACAAATGTTGCCTGTTGCCCAGCGCCAGCTTTTGAATCATTGATTACTTTTTTTAAAAAAAATAAAAGCGCATACACACAGCAGAGGGAAGGAGAGCTAGACAAAAATAAAATAAACAAACAGTCGCTGACATGCTATTTTTGGCAGTGCTGGTGGGAGGGCAGAGGATTGTGAGTTCAGATCCCACACTCTATAGATACTTGAACTAACATGCACTTTGGACAAATTCTGCCAATTCTTAGCCTCACCGCTAAATGGAATTCATCCAGCAGCTGTGCCCCCTCCCGCAGGCAGGAGGACAAACTGATGCTGCTGCCTCTTGCCAAATGCTGAGCAGAGAAAGAGCAGGATAGTGAGATGGGATCATGGCTTGATTTTTGAGGGGTTTTTTTTTGGTGATGATGAAAATTCATTCAAAACTTTGATAATTAATGGCTCCAAATTATAGGACAGAGAAGCAAGTGAAGAAAAGAAAATGGACTTCTGTTTTAAAATCCATACTCGTGGTGTCAAGTTTACATTGTAGAAATTTGTCAGTTTATTCAAAAAATGACTGAAAATCGGATGGTTCCAAATTTGGAATTACCGCTTAGCCAATAGAAAGGAAATGTAGCGGGGGAACCTTTTGGAGGGAAAATCGTTGATATAAAATGTTTTTGACACCAACTGCTTAGCAACAGGGAATGATGTATGGCATCATTCACTTAGTAACAAGGAATCATGACATTAACTTAACTGACAATGTTAACTGTAGCATCATTAATTTAACAGCAGCTACCACTATCTCCTGATGGTTGTCCAACTTTTTTTTATATGATTTTGCAACAAAGCTACAAAATGCCTCAGGAAAGGTGATGCTGCAGCTTATTGCAGTCTGCTACATCACTGAATTGTGCTTGGTAATATTCTCTTTCCCTCTTGTGCGTTCTCTCCCTCTCTCACATGATACAATCATTTCACAAAGGAAACATCAGTGGAGAAACAAATGGTCCGGATGCAGTGACCAATGTGCTTACAGGAGGGATACAGTTCTCACTGACTATTGTGGCTCCATTATTCCTGCTCAGACATTTTTAAAAGCAGGGATTGAAAACAAATGTCTGCTGCCTGATTTCCAAATACAAAATTTAGCAGGTGGCCACTTCAAAAACGAGACTATGTGGTTAAAAACCAGGCATGCAGTCAATTTCAGTTAGTCTGTAGTCAGGTATAGAAATGCAAATACACTAAGTAAAACAAAAAGCAATTCTCACATGTCCATCACTGCATGACTCATGTACTGTTAGGCCTACACTAGGCAATAAGTCTGTCTCCGTGACAACTCATGTAACGCTACAGTGAATTTATAATATAAACCTAGTCTGAATACCTACTGGAACTGAGGAGCTGTTACTTGCACGAAAAGGTGTGCTTGTGACAGAGGTGTAGTCACTCCCAATGCCTCATCAGGTACAATGTCTGACACCCGTAGGGGTCCATTTTGACTTTTGGTGATGATGTAAAATGGGCGATATCAACATAGGCTGTCCATTATTCAACCCACCCAAACGGGCAGCTGGTCCAATATCGCCCGTTATTCACCCTAACCAATCGGGCAGCTAGTCCAATATCACCTGTTATACACCCTACCCAATCGGGCAGCTGATCCAATATCGCCCGTTATACACCCCACCCAATCGGGCAGCTGGTCCAATATCGCCCGTTATTCACTCTACCCAATCGGGCAGCTGGTCCAATATCGCCCGTTATTCACTCTACCCAATCGGGCAGCTGGTCCAATATCGCCCGTTATTCACCTCACCCAATCGGGCAGCTGCTCCAATATCGCCCGTTATTCACCTCACCCAATCGGGCAGCTGGTCCAATATCGCCCGTTATTCACTCTACCCAATCGGGCAGCTGGTCCAATATCGCCCGTTATTCACCTCACCCAATCGGGCAGCTGGTCCAATATCGCCCGTTATTCACTCTACCCAATCGGGCAGCTGGTCCAATATCGCCCGTTATTCACTCTACCCAATCGGGCAGCTGGTCCAATATCGCCCGTTATTCACCTCACCCAATCGGGCAGCTGGTCCAATATCGCCCGTTATTCACTCTACCCAATCGGGCAGCTGGTCCAATATCGCCCGTTATTCACCTCACCCAATCGGGCAGCTGGTCCAATATCGCCCGTTATTCACTCTACCCAATCGGGCAGCTGGTCCAATATCGCCCGTTATTCACTCTACCCAATCGGGCAGCTGGTCCAATATCGCCCGTTATTCACCCCACCCAATCGGGCAGCTGGTCCAATATCGCCCGTTATTCACCTCACCCAATCGGGCAGCTGGTCCAATATCGCCCGTTATTCACCCCACCCAATCAGGCAGCTGGTCCAATATCGCCCGTTATTCACCTCACCCAATCAGGCAGCTGGTCCAATATCGCCCGTTATTCACTTTACCCAATCGGGCAGCTGCTCCAATATCGCCCGTTATTCACCTCACCCAATCGGGCAGCTGGTCCAATATCGCCCGTTATTCACCCCACCCAATCAGGCAGCTGGTCCAATATCGCCCGTTATTCACCCCACCCAATCAGGCAGCTGGTCCAATATCGCCCGTTATTCACTTTACCCAATCGGGCAGCTGCTCCAATATCGCCCGTTATTCACCTCACCCAATCGGGCAGCTGCTCCAATATCGCCCGTTATTCACTCTACCCAATCAGGCAGCTGGTCCAATATCGCCCGTTATTCACCTCACCCAATCAGGCAGCTGGTCCAATATCGCCCGTTATTCACTCTACCCAATCAGGCAGCTGCTCCAATATCGCCCGTTATTCACTCTACCCAATCAGGCAGCTGGTCCAATATCGCCCGTTATTCACTCTACCCAATCAGGCAGCTGCTCCAATATCGCCCGTTATTCACTCTACCCAATCGGGCAGCTGGTCCAATATCGCCCGTTATTCACCTCACCCAATCAGGCAGCTGGTCCAATATCGCCCGTTATTCACCTCACCCAATCAGGCAGCTGCTCCAATATCGCCCGTTATTCACTCTACCCAATCAGGCAGCTGCTCCAATATCGCCCGTTATTCACTCTACCCAATCAGGCAGCTGGTCCAATATCGCCCGTTATTCACTCTACCCAATCAGGCAGCTGGTCCAATATCGCCCGTTATTCACTCTACCCAATCAGGCAGCTGCTCCAATATCGCCCGTTATTCACTCTACCCAATCGGGCAGCTGGTCCAATATCGCCCGTTATTCACCTCACCCAATCAGGCAGCTGGTCCAATATCGCCCGTTATTCACCTCACCCAATCAGGCAGCTGCTCCAATATCGCCCGTTATTCACTCTACCCAATCAGGCAGCTGCTCCAATATCGCCCGTTATTCACTCTACCCAATCGGGCAGCTGGTCCAATATCGCCCGTTATTCACTCTACCCAATCAGGCAGCTGGTCCAATATCGCCCGTTATTCACTCTACCCAATCAGGCAGCTGGTCCAATATCGCCCGTTATTCACTCTACCCGATCGTGCAGCTGCTCCAATATCGCCCGTTATTCACCTCACCCAATCGGGCAGCTGGTCCAATATCGCCCGTTATTCACCTCACCCAATCGGGCAGCTGGTCCAATATCGCCCGTTATTCACCCCACCCAATCGGGCAGCTGCTCCAATATCGCCCGTTATTCACCTCACCCAATCAGGCAGCTGCTCCAATATCGCCCGTTATTCACTCTACCCAATCGGGCAGCTGCTCCAATATCGCCCGTTATTCACCCCACCCAATCGGGCAGCTGCTCCAATATCGCCCGTTATTCACCCCACCCAATCGGGCAGCTGCTCCAATATCGCCCGTTATTCACTCTACCCAATCAGGCAGCTGCTCCAATATCGCCCGTTATTCACTCTACCCAATCAGGCAGCTGCTCCAATATCGCCCGTTATTCACTCTACCCAATCAGGCAGCTGCTCCAATATCGCCCGTTATTCACTCTACCCAATCGGGCAGCTGGTCCAATATCGCCCGTTATTCACCCCACCCAATCAGGCAGCTGGTCCAATATCGCCCGTTATTCACTCTACCCAATCGGGCAGCTGGTCCAATATCGCCCGTTATTCACCCCACCCAATCAGGCAGCTGGTCCAATATCGCCCGTTATTCACCCCACCCAATCGGGCAGCTGGTCCAATATCGCCCGTTATTCACCTCACCCAATCAGGCAGCTGGTCCAATATCGCCCGTTATTCACCCCACCCAATCAGGCAGCTGGTCCAATATCGCCCGTTATTCACCCCACCCAATCGGGCAGCTGGTCCAATATCGCCCGTTATTCACTCTACCCAATCGGGCAGCAAGTCCAATATCGCCCGTTATTCACCTCACCCAATCAGGCAGCTGGTCCAATATCGCCCGTTATTCACCTCACCCAATAAGGCAGCTGCTCCAATATCGCCCGTTATTCACCCCACCCAATCGGGCAGCTGCTCCAATATCGCCCGTTATTCACTCTACCCAATCAGGCAGCTGCTCCAATATCGCCCGTTATTCACTCTACCCAATCAGGCAGCTGCTCCAATATCGCCCGTTATTCACTCTACCCAATCGGGCAGCTGGTCCAATATCGCCCGTTATTCACCCCACCCAATCAGGCAGCTGGTCCAATATCGCCCGTTATTCACCCCACCCAATCGGGCAGCTGGTCCAATATCGCCCGTTATTCACCCCACCCAATCAGGCAGCTGGTCCAATATCGCCCGTTATTCACCCCACCCAATCGGGCAGCTGGTCCAATATCGCCCGTTATTCACCTCACCCAATCAGGCAGCTGGTCCAATATCGCCCGTTATTCACCCCACCCAATCAGGCAGCTGGTCCAATATCGCCCGTTATTCACCCCACCCAATCGGGCAGCTGGTCCAATATCGCCCGTTATTCACCCCACCCAATCAGGCAGCTGCTCCAATATCGCCCGTTATTCACCCCACCCAATCAGGCAGCTGGTCCAATATCGCCCGTTATTCACCTCACCCAATCAGGCAGCTGGTCCAATATCGCCCGTTATTCACCCTACCCAATCGGGCAGCTGGTCCAATATCGCCCGTTATTCACCCCACCCAATCGGGCAGCTGGTCCAATATCGCCCGTTATTCACCTCACCCAATCAGGCAGCTGGTCCAATATCGCCCGTTATTCACCTCACCCAATCGGGCAGCTGGTCCAATATAGCCCGTTATTCACCTCACCCAATCAGGCAGCTGGTCCAATATCGCCCGTTATTCACCTCACCCAATCGGGCAGCTGGTCCAATATCGCCCGTTATTCACCTCACCCAATCAGGCAGCTGGTCCAATATCGCCCGTTATTCACCCCACCCAATCGGGCAGCTGGTCCAATATCGCCCGTTATTCACCTCACCCAATCAGGCAGCTGGTCCAATATCGCCCGTTATTCACCTCACCCAATCAGGCAGCTGGTCCAATATCGCCCGTTACTCACCTCACCCAATCGGGCAGCTGCTCCAATATCGCCCGTTATTCACTCTACCCAATCAGGCAGCTGGTCCAATATCGCCCGTTATTCACCTCACCCAATCAGGCAGCTGGTCCAATATCGCCCGTTATTCACTCTACCCAATCAGGCAGCTGCTCCAATATCGCCCGTTATTCACTCTACCCAATCAGGCAGCTGGTCCAATATCGCCCGTTATTCACTCTACCCAATCAGGCAGCTGGTCCAATATCGCCCGTTATTCACTCTACCCAATCAGGCAGCTGCTCCAATATCGCCCGTTATTCACTCTACCCAATCAGGCAGCTGGTCCAATATCGCCCGTTATTCACTCTACCCAATCAGGCAGCTGGTCCAATATCGCCCGTTATTCACTCTACCCAATCGGGCAGCTGCTCCAATATCGCCTGTTATTCACCTCACCCAATCGGGCAGCTGCTCCAATATCGCCCGTTATTCACCTCACCCAATCAGGCAGCTGGTCCAATATCGCCCGTTATTCACCTCACCCAATCAGGCAGCTGGTCCAATATCGCCCGTTATTCACTCTACCCAATCAGGCAGCTGGTCCAATATCGCCCGTTATTCACCCTACCCAATCGGGCAGCTGCTCCAATATCGCCCGTTATTCACCTCACCCAATCAGGCAGCTGGTCCAATATCGCCCGTTATTCACCCCACCCAATCGGGCAGCTGGTCCAATATCGCCCGTTATTCACCCCACCCAATCGGGCAGCTGGTCCAATATCGCCCGTTCTTCACTCTACCCAATCGGGCAGCTGGTCCAATATCGCCCGTTATTCACCCCACCCAATCAGGCAGCTGGTCCAATATCGCCCGTTATTCACCCTACCCAATCGGGCAGCTGCTCCAATATCGCCCGTTATTCACCCCACCCAATCAGGCAGCTGGTCCAATATCGCCCATTATTCACTCAACCCAATCGGGCAGCTGGTCCAATATCGCCCGTTATTCACCTCACCCAATCGGGCAGCTGGTCCAATATCGCCCGTTATTCACTCTACCCAATCAGGCAGCTGCTCCAATATCGCCCGTTATTCACTCTACCCAATCGGGCAGCTGGTCCAATATCGCCCGTTATTCACCCCACCCAATCAGGCAGCTGGTCCAATATCGCCCGTTATTCACCCCACCCAATCGGGCAGCTGGTCCAATATCGCCCGTTATTCACCCCACTCAATCAGGCAGCTGGTCCAATATCGCCCGTTATTCACCCCACCCAATCGGGCAGCTGGTCCAATATCGCCCGTTATTCACCTCACCCAATCAGGCAGCTGGTCCAATATCGCCCGTTATTCACCCCACCCAATCAGGCAGCTGGTCCAATATCGCCCGTTATTCACCCCACCCAATCGGGCAGCTGGTCCAATATTGCCCGTTATTCACCCCACCCAATCAGGCAGCTGCTCCAATATCGCCCGTTATTCACCCCACCCAATCAGGCAGCTGCTCCAATATCGCCCGTTATTCACCCCACCCAATCGGGCAGCTAGTCCAATATCGCCCGTTATTCACCTCACCCAATCAGGCAGCTGGTCCAATATCACCCGTTATTCACCCTACCCAATCGGGCAGCTGGTCCAATATCGCCCGTTATTCACCCCACCCAATCGGGCAGCTGGTCCAATATCGCCCGTTATTCACCTCACCCAATCAGGCAGCTGGTCCAATATCGCCCGTTATTCACCTCACCCAATCGGGCAGCTGGTCCAATATCGCCCGTTATTCACCTCACCCAATCAGGCAGCTGGTCCAATATCGCCCGTTATTCACCTCACCCAATCGGGCAGCTGGTCCAATATCGCCCGTTATTCACCTCACCCAATCAGGCAGCTGGTCCAATATCGCCCGTTATTCACCCCACCCAATCGGGCAGCTGGTCCAATATCGCCCGTTATTAACCTCACCCAATCAGGCAGCTGGTCCAATATCGCCCGTTATTCACCTCACCCAATCAGGCAGCTGGTCCAATATCGCCCGTTATTCACCTCACCCAATCGGGCAGCTGCTCCAATATCGCCCGTTATTCACTCTACCCAATCAGGCAGCTGGTCCAATATCGCCCGTTATTCACCTCACCCAATCAGGCAGCTGGTCCAATATCGCCCGTTATTCACTCTACCCAATCAGGCAGCTGCTCCAATATCGCCCGTTATTCACTCTACCCAATCAGGCAGCTGGTCCAATATCGCCCGTTATTCACTCTACCCAATCAGGCAGCTGGTCCAATATCGCCCGTTATTCACTCTACCCAATCAGGCAGCTGCTCCAATATCGCCCGTTATTCACTCTACCCAATCAGGCAGCTGGTCCAATATCGCCCGTTATTCACTCTACCCAATCAGGCAGCTGGTCCAATATCGCCCGTTATTCACTCTACCCAATCGGGCAGCTGCTCCAATATCGCCTGTTATTCACCTCACCCAATCGGGCAGCTGCTCCAATATCGCCCGTTATTCACCTCACCCAATCAGGCAGCTGGTCCAATATCGCCCGTTATTCACCTCACCCAATCAGGCAGCTGGTCCAATATCGCCCGTTATTCACTCTACCCAATCAGGCAGCTGGTCCAATATCGCCCGTTATTCACCCTACCCAATCGGGCAGCTGCTCCAATATCGCCCGTTATTCACCTCACCCAATCAGGCAGCTGGTCCAATATCGCCCGTTATTCACCCCACCCAATCGGGCAGCTGGTCCAATATCGCCCGTTATTCACCCCACCCAATCGGGCAGCTGGTCCAATATCGCCCGTTATTCACTCTACCCAATCGGGCAGCTGGTCCAATATCGCCCGTTATTCACCCCACCCAATCAGGCAGCTGGTCCAATATCGCCCGTTATTCACCCTACCCAATCGGGCAGCTGCTCCAATATCGCCCGTTATTCACCCCACCCAATCAGGCAGCTGGTCCAATATCGCCCGTTATTCACTCTACCCAATCGGGCAGCTGGTCCAATATCGCCCGTTATTCACCTCACCCAATCGGGCAGCTGGTCCAATATCGCCCGTTATTCACCTCACCCAATCGGGCAGCTGGTCCAATATCGCCCGTTATTCACCTCACCCAATCGGGCAGCTGGTCCAATATCGCCCGTTATTCACCCCACACAATCGGGCAGCTGGTCCAATATCGCCCGTTATTCACCTCACCCAATCGGGCAGCTGGTCCAATATCGCCCGTTATTCACCCCACCCAATCGGGCAGCTGGTCCAATATCGCCCGTTATTCACCTCACCCAATCGGGCAGCTGGTCCAATATCGCCCGTTATTCACCCCACCCAATCGGGCAGCTGCTCCAATATCGCCCGTTATTCACCCCACCCAATCGGGCAGCTGGTCCAATATCGCCCGTTATTCACTCTACCCAATCGGGCAGCTGGTCCAATATCGCCCGTTATTCACTCTACCAAATCGGGCAGCTAGTCCAATATCGCCCGTTATTCACTCTACCCAATCGGGCAGCTGCTCCAATATCGCCCGTTATTCACTCTACCCAATCAGGCAGCTGCTCCAATATCGCCCGTTATTCACTCCACCCAATCGGGCAGCTGGTCCAATATCGCCCGTTATTCACCCTACCCGATCGGGCAGCTGGTCCAATATCGCCCGTTATTCACTCTACCCAATCGGGCAGCTGGTCCAAGATCGCCCGTTATTCACCCCACCCAATCAGGCAGCTGGTCCAATATCGCCCGTTATTCACCCCACCCAATCGGGCAGCTGGTCCAATATCGCCCGTTATTCACCCCACCCAATCGGGCAGCTGCTCCAATATCGCCCGTTATTCACCCCACCCAATCAGGCAGCTGCTCCAATATCGCCCGTTATTCACCCCACCCAATCGGGCAGCTAGTCCAATATCGCCCGTTATTCACCTCACCCAATCAGGCAGCTGGTCCAATATCACCCGTTATTCACCCTACCCAATCGGGCAGCTGGTCCAATATCGCCCGTTATTCACCCCACCCAATCGGGCAGCTGGTCCAATATCGCCCGTTATTCACCTCACCCAATCGGGCAGCTGGTCCAATATCGCCCGTTATTCACCTCACCCAATCAGGCAGCTGGTCCAATATCGCCCGTTATTCACCTCACCCAATCGGGCAGCTGGTCCAATATCGCCCGTTATTCACCTCACCCAATCAGGCAGCTGGTCCAATATCGCCCGTTATTCACCCCACCCAATCGGGCAGCTGGTCCAATATCGCCCGTTATTCACCTCACCCAATCAGGCAGCTGGTCCAATATCGCCCGTTATTCACCTCACCCAATCAGGCAGCTGGTCCAATATCGCCCGTTATTCACCTCACCCAATCGGGCAGCTGCTCCAATATCGCCCGTTATTCACTCTACCCAATCAGGCAGCTGGTCCAATATCGCCCGTTATTCACCTCACCCAATCAGGCAGCTGGTCCAATATCGCCCGTTATTCACTCTACCCAATCAGGCAGCTGCTCCAATATCGCCCGTTATTCACTCTACCCAATCAGGCAGCTGGTCCAATATCGCCCGTTATTCACTCTACCCAATCGGGCAGCTGCTCCAATATCGCCCGTTATTCACTCTACCCAATCGGGCAGCTGCTCCAATATCGCCCGTTATTCACTCTACCCAATCGGGCAGCTGCTCCAATATCGCCCGTTATTCACTCTACCCAATCAGGCAGCTGCTCCAATATCGCCCGTTATTCACCTCACCCAATCGGGCAGCTGGTCCAATATCGCCCGTTATTCACCTCACCCAATCGGGCAGCTGGTCCAATATCGCCCGTTATTCACCTCACCCAATCGGGCAGCTGGTCCAATATCGCCCGTTATTCACCTCACCCAATCGGGCAGCTGGTCCAATATCGCCCGTTATTCACCTCACCCATTCGGGCAGCTGGTCCAATATCGCCCGTTATTCACCCCACCCAATCGGGCAGCTGGTCCAATATCGCCCGTTATTCACCTCACCCAATCAGGCAGCTGGTCCAATATCGCCCGTTATTCACTCTACCCAATCGGGCAGCTAGTCCAATATCGCCCGTTATTCACCTCACCCAATCAGGCAGCTGGTCCAATATCGCCCGTTATTCACTCTACCCAATCGGGCAGCTGGTCCAATATCGCCCGTTATTCACTCTACCCAATCAGGCAGCTGCTCCAATATCGCCCGTTATTCACTCTACCCAATCGGGCAGCTGGTCCAATATCGTCCGTTATTCACCCTACCCGATCGGGCAGCTGGTCCAATATCGCCCGTTATTCACTCTACCCGATCGGGCAGCTGGTCCAATATCGCCCGTTATTCACCCCACCCAATCGGGCAGCTGGTCCAATATCGCCCGTTATTCACCCCACCCAATCAGGCAGCTGGTCCAATATCGCCCGTTATTCACTCTACCCAATCGGGCAGCTAGTCCAATATCGCCCGTGATTCACCTCACCCAATCAGGCAGCTGGTCCAATATCGCCCGTTATTCACTCGACCCAATCAGGCAGCTGATCCAATATCGCCCGTTATTCACTCTACCCAATCAGGCAGATGGTCCAATATCGCCCGTTATTCACCCCACCCAATCGGGCAGCTGGTCCAATATCGCCCGTTATTCACCCCACCCAATCGGGCAGCTGGTCCAATATCGCCCGTTATTCACCCCACCCAATCGGGCAGCTGGTCCAATATCGCCCGTTATTCACCCCACCCAATCGGGCAGCTGGTCCAATATCGCCCGTTATTCACCCCACCCAATCGGGCAGCTAGTCCAATATCGCCCGTTATTCACCCCACCCAATCGGGCAGCTGGTCCAATATCGCCCGTTATTCACCCCACCCAATCGGGCAGCTGGTCCAATATCGCCCGTTATTCACCCCACCCAATCGGGCAGCTGGTCCAATATCGCCCGTTATTCACCCCACCCAATCAGGCAGCTGGTCCAATATCGCCCGTTATTCACCCTACCCGATCGGGCAGCTGGTCCAATATCGCCCGTTATTCACTCTACCCGATCGGGCAGCTGGTCCAATATCGCCCGTTATTCACCCTACCCAATCGGGCAGCTGGTCCAATATCGCCCGTTATTCACCCTACCCGATCGGGCAGCTGGTCCAATATCGCCCGTTATTCACTCTACCCGATCGGGCAGCTGGTCCAATATCGCCCGTTATTCACCCTACCCAATCGGGCAGCTGGTCCAATATCGCCCGTTATTCACCCTACCCGATCGGGCAGCTGGTCCAATATCGCCCGTTATTCACTCTACCCGATCGGGCAGCTGGTCCAATATCGCCCGTTATTCACCTCACCCAATCGGGCAGCTGGTCCAATATCGCCCGTTATTCACCTGACCCAATCAGGCAGCTGCTCCAATATCGCCCGTTATTCACCTCACCCAATCGGGCAGCTGGTCCAATATCGCCCGTTATTCACCCTACCCGATCGGGCAGCTGGTCCAATATCGCCCGTTATTCACTCTACCCGATCGGGCAGCTGCTCCAATATCGCCCGTTATTCACCTCACCCAATCGGGCAGCTGGTCCAATATCGCCCGTTATTCACCTCACCCAATCAGGCAGCTGGTCCAATATCGCCCGTTATTCACCCCACCCAATCGGGCAGCTGGTCCAATATCGCCCGTTATTCACTCTACCCAATCGGGCAGCTGCTCCAATATCACCCGTTATTCACCCTACATAATCGGGCAGCTGGTCCAATATCGCCCGTTATTCACCTCACCCAATCGGGCAGCTGGTCCAATATCGCCCGTTATTCACCCCACCCAATCGGGCAGCTGCTCCAATATCGCCCGTTATTCACTCTACCCAATCGGGCAGCTGGTCCAATATCGCCCGTTATTCACTCTACCCAATCGGGCAGCTGCTCCAATATCGCCCGTTATTCACCCCACCCAATCGGGCAGCTGGTCCAATATCGCCTGTTATTCACCTCACCCAATCAGGCAGCTGGTCCAATATCGCCCGTTATTCACTCTACCCAATCGGGCAGCTAGTCCAATATCGCCCGTTATTCACCTCACCCAATCAGGCAGCTGGTCCAATATCGCCCGTTATTCACTCTACCCAATCAGGCAGCTGCTCCAATATCGCCCGTTATTCACTCTACCCAATCGGGCAGCTGGTCCAATATCGCCCGTTATTCACTCTACCCAATCAGGCAGCTGCTCCAATATCGCCCGTTATTCACTCTACCCAATCAGGCAGCTGGTCCAATATCGCCCGTTATTCACTCTACCCAATCAGGCAGCTAGTCCAATATCACCCGTTATTCACTCTACCCAATCGGGCAGCTGGTCCAATATCGCCCGTTATTCACCCCACCCAATCAGGCAGCTGGTCCAATATCGCCCGTTATTCACTCTACCCAATCGGGCAGCTAGTCCAATATCGCCCGTTATTCACCTCACCCAATCAGGCAGCTGGTCCAATATCGCCCGTTATTCACTCTACCCAATCAGGCAGCTGCTCCAATATCGCCCGTTATTCACTCTACCCAATCGGGCAGCTGGTCCAATATCGCCCGTTATTCACTCTACCCGATCGGGCAGCTGGTCCAATATCGCCCGTTATTCACCCCACCCAATCGGGCAGCTGGTCCAATATCGCCCGTTATTCACTCTACCCGATCGGGCAGCTGCTCCAATATCGCCCGTTATTCACCTCACCCAATCGGGCAGCTGGTCCAATATCGCCCGTTATTCACCTCACCCAATCAGGCAGCTGGTCCAATATCGCCCGTTATTCACTCTACCCAATCAGGCAGCTGCTCCAATATCGCCCGTTATTCACTCTACCCAATTAGGCAGCTGGTCCAATATCGCCCGTTATTCACCCCACCCAATCAGGCAGCTGCTCCAATATCGCCCGTTATTCACCTCACCCAATCAGGCAGCTGCTCCAATATCGCCCGTTATTCACCCTACCCAATCGGGCAGCTGGTCCAATATCGCCCGTTATTCACTCTACCCGATCGGGCAGCTGGTCCAATATCGCCCGTTATTCACCCTACCCAATCGGGCAGCTGGTCCAATATCGCCCGTTATTCACCCTACCCGATCGGGCAGCTGGTCCAATATCGCCCGTTATTCACTCTACCCGATCGGGCAGCTGGTCCAATATCGCCCGTTATTCACCCTACCCAATCGGGCAGCTGGTCCAATATCGCCCGTTATTCACCCTACCCGATCGGGCAGCTGGTCCAATATCGCCCGTTATTCACTCTACCCGATCGGGCAGCTGGTCCAATATCGCCCGTTATTCACCTCACCCAATCGGGCAGCTGGTCCAATATCGCCCGTTATTCACCTGACCCAATCAGGCAGCTGGTCCAATATCGTCCGTTATTCACTCTACATAAACGGGCAGCTAGTCCAATATCGCCCGTTATTCACCCTACCCGATCGGGCAGCTGGTCCAATATCGCCCGTTATTCACTCTACCCGATCGGGCAGCTGCTCCAATATCGCCCGTTATTCACTCTACCCAATCGGGCAGCTGCTCCAATATCGCCCGTTATTCACCTCACCCAATCAGGCAGCTGGTCCAATATCGCCCGTTATTCACCTCACCCAATCAGGCAGCTGGTCCAATATCGCCCGTTATTCACCCCACCCAATCGGGCAGCTGGTCCAATATCGCCCGTTATTCACCCTACATAATCGGGCAGCTGGTCCAATATCGCCCGTTATTCACCCCACCCAATCGGGCAGCTGGTCCAATATCGCCCGTTATTCACCCCACCCAATCGGGCAGCTGGTCCAATATCGCCCGTTATTCACTCTACCCAATCGGGCAGCTGGTCCAATATCGCCCGTTATTCACCCCACCCAATCGGGCAGCTGCTCCAATATCGCCCGTTATTCACCCCACCCAATCAGGCAGCTGGTCCAATATCGCCCGTTATTCACCTCACCCAATCAGGCAGCTGGTCCAATATCGCCCGTTATTCACCTCACCCAATCAGGCAGCTGGTCCAATATCGCCCGTTATTCACCCCACCCAATCGGGCAGCTGCTCCAATATCGCCCGTTATTCACCCCACCCAATCGGGCAGCTGGTCCAATATCGCCCGTTATTCACCTCACCCAATCGGGCAGCTGGTCCAATATCGCCCGTTATTCACCCCACCCAATCGGGCAGCTGGTCCAATATCGCCCGTTATTCACCCCACCCAATCGGGCAGCTGGTCCAATATCGCCCGTTATTCACCTCACCCGATCGGGCAGCTGGTCCAATATCGCCCGTTATTCACCCCACCCAATCGGGCAGCTGGTCCAATATCGCCCGTTATTCACTCTACCCAATCGGGCAGCTGCTCCAATATCGCCCGTTATTCACTCTGCATAAACGGGCAGCTAGTCCAATATCGCCCGTTATTCACCCTACCCGATCGGGCAGCTGGTCCAATATCGCCCGTTATTCACTCTACCCGATCGGGCAGCTGGTCCAATATCGCCCGTTATTCACTCTACATAAACGGGCAGCTAGTCCAATATCGCCCGTTATTCACTCTACCCAATCAGGCAGCTGGTCCAATATCGGCCGTTATTCACCCCACCCAATCGGGCAGCTGGTCCAATATCGCCCGTTATTCACCCCACCCAATCAGGCAGCTGCTCCAATATCGCCCGTTATTCACTCTACATAATCGGGCAGCTGCTCCAATATCGCCCGTTATTCACTCTACCCAATCGGGCAGCTGGTCCAATATCGCCCGTTATTCACCCCACCCGATCAGGCAGCTGGTCCAATATCGCCCGTTATTCACCCTACCCGATCAGGCAGCTGGTCCAATATCGCCCGTTATTCACTCTACATAATCGGGCAGCTGCTCCAATATCGCCCGTTATTCACTCTACCCAATCGGGCAGCTGGTCCAATATCGCCCGTTATTCACCCCACCCGATCAGGCAGCTGGTCCAATATCGCCCGTTATTCACCCTACCCGATCGGGCAGCTGGTCCAATGTCGCCCGTTATTCACTCTACCCGATCGGGCAGCTGCTCCAATATCGCCCGTTATTCACCCTTCATAATCGGGCAGCTGGTCCAATATCGCCCGTTATTCACTCTACCCAATCGGGCAGCTGGTCCAATATCGCCCGTTATTCACTCTACCCAATCGGGCAGCTGCTCCAATATCGCCCGTTATTCACTTTACCCAATCGGGCAGCTGCTCCAATATCGCCCGTTATTCACCTCACCCAATCGGGCAGCTGGTCCAATATCGCCCATTATTCACCTCACCCAATCAGGCAGCTGGTCCAATATCGCCCGTTATTCACTCTACCCAATCGGGCAGCTGGTCCAATATCGCCCGTTATTCACCCCACCCAATCGGGCAGCTGGTCCAATATCGCCCGTTATTCACCTCACCCAATCAGGCAGCTGGTCCAATATCGCCCGTTATTCACTCTACCCAATCGGGCAGCTGGTCCAATATCGCCCGTTATTCACCCCACCCAATCGGGCAGCTGCTCCAATATCGCCCGTTATTCACTCTACCCAATCGGGCAGCTGGTCCAATATCGCCCGTTATTCACTCTACCCAATCGGGCAGCTGGTCCAATATCGCCCGTTATTCACCCTACCCAATCGGGCAGCTGGTCCAATATCGCCCGTTATACACCCTACCCAATCGGGAAGCTCGTCCAATATCGCCCGTTATTCACCCCAACCAATCGGGCAGCTAGTCCAATATCACCCGTTATTCACCCTACCCATTTGGGCAGCTGGTCCAATATCGCCCGTTATTCACCCCACCCAATCGGGCAGCTGGTCCAATATCGCCCGTTTTACACCCTACCCAATCGGGCAGCTGCTCCAATATCGCCTGTTATTCACTCTACATAATCGTGCAGCTGGTCCAATATCGCCCGTTATACACCCTACCCATTCGGGCAGCTGGTCCAATATCGCCCGTTATACACCCTACCCAATCGGGCTGCTGCTCCAATATCGCCCGTTATTCACCCTACCAGATGGGCAGCTGGTCCAATATCGCCCGTTATTTACCCTACCAGATTGGCAGCTGGTCCAATATCGCCCGTTATATACCCTGCCGAAAGTTAAAATTACTTCCATATTGTGTGTAAATGGAGTACCTCTCGTCTATAGTGGGCATTCAGCAGATATATCATTGCGTCTCCAGTGTGCAAGGTAAAGGCCTTTTATGGAGGTCATCACAAGGGTTGAAGAGACTAGGAAAGAAGATGAGGTAAATCAGGAAGTAGCGATTAGGTAATATTAAATTTGGGTTTTAAGACAGGATTTGGGTCAGTTTTGATGGCCTCCACCTTTTAATGTCATGTCTACACATGAAGAATAACCACTTAGGCATAGTCCTGGAGGACTGCCAGTGCCAGTGGATCTGCTCTTCAGCAAGAGTCAGCCTCGTCAAAAGAGGAGAGGAGAAAATTGTAGCAGCAAGTGAGAACCCTTGAATCAGTCTCTGAGGCTGAGCACAGTTATGCAACAAATTTACATAATTACGTTGCTGCCAGGGCTCAATGTATTATTTGATTTTTATTTTGACAGTCTATAATATGGCCTATGCACTACAGTTTCACCAGGATCCACTTGCAGCCTTTGAACATTGGTTGAGCAGAGTTGGAGACTGCTGCTGTATCGTTAATTAAAAAATGCACACAAATATGAATCTGTGAAACCATGAGAGACTGCAGTAAATATTGAAGCAACCATATCATCAAACCGAAGCGTAGAAAGCAATTGAAATCGTGTAAAAGGAAAAGAGAGTGAGAGAAAAAGGATAGACGTGGGAGACACAGATGAGGCCAGATAACTATAATCCTGTGCTTCCTGTCAGCTGTCCTGTTGCTTTTTTAAACAGCTTGCATCAAAAGGCGCTGAGAAGGAGTAAGCAGAGAGATACACAGGCCCTTCTGGAACAGATCTATAAAAAAGTACGGCTGAGCAGCAAGCTTGCTCCAGTGCTCCATCGTGAATGTGAGAGATCTGGGCCTTGAGTGGCACAGGTGCAACTCAATTCCTGATGGGCTTTCGCATGAGTAAGCTGGCACCCAGAATTCTTTGCCGTAACAGTGGGACTGTTTAACCTATGGGGACGAATGGACCGAGAAATCTTAATACAGTCTCTGAATTATTCCTAGAATATACCGTGCATCACTGTCAACCAACAGGTAATTTGAAACTATGAAGTATAATTATCGATTTTTGTTTTATTTTTCACCCTGGTACTGCCCCCTTTTGGCTTGGCAAATATGCCTCCCAGAGTGGAACTGAGCCACAGACCAGGAATATCCCAGCTTTAATCCCAGGTGTATGCTAAGTCAGCTGCTTTTACCCCAGGTTGCAGCAGCAGCACTACAGCTGATCTCAGTACCCCAAGCAAGATTAAAAAACTCAGGCAGGGTTTTCCACTACCGATCACTATCCAATGACCCCTGCTTAAGTGCACATGTCAGACGATGGCATGATCAGGTTCAGCTTTGATGCCTCTACTAATGAATAGCCTATTGACACACACTGCTTGTACTCACACAAAAGGAATGGCCACTTTGGTGAGGTACAAGAAGACAGCCAGCAGCTGAGGAGAGGACGGGAGAAAAGTGGTGACAGAAAAAAAATTACCTTGGACATTACAAATATTATTCACTGCCACTGGATAACTAGGTGATTTTGCATGATGTGGCACAATTTGTTCCTTAACCCGACTGGCGTCCTCAGGTCATGCTCCATCTGCAGCCGAGCAGGCAGGCAGAAGAGTTGCTCCTAGGCATCCATAAAAACTGCTCAGACCCATTTTCAGTGAAGGCTGCAAAACTAGGACAGGGAAGCCTTTCACTGGTAATTTCTTCACCCTTCCTGCCTGGGTGGAGACAACATCTGGCTTGATGGCTCCCTGCGCTGGTGCAATCAAGACTGGCAATTCAGCAAGGTAATGAATCGAACCCATGTACCAGCTCTCAGTGGATGGAATGCGTTGGTTTTCCAAAACATTGCACTATCCCATCACCGGTGTGGTACAGTATGCAACAAATGGACTTTTGGTATTTTTTTACAAATACAAATAGTATTTTTTGTCTTGGAAATTTATGGGATTTTAGTACAGAAAAAAAGCTTCAGGAATGTCAGAAACAAAACAACACTGGGAGAGTAATGTGCACCGACAACCTTACCGTGGTGCCATAGTGCGCACAATGTGCACCGACAACCTTACCGTGGTGCCATAGTGCGCACAATGTGCACCGAAACCTTGCCGTGGTGCCATAGTGCGCACAATGTGCACCGAAACCTTGCCGTGGTGCCATAGTGCGCACAATGTGCACCGAAACCTTGCCGTGGTGCCATAGTGCGCACAATGTGCACCGAAACCTTGCCGTGGTGCCATAGTGCGCACAATGTGCACCGAAACCTTGCCGTGGTGCCATAGTGCGCACAATGTGCACCGACAACCTTACCGTGGTGCCATAGTGCGCACAATGTGATTATTTGACCCTGATTCTGACCAAAAGCCAAAACTTTATCAGAATTTTCTTATTCGGGGCAGTTTCAGAACAGAGCCCAAGGATCTGTTCCGTGCTAATGCAGGACAAGACTCAGTTCAATCTCCAAACCGTGTATTTCATTCATCTATTTGACTGTCCCTCGCCGTTCCAACAGTTGCGCCATGAGTCACCAGATAGTACCATTGCACACAACTCTTTAAGCCCGACATGAGTGGTGCTTTTGGTCGAATTGCCCTATCTGCCCAATCACCTGGTGTCCTTGTGCTTGATTCCATGGAGGTATGGCATAAATGAAGTAGCACAGTCTAATATGTAATCTTGTTAAAGTCTTTTATGGTTCCAGTATAACGACACGCTCTGTCAACTGTGGGGTTTCATTGTTTGAAAATATGCCAGCTACAGGAATGCTATGGATCACCTAAAGGTCAGCGATAACCTTTCTCCTAGCTACTGTTTAATATTTTCTACCTTGTAAATATTCATAGACATCTGATCATTTTAACAATAATTACTTAAAGAGATGCCAATGCACAATTGTAAATATCCCAATCCACAGTGTTCACTGTGTTTACACTAGAAGTTTGACAGTGGTACCCAATGCTGAAATCACATCTATATGATGTTGCCATTCTTAAATCTGTCATATGGCACAGTGGGTAAAGGCACTGCCTGATTGTAGCACCAGGCCATACAAAACAGTAAGGTCTCAGGATACAGTGCTGGTCTGTGCTGAGTTAGCTGCTCTCTGCCAATAGGCAGCAGAGGTGCTGCAGTTGATTAATGCATCCCTGATCCAGGGATAACAAATATCAACTAGGGTTCCCACTTCTGATGGCTATCTTTTTCTATTTGTTCTTGGGATGTGAGTCATTCTGGCAATGCCACATTTGTTACCCATCTGTAGTTGCCCTTTGAAAGCAGAGGTCCTTGTAGTGATGGTGATCCCATAATGGTGTTAGGTAGGAAATTCCACACTCAGCAACTATGAAGAAATGATGCCATATGTCCAAGTCAGAATGGTTGAAAGAGAACCCCGACTGGAAAGTGTGAGGACAGGATTAGGCTCAGTTGTCATGCCTCCCATTGTCAAATAGTCTACATTCATGTTCTAGTCTTACACGTGAAGACAGTCACTCAGATGAGATATCAGAGGATTTATGCCAGAATTGGTCAGCTGGTGTAGGAGAGGAGGGGAGAAACTTGGTAGATAAAGCAAAACCTGTGATATATAAACAAATTCCTGAAGACCCTGCTTGAAAGTGTTTCCATGATCGTTGTCATGTAAACAGTGGGCAGTTATCCCCGTGCAGTGCTCTACACAGAAACCTCATTAGTTCTGACCAGGGTTATTGTATTAGCTCCTCAAAACATCATTTTTGTCCCCAAAATGATATATCGTAAATATTTGACTATACTTCCAGCCGATAAGTATGTTATCCCCACGTACCATCAATAGCCAGATAAAAGAAATATTGTTCCAGTTACACCATCACTTTACAACATTGTGGCATAACTTCCTGAGAATTCATTAAAATTGACCGTAGTCTATGATTAGTGAAGAGCACAGCCGCAACCCCCATTCGACATGGAGTATGAATGGAACAGCAGATGTAATGGGAAGTGAGACGCAATCCAGAAGTGGACTTGCAGGTTCTTGTATATTATCGCTATTGGGGTGAAATCACACTGTGTAATATTAGCACATGACGCACAAACACATTCGTATAAACTTCCTCTACCCATTGTTTTAATGGAGGGATTAACCTGTTTAAAATAATACCTTCACTAAAATAGCTGACAAAAGGATTTCATAAAATACATTAACATGCTCACGGTGGTAATGTCAGACAGTACAATTTCAACCTGTAATTCTGCACTTCCATTTGTATTTCTTTCCAACAGTATTTTTATTTTTCCCATTTCCCACCACGTTTCTATGTTCACATAATTATAGAACTGCTTCAGCCCCTAGTTTGGAACTGCATGGGTTCAGTGTATCACCAGGTCAGTAGGATGGCTTTCCTACAAAATCGAGGACCATCCTGTAGCTCCTAATTACACTCTAGACACAGTTTCCTATATTGTTGCGTCCCCCAAACCCCTTCCCTTTACTGTTTTTGTTAAAATCCATTTGACAGGAAACTATTCGTCCTGAATTTCCTGGAAAGTTTTGGTGTAACTAAAAGCGTTGCGCCGTTTTTTTCCAAGGAAATTGGCATGTAACTGACTTACGCCACTTTTATGCTGGAACACCCCTGTGTGGGAATTTCCTCGATTGTTTGCACCGCCTCTGAGATATGCCCGCAAAAACTCTCTATCGCTCATTTACATAGCTCCACCCCCATGCAAAAGGCCAGCTCGTGCGAGTTTCCTGGATTTACGCGAATAATGTACTTGGGTAGATTTTTGCCCCAAAACAGCCCAAGATCACCTGATATCAGCATAATCGAGATTTCTGGAATTCAATAGCAATTTCCTTCGTGATTTTTAAAAAAAATTTCTTCCTGAGATCTGCACTATACTTAACCAAAGCGCTGTCAGTCTCAGTGCACCCGAAATTTTTCAGACCCCCCCGCCTCCCCACATGTTTAGAAGGACTAAGCAGCTGGAATGGCCTTCCCAATAGGAATAGCCCTGTTCTGCATAATAATGGAAGAGGAAGAGAAGCAGCAGAGGCGAGAGGCTCTGAGCGTGAGCGCCATGGCAGAAGACAGCAGCCAACTCACCGTTATCCCTATTAATGGCTGCTGTATTTACACTTGTTTTAAGTTAATATTATGGGGTGTCCCAGCAGGAATGAAATTGGCAGCTTCCTGACGGCTGAGCGGGTCAAGGCATTGTGTAGGATGGAACGTAATCATACTGATCACAGGCCTCAGGTTTGATCTCAGTCAGTGAACAACTGAAGCAATACAGTTGGCGGTAGCACCCCAGGCTAGAGGGAAACATCAGCCAGAGTGTCTGTTCTTGATTATTTCCCCATACTGGAAAGTACGTGTTTGTTAATGTGAAGTAAGGACAGGATTGGGCTTGTACCTGATGCCCTGCACGGTTGAATAACTTGCTGACATTCATTTTCTGGGCTTACACACGACGAATGGCCACTTGGGTGCGGGTAAGGTACTGGTGTTTGAGGAATTGCACCATAGAAAGAATCATTGCTCTGAGAAGGGGATAAAATAGAAAGGGGAGGAAATAGAAATTAAACTGTCTTCGGTAAAATCCAGCAGAACTTATTTAATTGCATCAATTAATGCCGCTGCAGATGACCTTTACACAGGATTTCCCCCAATATTCCATGTCAATTGTACGACAATTTTCACAGTTATTGTAATATTTTCGCCCCTCATTTCCTGGTTTATAATTGTGTAACATCATGAATCCTTTCTCCCTAAACGGAAGTAAAGGAGTGGATCTGTGATCAGATCTAAGCTGCATTCCTGGCACAGTCCCTTCCAGCTAAAAAAATCTCTCCCTTGCCATTTAAGGAAATGGAAACTCAAAGCAGTCTTGCATGCAAATACTGTGTGTATATGGTTTTTTTTCCTTTCTCTCGTTCCCCCCCCCCACCCCCCCACTGCTATGGACAGAATGAATTGTTATTTTTAACTCGTTGGAATTATTCTAACATGTAAACAAATGATGAAACAGCTTATTTTCAAAGTGATGAATGGAGTTTAATAATGGCGCTGAATATGATCCATTGCACAAGAGTAACCACATTCTAGCGACACATTATTTTGTTCCATTCATTACAAATTTATTAGTAAGAGCGACTTATTAATAAATATGTAACTGTCACCCCAAATCTTATTGCAATATGAAAACAAACCCTCCTTCTTTATTACTGTGGTAATTATAACACTGTTATTGGTATCATTTGACAACTGTCTCTTACAAAGTATTATCCCCGTTACCTTATCGCTGCGATGCAGGGCCACAGACATTCTTGAGTTAATCTGGTGATACAGACACATAAGATCCTAAATTGCGTGTGGCACATCCACACTGTTAACACAATCGGCTGATAAATCTGTCACAGCATGATCTATCATTAGAAGGGCCCTGGCTGTTTTAAAAGACCACATCCTGTAATCTGACTTGGATTGGCTTATATAAAGAAATAACCAACTTTTCTATTTTTTTTTGCGTTCTACTGTTTTTCGACCAGTTTTTTGCCCTGTTTTTCGCCCCTAAGGCCATTTATATCTCCAGCTGCCTGCTCCATTCCCCACTGGTCCAGAGTGGGTTAAACACCATCTCACAACGACTTCAATAGAGCTGTCACTCGGTGCCTGATATGTGATATTCCATGGCTGGTATCCGCAGCCGGCCTCATGTCTCTTCTTGAGAACAGTCTAAAGCTGAGAAGCTGCCCTCCGTTTCCAGCGCCGTGGAGCCATTTTTGAGGATGCCATGCAGAAGCTCATCATTTTCCTCATTCTCTTCATTTTGTTGAGCCCTGGCAGCCAGTAGTTCCTCTGCCCCTTCGCCCACCAATGTCACGCCATCTGCCACTTTTGGTGGGTGCTTGGCAGGATTATGGTCGTAGGAAAGCAGTTTGAGTCTTGAAAGGTGCTCCATATTAGGGAACTCGGTGAGTTTATTTTTGTCCACATCAAGGATTTCTAGAAATTCCATTTTCAGTAGCACCTTTGGGAAGTCCTCGAATCTATTGCCATATAACCAAAATCCACGCAAGCTTATGAACCTAACCAGATCCTCTGGCAAAGACTTTAGCTTGTTGTCCCCCATCTGTAGCGACTTCAGACTGGGCATATTAATTAACTGTTTGGGAAATTTTCTGAAATAGTTGCTCTCTATCCATAGACACCTGAGGTTTTCTAGATTCCTGAACTCTGGAGGAATTGTCATTAATCTATTGCTACCAAGGTAGAGCCGGGTTAGGTTCTGCATATTGCATACAACTTTAGGCACATCTTCAAATTTGTTAAAGTCCAGTGCTAAGATCTTTAAGTTGACCAGTTGCTCAAACTCATTCGGGAGTTCCCTCAGCCTGTTGTTGCTGATGTACAGCTTCTCTACGTATGTGAAGGAGCAGATTGGAACTGGGAGTCTCTTTATCTTCTTGTGGCTGGCATCCAGCATCCTGTCGGCCATTACCTCGTCCATGTCGTTCGAAATGCAGCTCAGTTCATCATCAGAGCTGCAAGTTAAGGCGGAGGCAACCTTCTGAAACGCACTCCCCATTTTCATTCTTGGAGGTCAGCCCTCCCTACACAGCATAAAAAAATCAGAATGGAAAATTTATAACATAGATTACGAAAATGCCCATTTGGATGAAAAAGTCACAGATGGCTGTAAGAGAGTTACAAGGCAGAAATGCAGATGTTTAGATAATATGAACTGCATGATCACACAATCAGAACATCATTACAGATGGGAAAGGCCATTTGGCCCATCCTAGTTCATCCATCCAGAAAGACCCTAAAGTCCTCCGCTGTGGCATCCAATTATTTCCTAAATGATTCCAGGGTTTTTGCCTCCACCACTCTATCCGGGAATCCATTCCATGTACTGATCATTCTTTGTGTGAATAAGAACTTCCTGACATCAATCCTAAATTTGATTTTTTTACTAGTTTGAACTTGTGTCCCCTTGTCCTACTCACAATTTAGATTAAGCTGATTTTTCCGATTTAGGTTTTAAATACTCTTTGCAATCTTATATACCACTAAAAGATAATGGGCACTAAATTGGGCCATTTAGCACCCATTGTTCGGTGCTACACGGCCTCTCCGACATCCAAGATGGCGTCTTGGATGCGGACTCACGTTTCCAGCGTGACGTGCACCAGATGCCATCTTGGTATAGGAGTTAGCGCAGGCACAAATACCGAATGCTGGAAGCATGTAAAGTAGGGAGAAAATGTGTGCAGTGTGCAAAGCTGATTTAAAGTGATAGACACCATTTTGGACTTTAACGCTCAACTCAACGCAATGACTTAACCCCGACCATCTGAACGTGTCTGACAGTGCCTGAAGGACCCCCCAACCTGTGCTATTTAAAGGGGCCACGCAGGTGTTGCAGGTTAGTTGCTGGATTATTGCTTCTGGCTGCTGGAGGAGTAGGAAGTGTTTTTTGAAGCTCCCGATTCTTACTGAGATTTCCTGGACTACATTTGAGAGTGGTTTGGCAGGTACTGCCTTATGGCTCGGAAAGTTACAACCGTGGTTGAACAACATTCCTGGCAACCATGGGTGCTCTGCTAGGGCTCCCGCTGGGCATTGATCACGACTGGGAGCATGCAGAGAGGCCACGCACACCAGGTCAAGTTGCGAGGAGACGGAGAACGAGGAGGCGCAGGGCACTGAGTAGGAGGACGTACCCAATGAGGGACTTCCAGGACCAATTCTCTTACCTCAACATGACCGAGGAGGATTGCATACGATGCCTGAGGTTCTCAAAGGAGGCCGTGACCGATATCTGTTAACTGGTGTGACCACAACTGCAGCCTCAGAGCAGGGCAAGGACAGCATTGCCTGTGGCTGTGAATGTCACCGTGGTGCTAAATTTCTACGGCTCAGGAGCATTTCAGGCCTCTGCTGGCGACATGTGCAACATCTCACAGTATGGAGTGCACTGCTGCATAAAGGAGGTCACAGACACACTGTACCAGTTGAGGAACAGGTTCATCACCTTCCCTCTCCACAGAGACAAGCAGAACGAGTGACCACGGGGGTTCATCGGCATTGCTGGCTTCCCCATGGTGCAGGGTGCCATTGACTGTACGCATATTGCGCTGCATGCCCCACCCATCAACTCAGCCATCTTCGTCAACCAAAAGGGCTTCCACTCCCTCAACGTGCAGCTGGTGAGCGACCACACGGATTGAATCATGGAGGTTGATGCCTGCTACCCTGGGAGCAGTCACGACGCCTTTGTCATGCGGCAGTCCAACATGCCAGCTATCTTTCACCTGACTCGGCAAGTCAAAGGCTGGCTACTGGGCCACAAGGGCTATCCCCTCACGTCATGGCTCATGACACCGGTCGGGAACCCACGCACACGTGCACAGCAGGCCTATAATGACAGCCATGCTGCCACACGCAACATCGTGGAGCACACCATAGGCCTCCTCAAACAACGCTTCCACTGCCTGGACCGGTCTGTAGGAGCCCTCCAGTACTCCCCTGAGCGGGTGGGCAGATTCGTGGTGATCTGCTGCATGCTGCACAACCTCGCCATCATGAGGGACCAGCCTTTGCCACCAATGACTGGAGAAGACCCTGAGCCAGGGGTAGATGAAGAGGAGGAGGAGGGGGTGGAGCCGGAAGAGGAAGTGGAGGAAGACGCAAGGGTGCAACAGGAACCACACGCCTTGTCAGCAAGGGCTGTGCGTGCTCGCCTGATCCGTGCCCGCTATCAATAATTTGAACTACGTCCCCCAACTCACCAACAGTCCTACATTCCCCACCTTTCCGCTCCCACAAGACAATCAAATCGCCCTCCATCTGATTACACATTGGTTTCCCTCTCAGCTCATTGCACAAATAAAAACCACCACCAAATGCAAAATCAAAGTCTCATTTATCAATGAATAAAAGAAATTATGCAAACATAACAGAACTATTCACCCTTATGCATTCCCTTAGTGCCTTTTGTTCGTGTACCTTTATCTATCCTAGTGCTCCTACGAGGTGCTTCCCCAGTGGCTGGAGCATTTTTTTTATTCGTTCATGGGATGTAGGCATCGCTGGCGAGGCCAGCATTTATTGCCCATCCCTAATTGCCCTTGAGAAGGTGGTGGTGAGCCACCTTCTTGAACCGCTGCAGTCCGTGTGGTGAAGGTTCTCCCACAGTGCTGTTAGGGAGGGAGTTCCAGGATTTTGACCCAGCGACGCTGAAGGAACGGCGATATATTTCCAAGTGGGGATGGTGTGTGACTTGGAGGGGAACATGCAGGTGGTGTTGTTCCCATGTGTCTGCTGCTCTTGTCCTTCCAGGTGGTAAAGGTCGCGGGTTTGGGAGGTGCTTTCAAAGAAGCCTTGGCGAGTTGCTGCACTGCATCCTGTGGATGGTACACACTGCAGCCACTGTGTGCCAGTGGGGAAGGGAGTGAATGTTTAGGGTGGTGGATGGGGTGCCAATCAAGCGGGCTGCTTTGTCCTGGATGGTGTGGAGCTTCTTGAGTGTTGTTGGAGCTGCACTCATCCAGGCAAGTGGAGAGTATTCCATCACACTCCTGACTTGTGCCTTGTAGATGGTGGAAAGGCTTTGGAGAGTCAGGAGGTGAGTCACTCGCCGCAGAATACCCAGCCTCTGACCTGCTCTTGTAGCCACAGTATTTATATGGCTGGTCCAGTTAAGTTTCTGGTCAATGGTGACCCCCACGATGTTGATGGTGGGGGATTCGGCAATGAAAATGCTGTTGAATGTCAAGGGGAGGTGGTTAGACTCTCTCTTGTTGGAGATGGTCATTGCCTGGCACTTGTCTGGCGTGAATGTTACTTGCCACTTATGAGCCCAATCCTGGATGTTGTCCAGATCTTGCTGCATGCGGGCACGGACTGCATCATTATCTGAGGGGTTGCGAATGGAACTGAACACAGTGCAATCATCAGTGAACATCCCCATTTCTGACCTTATGATGGAGGGAAGGTCATTGATGAAGCAGCTGAAGATGGTTGGGCCTAGGATACTGTCCTGAGGAACTCCTGCAGCAATGTCCTGGGGCTGAGATGACTGGCCTCCAACAACCACTACCATCTTCCTTTGTGCAAGGTATGTGTCCAGCCACTGGAGAGTTTTCCCCCTGATTCCCACTGACTTCAAATTTACCAGGGCTCCTTGGTGCCACACTCAGTCAAATGCTGCCTTGATGTCAAGGGCAGTCACTCTCAACTCACCTCTGGAATTCAGCCCTTTTGTCCATGTTTGGACCAAGGCTGTAATGAGGTCTGGAGCCGAGTGGTCCTGGCCGAACCCAAACTGAGCATCGGTGAGCAGGTTATTGGTGAGTAAGTGCCGCTTAATAGCACTGTCGACGACACCTTCCATCACTTTGCTGATGATTGAGAGTAGACTGATGGGGCAGTAATTAGCCGGATTGGATTTGTCCTGCTTTTTGTGGACAGGACATACCTGGGCAATTTTCCACATTGTCGGGTAGATGCCAGTGTTGTAGCTGTACTGGAACAGCTTGGCTAGAGGCGCAGCTAGTTCTGGAGCACAAGTCTTCAGCACTACAGCCGGGATGTTGTCAGGGCCCATCGCCTTTGCTGTATCCAGTGCACTCAGCCGTTTCTTGATACCACGTGGAGTGAATCGAATTGGCTGAAGACTGGCTTCTGTGATGGTGGGGATACCGGGAGGAGGCTGAGATGGATCATCCACTCGGCACTTCTGGTTGAAGATAGTTGCAAATGCTTCAGCCTTGTCTTTTGCACTCACGTGGTGGACTCCGCAATCATTGAGAATGGGGATGTTTGCAGAGCCTCCTCCTCCCGTTAGTTGTTTAATTGTCCACCACCATTCACGACTGGATGTGGCAGGACTGCAGAGCTTTAATCTGATCCGTTGGTTGTGGAATCGCTTAGCTCTGTCTATAGCATTTTGCTTTCGCTGTTTAACATGCATGTAGTCCTGAGTTGTAGCTTCACCAGGTTGGCACCTCATTTTTAGGTACGCCTGATGCTGCTCCTGGCATGCTCTTCTACACTCCTCATTGAACCAGGGTTGATCCCCTGGCTTGTTGGTAATGGTAGAGTGAGCAATATGCCATGCCATGAGGTTACAGATTGTGCTGGAATACAATTCTGCTGCTGTTGATGGCCCACAGCGCCTCATGGATGCCCAGTTTTGAGCTGCTAGATCTGTTCTGAATCTATCCCATTTAGCACGATGGTAGTGCCACACAACACGTTGGATGGTGTCCTCAGTGCGAAGACGGGACTTCGTCTCCAGAAGGACTGTGCGGTGGTCACTCCTACCAATACTGTCATGGACAGATGCATTTGTGACAGGGAGATTGGTGAGGACGAGGTCAAGTAAGTTTTTCCCTCGTGTTGGTTCACTCACCACCTGCCGCAGACCCAGTCTGGCACCTGTGTCCTTCAGGACTCGGCCAGTAATGGTGCTACCGAGCCACACTTGGTGATGGACATTGAAGTCCCCCATCCAGAGTACATTCTGTGCCTTTGCTACCCTCAGTGCTTCCATCCAAGTGGTGTTCAACATGGAGGAGGACTGATTCATCAGCTGAGGGAGGGCGGTAGGTGGTAATCAGCAGGAGGTTTCCTTGCCCATGTTTGACCTGATGTCATGAGATTTCATGGGGTCCAGAGTCAATGTTGAGGACTCCCAGGGCCACTCCCTCCTGACTGTATATCACTGTACCACCACCTCTGGTGGGTCTGTCCTGCCGGTGGGACAGGACATACCCAGGGATGGTGATGGAAGAGTCTGGGACGTTGGCTGAAAGGTATGATTCTGTGAGTATGGCTGTGTCAGGCAGTTGCTTGACTCGTCTGTGGGACAGCTCTCCCAATTTTGGCACAAGTCCCCAGATGTTCGTGAGGAGGACCTTGCAGGGTCGACTGGGCTTGGTTTGCCTTTGTCGTGTCCGGTGCCTCGTGGTCCGTGTGGTTTTATTCTTATTATGACTTTTTTTTAAGCAAAATTTTACAACTGAGTGGCTTGCTCGGCCATTTCGGAATCAACCACATTGCTGTGGGTCTGGAGTCACATATAGGCCAGCAGGGTTTCCTTCCCTAAAGGGCATTTGTGCACCAGATGGGTTTTTACAACAATCCAGTAGTTTCATGGCCACTGTTACTGATACTAGTTTTTTAATTCCAGATTTTATCTTATTAATTGAATTTCAATTTCCCAGTTACCGTAGCAGGATTTGAACTCACAACTCCAATTATTAGTCTGGGCATCTGAATTACTAGTCCAGTAACATAACCACTATGCTACCATACCCAGGTGGGAGGCTGCTGGCCTTCAATGGAGGAGCATGCAGATGGCCTTGGAGGACGACCTCGAGCAGCTCTGGGCTGCAGCTGTCTGGCCTGGCTGGCCGATCGGCAACAACAGGGGCACTGGTGGAGTGTCAGGGGTGGGAGCAGGAAGGCTGCTGTCCTGAGAGAGGACAGCAAGTCCGACTGCCACAGCGCCACTGCCACTCACCCGGGGCGGCACCTCAGCAATCCTGGTGATCAGCTGGAGAACGGATTGCTGGAGTGCTGTGACGCCCTGGAAATCCCATTCCACAGTGGTCCCCAAACCCACGATAGCAGCAGTCTGAGCTTCCAAGGCAGCAGTCTGAGCTCCAAATGCAGCAGTCAGACCTTGGATGACAGATGTTTGTGCTGCAATCGAAGCTGTGATATCAGTCATCGGACGCTGCATCATGGTGAGTTCCACAGGTACGCTGATGGAGGTGACCACCCCTTCCATGTTGGAAAGGATGGGCTCCATGCTGTGCGCAAAGCCCTGTGCCAAGTTGGAGCTGGACTCCTCCATGCCTCTTGTCATTGTGCGCAGGCTTTCTGGCAGGTTTTCCAGTGCCCCAGGCATTTGGTGGTGTACGTCCATCAGCCATCTTCTGTAGCCTGGCCCATCGGAGTCCTCATCTGACTCCTCTGCAGCAGAACTAGTGAGTGACCTCGCCCTACGGCGACCTGGCACCTGTGGTATCCATTCCCCCCGCCCCGGCTCCTGCGCACTTGTGCTCGGTGTCTCACCACGTGCAGATCCCTCCTCTAACCTAACCTCTAAAGGACGTGCAGTGTCAGTCTCTGAACTGGTGGAAGCAAGTGTCAGATCGAATGACGGTGCGGCTTCAGTGTCCCTCTCATCCTCCTCCCCAGACGGTGCCACCACGTGTTCTTGGGTATCTGCAATGACAAAGGGAAACAGGTTGAGTTGTGGAGTGGGGAGAGGAGCAAGTAAGATGTGTGTGCTGACAGCATGTGCAGCATGTGAGTCAGAAAAGATTATGGGAGGAGGGAGATGTGGAAAAGGAGAAGGATCATTAGATATGCAGAGACCCTCTTCATCGGGACCTCCAGCTCGGCATGTTGTGACGGCTGCAGCGACGGCCTGCCCAATGATCCTCTGCACTCTCTCCTCTTGGTGGCTGAGGATGAGTAAACGTGCCCGTCCAGCCTCAGGTCCCTCCTGTTGCCGGCTGTTATGCGCCACCTTCTCCTGCAAGACAGAGGACAGTGTGTCAGCGAGTGTCCTGCAAGGTGTGTGGATGATGTGCCTGTCGTGTTCGAATAGCTGCCAGTTTGTGTGATTTGTGAGTGATGGTTGTGTGGCCTGAAAGTGTGGTCTATGTGCGGATGAGATGCAGCATGCTGAGTGCAGCATTGCATATGGATGGGCAGTGTTTGTTGGTGGGTGGGTGACGGGGAGTGTGATGCATGGAGCAATGGTGCAGTTGGTAGGATGTGCCACTTGACACTTGCATTCACTCACCTTGACCACTCGTGTCAAATCATTGAACTTCTTTCGGCACTGTACCCACGTGCATGGTGCAATGCTCCTGGCGTTTACTTCCTGCGCCACAGCCTGTCAATGCCTGTGGAGCTGCAGTCTGGAGGGTCTCCGGCCACCCTGCGTGTTGGCCCTCCTTTCGTCCACCCCTTCCACCAGGGCCTCCAGGGCATCATCAGAGAAGCGTGGAGCCCTCTCTCGTGCCGGTCCTGCTATGCTCGTGGCCATCTTTCCCTCCTCCAAGTAAGCTGTGTACCTGTCATTTGAAATGTGCACCTGCATCTTTAAGAGGTACAGGCAGCTGATGACGTGCGCTGTGCACGCCCCATTTCCAACTTCATCATTCTCCATGCAGCCTCTCAGCAGCGCAGGTTGCACTGGCTGCACGGAGATACCATAATAATTAGCAGGCAGCACGAAGTTCACATGCTGCCAGCGTAGGGTCCATTGGGTGTGGGGTACTAGTGCATACCCTGCCCGAAAACGACCCTTATCGAATTTTTCCCCCAAATCTCTCAGGTGATTCTTTCAAGGCTGAAAAACTTAAGTTTCTCCAGTCTTTCATGATATCTCAGACTTCCAACAGTAGTGATAAACCTTCAGTTTTTTCTTAGCACTGTCTCCAGGTCTTGAATGTCGCCCCTTGTTCCAGTGACCAGAATTGAACATATTACTCAAGATGCAGTCTGACCAAAGCACTATCCAATTTAATCATGACTTTCCCTACCTTGTGTGCTCCACTATTTTGATTGTGTAGTACTGCATTCTGTTGTTGAGAGATTGAGCATTGAGTCTACTAACACTGCTAGATCTGTTTCAATCTTATCCTTAGCTATTTCATTGCTATTCATGAAATACATGAGTTGCCCATTTTTCCTTCCTATGTGTAGGACTTTACATTTGACCCCAAAAAATGTCATCAGCCATTGTTCTACCCACTTGCATATTTTGTCCAACCCATTTTGTAATTTTTGATCTGCCTCCTCTAATTCCATTGCCTCCTACTAGAAACTCCACGGAAAAAGTGATCCATCCGTGGCTAACTAAAGAAGTTAAGGATAGTAGTTAAAGGATTAATAGAAGAGGCTTATAATGTTGCAAAGAAGAGTAGTAAGCCTGAGGATTGGGAGAGTTTTAGAAACCAGCAAAATTGATAAAGAGAAGAAAATAGAATGAGAGTAAACTAGCAAGAAATATAAAAACAGATTGTAAGAGCTTCTACGAGCATGTAAAAAGAAATACAGTAGCAAAAGTAAACGTGGGTCCCTTAGAGGCAGAGACAGGAGAAATTATAATGGGGAATAAGGAAATGGCAGAGACGTTAAACAAATATTTTGTATCTGTCTTCACAGTAGAAGACACAAAAAACTATACCAGAAATAATGGGGAACTCAAGGGTCTAATGAGAGTGAGGAACTTAAAGTAATTAATATTGGCAAAGAAAAAGTACTGGAGAAATTAATGGGACTAAAAGCCAACAAATCTTCTGGACCTGATGGCCTACATCCTAGGGTTCTAAAAGAGGTGGCTGCAGATATAGTGGATGCATTGGTTTTGATCTTCCAAAATTCCCTAGATTCTAGAACGGTCCCAGTGGATTGAAAGGTCGTAAATGGAACACTGCTATTCTAGAAAGGAGGGAGAGAGAAAACAGGGAACTACAGGCCAGTTAGCCTGACATCAATCATCAGGAAAATGCTGGAATCCATTATTAAGGAAGTGGTAACAGGGCACTTAGAAAATCATAATATGATTAGGCAGAATCTATATGGTTTTATGAAAGGGAAATCGTGTTTGACAAATCTATTAGATTTTTTTGAGGATGTAACTAACAGGGTAGATAAAGGGGAACCAGTGGATGTAGTATATTTGGATTTTTAAAAGGCATTCGATAAGGTGCCACACAAAAGGTTGTTACACAAGATAAGGGCTCATGGGGGTTAAGGGTAATATATTAGCATGGGTAGAGGATTGGTTAATGGACAGAAAACAGAGAAAACGGGTCATTTTTCAGGTTGGCAGGATATAACTAGTGGGGTGCCACAAGGATCAGTGCTTGGGCCTCAGCTGTTTACAATCTATATTAATGACATGGACAAAGGGATTGAGTGTAATGTATCCAAGTTTGCTGACGATAAAAAGCTAGATGGGAAAGTAAGCTGTGAGGAGGACATAAAGATTCTTCAAAGGGATATCGACAGTTTAAGTGAGGGGGCAAGAAGGTGGCAGATGGAATATAATGTGGGGAAATGTGAGGTTATTCACTTCGGTAGGAAAAATAGAAAAACAGAATATTTTTTAAATGATGAGAAACTATTAAATGTTGGTGTTCAGAGGAATTTGGGTGTCCTCGTACACAAAACACAGAAAGTTAACATGCAGGTACAGCAACAGTTAGGAAGGTAAATGGTATGTTGGCCTTTATTGCAATGGGTTTGGAGCACAAGTGCAAGGAAGTCTTGCTGCAATTGTACAGGGCTTTGGTGAGACCTCACCTGGAGCAGTTTTGATCTCCTTACCAAAGGAAGGATATACTTGCCTTAGAGGCAGTGCAATGAATGTTCATTAGATTGATTCCTGGGATGAGAGGGTTGTCCTTTGAGGAGAGATTGAGTAAAATGGTCTTATATTCTCTGGAGCTTGGAAGAATGAGAGATGATCTCAATGAAACATATAAAATTCTTAGATGGCTTGACAGGGTAGAGAGGTTGTTTCCCCTGGCTGGAGAGTCCGTAACTAGGGGGCATTGTCTTGGGATAAAGGGTCAGCCATTTAGGACTGAGATGAAGAGGAATTTTTTCACTCAGAGGGTTGTGAATCTTTGGAATTCTCTACCCTAGAGAGCTGTGGATGCTGAGTCGTTGAGTATATTCAAGGCTGAGATCGATTGTTTTTCGGACTCTAGAGGAATGAAGAGGTATGGGGATTGGGTGGGAAATTGGAGTTGAGGTCAAAGATCAGCCGTGATCTTACTGAATGGCGGAACAGGCTCGAGGGGCCGTATGGCCTACTCCTGCTCTTATTTCTTATGTTCTTATGCTCTTGGTATGATCTGCAAATTTGACCAATTTACACTGAGTTTCTGAACCCAAGTCATCGGTGTAAATTAGAAACAGCAGTGGTAGGAATACTAATCAGTGGAATACTCCATTCAGAACCTCCCCTGTCACAACATAACTCATCCAACAAGTACCTATTAATCTCCACCCTTTACCTAATTTTTTATCCGCTCCTAAGCTTTACTCTGAATCCACACACCTTGGAGCTTAACTAATAACCTTTTGGTTGGAACTTTGTTAAATGCCTTTTAGAAGTCTAGTTACAACATGCCATAGAGCTTTACACAGGATCTTCCCCTTCTGAATCCATATTGACTGTTGTTTACTAGATTATTGTTGTAATCCTCACGTTTACTCCTGATAATTGATTCCATTGTTTGAAGGAACACTAATGTAGTTGCCTGTGTCTGTTTTGTTTGCTTTTTTGAAAATAGGCACAATGTTTTTTCTGTTACTACTTATAACTCACCCCAGCATCCAGTGATTTCTCCATAATGATTGTCAATGTGTTACAAATCTCCCCTCTAGTCTCCCTTAATGCTCTGGGCTAAATGATACCTATCCCTGAGGATTTATTTGTGTTGAGCCTTTTATCCTGTTTAGGACTCCATCACAACAACAACAACAACAACAACAACTACTACTACTACTACTACTACTACTACTACTTACTACTACTACTACTACTTACTACTACTACTTGGATTAACGTAGTAAAACGTCCCAAGGCGCTTCACAGGAGGGTTATCAAACAAAATTTGACACCAAACTACTTAAGGAGATATTAGGACAGGTGACCAAAAGCTTGATCAAAGAGGTAGGTTTTAAGGAGCATCTTAAAGGAAGAGAGAGGGGTAGAGAGGCAGCGAGGTTTAGGGAGGGAATTCCAGAGCTTAGGGTAAGAATTGGAGGAGCGCCGAGATCGCAGAGGGTTGTAGGGCTGGAGTAGGTACAGAGATGGGGATGGGAGAGGCCATGGAAGGATCTGGAAAACAAGGATGAGAATTTTAATATCGAGGCGTTGACGGATTGGGAGCCAATGTAAGTTAGCGAGCACAGGGGTGATAGGTGAACGGGACTTTGCGCGAGTTAGGCTACAGGCAGCAGAGTTTTGGATGAGCTCAAGTTTATGGAGGGTGGAATATGGGAGGTCGGCCAGAATAACATTAGAATAGTCAAGTCTAGAGGTAACAAAGGCACGGATGAGGGTTTCAGCAGCAGATGAGTTGAGGCAGGGGCGGAGACGGAAAGTATTACTGAGGTGGAAGTAGGCGGTCTTGGCGATGGAGCGGAACCTCATCTCAGGGTCAAAATGGACTCCAAGATTGAGAACAGTCTGGTTCAGCCTCAGACAGTGGCAGGGGGAGGGATTGAGTTGGTGGCTAGGGAACGGGATTTGTGGCGGGGAATGATTACAATGGCTTCGGTCTCCCCAATATTTAATTGGAGGAAATTTTTGCTCATCAGACAAACAGTGTGACGAATGAAAGACAGTGGAGGGATCGAGAGAGAGGAGGTGGTGAGATAGGGCTGGGTGTCGTCAGTGTACATGTGGAACATGACGTGCTTTCGGATGATGTTGCCGAGGGGCAGCATGTAGATGAGAAATAGGAAATGGCCATGGATCGATCCTTTGGGGACTCCAGGGGTATCGGTGCAGGAGTGGGAAGAGAAGCCATTGCAGGTGATTCTCTGGCTGCGGCTCGATTGATAAGAATAGAACCAGGCGAGCGCAGACTTAGCCAGCTGGACGACGGAGGCGAGGCATTGGAGGAGGATGGTGTGGTCAACCATGTTAAAGGCTGTCGACAGATCGAGAAGGATGAGGAGGGATAGTTTACCACAGTCACAGTCATATTGGATATCATTTGTGACTTTGATAAGGGCCATTTCAGTACTGTGGTACGGGCGGAAACCTGATTGGAGGGATTCAAACAAGTTTGGCTTGGTGGACTAGGGGAAGGTTGGGAAGCAGCAAAGGCAGCTGGCCGGATGGTCTCAATCATAGTGACAAGGAAGTCCATGAGCTTCTCGCACTTGTTATTGAAGGTGAGGCTACAGGAGGTAGGGGAGAGGGGTTTAAGGAGAATCTCATTTATATTGATGCCATTAATATTGTTTAAGTTATCTGTGCTTGGGGAGGTCATGTAGCTTATGTTTGTTTCATGGTCCTCACTTCTCTTTCTGCCCTCTTACTGTTGTAGTAGTGAAATAATTTCTTACTGTTATGTTTTGCCTCTGCAGCTATGCTTTTGTGCAGCTATGACAACTGATTTAACATGTTTCTGCATGTTCTTATTTTATCCCAGAGAACCCCTGCCACTTTCTCCCTGCAGGATTTGTCGAGGTTATTTTTTCCTATTTATTTTATTTTTAATTAGTTTAGGGTCATGCTTGTTTAGTCTGTGGTTATTTATCCTGCATGGTCAGCATTATGCCTTTAAATAAATACCATGATGATGGCTTAGCAATGGTGACTTGATGCACAAATGCACTGGGCCAAAGATGTATGTTTGTACCCATGATTTTCTCATATGCTTTAGCCCCTCATATTAGTTGTGTCATTAGGAACTGGCAACGTATGGAGGCCAGGAGCGATCCCAAAGAGACCCAGTCATGCTGGACAATTTTATTCTAACCAAACAGTTGTTTGCACTAATGGAATAATTTGGCAGGCAGAATCGTTGAGATAAAAATATTAGGGATGTTCAGAATGCAGTTGGCTACTACAAGGGGAATGTTAGTGGGACAAGTTTCGGGGAGCCAAATAGCCTTTTCTCATCCTTGGCTTTTCATTTGTCCTTTATGATTGAGTAATACAGACAGACACCCTGCAGTAGGTCAACGGTTTACTCTTTCTCCTGGAGAACGATGCGTGACCAGAGAGACCTCAGGAGAGTTAAAAACATTACAAACAAATAAAGGACGGAAAATGAATAAATTGCACAGATGAAAGTCAAGTAGTTGCATCAAATCACTACAATCCAGTAAATGCCTTGACGCTGACTTTGTTATTTTATACAATAGAGTGGAGTTATTGTTATTGTCAATAATAGTTATTGTCCGCTTGAGTTTCTCAGCCAGAACAGAAGAGTTAATAACAAGGTTTCACGCCAATAATTTCCTCACAGAAACCGTGAACCATTTTACAACAAAGCCCCCAGAAAATAAGGTGTAGTCACTGGTGCTGGGACTTATGACTAAATTGTAGATCTGGAGACAGTTGTTAACACAACAGCAACCAACTATATTTATGTAAGGCCTTTAATATGGTGATTGTAAACAATTTTACAACACCAAGTTATAGTCCAGCAATTTTATTTTAAATTCACAAGCTTTCGGAGGCTTCCTCCTTCGTCAGGTAAACGAAGGAGGAAGCCTCCGAAAGCTTGTGAATTTAAAATAAAATTGCTGGACTATAACTTGGTGTTGTAAAATTGTTTACAATTGTCAACCCCAGTCCATCACCGGCATCTCCACATCTTTAATATGGTGGGAGAAGAAAAGAAAAAAAATTACATGAAAGGAATCAGCATCTAACAAGCTTAACAAGATAATTATAATAAAGTGAAGGACTCTTTATTAGCTCTTTACTTTGTGCTTATCAAAGTGAGAGATATTGGTGCGACAAAAATGAACACTTTCTAATTTTAAACATTCAGGATGGTATTTTATTCCCTGGTGCGACTGCCACCTTAAGTATGACAGCCTTTCCATCTATTAGAGGTGGTTGGCACTATCTAATGTGAGCTTTCAGGAGTCAGGTACATTTAAGTATTTTCGACAAGTTCCTGACAGTATTGATATCTGTGTTTAGGAAGTCACCACTGGGAGGAGAGGGGGATGGGGACAGGAGATGACTGCTGTTGCAGGAATCTGACATCAGCAGCAGCTTAAGCAACAACAACAACTTGCATTGATATAGCCCCTTTAATGTAGTAAAATGTCCCAAGGTGCTTCACAGGAGTGTAATCAGACAATAGTTGACACCAAGCCAAAGGAGACATTAGGACAGGAACATAAGAACATAGGAACAGGAGTAGGCCATTCAGCCCCTCGTGCCTGCTCCACCATTTGATAAGATCATGGCTGATCTGTGATCTAACTCCATATACCTGCCTTTGGCCCATATCCCTTAATATCTTTGGTTGCCAAAAAGCTATCTATCTCACATTTAAATTTAGCAATTGAGCTAGTATCAATTGCCGTTTGCGGAAGAGAGTTCCAAACTTCTACAACCCTTTATGTGTAGAAATGTTTTCTAATCTCGCTCCTGAAAGGTCTGGCTCTAATTTTTAGACTGTGCCCCCTACTCCTAGAATCCCCAACCAGCGGAAATAGTTTCTCTCTATCCACCCTATCTGTTCCCCTTAATATCTTATAAACTTCGATCAGATCATCCCTTAACCTTCGAAACTCCAGAGAATACAATCCCAATTTGTGTAATCTCTCCTCGTAACTTAACCCTTGAAGTCCGGGTATCATTCTAGTAAACCTACGCTGCACTCCCTCCAAGGCCAATATGTCCTTCCGAAGGTGCGGTGCCCAGAACTGCACACAGTACTCCAGGTGCGGTCTAACCAGGGATTTGTCTAACCAAGTGACCAAAAGCTTGGAGGAAGAGGTAGGTTTTAAGAAATGTCTTAAAGGAGGAGAGGTGGAGAGGCAGAGAGATTTGGGGAGGGAATTGCAGAGCTTGGTGCCTAGATGGCTGAAGGCACAGCCACCAATGGTGAGGCGAAGGAAGTAGGAAATGCACAAGAGGCCAGAGTTGGAGGAACGCAGAGTTCTTAAAGGGTTGTAGGGCCGGAGGAGGTTACAGAGATAGGGAGGTGAGGTCATGGAGCGATTTGAACACAAGGATAAGAAGTTTAAAAAGCTTAAAGGGCCAGGCAGCCACCCAAACACAAAACATGTTGCTGCCTCAAATGAAGATTCTATAATGAAGCAATGTGAGATGGCAGTTGATTATCCCCGTAACAATTTCAGTATCTGCTGCGGCCATTTAATTTTTTTACACATTCTGCATCACTTAGCAATGCTGGATGTGTGTTGTGTACAGATGACAGTAACGTACAGCATTACTGAGACAGTAATGACAGAAAATGTGATATACACTATCACAACATCATTACCACCTCATTTAAATGGCGCTGTCTATATTTGGGAGAGCACATCCAGTATCTGGTGGAAATGACACTGAAAAATCCCACGGCTGGAGAAATGGGCAGGAATCAAGAAGTACGGGTCTCCGTCCTCACTTTCTACACCACGCAGTGGAACACTGCCCAAAAATCAGGTAGTATTCAGCAGAAATTCTTGCCTCTAGTGTTGGTATAAGGCACTCCCAGAGTAGGCCATGTAGCATAGTTAGATGCAGGTTAAAGGGCCCTCTTCTCTGTACTTTAATATTGTGTCTCATTAGAACACCCACTATTGCAGCAATGTAATATTTTTCTGTTTATTACATTAACATCTATGTGTCCTCTCTGAGGGAAAGTGTCAATGAGTGCCTAATTACAGATAGCTCTGTACTCTGGGCACATGCCCGCAAGGAACCGGATTGAATTAGCAGCATTAGATTTGAAAGAAACAAAAATCAATGGATAATCTAGTGAAAAGAACTGGGATTGGGGCCAGAGTGCTGTGCAGGTTCATATACTTTCCTGGAACTCCTGGAACTCCAGGTTTGAATCCAACACACTGACATGATAAAAGACTCTTCTCTTTGCTGGCTTTGAAGGCCCTATGCAATATGAATTTGAAGCAGATCTCAATCTAGTTCCCAGTGGATGTGAGTCCGTGGTGCAAAACTGTTTGTAATTCAGAGAGGCCGCAAAGCTGACTAGTGTAGGAAATGGAAATGTCACATTAATGTCGTGGGAGATGTTTTTCTGAAGGTAGAATTAAGTCATATTGTAGAGGGCATTGCATAAGGTTTTTGTTCCTCCTACACTCCAACTATGCCAGCTACATACTCTTCCTTCGTGTTGAAGTCAAGGCCCACTTCATCATTTCCTATTGTAATTCATTCTTTCCCTGGACCTGAAAATATGGAGTTCCTTGCATCCTCCAACCTTTTGTTCCCCCTACAATTTAGAGGTTTATAATACCCATACTTCACATAATTTATTGATTATTTCTTAATCTATTTTGTCTTTTCAACCTTTGTGATGTCCTGCACTACACTCCCTTCATCTCAATAACAAAAATCTTACTCTTGCTGCATGCCACTCTAGGAGTAATCAGTCACCCTGCTGCAAAAGATAAGCTAACATCTCCATTAGAACAGTGAAGAGAGGAATCTGATGTGAGTGCATTAAACATTCAAGTGATAACTGTTATCTCCAGGTTAATATCTCCAATTAAGTAGAGAACTTTACATTTTTTGCTGTAGTAATTCAATGGGAGGAATGGAGTAGTTCATGATCAAAGTGCCCGACAGTAATGTTATAGCCATAAAATTCAGCCCGATAATTAAGGAAAATCTCTGGGACTTTGATCAGCAGTTGACAACTTGCCAGATAGGTGGAAGTGATGTACCAGAATTTTACTGCAACTGAGGCCTGTCATGAGGTCAATCCCTTAAGCTAAACCAATCGCCATCACAGTAAAACTCTGATGCATGAGCATCTTCTCAAAAACTAACGTGCATATGGTGTCAGCATTGGCTCAGTGGGTCACTCTCTGCTCTGAAGGTTGTGGGGTCAAGTCGCACTCCAGAGACTTAAGCACATAATCTAGGCTGATGCTCCAGTGTAGTACTAAGGGAGTGCTACACCGTCGTAGCTGCCGTCTTTCAGATAAGACGGAAAACTGAGGCCCCAACTCCCCTCTCAGGTGGACATAAAAGATCCCATGGCACTACCTGAAGAAGAGCAGGGCAGTTCTCCCCAGCCAATATTTATCCCTCAACCAACATCACTAAAACAGATGATCTGGTCATTATCTCATTGCTGTTTGTGGGATCTTCTGTGTGCAAATTGGCTGCAGCATTTCCTACATTACAACAGTGACTACACTTCAAAAAGTGCTTAATTAGCTGTAAAGCACTTTGGGACGTCCTGAGGTTATGAAAGACGCTTTACAAATGCAAGCACTTTCTTTCTATATGTATAGTGCCTTATCTTATGATCAGAAACATCTCAAGAGTGCCTCACATACAATGAACTGTTTTGAAGTGCAGTGACTTTGTATTTTGTGCATAGCCAGATCGTAAAAGCAACAGTGTACTCTCTGCTTTTTTTCAAGTAGCATCCTGGGATCAACAACAACAACAACAACAACAACAACAACAACTCACATTTATATAGCGCCTTTAACGTAGTAAAACCAAGGCGCTTCACAGGAGTGTTTTCAAACAAGATTTGACACCAGGCCTCATATGGAGATATTAGGGCAGGTGGCCAAAAGCTTGGTTAAAGACATAGGTTTCAAGAAGTGTCTTAAAAGAGAGAGAGGTCGAGAGGCGGAAAGATTTAGGGAGGGAATTCCAGCGCCTAGGCAGCTGAAGGCACAGCCGCCAAAGGTGGAACGATTAAAATCAGGGTTGTGCAAGAGGCAAGAATTGGAGGAGCGCAGGGATCTCGGAGGGTTGTAGGGCTGGAGAAAGTTACAGAGATAGGGAGGGGCGAGACCATGGAGGGATTTGAAGACAAGGATGAGAATTTTAAAATCGAGGAGTGCCTGGACCAGGAGCCAATGTAGGTCAGCGAGTACAGGGGTGATGGGTGAACGGGATTTGGTGCGAGTTAGGATAAGGGCAGCAGAATTTTGGATGAGCTCAAGTTTATGGAGGGTAGAAGATGGGAGGCCAGGAGAGCATTGGTATAGTTGAGTCTAGAGGTAATAAAGGCATGGGTGAGGGTTTCAGCAGCAGATGAGCTGATGCAGGTGTGGAGACGGGTGATGTTACGGAGGTGGAAGTAATATCCAAATAAACTACTGCAGCAAGCAGACAAGGGGCACAATTTTGAAATGGTGGCGGGTTGGTAGTGGGGGGAGGGGGGTGAAAGTGCGCGTGACAAACCCGAATAAACAAAACTTACCTTTTCCGACATGGTTGACAGGCTGGCTGCCTTCAGGAGGTGCAACGCGAGGGGGTGGGGGGGGAGAGAAAGAGAGAGAGTGAGACGTCATCTGGTGCTGGAACGAAAGATCGGGGGGGGGAGAGGGGAAGATCAGGGGGAGAGGGGAAGATCAGGGGGAGAGGGGAAGATCGGAGGTAAAGAAGGGAAGATGAAGGGGACATCGAGGGTCGAAGAAGGGGACATCGGGGGGGGGTGAAGAAGGGATCGGGGTGGGTGAAGAAGGGGAGAACAGAAAGGGAGACATTGGACATCGGAGCAGGGTGGAAAGGTAGGTTGACTTGTGTTTTAACTTTGTGCAATGGTTTTTTATTTAATTTCTTTTGTCTCTTTTTGCCTGATCCGGCCCTTCAACCAGGCATGAATCAGAAGCCGTGGGAAAGTCGCCCAGGTAAGTTGAAAATTGTTCTAACTACGTAATGTGTCACAAGTAAAGTGCCTTAAGTACCTCAATGAGGTACATTTGGCTCTTTAACTATCATCCCGCCAGCTTTAATTGCCGGTGGGACTTCCGGATTCGGGACGCCCGCGCGCATGCAGGTGCGTCCATGGGAAACTCGGACGTCAGCGGGTTGGAGCCGGGCTCAGAACCCAAACGGGACTTCCCCGCTTTTCGAAACCCTCCCGCCCCCAACGCACCTGCAATTTCCCAGGAAAATCGAGCCCAAGATCTCAGTTTGATATTGTCAGCATTGGCTCAGTTGGAAGCAACCTCACCTCTGAGTCAAAAAGTTATGCATTCAAGCCCGACTTTGGGACTTGAGCGCCCAATGTAGGCTGACATTTCAGTGCCGTACTCTAGGAATACTGCATTGTCAGAGGTGCATTCTATCAGATGGGATATTAAACCGAGGACCCATTTGCCTTCTTAAGCAGACGTAAAAGATCCTATGACCTTATGCGAAGATGAGCAGGAAGTTCGCCTGATGTCCTAGCCTACATTTGCCCTTGAACCAACATCACCAAATACAATGAGCTCTGGTTGGAAATCATGGGGCCCCAGATATTAGTTTTCCATCCAATGAAATGAATAGGTGGAAAATCAGGGGCTGAAGGCCCAAGATTTCCCAACCTATGCTCTCTGTGAGTGTTGTTCCTCGCTGGGAATGCCTAGGAAGGGGAACCAGTTCTAAAGTATCCATGTAAATGTTTCTTGCAATCCTTAAAGGGACCACTGCCAGTTGCTCAGGAAAAGGTAATTTTTTGGCCCCACAAAAATCTTCTGGCTCACTGCCAGTCCGTTCTCGCCAGCCCCTCGGATTGGTTCCCTCCCTGACCTGCTGGCTGGCTCTGTGTAATAGCCGCACGATTCTTGGCCTTCCAAAACTGGCGAGCTGCAGTGGAACGCCCATTTGGCGCCTGTAACTTGCCATCGGAATTCAAATAGGCCCAAACTTGAAAATGCTTCAAGCTTCCTGACCGTGTCTTTGGGCGGGCACTGCTGACACCTCGCCCACTTAATGCCCACTTTCGGTGCAGGATGAAAATCTCTCGCCACATGGCATACTCATGTATGTCCGAAAGGAATTCTACACAGTGCATAAATATGTGTGCTAATGGAAATCTACACAGCATACCAATGTGTGTTTTAAAGGAAGCCTATACATGGTATAAATTTGTGTGCTAAGGGGAATCTACACAGCATGCAAATTTGTGTACTAAGTGAACACTACAGCAGGCAAACATGTGTACTAAATAAACTCTGCAGTGTACAAATGTGTATGCTACTGGCAATGCGTACAAGCATGTTGAAGTGGAACACACGAATGTCGCAAACTGCAACTTTTTAAAAACAAAAACAAAGAAAATTAAAATATAAAATTGTTAAATGATACTTGATAGGTCTTATGCTTTTCATAAATTTTTGTAACGTAAAAAATAAGCAGGCTTGCATTATAGCACCTATTCATAGCTCTGAAGTGTCTCAATGCATTTCATATACAATAAACTACTTTAAAATGCAGTAATTGTTGTTATGCAGGCAAATGTGGCAGCCATTTTGTACATAGCAAGATCCCACAAATAACAATGAGATGAATGATTAATCTATTTTTTGTGATATTAGTTGAGGGAGGAATGTTGGCTAGGAAAACATCTTGTTCTTCTTCAAATAATGCCGTGGAATCTGAGGTTTATTGTCTCATCAGAAGCTGAGTGCAGATTCACACTGCTTGATGTAAGCAAGTGGATATTATTGATCATATGACTGGTAGAAAAGTATTGCACATCTGTTTCTGAGATCCAGGGCTATCCATTGACACTACATCATATATTTTACATATCAGCTCTGCACTATATTGTGCCTTTGCATCCTGACTTACACTAGAGTCAATTGTTTTATAATCCCAAATATATTGGCAGATATGTCTTTCCAGCAATGAACTTGAAGAGAAGCTTGGTGCAGTGGAATAGGAAGTGAAAAACTTTCTTCCCCTGATTTACCGTGCTGTCAGAATAAACTTTCACTTTACCTGTCTGTGGTGGGCTTGAGCCCAGGTTTCCAGAGGTGAAATACCCTGCAGCACTCAAAGACCAATCAAAAAGAAAGTGGAGCTCTTCAGTCTTCTGACTGGGGTAGTTTTAAACCCTAAGGTGTCCGCCTTGGTTCAATGGTAGCACTCTCGCCTCTGAGTCAGAAGGTTGTAGGTTCAAGTCACACTCCGGGGTCTAGAGTACATAATCTAGGCTGACATTTCAGTGAAGTGCTGAGGGACTGTGCACAGTCAGAGGTATCATAGTAGGTACAACACAACAGTAGGCCATTCAGCCCATCATGCCTGTGCTGGCTGTTTGAAAGAGTTCTCCATTGCCCTGTAAATTTTTCCCTTCAAGTATTTATCCAATTCCCTTTTGAAAGTTACTATTGAATCTGTTTCCACCACTCTTTCAGGCAGTGCATTCTAGATCATTACAACTCGCTGCATAAAAAAATGTTTCCTCATGTCGCCTCTGGCTCTTTTGCCGATCACCTTAAATCCATGTCCTCTGGTTTCCGACTCTGCTGCCACTGGAAACAGATTCTCCTTACTAACTCTGTCAAAACCTTTCATGATTTTGAACACCTCTATCAAATCTCCCCTAAACCTTCTCTGTTCTAAGGAGAACAACCCCAGCTTCTTCAGTCTCTCCACATAACTGAAGTCCCTCATCCCTGGCACCTTTCTCGTAAATCTCTTCTGCACCCTCTCTAAGGCCTTAATATCCTTCCTAAAGTGTGGTGCCCAGAATTGAACACAATACTCCAGCTGAGGTCTAACCAGTGTTTTATAAAGGTTTAGCATCACTTCCTTGCTTTTGTACTCTAAGCCTCTATTAATAAAGCCCAGGATCCCATATGCTTTTTTAACAGCCTTCTCAACTTGTCCTGCCACCTTCACAGATTTGTGTATGTGCACCCCCAGGTCTCTCTGTTCCTGCATCCCCTTTAAAATTGTGCCATTTAGTTTATATTGCCTCTCCACATTCTTCCTACCAAAATGCATCACTTCATACTTCTCTGTGTTAAATTTCAACTGCCATGTGTCTGCCCATTTCACCAGTCTGTCTATGTCCACCTGAAGTCTGTTACTATCCTCCACATTGCTTACTCTTGAGTTTTGTATCATCTGCAAACTTTGAAATTATACCCTGTATAACCAAGTCCAGGTCATTAATATATATTAAAAAGAGAATTGGAAGATTGTGGCCAGAGCCTCTGCAATTTCCACCCTTATTTCTTTCAGATAAGACGTTAAATCGAGGCCCCGTCTGCCCTCTCAGGTAGACCTAAAAGATCCCGTGACACTATTCCAAGAAGAGCAGGGGGGTTCTCCCTGATGTCCTGGCCAATATTGATCCCTCAACCAACATCACTAAAACAGATTATCTGGTCATTATCTCATTGTGGGACCTTGCTGTGCACAAATTGGCTGCTGTGTTTCCTACATTACAACAGATATTACACTTCAAAAGTAATTCATTGGTTCATTGGGACCAGTTCTGGGGAAAGTGGGACCTGTACAGGCCGGACAGGTTGTACCTCAACAGAGCCAGTACCAATGTCCTCGTGGGAAGGTTCACTAGTGCTGTGGGGGAGGGTCTAAACTAATTTTGCAGGGAGATGGACACCAGGATGTAGCAGTGGAAAGGAGAAACAAGGTGCACAAAGGATTGGGAGAGACAGATAGCACTAGAGTAAGAAATAGTACGGTATTAGGTGGGATCAGACTAAGAGAGAGTACGAGAAGTTTTAAGATATGTTTACAGTGCATGTGCGTAATCACATGAAGCGAGGTAAATAAGGTTGTTGAGCTGCAGGCACAATTAGCCACTTGGGAATATGATGTTGTGCCGATAACAGAGACCTGGATCAAAAAAGGGCAGGATTGGGTACTAAATATTCCTGGATACAAGGTGTTCATGAAAGATAGGGAAGGAAAGAAAGGTGGGGGTGGGTGGGTGGCAGTATTGATTAAGGAGAATATTGCAATGCTGGAGAGAGAGGATGTCCTGGAGGGGAAAGGGACAGAATCTATTTGGTTAGAGTTAAGAAATAATAGAGGTGCCATTACACTACTGGGTGAATTCTATAGGCCACCAACTAGTGGGAAGGATATAGCGGAGCAAATTTGCAGGGAAATTACAGAGAGGTGCAAGAGCCACAGAGTAGTGATAATGGGGGACTTCAACTATCCTAATATAGACTGGGATAGTATTAGTGTAAAGGGCAAAGAGGGGGAGGAATTTTTGAAGTGTGTTCAGGAGAACTTTCTTGACCAGTATGTTTCCGGCCCAACGAGGAAGGAGGCAATGCTGGATCTATTCCTGGGGAATGAGGTGGGCCAAATGGAGCAAGTGTCAGTGGGAGAACATTTAGGGAACAGCGATCATAGTATCATAAGGTTTAGATTAGCTATGGAAAAGGGCAAGGAGCAATCTAGAGTAAAAATACTCAATTGGAGGAGGGCCAATTTCAGTGGGATGAGAACAGATCTGGCCCGGGTAAATTGGAATCTAAGATTGGCAGCAAAACTATAATTGAACAATGGGCAGCCTTTAAAGAGGAGATGGTTCAGGTACAGTCTAGGTACATTCCCACGAGGGGGAAAGGTAGGGCAACTATAGCCAGAGCTCCCGGGATGATAAAATAGATAGAGAGTAAGATGAAGCAGAAGAAGGAGGCGTACGTCAGGTTGATAACACAAGTGAGAACCAGGCTGAATATAGAAAGTTCAGAGGGGCAGTGAAAAAGGAAATGAGGGGCAAAGAGAGAGTATGAGAATAGACTGACAGCTAACATAACAGTGAATCCAAAAGTCTTCTATAGGCATATAAACATTAAATGGGTAGTAAGAGGAGAGGTGGGAACGATTAGGGAACAAAAATGAAATCTATGCATGGAGGCAGAGGGCATGGCTGCGGTACTAAATGAATATGTTGCACCTGTCTTTACCAAGGAAGAAGATGCTGCCAAAGTGACAATAAAAGAAGATGTGATGTGGAGATGCCGGTGATGGACTGGGGTTGACAATTGTAAACAATTTTACAACACCAAGTTATAGTCCAGCAATTTTATTTTAAATTCACAAGCTTTCGGAGGCTTCCTCCTTCCTCAGGTAAACGTTTACCTGAGGAAGGAGGAAGCCTCCGAAAGCTTGTGAATTTAAAATAAAATTGCTGGACTATAACTTGGTGTTGTAAAATTGTTTACAATAAAAGAAGAGGCAGTTGAGATGCTGGATGGGCTAAAAATTAATAAAGAGGTACTAGAAAGGCTGGCTGTACTTAAAGTAGATAAATCACCCAGTCCAGATGGGATGCATCCTAGGTTGCTGAGGGAAGTAAGGGTGGAAATTTCGGGGGTACTGGCCATAATCTTCAAATCATCCTTAGATACGGGGGTGGTGCCAGAGGACTGGAGAATTGCAAATGTTACACCCTTTTAAAAAAAGGGTGTAAGGATAAACCCAGCAAATACAGGACAGTCAACTAAACCTTGGTGGGGTGGGGGGGATCTTTTAGAAATGATAATCCGGGACAAAATTAACAGTCAGCAGGGATTTATTAAAGGCAAATCATGTTTAACTAACTTGATTGAGTTTTTTGATGAGGTAACAGAGAGGGTCGATGAGGGCAATGCGGTTGACGTGTTGTATTTGGACTTCCAAAAGGCATTTGATAAAGTGCTGCATAATAGGCTTGTCATCAAAGTTGAAGCCCATGGAATAAAAGGGGCAGTGGCAGCATGCAAATGAAATTGGCTAAGTGACAGGAAACAGAGAGTACTGGTGAATGGTTGTTTTTCGGACTGGCGGGAGGTGTACAGTGGTGTTCCCCAGGGATTGGTATTAGGACCACTATTTTTCTTGATTTTTATTAATGACTTGGACTTGGGTGTACAGGGCACAAATTCAAAATTTGCAGATAACATAAAACTTGGAAGTATAATGAACAGTGAGGAGGATAGCGATAGACTTCAAGAGAACATAGACAGGCTGGTGCAATGGGTGGACATATGGCAGATGAAATTTAACGCAGAGAAATGCGAAGTGATACATTTTGGTAGAAAGAACAAGGAGAGGCAATATAAACTAAAGGGTACAACTCTAATAGGGGTACAGGAATAGAGAGATCTGGGGGTATATCTACACAAATCGTTGAATGTGGCAGGGCAGGTTGAGAAAGCTGTTAAAAAAGCATACGGGATCCTAGGCTTTATAAATAAAGGCACAGAGTACAAAAGCAAGGAAGTTATGATGAACCTTCATAAAACACTGGTTCGGCCACAACTGGAGTATTGGGTCCAATTCTGAGCACTGCACTTTAGGAAGGATGTGAAGGCTTTAGAGAGGGTGCAGAAAAGATTTACTAGAATGGTTCCGGGGATGAGGGACTTCAGTTATGTGGATAGACTAGAGAATCTGGGGTTGTTCTCCTTAGAGCAGAGAAGGTTGAGAGGAGATTTGATAGAGGTATTCAAAATCATGAAGGGTCTAGACAGAGTAGATAGAGAGAAACTGTTCCCATTGGCGGAAGGATCAAGAACCAGAGGATATAGATTTAAGGCGATTGCCAAAGGCGACATGAGGAAAAACTTTTTTACACAGAGTGTGATCATGACCTGGAATGCACTGCCTGAGGGAGGTGGTGGAGGCAGATTCAATCGTGGCTTTCAAAAGAGAATTGGATATTATTTGAAGGGAAAAAATTTGCAGGGCTACGGGGAAAGGGCAGGGGAGTGGGACTAGCTGGATTGCTCTTGAAGACAGCCGGCACAGACTCAATGGGCCAAATAGCCTCCTTCTGTGCTGTAACCATTCTATGATTCTAATGCTTTGGGACGTCCTGAAGTGATGTATGGTGCCATATAAATACAAATTCTTTCTTTTAGCTAAAAGATAGGGAGGGTACAATGGGGTAAACTACCCAGTTCTCTGAACTCATCTAAATCTGTGCTCCTGTTAATCCCAATCCAATCATATATCATCCTTTGCCTAAGGGAGAAAATATTTATCTAGCTCAGAATCCTATTCTTACATGAAGCAGATCTGTCAAACGTCACCTATCTGGTGTAAGACTCATTCAATTTGGTCTAAAAATGGGACCCATTTTGATGTGTATCGCTCTTAAAAGTAAACACAGCTCCATATGTTTCAATGGGTTTGGGTCTACATAATTATTTTTGATTAAGAACCTCATTCCCACGTCCCCCCATATGTTGACAGCGGTATCTTTTAACAGATTTCGTCAGCGGACAAGGCAGTGAGTGAGGAAGGTGGGTTTGGAAAGAAGAACGGGTATGACATTTTCCGACACTTTGCAGTTGTGATTTTGGCAGTGCAATATCATATCAGCCTCCTAGCACACTCTGCATGTTTATGCTTCCACATGGCCTCGTTCTCCATCAGACGTCGAGCAAAAAAAACAGAGCTAGTGAATTCGGCTGCACTTCACAGGTCCCACGAAACAGTGGGGTCTCCGCTGGCGCCAGAACAAAGTAAGTTGATACGTTTATATTTTCCCAATGCATCCATCGGTGTGTGTGCGCGGCATCAGCTGCACTTTTATAACGTCAACGTGAATGGGGCGGATTGGAAACAGAAAGGATAATGTTTTTGCCAGCCGGGTGATTGAAGAGAAAGCTTGTCAGCACTACACAAGAGTTCTGGTTATTGCAAAGTTACCTCACTGAATGCTGCTTCAGTCTGTTTTTTTAAAAAATAATAAATGGCTGAGAATTATGCAAAAATAAAAATCCTGTTGAATTAGTAGCCTTTCTCTGCGTTGCTTATTCACAGAAACGGAAGGCAGGGAGGGTAACATTGCATTACATCTAACATAGTATTTACAGCACAGAAACAGGCCATTCGGCCCAACAGGTCTGTGCCGGTGTTTATGCTCCACGCGAGCTTAACAAAATAAATGACATAACATAAAAGGTTAGTGACAGAAAGAGATAGAGTAGCAGTGCAGACAGAATCATAAGTCAGTGGCTCCCACGGGTCGGGTTTAATTCAAACTCAAGGATGGGGTTGGGTAGGGGAACATTTGTGGCCACAAAGGGGTTAATACATGAGCCATTTTATCAGACAGCGGTGGCAGATAGTTTATGAAATCACATCAGTGGTGATAGATGTCCTGGGGCTAACCAAGGAGCCTTAATAAACCTGCCCAGCTTCACACTGCAGTTATCCCGATCCCGTTCTTATATATGGACACGACTTGTTCCAGCGATCCTGTCAATCCAGCTCAGTTGGCTCTGTGTGGGGAGACGTGAAATCGCCACTTGATGTTCAGTGTAATAGACATGAATGGGAGTAGAACATTGCAGGGGATCCATACAAGAGGAGGACGGAAACAGTCTTAAGATTATCAAAATAGCAGGAACTACTGTCAGTCAGTAGTCTTAAGGTAAGAGACAAACTGAGACGAAAAGTTCGCGATACCAGTTTACGGACATTTGGAGAAGATGAATGTGTTCATACAACGTACAGATAGTAAATTAAGCATTGCCCACCCCCACCCCTCCCTCTCCGAGTTTCCTACCTTGTCTATTGTGTGATGGAGACTGTCCAAACCAGGAGCAACATCCAGGAGCGAAAGGAGGTGACATGTTAACAAAGATCAGGCTTCCTTTTTCCACCCAGACCCTGTCTGATCCGCAGACGTCACTTTACTGAATCCTTGCACAACACACATTACAGCAAGTGAGGGGAAGAAAAAAGCTCGTCCCCGCCTCCCTCTTTCTCTCTGCGCGTCCTCGCCATCACCATGGAGACATCTAAAGAGATAGCATGCAAAAAAATGAGGCACTCGAGCATGGAAATGCTGCATCAGGTCGCTCTTCCCCTCTCCCTACCTTTTGCAATGGTCCTGGGCAGGCTGCGCCCTCTCTCTGGCTCTATCCTCTTGCCCGCCCCTGGTGTGCACAGTCCCCGGGGTGAACGGATACTGTATTCCGCCGATCTCTCTCACATGCAATTGACAGCGCAGAGACTGTTGCTAGGATGTACTACGCCAAACCCCGGGCGCCTTGGCAACCGGGCTCCATTGCAATTATCTTAAACCATTCATTTTTTTTAAAAATCGTTTTTTGCTGGGATGAGCTTTTCCTTACGAAAGGAGAGCCAGCCAACGTGATCCCGGTGGCTAACTTCAATAAAGGGATTTGTTTTTCTTAAAAGTACAGCTGCCCTATAAACCATTTGAATTATATTTAATATTGTTTATATATCATTGGAAATGTTTCAAGTACCTGTGGTTGACATGACTCTTTTCAAATAGAGCCAGATCTGGAGGAAATTCACGTTGATTTGATTAAATCTTTACGGCTGAAATTCTTGCAGAATACACACAGAAGGCTGGCACTTCATTACAGTACTGGGGAGAATGTTGCATTGCTGGAGATGCTGTCCTTCAGATAACCCCTTAAACCCAGGGTCTGACTGGGTGGTTCAGGTGGATATTATAGACTCCATGATATTAATCAAAGAATAGGTAGTTCCCCAATGTCCTGGCCAACATTCCTACCTTAACCAACACCACCAGAAAAAGCATCTTAACTCATTGCTGTTTGTGGGATCTTGCTGTGCACAACATGGCTGCCCCATTTGTCTCGAAGTCGTTGCACTTCAAACTAATTGTATGCAAAACACTTTGATAGGTTTTTGAGTGGTGTGATATATTAATTCTAGTCTTTAAAATAATTGGATATTGATTATCTGAACCCAATTCACTTAACTTGAAGTCCATCGTATTTTTCTTCCGTTTCCTACTTTTTCCGTTCAAAATATTGACTCCTGCTGGACTACGATTCCAAAAAGACTGGCAGCTCTTTATCACGTCTCCTGAGTGGCCATTCCTTATGTGTGAGCATTGAAATGAATGTCGGTAGACTATCTGACAGTGGAGGGCATCGAAGCCAACCCCAGAAATATCCTTGTCCAAAATCCACACAAGTACACTTACCAGCATGAGTCATTGGATCGTGGTTAGGGTGGGAAATCTTATACCCAGGGACACTGAGATTAATCATCATGTTCCAGTTGCTGCCCCAATTGAAATCAGCTAACTCAGCATAGGCTGGGAATTGAACCTGAGAGTTTCTGGCCTGTATGACTTACTCTGGGCAGCACCTTTACCCAGTGGTGCATCAGGGCCCTCATGTAATTTATTTTAAAAGGTATTATTTTTTTAATACAGTAATGTAAGGGGGTGCTGAGAGAAATTGGAACTTAAACAAAAAAATAAGCTGCCATTACTTAATATTTTAAATGGGAATTACAGGAATCTGTTAGATTTTAGGTTTCTATAAATACGAGGTCAGCAACTCTGCTTGGTTTGTGAAGTTATTATTTGTTTGACAGTCGTAACCTTTCGTTCATACCCTACACGCCTCAATAAGATAATGGAAGTTACTATTTAGAATGGGGTGTGTGTAATTTATTTCAGTGCTCCCTGAGCCCAAGCTTTGTGCCGAGCATCTATAACCATTTGGTTGGCCAGGATTGTTTTTTTTCCTCTCTGTCTTGCTATAGTAGTAGTATGAGACACCTCCGTATGCAAAGCAGTGAGCCTATACCCGACAGTGTTTGTTTCCATGCCTCATAAGTAATTTGTCTTTGTGTGACCTGACCTTGTTCTTTAAGGTTAATACCACTACTCTCCTAGATAAACATACAGTACAGAACTGGAACAAAAGAGCTGAGCAACTCACGTGTGCAAGACAGATGGTTTATTTTATCTACCGTCACCAGTAGAGGGCTTACGCTGAAAGCACCTTCTTACCACCTGACATGCAAATATATGCATTCATCATCCTGCCCGCTCAACTCGTTTCCTCAGCTAATTAACCCAGTAGAAACAAAAATACTGGAATTATACAGCAGATCCATCGATATTTCAGAGATATGTTTTTTTTTGGTCAGCTGGGTTTCTGACATGCATGTAAACTCGTCACCATATTTAAGAGTTTCTGAACCACCTGTACAATTTCTGTTTGTCCAATGCGGAGTGCACTCGCTCCCTTCATGGGGACACAGCCCACATACCTAAGTCTCGGGATCTTAGGACCAGGTTAGTAGAGCCACGTTTGAGGGACCCCCAAGTATATGTAAAGGTATTGCTGATGTTTACATGGCTAAAACTGTGCAGTTTATCTGTAAAAAGCAGTGAGAAGCTTCCTACTGCTTGTCGAGCTAGAGCCACCTTGCCCGTTAGAGCACTGGCTTGCCCGATCTCTGTTCCTCTTGCTCATGACACGCATTTCTAATGACCTGTGTAATGGCTGTATTATGCTCCCATCTGAAACAGGTGGGAACTTCATTATAATATTCAAATGAGGTGGGAGTGACATAGTAATGCTTCTCATGTCTTTTTTCTGGCTGATTCATGCCTTTGCCAATTACTGCCTAAATATAAGGAGCATCCAGGATTGCTCAGCGCTGAGCAAACAAGCTGCAAAACTCATCTGTGCATGATAGATGGTTTATTTTACCATCACCAATAATTTGAAACCATTCTTCCACTATACGATGTGCCAGCATGTCATGCTTTACATAGTACTACACTGTAGGGTGATCAACAGTCAGAAAAGCCTGATCAGCCACACCTGCCGAGACACCAACCAGTCATATTTGTAGGCATTGTCGCACTTACCTGGAAACAACTGTGACTAAGTTTATGGGGCTTCTTGGAGCACTCAGTCTATCACTTGAAAAAGCTCAAAGTTGGCAGATATTGAACTGATTTTCATGTCCCAATTTCGAGTGCATAAGATAATTACAGCTGAGGAATGCCATTCAGCTCATCTTAATTCGTCCATCCGGAGGGATCCTAATGTTCTCTTATTCTAGAACCCAATTGTTTCTGAAATGATTCCAGTGTTTTTGCCCCAGTGTTCTATCTGGAATTTTATTCCACATGTTGATCACTTTTTGTATGAAGAGTTTCCTGATATCAATCCTAAAATTACCTATTACTAGTTTGAACCAATATAGCTTCTAATTCTACTCCCGCAGTTTAAAATAATATTCTGGGTTAACTTTTTCTATACCCTTAACAATCTACTATTCCTCTATTAAATTACCCCTCAGGTACCTCCTTTCCAGTCTGAAAAACCCAGTCTCCCCAATCTTTCCTCATAACTCAGACCTCAATGACACTAAGGATCAGTCTCGTGGCTCTTCATGCATTGACAATCATTACGAGGGAGTCAATGGACTTTGGGGAGGTACCAGTAGATTGTAAACAGGCTAAAGTGATGCTCACATTCAAAAATGGTGACAAAACAGAAACAGGTAACTACAGACCTTTTAGTCTTACTTCCATTCTATGTAAAATAGTGGAATTAATTATCAGGGCGAAATCTGAAGAACATCTGTACAACAATAACCTAGTTAATAGCAGTCAGCATGAATTAGAAGGTGAAAATCCTGCCTGCCCCACCTTCTTGATTTCTTTGAGAAAGTGATAACCCAAGTGGACCGTGGTAAGCCCTATGACATGGTGTACCTCCACTTCTGAAAGGCGTTTGCTAAATTTCCACCCGAGAGGCTATTTTTGGGGATTCAGGATAAATCCTGGGAATGGATAAAAAACTGGCTGAAGAATAGGAAACTACAGCATCAAAAATCGCCTCCTAAGTCTCTCTTAGCACTCTGGGCTAAATACCATCCATCCTTGGGGGATTCATTTGTTTTGAACTCATGTAGCCTGTCTAGGACTTCCATCTCATGTATAGTGAAGTCATTGATTATGCTTAGGATATCTTTGTTTGGAGAATTTCTTGTTGCTCATGTCTTCCTTATGAATATTTGGAGGAAGTAGTCATTCAGAATATATATTGTTTTGTGCTCATCCTCAGGTTCATGTCCATTTGCATCTTTTATGGTTTTCACTTCTTCTCTGACTGCTGTTTTACACTTGCGGTACTGAAAGAATTTTACTGTGATGCTTAGGCTCCGTTGCTATGCTTATTTTGCAGGTTTTTCTTTGCTTTTCTGATCACCCTTTGGACATGTTTCTGCATTTTCTTATCTTCATCCCAAAAAGTCCCTTTTCCTTTCTCCCTGCAGGATTCGTAGAGGCCTTTTTTCCTCTTTATCTAACTTTTAATTTGTTTGTTAATTCATTCAGCATCATATTTGCTTATTCTGAGCTTGTTAGTTTTGCCAATGTGTTTATCCTGCCTGAACAGCATTATGCCTTTAATGGCATTCCATGTGTCTTCAACTGAATTATTATTGAACAACCTTGTGTTTAGGCACTCGATGGATGGACATAGAGGAAATGGGGGACTCATCTCTATATGAATACTATGCCTGCTCCTTTTGAGGCACAGGCCCAGGTATGTCCATTTGGAAAAGCCCCAGAAATTCCAGCAATGGGAGCAGAGGCCCGGCACAACAGGTCTTTTCCCTCTTTCCCTCTCTGCAGCACATTGGAACTGGAGTTTTTTTCCAGTGTTGTGATGAGGAAAATTGTCCCTTTTATGTCCCTGCTGACAGTAGGAGGTTCAGTGAAGCGGCACCAGTGATTATTTGTGAGGAAACGGAGGCAATATAGAATGTGTGAGAGGGTGGCCTCTCCTAAGTTCATGGCTAGTTTCATTGTTTGCTTTTCATTCATTATCTCCTTATTCACTTACTCATTCAACAACAACAACTTGCATTTATATAGCACCTTTAACATAGTAAAATGTCCCAAGGCGCTTCACAGGAGCGTTATCAAACAACATTTGACACCGAGCCACATAAGGAGAAATTAGGATAGGTGACCAAAAGCTTGGTCAAAGAGGTAGGTTTTAAGGAGCATCTTAAAGGAGAAGAGAGAGGTCGAGAGGCAGAGAGGTTTAGGGGGGGATTCCAGAGCTTAGGGCCTAGGCAGCTGTATGCACGGCCAACAGTGATGGAGCGAATAAAATCAGGGATGCGCAAGAGGCAAGAATTGGAGGAGCGCAGAGATCTCGGAGGGTTGTAGGGCTCGACGAGGTCACAGAGATAGGGAGGGGTGAGGCCATGGAGGGATTTGAAAACAAGGATGAGAATTTTAAAATTGAGCACAGTGGTGATGGGTGAACGGGACTTGGTGCGAGTTGGGATACGGGCAGCAGAGTTTTGGATGCGCTCAAGTTATGGAGGGTGGAAGATAGGAGGCCGGACAGGAGAGCATTGAAAAAGTCAACTCTGAAGGTATCAAAGGAATGGATGAGGGTTTTTGCAGCAGATGTGCTGAGGCAGGGGCGGAGACAGGCGATGTTACGGAGGTGGAAGTCTTGGTGATGGAATGGATATGGAGTCGGAAGCTCATCTCAGGATCAGATAGGATGCCACGGTTGCGAACGGTCTGGATCAGCCTCAGACAGTAGCCAGGGAGAGGGATGGAGTCGGTGGTTAGGGAATGGAGTTTGTGGCCGGGACCGAAGACAATGGCTTTGGTCTTCCCAATATTTAGTTGGAGGAGATGTTTGCTCATCCAGTACTGGATGTCGGACGAGCAGTGTGACAAATGCGAGACTGTAGTGGGTAGAGAGAGGTGGTTGTGAGGTAGAGCTGGGTGTCATCAGTGTACATGTGGATCCTGTATATTTCACTCCTGAGGTGCATTGCAGCAATATAGAACAATACATCCGACCATTTAAAGCTCTATTTCAAGGGTTGTCATACTGCTATTTTTTCTATAAAACCTTCTACTGCAGCTCAAGGTGACCAACAGAAGAGGGTTGTAAAACCCAATGACCCAACTCAACCAAGCATCTCACAGCACCCTGTATCATCCACTCCTACATTGGTAAGCAGCAGCACAGATACATTCTGGGGAGTGGGGGTGGTGGGGGGGGGGGGGGGTAGGAGGTCAGTTAGTGAGTTGCATGAGGGAACACTTCATGAAGCATATATAATGAGTGAGGAGGAGCAATTGCACATGCAATTGGAGATGTCACAGTCAGATAGCCAGCTTGAGGGCTCCTTTAACTGCTGAACCTAGGGTTCCAGACTTCACAGGACATTTGGCAGAGATCTGCTGCAGTCGCTTGGAAAGACTCAGTGGTTTAAAACACCAAAGCAGTTGTTGACTGCCCCAGACACAGCTATCCTTTTTACAGAATTGCTTTCTAGGTCTGGCTGCGTAAATGTGTAGTTCTGTGACCCGATCCTTCGTGAACTATAGTCACCACATGTAGGCGCCTTTGGACATGTCCAAGTACAATTGTCTGGCCCTGCACATAAGAGCGTCGGCAAAGAGCAGATCCTAAAGGAGTATCTAAATTACAAGCGTACCTGTCAAACACACCTCCTCTGATCCTCCTTCTCCTCCCAGAGGGATGCCAAGGGGGATACCCATATAGGCAGCACAGTAAAAAATATTTCCAGGCAAACAGGCCAAGCTACCAGAGACAGTTCAGCTTTAAGAAGCTGACTGTGACTTCCTTTGGGACAAAATAGCTAAACAGCAAAGCAATGAAACAGCTACACAACTCACCAACAAAGAAGGAGTAAAATAAATATCAGGTACTGGCAGCAAATGCTAATGAGTGAGGCCCCTTTAAGAGCACAAACCCAAATGAGTAAACGGGCTTCTTTTGCAGCATTCGTTTTATGTGAGCATTGTTCAGGTTTTCCAGTTGAATTATGGACCTAGTCCTAATTTAAATTTTTCATGGGCTTTACGGGTCTAGCACATAACATATGTTCACATCCAAGCTCTACCTTACAGGGCACTTTATCAAACCCAATGTGCAACAGCACTATGGAGTGCAGCACAAAATATAGTGGTACAGCTAAAGGCGCCTGCATTACAGATGCAACTACACAATGAATTAAGTATAATGCAGTTAAATGCATATAGGCACTGGTTTAGACAGGATAGTGCATAAGGTCCTTCTAATTATTGCATTTGATACTGAGTAGATTACTGAATATAATGCATATATGCTATAGTGATTACTGTGTAAGAAAATAGGAGAGTTAGAAGTGACCGAATTAAAGTTCTCAAGATTATGACATAAATATACAAAGTTGATCCAGGAAAACTGTTCAAAAACCAAAGGACACAAGTTAAAAATGAGGAAGTTAGAAGTAAGAAGGGAAATCAAGCAAAGGGTAATACAGCTGTGAAATAAATTATCATGGAAGCCAATCAAAGCGGACAGTATAAATTCGTACTAAAGGCAATTAGATATATATTTGGAGGGAGAAAGAACTAAGGACTTCCCCCGAAGGCTCAGCTGGTTACATAATAAGAAGTTAAGCTGCACAATGGTCACAGGCTTGATCCTCAGTCAAGGCTGAGTTAGCTGTTCTCAGCTGGGAAGGCTGCACAATTCATTTCTGTGCTCCATTGAGTACGGTAGCATAGTGGTTATGTTACTGGACTAGTAATCCAGAGGCCTGGACTAACAATCTAGAGTCATGAGTTCAAATCCTGCTACAGCAGCTGGGGAATTTAAATTCAGTTAGTTAAATAAAATCTGGAATAAAAAGCTAGCGTTAGTAATGGTAACCATGAAACTACTGGATTGTTGTAAAAACCCATCTGGTTTACTAATGCCCCTTAGGGAAGGAAACCTGCCGACCTTCTCTAGTCTGGTCTATGTGAGCTTGGTGGTCCTATATGGTTGATTCTTAAATGGTCTTGCAAGCTACTCAGTTGTACAATCCCGCTCCAAAAAGATATAATAAGAATAAAACCAGTCGGGCCACTCGGCACCAAACACGACAAAGGCAGAGACAAACAAAGCCCAGATGACCCTGGAAAGCCCTCCTCACTAACATATGGGGACTTGAGCTGTCCCAATCAGCCAACGTCCCAGACTCCTTCATCACCATCCAGAGGTATATCCTGTCCAACCGGCAGGACAGACCCACCAGCGGTGGGTCAGGAGGGAGTGGCCCTGGGAGTCCTCAACAGTGACTCCAGACCCCATAAAATCTCATGGCATCAGGACAAACATGGACAAGGAAACCTCCTGCTGATTACCACCTATCACCCTCCCTCAGCTGATGTATTAGTACTCCTCAATGTGGAGCACCACTTGGAGGAAGCACTGAGGGGAGCAAAGGCACAGAATGTACTCTGGGTGGGGGACTTCAACGCCCATCACCAAGAGTGGCTCGGTAGCACCGCTACTGGCCGAGTCATGAAGGACATAGCTGCCAGACTGGGCCTCCTGCTGGAGGTGGTCAGAGAACCAACACGAGGGAAAAACCTACTTGACCTCTTCCTCACCAATCTACCTGTCGCAGATGCATCTGTCCATGACGGTATTGGTAGGAGCGACCACCGCACTGTCCTTGTGGAGAGGAAGCCCTATCTTCACATCGTGTTGAGTGGCACTACCACCATGCTAAATGGGATAGATTCAGAACAGATTTTGCAGCTCAAAACTGGTCATCCATGAGGCGCTGTGGGCCATCACAATCTGTATGGCCTGGCATATCCCTCACTCTACCATTACCAACAAGCCAGGGGATCAACCCTGGTTCAATGAGGAGTGTAGAAGACCATGCAAGGAGCAGCACCAGGCGTACCTAAAAATGAGGTGCCAACCTGGTGAAGCTACGACACAGGACTACATGCATGCTAAACAGCGGAAGCAACATGCTATAGACAGAGCTAAGCAATCCCACAACCAATGGATCAGATCAAAGCTCTGCAGTCCTGCCACATCCAGTTGTGAATGGAGGTGGACAATTAAACAACTAACGGGAGGAGGAGGCTCTGTGAACATCCCCATCCTCAATGATGACGGAGTCCAGCACGTGAGTGCAAAAGACGAGGCTAAAGCGATTGCAACCATCTTCAGCCAGAAGTGCCGAGTGGATGATTCATCTCGGCCTCCTCCCGAGATCCCCACCATCACAGAAGCCAGTCTTCAGCCAATTCGTTTCACTCCACGTGATATCAAGAAACGGCTGAGTGCACTGGATACAGCAAAGGCTATGGGCCCCGACAACATCCCGGCTGTAGTGCTGAAGACTTGTGTTCCAGAACTAGCCGCAGCTCTAGCCAAGCTGTTCCAGTACAACTACAACACTGGCATCTACCTGACAAAGAGGAAAATTACTGAGGTATGTCCTGTCCACAAAAAGCAGGACAAATCCAATCCGGCCAATTACCGCCCCGTTGCAGTAATGGATCATAAAGATGGGTGGAGATCAACCCACCCCTCCCCATCACCCCCATTGGTATCTATCTTTATTTGGTTTACATGGATGAAGAACACTATCTGGATACAATGCAACTGAAGTGCCACCAAACTGTATTTCCCAAATGCCGTCTTTTTATCTACTTTATGCCGCCCTGGTGCTTCCCCTTATGTGCATCTGATATGCTGTATTACCTAATCTACTGCTTCTTCTTCATGCTGCACAAGTGGCTGGTTCCTGTGTGTCTGTGAAAGAGTCTCCATAGGGGGTAGCCCTCAAATGCTGCGAATAGGCTGCACCACTTTGGCAGCTGTATGCTTTTGTGCACATGTCAATGGATGGGGGTGGCAGAAGGGTGCAGAGGTATTAGCATCCAGAGAGATAGGGACATCATCTCTGCCCATTGAACCCTGCCTCTGCTACTCAACACTTATCTACATGACAGCAGACCCATTGACAGCATTGAGATTATTGAAGTCTCTATCAATAGTTAACTCAATGCAATCTCCAAGCTTGCCCATGAAGGAAATACTCCAGCCCAAGGCCTGTATGGCAGCAGTATGAACACTCATGAGATGTGCTAAGGCTGGTGTTATGGTTCTATCAAGGGGATTCTACTGCAATGTCTGTGAAATTGCCAAATGCTCCACGGTTGAGATTCTTTCTTAGGCAGAACACCACACATGTGGATGGTGGACTCCTCCACACTAGTTATCATGGGCTGAAAACTTCTAGGCACAGTCCTCAAAGGCTGCAGCAATCATTCATGCTCAGAAAGCATTCTTCTTTTAAATTCAGGGCCCCTGAGGTTTGCATTAATATTTTCATCAGCCGAGAACGAACGCAATCTCAAGACAGCTGGATCCTGTGCTTTCCGTGCCATTCCTTCCTGCTCTTGCTCACTCGTATTCTGTGTATCACCCAGTGCTTTCTCCTCAAAGCCACTTCCAAAATCCTGGGGAGTGGATGTTAGTGTGAGCAATGGTGCCAGTTCAAAGGTGCTTGCTTCCACCAGCTCCCTGGTCCTCGACTCTACTTCATGTGGCATAACTAGAGAAGGAGAAGGAGAACAAGGGTTATAATACTGTCTTGTTGACAGTTTGAAAGGAAAAAAGTTACAGGGCTATGGAGAATGAGCAAGGAAGTGGGACTAATTGGATAGTTTCAAAGAGCCGACGCAGGTACGATGGATTGAATAGCCTCCTTCTGTGCTGTATGATTCTATGATTCCACGTTGCTTACTGCAGAATAGCTGACAAAGAATTGTATGCTTTGATTCCAGCGAGTAAGTGAATCGAATGGAAAAGGAACAACATGAAAAGTTGAGTACAAACCTTGAGCTATAGCAGATTTCCTACTTCCCCATCACCCACTTCCTCCATAGTCTCTGCACCCTGTATCTGTTATGCTGTCTCCTCTTGTGATCTTGATATAGGCAGTCCTCTCCTGTAAAAAGAGTATGAAGGGTTGAATTGTGAACATTGGAAGAGAGATGTATATGGATACTCCTGTATCAGCCTGCTGCCCATAGGAGCTATGACTACAGGAAGAAGCATCTCACGGATTCAGTGGATGGAAAGATTTGTCTGGGGAACTGCAGTTAAGGATATGAAGAAGGAAACTGTTGGTGTGAAAGGGATGTCCATTGAAGTCATTGCTGGTGCATAAATGGGTATTCATGGGAAGATGTCAAGGTAGTGTAGGATATGTTGGTGGGAGGGAACTGTTCATGCCACTGATGTTTAATACCAGCATTAATATAAGGTTTCAGGGGGATCTCCTGCCTTGGCACACCAAGTGGACCCATGAAACTTTTTTATGGCACTGTAGCCAGTTGTAAGTAACAATACTGTCACCACTTCCCACAAGCCATCCTGACCCACTTGGCACAACACACAATGGCCATCAGCAGAGAAGATGACCTCCCTCGCCTGGTACAATAGCGGAATAAAATAGCTACAGTCCCATCCTAAAACTGGAGCTGCTGGTTGACATGGCTGTAAGGTGATGATCGCACCTCTTACACTTTCCTTATCACTGCAACAATGATTCTTTAAACTGAAGACCAGGTGCAGCATGTCATTTGTTGACCATTAATGAACAAGCTGCCAGTCAGGGTCGCAATTTATTTCTGCTGCTCACTCACAATGTGTTAATAAGGCTGAACCTGGAATTTCAGGCGGGTTCAGCACTCATCGACTCAGGTAGGCGCTAGTCCTGCTGCACCTGCATCCCAGTGGTCCCATTCATCAAGACTAAAATTGGCCTTAATGCCTTCAGGAGAGGAGGGAAGAAAAAGTGAAGTTTTAAATTTAAAAACAGAGGAAGGATTGAGGGATATAGTGAGAAGGCAGTTGGGTGGGATTGAGAACTCTCTATCTATATCACTCGGGATGCTAATTTCTAGCTGGGAGGGATGGAGCGAGTGCCGACGCCTCTTCTGGAGATTCTCCTTCTACAGGTTCCGAGTCATGAAATGGACCTAGAAAAAGGGGCGAGGGACAAGGTCAACGTGACACGGAAATGTTAGGCAGTAGCAGATGATTGGCGGTGCTGTGCAATACCAGGTTGCCACACTGTATGTGTGATTGTTTGAGGACTGAGAATAGGCACAAGTAATAGGTAGACACCCTGCAGATCATGGCTTCCAGTCTCACCGTTGCCGACACATCTCAAGCTGCCTGCTCCAATTCTCTCCATTGTTTCCTCCCCCATCTGGTTGAGGACCTGAATGGAAGCTGGCTCCCCCCAGTTGTGGTCCTCTCGTGGCTGTTGTGTATGCAGAAAGAGTGGGAGTAAGTTAGTGTGCAGTTCTTGTAAAGAGTTGTGCAGATGTGTGAGGCAGCTTTATATAGTGGATATGCCGCAAGTTGTGAAGAAGGTGGGGAGGTGGTCATGTCCAGGAATGTGTCTCCAGTAGAAAATGTGAAAGCAGTCAGCAGAATAGTGAAATGCTATCTAGTCGCTACCAGACCAAAGCAGGATGTTGTTTGTGCCAGTTGTGAGGGTATCAGCAGCAGGTGAGTGTATGATTTGAATAAGGAGAGATGGTGCAGTGTCCCCTTGTGATTGGAGGTGAAGTATGTGGAGTGGGGGAGGGAAGTATTTGGAGTGCTGAGGAGGAGTGAGTGCTGTGACAGGGTTGAAGGCAAAGAAATTGAGATAGCAGCACACCATTCTCACCCTTTATGTCTGGGTCAGGTCGATGAATCTCTAGCAGAACTGAACTCATGTCCTAGGGGTGATGATCCAGGCATTTACGTTTTCTGCCAGCTCCCTCCAGACCTGCTGCAGAGCCTGTACCTTCCTGCCATCCGAGGGGAAGGGAACCTTAATGTGTGCCCTCACCTGGTCCACAAGGACCTCCAGTGATGAGTCTCTAAACCTTGGTGCTCTTGCTTGGGATGTGTTTCAGCCCAAATCTTTGCATAGCAACAATAATTTCAGGACAGCGGAATTACACCTTGCTTTAAGAGGTGCATTCACTCTTTAAATGGATGCTGGGTCTGCCAGAAATCCTGCCATCCAATTCGATAAACTGTTCGAAATCTATGGACAGCCCACCAATAAAATCCAAATGAGGCCCAACCATCAAAATGGTTTTGGCCTCTCACAGGTGGCATCGGACGGTGGACCCATCACCCTCCCAGAGTCCACCTGTTCTGAAAATCAACCCCAATGTCTCTTTGCTAAAGTTGGTTTCTCTATTAACTAAAACTCTATACTTTCAGCAAAAGTGCAGTATAATATATAGGAATTAAAATGCTGGTATATTAATTTATCCACTCACTGCCTCACAAAACTGAAGATGGAAGAGTTGGAAGTTATGATGTTGCACTGAACATGATATCTTTCTTTATAGATTAAGTTGGATCCATGAGCACCTCGTGATGTACAATTCAATTTATTCAATTTTCTTCCAGCAGAAAATCCTCCCGAACCCTTGGATTTGAAGAATTAAACCTCAGCTACTTATGGATAATTCATATTTATGACGGAATATGAATTATGAATGTTTTGTCTACATCCTTAGTACACTTACTCGTTTTCTATCAATCTGTGATACTTTCACAATCATACACACACTCTTTCCAAATCACTACTTCCTAATTTACCCCATCTTTCCTACTGTTCAATCCAGGTGTCACTCTATGGGTCTTGGCCTTTCACCTTGATTTCTCAATTAAAAAGAAAAAAATAATTTAAAAAAAGACACACTCTGTTTTTTAGTCTGCCCAAATCTCCTTGTCCTGTTCTTAGTTGTTTTCTTCCTCTAACACTCTCCTCTTACATGCTTCCGCTTTGCTCCAGATCCCTGCTTTCTCTGACAACTGTGGCTAATTCCACTGTCATGCTCAATCGCCAGGGCAACCATCTGCTTCTGTATTCGTCACCATGACGAAAAATGACCTTCTATTTCAGCACTGCCTAAAGAGACAGTCTGTCTTCGTTGTTAACCCACATCGCTCTAGCTTGAAAAGCTGGTAAAGACACACCTACACAGCACACTTCCAAAACATTTCATGGTGCTCACACTAGCGGAAGTAATCACCATCAAAATGACAGCTGTAATCTGGCAGAAACAGACGTGTCCATAGATGCTGTTTGTCAAACAGAGTTTATTTTTTTCCCCTTTTCACAATTTCCTCCTTATTGCTGGCCTGACTGTTGCTGCACAGCTACTTCTAGTCATGAAGGCAGAGGACTCAAACCCTAACACAGTGCTACCCCTGAGCAGCCAGCGGCAGGTGTAATTCAAGTAGATTGAGCAGATTTTAGGTGTGTCTCTCTCGCTCATTTAACAAAACTTTCTTCCCTTCCCTGTCATGACCATGCACTACTCCTTGATAAAAGATGGTAGACAGGCCACCTGCTCCCAGGTCTCTGCCAATGAACAAGAATAATGTACATTGATATAGTTTGGTCTCAGAATACTCTACAGGGATAAGGGGTGGACGTAAAGGGATTTAAAATGGGGAGACCAAGGACATAGTTGAACATTCTTGAAAATAGGGAGCAAGGTAATGAAGTGATGTGGTTCTGAAGTGAAGTGATGTGGTTTTGTAAGAGAATTCCGGAGAACAGGGCAAAGTGGCTGAAAGACCAGCCACCAGTAATGGAACAGAGGAGTCAGAGAACAAGCATTGATCAGTCAGTGGAATGGAAGTTGCAGACTGGGATGTAGGGCTGGAGACACTCTTGGCCCTATCTCCAAGAGAGCACATTAGGATGTCTCACCTATTGATTTACTTTCACATATAGGTCAGACCAGGAAAGGATGGCAGGTTTCTTTCCCTAAAGGATATTAGTGAACCAGTGGGTTTTTAATGACAAACAGCTTCATGGTCACCTTTACCAGTTTTTTATTTCCAGATTTATTTTTAAACTGCATTTAAATTCACAAACTGCCATGGTGGAATTTGAACTCATGTTCTTGGATTATTGTTCTAGGCCTCTGGATTACTAATCCAGTAACATAACCACTTGACCCCATACCCAATTTTCTACAACCCCTCAGATTTGATTATGTGATGCAAAGTCATGGTTCTATTTTTTTATTTCTCAATTTTCTGCACCTATTTTTCTCCCCTCTTTCCTTTCCTGAGGGGTGTACAATTTCACAGGCACCAATTGCCTAAGTGGTTGATGTTCAGGTGTAAGCCTGGACAGCAAGTGTCAGTGGATGCTGAGAGCGATCGATTTTTATTATCAAGGGATATGGAGAAAAAGGCAGGTAAATGAAGTTGAGGTACAGACCTGCTATGATCTCATAGAATGGCGGAACAGACTCGAGGGGCTGAATGGCCTACCCCTGTTCCTATGTCAGTGGGCTATTCATCCACATGGGGTATCACAACTGAGCCAGTTCGTATCCTCACAGACATCCACACATGGGAACTTTTCAGTAAGTGTCGCTGGATAGTGATCAGGAGTGGGAAGTTTGATCGATTTTACCCTCCCTAACCTATGGTATGCTGAGGTCAGTTGTAGCCCCTATTGGCTGAGATCAGCTAAATCAACACTGATCAGGTAATGAACCTTGGACTTCCTTGTTCCGTACGAATCAGCTACTCACCAGATAAACTGCTGAGCCACTACAGCCAGGTGTAGTTTTTTAAACTTACCTTTGTACTGAGGTTTTAGATTCTAGCACTAAAAATTCATCTTTACTCAAACAATGTAAAGGTGGGTGCCGGTACCTAAATGTAACATTCTGTAGATTAAGAGAATACATGTTAATGGTGTCTCTGATGGCCCACATGTCCTATGGATGTACTTTGAGGGGAGATGCAACTGGCACACCCTTGGTATCTGTCAACACATGCCCTAGTATCCAGTTTTCCTTTGGGTAGGAGGGCGAGGAGGGGTTGATTATCACATTGTTGAGTCAAAGGATCCTTCTCTGGATGGAGAAGGGTGGAATAGGGCAATGTTTGTTTGCTTTTTTGCCCTTGCTATTTTCTCTTGTTTTCTAATCCCAAAATCACAAATAGATACAGATAAAGAAGAACATTTGGCATATTTTGGCTCATCCATCTAGAAAGACCCCACAATCTCCCCGTTATCAAATCCAATTGTTTTTTTTAATGATTTCAGGCTTTTCAGCTCCTGAACCCTACCCATAAGTCCATTCAATGGGGGTGATAATCTGGCCCCCATACAGCACAGCCGGTGCCGGTGCTGTTGAGGCACTCCACACGCCTGCAAAGGATGAGCTGATCTCGCTCAATAACACAAGGTCAGCTCATTTGAATAATTTTCTGAAGCTCCAGCTGTGTTTCTAATAACACACTGAGAGCATCAGGGCTGAAATTTCAGTGCCAGCAACCAGTAAAGGCCAGCACCAGAAGGATTGCTTGGTATAGTGGGCAGAGATGGCATGAGAGCAAGAGGTATCAAGAAACAAGAAAAGGATATTGTTGACATGGGGCAGTGGGCATCAGGAACTGAGCACAAGAGTAGAGGTGACATGGGGGACAGGAGTGACAGTGGGGTCACTAGGCAAGGATGCCAAGAAGGTTGATTTTAATTTTTTAATTGGGGCCTCCCCTTTGGTGTCCATTGCAAATGGCAGTTGCACAGCTAGATTTATGCTGTATCCCCCTAATTTCAATATGTTCCAGGGTCTAATGAGCCTTGACCTTAAATCCAACTTTCCTACTTCTGTTTAAGCTGCATAGTTCACGTATATGCTCGTCAAGAAAACACATAATAGCTCATGAACAACTTCAAAAAGCTGATAACTGAAATAACATGCAATTGATCAAAGACAGCCCTGAATATAGGCCTATGACCAGGGCCACTGCTTTACAATGGCTGAATAAATTAAATTCTGTTTCATTGCATGGGATTGCAAAATTTCCATCACATTTCACAATCCTGTGAAAACTGAAACCTAAAGGCCTTGTCCATGATATGAAAACAAGTGGGGGGCAATTTTAACCAGACCCATCTAGTAGAAACTGGGTGGGGGCACTTAAAATGTTCCAGGTTGCTTACCCATCCTGGGAACACCCAGATTCCACCTTCCGGAATATAGACTCAGGCATCTGTATGGACAGCTAAGCTACTGCCAAAAGCCAGCGTGGTATTCGTTACATATGCAGATCGGTGTCCAATTATGTCATTGGGCCCCAACTGCTATTTTAACACCGGCCTGAACAGGGAACCAGGAAAAATTAAGAGAAAAGGGGATCCAGGACCAGAAGAGGCCATTTAAGGTAAGTATCATGTGGAGTCAGGAGGAGCAGGAGTGCTTCTCTGGGCCCCACAAAGAAAGTTTAAGCTTCTCCAGCTCCAGACTCTCCCCTTTCCCTCTCACAAAACCCTCCCTGAACCCCCTTCCCCACACCTAATTGCATGCTGGCGGGTGGACTGATTTTCTGCAGGCTAGCAGCCATTCCCTGCCCAATTCTCGCCCATTTTGTACGGGAAGTGGACCGCTGGCACGTTAATGAGGCCCGGGAGTTAAAATGGCCCGAGCTTGTTTTCTGTTGCAGTGGATGAGTTTCTATCTCACCTCACTATCCACTTGCCCAAAACTCGCTTGGAGTTAAAATCAGGGCTGTGTTTCTGTTGAGAGTGTAGTGGGAAACAAACTTATTCTAACTTAAGCTGTAGATAAACCAAATGGCTCCAAAATCCCAAGGTCCCTGCTCCGCTGGCAGAAGTGTGGTGGAGCAGGGCTCTTGGCTTCCCACGGCCTTTAGCAGAGATCTCATATCAAATTGCAAGGACGGAGCCATTTCCCTAGTCCAGATGGATGGCCCACGCCTGTTCAGGATCATTGGCGGCACCTGCCCCATTGTTCTGGTGGAACTTAGAGCAGCTCCCAGCCACTCTGCACAAGGAACTCCCTAGGGGCAGAAAGGGTGAAAGAAAAAATGTTGCAATTCTTCTTTTGTTCCTAGCCATCAAAAAGTTATGGTGAATGTAACATAGCTGGCCCGTGGTGTAACACATGCGTTTCCGTGAATTGCAAGACGATGTGGGATTTAAGCAGTGCAATGATTCCTCAGTCATTGCCTCATGAGACGCATTAGGGACAATTTTCCTGGGGCCCTTGAAAATGAGTGTTCTCCAAGGTGATTCTTGCGGAAGCATAAGCATCATTTTATCTCCACTCCAGGTCATTAGATGGTGACCGCAGTGGAGTCATTAACCACAGCAACAGTGGGTAGCCAAGGTCCACTAGTAGCCAGCCCTTAGGTCCTTGTCCTTAAACGAGGGGCAATCCAGGATTAGTGAAGGATAAAGGCATCATGCAAGCTGCCAGGGAACCTGGCATTCACCTGTATCATCATTCGCAGGTGATCGCATACTCTGTGCACAGTAATTGAATAATATCCTTTGTAATTCATGTATGGAGTACTTCCATCTGTCAGAGCTCATGTGTCCACATGGGTTCCCCTGGGCATACCAGTAAGATGGTAAAAGCCAAGGGCATGTGCTTGTTACTCCTTGAAATCCATGGGGAAGATGATATGGTTATTTGCCCTGGCACTTTTTTTTTTATTATTTGTTCATGGGAGGTGGGCGTCGCTGGCGAGGCCGGCATTTATTCCCAATCCTTAATTGCCCTTGAGAAGGTGGTGATGAGCTGCATTCTTGAACCGCTGCAGTCTGTATGGTGAAGGTTCTCCCACAGTGCTTTTAGGGAGTTCCAGGATTTTGACCCAGCGACAATGAAGAAATGGCAATATATTTCCAAGTCAGGATGGTATGTGACTTGGAGGGGAACGTGCAGGTGGTGTTGTTGCCATGTACCGGCTGCTCTTGTCCTTCTAGGTGGTAGAGGTCGCGGGTTTGGGAGGTGCTGTCGAAGAAGCCTTGGCGAGTTGCTGCATGCATCCTGTGGATGGTACACTGTGCGCCGTTGGTGAAGGGAGTGAATGTTTAGGGTGGTGGATGGGGCGCCAATCAAGCAGGCTGCTTTGTCCTGGATGGTGTCGAGCTTCTTGAGTGTTGTTGGAGCTGCACTCATCCAGGCAAGTGGAGAGTATTCCTTCACACTCCTTACTTGCGTCTTGTAGATGGTGGAAAGGCTTTGGGGAGTCAGGAAGTGAGTCACTCACCACAGAATACCCAGCCTCTGACCTGCTCTTGTAGCCACAGTATTTATATGGCTGGTCCAGTTAAGTTTCTGGTCAACGGTGACCCCCAGAAAGTTGATGGTGGGGGATTCGGTGATGGTAATGCTGTTGAATGTCAAGGGGAGGTGGTTAGATTCCCTCTTGTTGGAGATGGTCATTGCCTGGCACTTGTCTGGTGCGAATGTTACTTGCCACTTATCAGCCCAAGCCTGGATGTTGTCCAGGTCTTGCTGCATGCTGGCTCGGACTGCTTCATTATTTGAGGGATTGCGAAAGGAACTGAACATTGTGCAATCATCAGCGAACATCCCCATTTCTGACCTTATGATGGAGGAAAGGTCATTGATGAAGCAGCTGAAGATGGTTGGGCCTAGGACACTGCCTTGAGGAACACCTGCAGCAATGTCCTGGGGCTGAGATGATTGGCCTCCAACAACCACGACCATCTTCCTTTGTGCTAGGTATGACTCCAGCCACTGGAGAGTTTTCCCCCAGATTCCCACTGACTTCAAATTTACTAGGGCTCCTTGGTGCCACACTCGGTCAAATGCTGCCTTGATGTCAAGGGCAGTCACTCTCACCTCACCTCTGGAATTCAGCTCTTTTGTCCATGTTTGGACCAAGGCTGTAATGAGGTCTGGACCCGAGTGGTCCTGGCGGAACCCAAAATGAGCATCGGTGAGCAGGTTATTGGTGAGTAAGTGCCGCTTGATAGCACTGTCGACGACACCTTCCATCACTTTGCTGATGATTGAGAGTAGACTGATGGGGCGGTAATTGGCCAGATTGGATTTGTCCTGCTTTTTGGGGACAGGACATACCTGAGCAATTTCCACATTGTTGGGTAGATGCCAGTGTTGTAGCGGTACTGGAACAACTTGGCTAGAGACGCAGCTAGTTCTGGAGCACAAGGCTTCAGCACTACAGCCGGGATGTTGTCGGGGCCCATAGCCTTTGTTGTATCCAGTGCACTCAGCCGTTTCTTGATATCACGTGGAGTGAATCGAATTGGCTGAAGAGTGGCTGCTGTGATGGTGGGGATATCGGGAGGAGGCCGAGGTGGATCATCCACTCGGCACTTCTGGCTGAAAATGGTTGCAAACGCTTCAGCCTTGTCTTTTGCACTCATGTGCTGGACTCCGCCATCATTGAGGATGGGGATGTTTACAGAGCCTCCTCCTCCCGTTAGTTGTTTAATTGTCCACCACCATTCACGACTGGATGTAGCAGGACTGCAGAGCTTTGATCTGATCTGTTGGTTGTGGAATTGCTTAGCTCTGTCTATAACATGTTGCTTCCGCTGTTTAGCATGCATTTAGTCCTGTGTTGTAGCTTCACCAGGTTGGCACCTCATTTTTAGGTACGCCTGGTGCTGCTCCTGGCATGCTCTTCTACACTCCTCATTGAATCAGGGTTGATCCCCTGGCTTGTTGGTAATGGTAGAGTGAGGAATATGCCGGGCCATGAGGTTACAGATTGTGCTGGAATACAGTTCTGCTGCTGATGATGGCCCACAGCACCTCATGTATGCCCAGTTTTGAGCTGCTAGATCTGTTCTGAATCTATCCCATTTAGCACCGTGGTAGTGACACACAACACGTTGGATGGTGTCCTCAGTGCGAAGACGGGACTTCGTCTCCACAAGGACTGTGCGGTGGTCACTCCTACCAATACTGTCATGGACGGATGCATCTGCGACAGGTAGATTGGTGAGGACGAGGTCAAGTAAGTTTTTCCCTTGTGTTGTACGCTCACCACTTGCCGCAGGCCCAGTCTGGCAGCTATGTCCTTCAGGACTCGGCCAGCTCGGTCAGTAGTGGTGCTACCGAGCCACTCTTGGTGATGGACATTGAAGTCCCCCACCCAGAGTACATTCTGTGCCCTTGCTACCCTCAGTGCTTCCTCCAAGTGGTGTTCAACATGGAGGAGTACTGATTCATCAGCTGAGGGAGGGCGGTAGGTGGTAATCAGCAGGAGGTTTCCTTGCCCATGTTTGACCCGATGCCATGAGATTTCATGGGGTCCAGAGTCAATGTTGAGGACTCCCAGGGCCACTCCCTCCTGACTGTATATCACTGTACCGCCACCTCTGGTGGGTCTGTCCTGCCGGTGGGACAGGACATAGCCAGGGATGGTGATGGAAGAGTCTGGGACGTTGGCTGAAAGGTATGATTCTGTGAGTATGGCTATGTCAACTGTTGCTTGACTAGTCTGTGGGACAGCTCTCCCAATTTTGGCCAGATGTTAGTGAGGAGGACTTTGCAGGATCGACTGGGCTTGGTTTGCCTTTGTCGTGTCCGGTGCCTAGTGGTCTGATGCCGGGTGGTCCGTCCGGTTTTATTCTTATTGTGACTTTTTTTTGCGAGATTACTGGATGCACCCATACACCACCGACTCGCTGATTCATATAAAGTCACCTGAAACTTTTCCAGTAGTATGATAATTGAATGCTGCTATTATTGTGGCTGCAAATCCTCTTCCAGCATGTGACAGAAGTCTCTGACTAACTCTGCTAAACTGGAGCCTCCTTAAGTATTGCTTCTCTGAAAGGTTCAGGCATGTCCATCTGGGTCTGTAAACCCAATGCCCTCCTCCTCTAGTATTGTCTCATCACCAGTGCTTCCAGAACCTCCTCCTTCATATAACACATGTAAAGGGGGATCCCAAATGACACCCCCATCCTGAAGTTTGCACTGGTGTCTTCTCAGCAACCGAAAAATAGCCAGACAAACAGTCCATACAATGCCACTATTCCCAACAATACAAGGCTCCTATTTCAGCTAAGTTGCTATAACTTACAATTTCTGCTGACTCAGATCTCGCAGTGCCCTTACAGCTCTTTAAAAATTCACACTGCCCTCTTTTATGGGGCTAGCTTGCCCACAACCTGCGACTGGCAATGAACCCACAGATCATATTTCAAGTTCTTCCAGACAACACAAACGCAAGGACTTCAGTTGATTTGCTTGGCAATGCTTCGCTTAGGTGCTGTGCAATGGGGGTCTTCATGGATCAGGTCAGGAACTTCAAGGGCAGTGCTATTGGAATGGAGAACTGGCGTTAGGGATCTCTGCCCTTATCTCCAGGTGCTCCTGGGTTGCCAGGAACAGGAAATCAGCCCTGCACAGCATTTCTTTTCCTTTTCTTCTCCACGCTATCCAAGTATCTACATTTCAAGCATTTGTTGCACCTATTTCACCAATTATGGTTCCTTTTTTTTGGGCAAGAATTTTAATTATTGATTATTATTACACAGAGAACTGCTCGGATATTTTGTTTTTTTTTCTGACTCTGCTCTCAAGTTGTTTAGTTTGGTGAGTGATCAGAGGATTAGGTTACTGGATTTGTTCATCCACGGGTAGTTTGCATTTCTCATTTTTAAAACATTTCCTGGCCTTGATCTTAACATTACTAATTTTAATGGATTGGCGCTCTTCCAGGTATAGTAAACTGTTTTAACTGTTATAATGTCTTCCAAAATATTTTTCTGCAGTACAGGCTCACTAATTTGAAACAAAGAACTTAAATCCCTTTACCAGTTTCCTGTCAAATTGTTGGGCCAAGCCAGCGTGGACCATTGTGTTCCCCCAAATTCTGCGCAACTTCGATGATTTGAGAATACTCCATGCATGCATGCAAACTTTCAGCATTTGTGCAAGAAAATTGGAGATATTCTAGGACAACCAGCATGGATTTATAAAAAGCAGGTCGTGTTTGACAAATTTATTAAAGTTCTTTGAGGAAATAATGGATTGTATTGATAAAAGAAATGCCATGGATGTTGTGTATATGGATTTTCAAAGGCACATAAGGTGCCATATAAGAGGCCTGTTGATAAAATTAGGGTACACGGCATTAAAGGGAGTGTGGCAGCAAAGACTGGAAATTGGTTAAATGACAGAAAACAGAGGGTAATGGTTAATGGATATTTTTCGGACTGAAGGGATAGATATAGTCGTGTTCCCCTGGAGTCACTGTTTGGTGCCACTGCTCTTCTCTGAAAATATAAATAATCTGATCTTGGGCATAGGAGGCACAATATCAAAATTTACAGATGACACAAAGATAAGGAGCATGGTTAATTATGAAGAGGACTGTAAATGACTTCAGGAGGACATGGATAGGTTAGTAGATTGATCAAAAAAATGTCAGGTTAAATTTAAGGTGATACCTTTTGGGAGCAAGAATAAAGACAGGAACCTTGAACTAAATGGTAAAACTTTAAAAGAAGTAGAAAGGCAGAGAAACTTAAGAGTTCGGATATATTAATCTTTAAAAGTGGGAGAAGAATTTGATAAAACTGCTGGGAGAAAGCAAATGGGATTCTAAGTCTTGTAAATAGGAGCACGGAATGCAAGCGCAAAATGGTAATACTAAACCTGTTCAAATCATTGGTTAGGTAGAAGTTAAAATACTGGGGCTAAAATTCTGCTGGGGACACAGCGGCAGCATATGTGACTTTGCCCTGGCGCACTCTTCTGGTATGGAGAGGTGATCTCCCTGAGTTTTCTGAGGTCCCCTCATTTCCATATTGCTGGTGCACTTTCAGCATGATTTACGACATGCATTGAGAATGTGAAGGTCAGGGAGGAGATGGGTTTCCTGGGCAGGACCAGAAATGTACAGCTGATGTTCCTTAAGGTGCCACCTGCATTTCCTGTTGGCTGAAGAGTGTTTTCTTTTGCTACTGCTACTAAGATGAGCCATGAGTCTGCCGGCTCCTGGAGCAGGCAGGCGCGGAGGGCACTGTCCCTTATTTTGAGAGCGTCCCGGAGATCATTCTCAGGGAGATGATGCAATAAGGGTTGCCATTTTTGGATATCGGGGACAACCTCCTCAAAAAACAGTAGCCAGGGCTGCCTGGCAGGAGAACGTAAGAACATAAAAAATAGGAGCAGAAGTAGGCCATACGGCCCCTCGAGCCTGCTCCTCCATTCAATAAGATCATGGTTGATCTTCTACCTCAATTCCACTTTCCCGCCCTATCCCAATAACCCTTGATTTCCTTAGTGTCCAAATATCCATCAATCTCAGTCTTGAATACACTCAACGACTGAGCATCCACAGACCTCTGGGGTATAGAATTCCAAAGATTCACAACCCTCTGAGTGAAGAAATTTTTTGTCATTTCAGTTCTAAATCTTATCTTGAGACTATGACCGCTAGTTCTAGATTCTCCAGCCAGGAGAAATAGCCTCTCAGCATCTACCTTGTCAAGCCCTCTAAGAATTTTATACGTTTCAATGAGATCATCTCTCATTCTTCTAAACTCCAGAGAATAAATGCCCAATCTACTCAATCTCTCCTCAAAGGACAACCCTTTCATTCCAGGAATCAATCTATGAACCTTCGTTACACCCATCTAAGGCAATTATATCCTTCCTTAGTTAAGGAGACCAAAACTGTACACAGTACTCCAGGTATGGTCTCAATAGAGCCCTATAAAATTGCAGCAAGTCCTCCTTGCTCTTATACTCCAACCCCCTTGCAATTAAGGTTAACACAATTCTAAAGGGGTTGCAGGAAAAGAGAGACCTAGGGCTATATGTGACAAATCTTTGAAGGTGGCAGGACATGTTGGGAAAGTGGTTAAAAAAGCATACGGGATCCTGGGCTTTATAAATAGAAGCATAGAGTACAAAAACAAGGAAGTTATGTTGAACCTTTATAGAACACTGGTTTGGCCACAACTAGAGTATTGTGCCCAATTCTGGGCACCGCATTTTAGGGAGGATGTGAAGGCCTTGGAGAAGGTGCAGAAAGGATTTACTAGAATGGTTCCAGGAATGAGAGACTTCAGTTACGTGGATAGACTGGAGAAGCTGAGGTTGTTCTCCTTAGAGTTGAGAAGGTTGAGAGGAGATTTGATAGAAGTGTTCAAAATCATGAAGGGTTTAGATAAAGTAAAAAAAGAAAAACTGTTCCCATTGGTGGAAGTGTCGAGAACCAGAGGACACAGATTTAAGGTGATTGGCAAAAGAACCAAAGGCAACATGAGGAAAAACTTATTTACGCAGTGGGTAGTTATGATCTGGAATGCACTACTTGAAAGGGTGGTGGAAGCAGGTTCAATTGTGGCTTTCAAAAAGGAATTGGATAAATACTTGAAGGGATAAACTTTGTAGGGCTACGGGGAAAGAGACGGGGGGAATGGGACTAATGGAATTGCTCTTACCAAGAGCCGGCATGGGCTCAATGGGCCGAATGGCCTCCTTCTGTGCTGTAACTATTCTATGATTCTATGAAATTACGCATTTGTTCATGCCCAGTGTGAACTCCATATATGTCCTAGTTTGATGGCCAAGAGTCTAAGATACCTTAGCATTATCATTCTCCTGTACAATCATGTGTGTTGGACCCTGGTGACTTTTCACTGAAGTTTGTTGACATATGAAGTAACCTAACCTAGCTGCAAGTGAGTTTAGATTCCCTGTAAAAGAAAATGTGGCACAAACATACATATAAACATAAACAGACTCTGGGAGTACTGCGTTTATAAAGAACTGAACTATTCCTGAACTGATATTTCAAATGTTTTCTTCTAATTTCCTCAAGTTCTCTCATAAAGGTGCTGACTCTGTTGGGGTACAGTACAGACAGCCTCTGGTAGCCTACCCAAGTGGCTATTCTTCATGTAGGGATCTAGATAGTGAGTGTCAACAGCATATTTATCCATGGAAGGCATCACAGGTGAGCTCAATCCTATCCTTACCCTACATCCACATGTATGCATTTTCCAGTGAAGGATAAGGACCAGGAATGCGATCCTGACAGATTATTTTCTTCCCTAGCTGTAGCACCCTAATTGCTTCCCTCTTTGACATCAACTTAGCACATGCAAACAATTTTGAACCTGGGACTTTCATGATCTCCATAGGCTAATATCAAACCAGCCAGTGCATTTACCGACTTTGGAAGCTTCTCCCTCTGACCCCATGAACTTCAGTAGGGTCAGTGGTGAAGTTCCACAGTAGGCACAATTCTAGCATAACTGCTCGGATCAGGCTCCCATGGAATTACTGGGATTGGATGTGACAAGGTGCAATAGATATGCAAGTTCCTTCCTAACTACACCCTAATGTAGAGCTCCATTCATTTGCATCCAAATCCCAGTTCAATTTAATGTTAAAGAGTTGATGGAACAATTGTCTCTTTCAAGTAAGAAGATGCAAAATGAAATTTAAGAGGTTCCTAGGCAGGCCAGTTAATCTCCTTAGAACTTTTCAAATTTTCATTTGCACCAGTTGGTGTAATTGCATTTATATAGCACCTTATCACATCAATATGTCCCGAAGTGCTTCACATAATGAATTACTTCTGAGTGCACCAACAAATTCCCGTAAGCACAATGAGATGAATTAGTATAAGTGGTCCGTTAGAGTCTAGATCTACTGTTTATAGATCTTTCATCAATGCCACAGAAGATGAAAAGTAACAGAAAGCATAAAGGAAACAAACACTTTTTTTAAAAAAAGGTTTGTTTCTGTAACTTGAACAAATCTGTGTGTAGTTTAGAACCAGCCTTGCTTGTTTCCTGGCAGCAGAAATATTTGTAATGTATGTCTCTTTGGTACTTCTGAAGCTTCATCCATCTGGTTTATGCCTGTGCTTGTCACTTATAATTTGCCTATCGATCAAAAGCCAGCTAAACGCGGTGTGTCAACAACAGGGTCTCACTCCAATCTGATCGAGAGCTTCCTTAGAGAAACATTCAGGATCAGCCAGTGGGCAATAAAATCCCTCAAAAATAAGTTGCTTTTTCTGGCAGAGACTATTGCAGGTTTTGGAGGTTTGATTGAGTTACCTGTTTTGTGGGAGCTTCAAACACTTGCTTCTGACAATGAAACATGTACATATGTGAAAACAGACATTAAAAAAATAAGTTGGGACAGCCCACTGATACTGACACATTTCATTGTATCTGCAACATGCCTTGCTACAGACTGGCAGGAAGTGTTTCTGTACCCTCAGTTCTTAGCCTGTAGAGTTTGCATGTAGACAGACCAAGTTTTTCCTATGGGAAACAATGGGAAATTGAATGGAAAGTCATCCCAGGTTGCTGTTGTACACTCTGATTGCACTATGTCACATCCACAAAGGCCTGTGAGTAGGTTGCTCACCTTCCCTCTCAGCTACAGAGGGAAAAGGCCCCCAAAATACAAAATTCTAACACAATCAGGTCAAAATATAATAGATGCTTTACTGCACTGTAAGCTGAAGAAAGTATGTATTGTAGTGATTAGCTATGGTGCGGTAGAATGCTGTTTTAAGTCTGGGTCTGAGGCTGTACCTGGCTGGTTGTGGTGGGAGGGGATGGGGGAGTGGGGGTTGATGCTGTTTTTGTCACTCAGTGTCTCAGCTCACGCCTGAAAAGTAATCATCTGGCAATGTGCCAGAGGGAAGCTGGGACAGATGGAGCATTGCAGCAGCAAGAGACAACATTTTCAGGAAAGAAAAGAGGGGAGAACTAGGAAAAAAAGAGTGGAAATATCAAAGAATTAAGACGATTAGAAAAGACAACAGAGCTATAAGGAGGTAATAAAAAAAAAACAAGGGAGACAGTGGATTCCAGAAATAAAGCAAAACAAGTTAGAGGATTAACTGCACTGTCGGGGTTACTAAGATATTAAACTGTTAATTAATGGTTTAGCTATGTTCCAATGATATATCTAGGGTTAGTTGTAGTTGTCTAGGACTTTTCAACCTGGAAAATCTGACGTTAGACAGACCATGACATCAGATGAGGTCAATTACATGGAAATTAATCGGGAATAGTTTGATGTCTCAGAATTCATCTATAATAGAGATTGTGATGTAACACTTTATGATAATGAGCAGGATTATGATGTAATGCAGTATGAAATTGAGTGATTGTGTCACAATACACTATGACAATGGATTACAATGTAAAAAACACACTGTGGCTCTCCAATGGAGATACTATATCATAACCGTACTGTAACGTGCCCCTCTCTATAATACGTCCTTCTCTGCAACATGACCCTTACTGTAACATTTTCTGAAATGAGGAGCTAGCCCAATGTTTGCTGGAGGGGGCAGGCCTCTCTCAGCAAAACATCAATGGGGAATATCCCAGTCTTAATGAATAATGTTTAGCCTCAGATTGGAACTAGAGAAAAATCAAGCAGATTGGTCACCACCCACCCCCATCAACTGCTAAACAGGCAAAGACAATGACCCCAACTAGTAGGAAGGTCCCTGACCTCCCTAACCCAACTGAACCCAGGAATCAAGGACAAATTGCCTCAACATATAAAACTGTATTACTCCCACCTCATGCACAGCCATGCCAAAACAATTAAATGTATCAATGTACTCCTCCCACAAGCACTGTATATTCAAAATGCATGTCCCTCTCTATATCATAACCCTCGCAATAACATCTTCTCTATAATCTTTCTCTATAACATACCATTCGTTATAATACACCCCTCTTTACATACTCTTCTCTATAATACAACCTTCCCTATAATATCCCCTTCTCTGTAGCACATGTCTCTATAACAAATCTCTTTCTATAAGACACCATTTTCTATAACACATTTTTCTCCATCCCAAAATCCTCTCTGTAGCATCCCCTTCACTATATTACAGCATTATGCGTAATTAACCCATTTCTATAACATATCCCTCATCCGAGGCGATAGAAAGGTAAAACTATCAGTGTACCTATAGAAGCCGCTCCTGAATCAACGAATGATGTCACCAAGGGCAGCATAAAGATGAGGAAGAGGAGGTGGCCGAGGATAGATACTCGCATCCACTGGTGCTGGGCACAAGCTCAGAAGTGCCACAGATCAGTGTGCTTCTGTTGAGGCAGTGGTAGCTGGCACTGGGAGCCTCCAATGTCCTTAGCATTTCCCCCTGCTGCCTTTTTCTGCAGATATGAACAGGAGTAGGCCATTCAGCCCTTTGAACCTGTTCCACATTCAATGAGATCATGGTTGATCTGTATCCTAACTCCATTTACCCGTCTTGGCTCCATATCCCTTAATGCCCTTGGCTGGCAAAAATCTCAGATTTAAAATTATTAATTGAGCTAGCATCTACTGCTTTTTGTGGGAGAGAGTTCCACACTTCTGCCACCCTTTGCATGAAGAAGTGTTTCCTAACTTCTCTCCTGAATGGTTCTGATTTTAAAGTTATGTCCCCTTGTCCTAGACTCCCCCACCAGCGGAAAAAGTTTCTCTCTATCTACCCTATCAATTCCTTTCAAAATCCTAAAAACCACAATCAAATCACCCCATAACCTTCTATATTCCAGGGAATACAAGCCTAGTTCATGTAATCTCGCCTCATAATTTAACCCTTGGAGCCCTGGTAACATTCTGGTGAATCTGCGCTGCCCTCCTTCCAAGGCCAATATATCCTTTCTAAGGTGCGATGCCCAGAACTGTACAGAGTACTCCAGATGTGGTCTAACCAGGGCTTTGTATGGTTGTGGCAAAACCTCCTCCCCTTTATATTCTAGCCCTCTAACATTCCATTAGCGTTTTTGATTATTTTTTTGTACCTGACCACTACATTTTAGTGATCTGCGTATATGGACCCCTAAATCTCTTTGGACCTCCACTGCTCGTAGCTTTTCCTCATTTAAAAAATACAAGGATACCATCCTTTTCTGGTCCAAAATGGATGACTGCACAGTTTCCTGCGTTGAAATCCAACTGCCACAGTTTTACCCACTCACTTAATCTATCAATGTCTCTTTGCAATTTTATGCTCCCGTCTACACTACTAACTATGCCACCAATCTTTGTGTCAGCGGCAACTTGGATATATGGCTCTCTATTTGTGTTATCTAAGTCATTAATAAATAAAGTAAATAGTTGAGGCCCCAACACAGATCTTTGTGGGACACCACTAGTCACTTCCTTCCAATTTGAGTACATATCTATTATCCCTACTCTCTGTCTTCTACCGCCTAACCAATCTCCTAACCAGGTCAGTAATTTGCCTTCAATTCCATAAGCTTTAATTTTAGCTAAAAGTCTTTTATGTGGAACCTTCTCGAATGCCTTCTGCATGTCCATATAAACTATTTTAGTTACTTCCTCAAAATATTCAAATAGGTTCGTTAGACTTGACCTTCCCTTTACATGTTGATTCTCTCTAATCAGCTCAAACTTCTCTAAGTGCTCAGTCATGCTGTCCTTAATTATAGATTCCAATAACTTTCCTTCAACAGGTGTTAGACTAGCAGGTCTATAATTTCCTGGTTTCTTTCTCTCACCTTTCTTAAATAATGGAGTTACATTTGCAATTTTCCAATCTAAAGGGGCAATTCCTGAATCAAGAGAGCGTTGGAAGATTATGGCTAAAACATTTGCAATTTTCTTACCTACTTCCTTTAAAATCCTGGGGTGGAAACGATCAGGTCCTGGGGATTTGTCAGTCTTTACTTTTTATAATACTGTTTTCTTGCTTAAGTTAACATTAGTGAGTTCCAGTGCTTGATTCATTATTAGTTTCCCTGGAATGTCAGGTATATTACCCTCTTGCTCTACAGTGAAGACCGACACAAAGTAATTATTCAGCAAGTCTGCCATTTCCTTATTTTCATTTGCGATATTACCTGCATCTGTTTTAAAAGGGCCCACATTACCATCGACTACCCTTTTTCTTCTAATATAATTGTAAAAACTTTTTGTGTTAATCTTAATATCCACCGTAAATTTCTTTTTGTAATCCCTTTTTGCAGATCTTACTATCTTTTTTGTCTTTCTTTGCTGTTCTTTGTATCTCTCCCAGTCCCCTAGATCTACACTATTCTTTGCACTTTTGTATGTTCTTTACTTTAGTTTTATGTTATCTCCTCTTGCCTCTTACACATCCCTGATTTTAATCGCTCCAACATTGGCGGCCGTGCCTTCAGCTGCCAAGACTCTAAGCTCTATAATTCCCTCCCTAAACCTCTCCGCTTCTCTACCTCTCTCTTCTCCTTTAAGACGCTCCTTAAAACCTACCAGTTCCTTATGTGGCTCAGTGACAAATTTTGTTTGATAATGCTCCTGTGAAGCGCCTTAGGACGTTTTACTATGTTAAAGGAGCTATTTAAATGCACGTTGTTGTTGTTGTTGTTGTTTGGTCGGCTATGGCTGTTTTATTTGGTAAGTAGAGCTCTTGTCGCTTAGGGGTATATACTGGTCCTGTATTAAGCTAAATTCTTTTTTGAACACCTCCCACTGTTCATCTGTTGTTTTACCCGATAACACTTTTGACCAGTTTGTTGTCGTCAGTCTCTGTCTCATCCCGTTAAAGTTAGCCGTACCAAAATCTAGAATCTTAGTAGCCGTGTTGCGTTTCTCCTTTTCAAACCTAACATTGAATTCAATCATATTATGATCACTGTTCCATAAATTTCCCTTACTGCTGGATTATTAACTAAATCTGGCTCATTACTCATTACTAAATCTAATACCTTCTGGACTGCAACACTCTCCAGGGTATTCTACATTGCATGACAAACTTCTTGCAATGTGTTACGGAAGCATACAGTGAAATCCTCCCACTTCATCATCTCAACCATATGGATGGAAACTATCTTCACTGGCTCCACTGAGATTGAGATTTCCAAACAATTGCTCTTTTGAAGACTAGGCCCCTGAATCTGGGTCCCTTGGCTCTTCAGCCAAGGATGGTTATTTTTCCACCATGCATGGAGGAACTGCTCGCTCCCCCTCTTCCACTCTCAGGTCCTCATGCTCATTAGTGCTCTGTGTTTCACCCTGTGAATACCCGTCTAATTCGCTAACTACTTCCTCCCTGGGCTGCTGCTTGAGGACAAAAGATGACATGATGGAGGGTTGTGCAGGTGTTAGCAGCTTGAAGTGCCTGGCTGTTCCTCTGATGGTTCTCCTCTTCCTCCACTGCCTCACTAGATGCCTTAAAGGTCAGCCTTAACATGACACTTTCACAGGGCTTCCAAGACTTAATTGGGACTATTCACACCAAGTAGTGTGTTAAAAAAACACAGCAGCTTCCTTAGCTGTGTAAACAATCACATGTCTCTGAAGAAATAATGGCTGAATCAATACCATTTAAATACTTTGCTATTCGGCATGTAGCTGAAACTAACTGTGCTCTCCCTTGCCCTACCTTCGACAACCTGCTCTTGGCACTTTGCCTGCTACTTCCTTGTCTCCCACAGCCTCTCCTGTGTATTTCCAACGATCTGCAAAGTTTCCATCTCACGTGCATTCAATCTTCAGAAAGTGTGTGCGTCTTCTCCAACTGTTTTTTTTCTGCTGCTGGTTGTGTGCGTTCTTATCAGTTGCAAGGAGAGAACACAGCGATGAAGGAATCTGAGAGGCAATTAATTTTTTCCTCACCCAGGTGTCTGCATCCATTCCATGATTATAATACCTGCAGCTGCAGGCTCACTTCAAACACCTCTCCTTCCGAAGTTGAAAGTTCCGGCAATAATGTGGGCTAGTTGCCCGCATCAGAGGCAAAGGGCAGTAAGAGAAGAGGTGAGAACCACCAAAGATGCATGTAGGATTGAAACAGAGAATGAACACAAGATAGTAAATATTGTGAATGATTACATCCTGCAATTATTCACAAGGAAAGACATGATCAACATGCCCTCCCCAAACAGTGATAGCTTAGGCAAAGTTAAGGACTTCAGCATGAATGAGATAGAAGTCCTAAACAAGCTAAAAGGGTTCAAAACAAATAAATTCCAAGGGACAGGTGGTAATTATCCCAGAGTGCTAAGTGAGACAAGAGATGGTATTTGTGAGGCATTGACAATCATTATGAGGGAGTCACTGGACACTGGGGAGGTATCAGTAGATGGGAAACTGGCTCATATGGTGCCCATATTCAAAAAAGATAACACAGGCAACTACATACACTTTAGTCTTACATCAATTCTATGCAGTGTCAGCTGTGGCTCAGGGGGTAGCACTTTTGCCTCTGAGGCAAAAGGTTGTGGGTTCAAGTCCCACTCCAGAGACTTGAGTCCATAATCTAGGCTGACACTCCAGTGAAGTGCTGCACTGTCCCCGTCCTACAGTAGAGCCGCCTGGTCTCCCATCGTCTCAGATTTCCCTGCCATTGGGCCAAGACTTCACTCTGCTGGGACCATGTGGTGGTTGGTGTGCAATGACCACCCCATGTAAAAAGAATCCACGCACAGGCATCTTCCACCAAGTCATCCTTGACCCTGCGGGACTGCCAGAGAAAGAGAGAGAGAGACAGAGAGAGATACACATCAATTCTATGTAAAATAATAGAATTGAGTATCAGGAGTAAACTTGAGGATTTTCAGTACAAGAATAACCTTGTAAACAGCAGTCAATATGGATTCAGAATGGGAAGATCTGCCTGACCAACCTCCTTGAGTTCTTTGAGAAAGTGACAACCCAAGTGGACTGTAAAAATGCATTTGACTAAGTTGCAGAGATCCAGATAAATCTAGGGAATCAATAAGAAACTGGATGAACAGTAAAAATAAAGAGAGTTAGAGGCATTGGGCTCTATTTTAGCACCCGCTATCGGGTGCGTTCCTGGCGGGGGGGGGGCTCCGAAAATCGGGGAATCCCGGAGCGGGTCGGGAGCCGGGCTCCAACCCGCCCACTTCCGGGTTCCCCACAGACACGCGATGTTAGCGCGCAGCCCCCGCATGTGGGACTCCCGCAGGCAATTAAAGCCGGCGGGGAGCCACTTGACAATATTTATCTAGCTATTTCAGGTCATTAACAGACCTGATTAAGGGAATATGTCAGGAGGGGTGGGATTTTAGAAACAACTGGGACTGTTTCCCGTACTGGGGGAAACGCTCCCAGTTGAAATGGACGTGTTGCAGCTATCAGCCTGTGGCAGCTGCAAAGGTCCATTTGACAGGTGGGAGGGGGAGACCCTCACTCATTGCAGGAGGCCACTCTGTCACTTGGGACAAAGTTTGGCCTCCACCACCCTCCTCCTAACAATTAAATTCACCAACTTGCACACTTACTCCGGGGTCCAGAGACATGTACCTACCTTGCGGACCCCCTCAGATGTACATCTTCCAGATGGGGGCCGCCGTAGCTGCAGTCATGACCTCCTCGGAGGGCGAACAGCATCACCAGCCTCGCTGGCCAAGCCGTCCACCTCTGACACGTGGAGCCCCACAACACAGTGCTGTGACACATCCACCTGCACAGCAGGAGGGAGGGCAACCGCAGAAAGAGATGCGTCGCAGGGGGCACTACCCTCGCCACAGGGTCCAGAGACTGAGGCTCAGCTTCCTGGACCTCTCTGAGCAGCAGTGCACATGGAGGCTCAGAGTCACTCGACATGTAGTCATGGACATCTGCAGCCTCCTTCATGCCGAGCTGCTCCCAGCTGGCCCGAGCACCATCTTCTTACCCGTCACTATCAAAGTCACCACTGCCCTCAACAACTTCTCCTCCGCATCCTTCCAGGGTGCCACCGGGGACATCGCCGACGTCTCTCAGTCGTCTGCACAAAAGAGCCCTGCAAATACACCTACACCCACTTTGCAGTGACACAATGGGTGGCATCAGTTGTGGGTCTTCATTGTGATCCTCAGGAAAGGGCATTATTGCACAAACCAGACAAGATTCGCAAAGACGTGGCAGTAGTGTTGCCAATATAATATGTGTTGTGAGTTGGTCAGAAATCAATAGAAGTAAAAACCATGACAAACCCTCAAACACTCTTGTGCATCCCCTTCATGCTCACAACACGTTTGCCTTAAGCTTCCTACTGCACATGTGTGATGCATGCCCTGTGGCTGCAGCACAGGTAGTGGCAGGTTGAGTGAGGCTGACCATGAAAGAGATGCATGAGAGGGTGAGTATGAGATAGAGCCATGAGATTGTATGAAGATTGGGTTGAGTGGTAGTGGTGGGATGAGTACTGGCGAGGTGAGTAAGTGCAGGTAAGATGAGGATGAGGTTTGAGTGGGTGATGTGACAGAGTAATGTTGGCGGTGCAGAAGGAGATGTGGGGTGGGGGCGGTGATGTGGCAGACGGAGTGTAGGGGAATGAGTAAGTGTACTCACTTTGGCTGACCTACTTAGGTCATTGCAGCGCCTCCTGCACTGTATGCAGGTGGGTGATATGTTGGTGGTGCTGGTGACCTCCTCTGCCACCTCGAGCCAGGCCTTCCTGGTGGCAGAGGCAGGCCACTTCCTCCCACCCGCCGGGGGGAAGATCTCTGTCCTCCCCCTCCTCCTCACCCCATCTAATGATACCTGGAGTGAGGCATCATTAACCTGGGAGCAGCCTTCCCCCTGGGCTGCTCCATGCTGTATTTTTTCCTATTTGTTGCAGCATCAGTCAGTGGAGGACTGCCCCTTTAAATAGGGCTCCTCCAGCTGACAGACCTCACTGCGCATGCGCAGTCCGCCCGACGCGCAGATCAGCAGTGGGGAACCCGGAAGACCAGGTAAGTGGATCCAATTAGGCTGCGATCGTGCGTGGCACGGACTGATTTCGCTGGGCGTGTTACCCACGTGCCCAATAGCCCCCCCGCCGTGAACCCACAACCCTGGCACTATCGAGCCCCTTATGTTTCAGGCAGAGAAAAGTCTTGAGTACGGTAGCCTCGTGATCAATTTTGTGACCATTACTGTTTTAATTTAGATCGATGACTTGGATTCGGAAAATCAATGCAAATTGGTGAAATTTGCAGATGATGTCAAACTGGGAGGGGCAGTGGAATAAGAGAAGGCATGTCAGAAATTACAGATGAGTTGGGCAAATATGGATGAGGCAGATGAAATTTACTGCGGACAAGTATAAAGTACTACACGTAGGAAGGTAAATGGGTTACAGATGTACTCTATGAATAGTGTTGAAATAGCGAAGGATAAAGTTGAAAGAGAATGAGGAGTCTTTCGCTAGTAAAGTTTTGGCATGAGTTTTGCTGAGGCCTTATAAAGGCAGAATGGGTGGAATTCCCTAGACATACCTCCTTGATGTAGGAAGGGGCAGTAGAAGACACACCCATGCTCCCTCACTGGAATTTAAGGGGGCCTGAAAATGATGTGGAATCCAAACAGAACCAGGACCCAGCACAGTTCCTGCTTCCCCGTCGAGAGAAAATCTTCTTTTCTGCCCTCCCCAAAACCAGGATTTTTCTCGGCCAAAGTCGTGTGTGTCTCTTTCACTTCAATAGGACAGCCAGATGTAAAGATGGCTTTAAGAGGACTATGAACATGGCTTTAAACCATGGCTCATGAGCTTTTTACACCATTCTGAAATGCTAAATGAGCATAAAATGCAGAAATCTAGCTCTTTTATCATTGAAATAGCATTTTGGCTGTTGAAGCAATGCCATGAGGATTGGGAAAGTTTTAGAAACCAGCAAAGGACGACCAAAAAATTGATCAAAGGGGAGAAAATAGAATATGAAACTAAACTAGCAAGAAATATAAAAATGGATTGTACAGCTTTTAGAAGTTTGTAAAAAGGAAGACAGTAGCAAAAGTAAACATTGTCCCCTAGAGGCTGAGACAGGAGAAATTATAATGGGAAATCAGGAAATGGCAGATGCGTTAAACAAATATTTTGTATCTGTCTTCACAGTAGAAGACACAAAAAGCATACCAGAAATAGTGGGGAGCCAAGGGGCTAATGAGAGTGAGGAACTTAAAGTAATTATCATCAGTAGAGAAAAAGTAAGAGAAACTAATCGGACTAAAAGCCGATAAATTCCCTGGACCTGATGGCCTGCATCGTAGGGTTCTAAAAGTGGTGGCTGCAGAGATTGTGGATGCATTGGTTGTGATCTTCCAAAATTCCCTAGATTCTAGAATGGTGCCAACGGATTGGAAGGTAGCAAACGTAACCCTGCTATTCAAGAAAGGAGGGAGAGAGAAAACACGGAACTACAGACCAGTTAGCCTAGCATCAGTCATCGGGAAAATGCTGGAATCCATTATTAAGGAAGTGGTAACAGGGCACTTAGAAAATCATAATATGATTAGACAGAGTCAATAATGGTTTTGTGAAAGGGAAATCGTGTTTGACAAATTTATTAGAGTTTTTTGAGGATGTAACCAGCAGGGTAGGTAAAGGGGAACCAGTGGATGTAATATATTTGGATTTTCAAAAGGCATTTGATAAGGTGCCACATAAAAGGTTGTTACGCAAGGTAAGGGCTCATGGGGTTGGGGGCAAAATATTAGCATGGATAGAGGATTGGTTAATGGATAGAAAACAGAGAGTAGGGATAAACAGGTTTTTTCAGGTTGGCAGGCTGTAGCTAGTTGGGTACCGCAAGGATCGCTGCTTGGGCCTCAGCTATTTACAATCTAAATTAATGACGTGGATGAAGGGGCCGAGTGTAATGTATCCAAGTTTTCTGACGATACAAAGCTAGGTGGGTAAGTAGGCTGTGAGGAGGACACAAAGAGTATGCAAAGGGATATAGACAGGTTAAGAGAGTGGGCAAGGAGGTGACAGATGGAGTATAATGCGGGGAAATGTGAGGTTATTCACTTTGGTAGGAAGAATAGAAATACAGAATATTTTTTAAATGGTGAGAAAGTATTAAATGTTCAGAGAGACTTGGGTGTCTTGGTACAAGAAACACAAAAGGTTAGCATGCAGGTAAAGCAAATGGCATGTTGGCCTTTATCGCAAGGGGATTGGAGTACAAGTGTAAGGAAGTCTTACTACAATTGTACAGGGCTTTGATGAGACTTCATCTGGAGTATTGCATACAGTTTTGGTCTCCTTATCTAAAGGAGGATATACTTTCCTTAGAGACGGTGCAACGAAGGTTCACTAGATTAATTCCTGGGATGAGAGGGTTGTCCTATGAGGAGAGGTTGAGTAGAATGGGCCTGTACTCTCTGGAGTTTAGAAGAATGAGAGGTGATCTCATTGAAAGATACAAGATTCTGAGGGGGCTGTACAGGGTAGATGCTGAGAGATTGTTTCCCCTAGCTGGAGAGTCTAGAACTAGAGGACATAGTCGTAGGATAAGGGGTGGACCATTTAAGACTGAGATGAGGAGTAATTTCTTCACTCAGAATCTTCTACCCCAGAGGGCTGTGGATGCTGAGTCATTGAATATATTCAAGTCTTAGATTGATAGATTTTTGTACTTTAGGGAAATCAAGGGATATGGGGATCGAGCAGGAACTTGGAGTTGAGGTTGAAGATCAACCATGATCTAACTGAATGGCAGAAAAGGCTCGAGGGGCCGTATGGCCTACTCCTATTTCTTATGTTCTTATGCTTGTAGTATGAGCCACTCTTCATTCTGACTGTCTACAAATGGCATCCACCTTACATTCCAGAAGCATATTTCCACTTCCTAGCTATGAAAGATGAAAAGTTCCAGTAGCCTGTGCCAGGAAATAATAATCTGGCACTGGCAAGTTCTGTACTAGTCTCATTTTTAGCATACTTTAATTAAAGGAATCACTCTTGCTAATGAGTATTCAAACACATTACTTCACCATATTTTCAGGCAAATGTGCACAATCTCCTAACAGATCTAACAGATGGTGATTTGTACTTATACAGAACATTTACTCTGTATTTAGACCTGTCTCCATGAGAACAATGAACAATGAACTTAAATAAAAGGTAATTAATCAACAAATTTCCGACCAACGTTTTGTTGATATGTTTTTATTAACAAATGAAAGAATTATGTAAATTTATATGTAAGCTATTAACAAAAGTGGAATGTTCGACACTAGTTTTTGTATTTTGTAACTTCACTCTGTGCAGTTCTGTGCTCTTCACCGGTTGTTTGTATTTGTCATTCACATTATAACAGTGCCAGTGGGGTCTCATCTATATCTGGTTGAGCCATTTGTGTATTGGGGAAAATGGAAGTTGTGTGGCAGGTCTCTGTTATCTGTGCATCATCCCAAATATGGGCTGAGTATGCAGTCCCATTGCAGTGTCAGTGGGACCACTTTGAATGCATGGCGAGCAATGAGAGTAGGAGGGCTGACCTCACTTTAGTTCCTGAAGTTCACTTCAAGGACTGCAGGGAAAATTTGAAGGTAAGTGGCTGCATGGGGGTGGGGGGACAAAAACTCTTAGAGCTTTTACAAAGGCTCAAATTAGTATTTAAATATTTGTCAACCTTTCTGAAGGTCTGCATGAAGGGAAAGAACTAGAAAGCCAAAAGCAAAGAAAGGCAAACCCAACGTGGAAGCAATAAACTGAGTCTGTGGACAAATGGCTGTGGGCAGCTGCACAGCACCCAAATCCTCTTTTGGTGGCTGGCAAAGTGAATGCACTGCTACTTGAAGTGGGTACAAAGAGGGTTGCCTTGTTTGGCACTCTAGGATATTCCACACAAGATGGCAGTGCACCATGCCTGACAAGAGCTGGAGGCCAGGCTCATACTGTATACAGTACTTGGTGGACCTGAGAACAGATTGGAGAGGATGACACACTTTAAGGAACCAGGCAAGGTAACATTATCCAACAGTACTATGTACCAGGTAGATGGACCAAGATTGTACGCCTCAAAGTGTTACCAGTCAACTTGTCCACATTACCTGTTCACCCATGCCAAACCCTCATGCAAACTCATAAAGATTTCATGCATCAAATCATTGTAAGGCAACCTAATTGCATGATGACACCCACATCAGTTGTAGTTGGGCGCTGTGTGTGTGCTCCTTGAATTTGAACATCTCAAGAATAACTTTCTGCTTGCATGACAAGATGATGTGTGGTACAAGGGAAAAGACTCAAACTGGAGGAAGGCTCAGTAATCACAAGTCCTTGTCTCCCTGGGAGGAGGCCACTCTCAACATCCTTACATATATAGGCAGTAAGGGCCAGTAATCTCCTGTTGCTATGACTTGTCCATCTTCACACTCACTGCCACACAAAAACAACCACACAAACACGCACCTCCAGGCAAGCTCTATTGGAAGGTATCCCTTGCAACCAACATCAGAATATTTGTTCATTTTCTGCCTGATAGAGCAGCCTACCAGCACTGCCAATGGCTTAAAACAAGATAGCAACACACAGTGCTTTTATTCCCTCTCATTATAGTTTGCAAGCATGAGCACAGTTACACATATCCTGGAGGATGTAATTACTAAGCTTGAGGTGGTAGCACTAGGTGAGCTTACAGTGCATTTGGGAGTAGGAACAAGCAGTGGTGGTGGTAAAGGAATTGCAGGATTCTGAGACTGATAGCTACATGCATGCCATCAATAATGCTCTACATATTGGGAAAACCTGCCAAACAGTAAAAGTGCGTTGTTTTATCGTGCTGCTGAATACCTTCCTTGGGGACTATATGAAGGAGCTGGCCTGTCAAACAAGACATCTGTCACTTTATTTTATGTGTCAATGCACTGCTGCTTGTGAAATCAGACATCCCCAGCTGTTGCTTGGAAGGACCTAGCTGCTGGATGTTCAAGGTAATGGTCACCTTGACAGCCACTGGCAGAGCTGCACCTGTCCTGAAACTTGTTTGATGGTCAGGCTTTAGAAGATTCTAGGGTAGTGCGGTTGATATTGCGTATATGGACTATCAAAAGGCATTTGATAAAGTACCACATAATAGACTTGCAAGCAAAATTAAAGCCCATGGGATTAAAGGGACAGTGGCAGCATGGATACAACATTGGCTAAGGGACAGAAAGCAGAAAGTAGTGGTGAACGGTTGTTTTTCAGACTGGAGGGAAGTATACAGTGGTGTTCCCCAGGGGTCAGTATTAGGACCATTGCTCTTTTTGATATATACTAATGACCTGTACTTGGGTATAGAGGGTACAATTTCAAAGTTTGCAGATGACACAAAACTCAGGAATGCAGTAAACCATGTGGAGGATAGTAACAGACATCAGGAGGACATAGACAGACTGGTGAAATGGGCAGACACATGGCAGATGAAATTTAACGCAGAGAAGTGTAAAGTGAAACATTTTGGCAGGAAGAATGAGGCGAGGCAATATAAACTAAATGGTACAATTTTAAAGGGGTTACAGGAACAGAGAAATCTGGGGGTGTGTGAACACAAATCTTTGAAGGTGGCAGGACAAGCTGAGAAGGCTGTTAAAAAAGCATATAAGATCCTGGGCTTTATTAATAGAGGCATAGAGTGCAAAAGCAAGGAAGTTATGCTAAACCTTTATAAAACACTGATTAGGCCTCCGCTGGAGTGTTGTGTTCAGTTCTGGGCAACACAGTTTAGGAAGGATGTCAAGGCCTTGGAGAGGTGCAGAAGAGATTTACTAGAATGGTACCAGGTATCAGGGACTTCAGTTCTGTGGAGAGACTGGAGAAGCTGTGATTGTTCTCCTTAGAGCAGAGAAGGTTAAGAGGAGATTTGATAGAGTTGTTCAATATCATGAACGGTTTTGATAGAGTAAATAAGGAGTTTCTTTAGATTTGAGGTTAGGATCAGATCAGCCATGATCTTATTGAATGGCGGAGCAGGCTCGAGGAGCCGATTGACTTACTCCTGCTCCTATTTCTTATGTTCTTATGTTCTTATAAGGAGATATTGTTTTCAGCGGCATAAGGATTGGTAACCAGAGGACAGATTTAAGGTGATTGACAAAAGAACCAGACGTGACATGAGGAAACATTTTTTTATGCAGAGAGTTGTTATGATCTGGAATGCACTGCCTGAAAGGATGATGGAAACAGATTCAATAATAAATTTCAAAGTGAATTGGATAAATACTTGAAGGGAAAACATTTACAAGATTATAGGGAAAAAGCAGCAGATTGGGACTAATTGGATAGCTCGTTCAAAGAGCTGGCACAGGCACGATGGGCTGAATGGCCTCCTTATGTGCTGTAACATACTATGGTACTAGTGAATTGTAGGTGGTGAAGACTGATCTCCTTAGACATATCTAGGTTAGATTGCTGACATTTTTGAGTAAGGTGGATGCGGCAAGACCACCTTGGGTGTAAACGTATCTCTCTCTCATACTTTCTCAGATTGTCCTCTTCCTCTTCCATAAATGGAGAGGTACACCCAACAGGATACTTATCTACAGAACTGTGGACGTGGCAACTGAGATTGCAGCTGGGAAAAAGCTAAAGGCAGGAAATAGGGGGATGCAATTAAATACCAAAAATGTAAAAAGTGTATCACAGACAAAACCAACAACAAATAGTACAAAAAAAATTGCCAAGAAACTTAATCAACAAGAAGTATTGTAGCGAAGAAAATTGGAAAGCTAATAATGCACTATCCAAAATGGATGAAGGTGCCTTTTAAATGGGTACTCAATGACTTCACCACATTCCCAGTGTATTAGAAGGTTCACTCGGTTAATCCCGGGGATGAGGGGGTGGACATATGAGGAGAGGTTGAGTAGATTGGGACTCTACTCATTGGAGTTCAGAAGAATGAGAGGCGATCTTATTGAAACATATAAGATTGTGAAGGGGCTTGATCGGGTGGATGCGGTAAGGATGTTCCCAAGGATGGGTGAAACTAGAACTAGGGGGCATAATCTTAGAATAAGGGGCTGCTCTTTCAAAACTGAGATGAGGAGAAACTTCTTCACTCAGAGGGTGGTAGGTCTGTGGAATTTGCTTCCCCAGGAAGCTGTGGAAGCTACATCATTAAATAAATTTAAAACAGAAATAGACAGTTTCCTAGAAGTAAAGGGAATTAGGGGTTACGGGGAGCGGGCAGGAAATTGGACATGAATTTAGATTTGAGGTTAGGATCAGATCAGCCATGATCTTATTGAATGGCGGAGCAGGCTAGAGGGGCCGATTGGCCTACTCCTGCTCCTATTTCTTATGAACTTATGAACTTATTATTTGAAGCTTTGATGATAGTACCGCACAAAAGCCCACAATTACAAGACTCACTCAACTGGAGAGAAGATTGGAGAATTGGGCGAGATTAATGCACCTTGATCTGTTTCTTGAGCTTGGCATCAGTACTGCATTAACTGATTGTACAGCCATTAACACCAATCTCCTCCTGTTTGACACAAATTTACAGCACAGCCCAAAAAAGACTAAACTCAGTTTATTATCTTATTTGTATTGTACTTGTCTTCATTCCCTTGTCTAGGGTATTGACTTATTATATGTGTATGGCCAAAATTTGGGAACTCTCATTTTTCTGCAGTTTCCATTATTCATCAAAGAATCCTTTCCATTATGATGGACAATAGCTGTTCCACTATACAACATACAAAAATAAATAAGAAATATTTTGGTGTTTCAGAAATCTGAAATAACGAACAGCAGATCATATATTGCCCACCACCACTCCCACTAAACTGATGATCACTCAACTTCCCTTCCTGATCCCCATACTAGCTAACATTGGAAATATTTCCCTCTCCTCAGGTACTGTCCCCCTCCCATTCAGAAGCTGGCATCAACCCCTCCTCAAAAAAATCACACTTGAACTCTCTGTCCTTGCAAACTACCGCCCCATGTTCAACCTCCCTTTCCTCTCAAAAGGTCCCTGAATGTGTTGTAGCCTCCCAAATCTGGGCCCAACTTTCCCACAACTCCTTGTTTGAATCTCTCTAATCAGATTTCTGCCCCTGCCACTTTATTTAATTGACCCTAACCAAAGTCACAAATGACATCCTCTTTAACTGTTATCATGGTGCACTATCCCTCCTTGTCCTCTTCAACCTCTCTGCAACCTTTGACATGGTCGACCACACTATCCTACTCCAACGCCTCTCCTCCGTTGGGACTGCTCTTACTTGGTTCCTACCTATCCAATTGTAGCCAAATCATCTTTAGCAATGGCTTCTCTTCCTGGCCCGCATTACCTCTGGAATCCCCCAAGGATCTACCTTTGGTCCCCTCCTCTTCCTCATCTACATGCTGCCCCTTGGCAACATCATCCGAAAACTTGGGGTGAGGTTCCACATATATATTGACGATGTGGAGATGCCGGTGATGGACTGGGGTTGACAATTGTAAACAATTTTACAACACCAAGTTATAGTCCAGCAATTTTATTTTAAATTCACAAGCTTTCGGAGATTTTCTCCTTGAAACATTTGCCTGAGGAAGGAGAAAATCTCCGAAAGCTTGTGAATTTAAAATAAAATTGCTGGACTATAACTTGGTGTTGTAAAATTGTTTACAATATATATTGACGACACCCAGCTTTACCACTACACTGCCTCTCTCGACCCCTCCACTGCCCCTGCTTGTACGACATCAATCCAGGATAAGCCGCAATTTCCTCCAGTTAAAAATTGGGAAGTCCAAGGCCATCATCTTCGGCATCTGTTACAAACTCTGTGCCCTTGCCTCTGATTCCATCCTCTTCCCATGCCACTATCTCAAGTTGAAGTTGACTGTTCGCAACCTTGGCATCCTATTTGACCCCGAGCTGAAAGGGCCAACCAAGATAGAACCCCTCTTTCAAGGAGGCTACATCTCATTGCATTGTTCTTTGTCCTGCTCTACTACACTAAGCTCTATGGAGCTTTACTACAAAATCTCCTCAAATCCTCTTATTTCACAAACAACAACAACATGGAATTATATAGCGCCCTTAACATAGGAAAATGTCCCAAGTTGCTTCACAAATGCGTAACCAGAGAAAATGAATGATCATCGTTAGGTGATTATGTGAGCAAATTTCCATATATCAGTTCAACATGTAAAAACCTAATCTCATAAAATTCATGATACAGGAACATCTTACCACTTCTCTATTCCTGACACAATCTCTGTGCACAAAGATTTTCTGAATTTATAAAAGAGTATTTTTCACAGTTCATGCAATTCTAAACTCAGAAACGAAAAGACTCTGTAAATCACGATTTATGGGCACACTGCCAAAGCCTATGAGGAAAGAAAATATTTTTGTGGCTCACGACAAGCTATGTGAACAAGAGCCTTGGCTAACACCAATACCAATGTTCCTGTTTGCATAAAGATCTGGTCAAAGACCATCTCAATCCATGACGCACAATCAGAAGGTAAATAGTGGATTTAATGAGTCATTGACTGTTGGAACAGGATTTAGGAAATGGCATGTCATCACTTATTATTTGGCGTAATGATAGATTAAGTCACATGTAGTTCAGATGAAAGCCAAAATTAGACTATGTTGCAAATTAAATTGGAAGAGGTAGACTTTGTGTTTAACATAATCCTGGTTTCTAATATCAAGGACACAACATAGCAGACTTAGTTGTTCAAAAACAACTCCCTCAAGGGCCTTGGGGGTAAAGATATAACCCAGTGTAGTGCAAAGCTAAACAGGTGAGAAAATCATAGGTGTAATTCTAGTCTGAATTAGATGAGGTACTATAATTGGCCTCAGCGTTTCTGAGTTAAGGCGCATATATTCCAACTTTGACATTTTAAGCTGACAGTCAGTATTTTAACCCATGTGTCAACTTGTCAGCATTTTACATGAAAAATTAACTTTTTTTAACTGGGATTGGAATTTGTCAATCAGAGGACTTGGAGGTCAGGACTGGAGGCCAATCAGTCAGACATTACTTTCTCCCACTGCGGTTGCACACAAACTTGAGATACAAAAGCGTTAAGATGAATTGATGGTTTCTGAGAATCATTGTTATCATAGTATCATAGTGGGCACAGCACAGGAGAAGGCCATTCAGCCCATCGTGCCTGTGCCTGCTCTTTGAAACAGCTATCCAATTAGTCTCATTCTCCTGCTCTTTCCCCATAGCACTGTAAATTTATTTCCTTCAAGTATTTATCAAATTCCCTTTTGAAAGTTATTATTGAATCTGCTTCCACCATCCGTTCAGGCAGTACATTCCAGATCATCACAACTCGCTGTGTAAAAAAATGTTTCCTCATGTAGCATTTGGCTCTTTTGCCGATCACCTTAAATCTGTGTCCTTTGGATACTGACCCTTCTGCCGCTGGAAACAGTTTCTCCTTATTTACTCTTCTATTAACCTTCTCTGTTCTAAGGAGAACAATCCCAGCTTCTCCAGTCTCTCCACATAACTGAAATCCCTCATCCCTGGTACCATTTAAGTAAATCTTTTCTGCTCCCTATCCAAAGCCTTGATATCCTTCCTAAAGTGTGGTGCCCAGAATTGAACACAATATTCCAGCTGAGGCCTAACCAGTGTTTGATAAAGTTTAGCATAACTTCCTTGCTTTTGTACTCTGTGCCTCTATTAATAAAGCCCAGGATCCCATATGCTTTTTAACAGACTTTTCAACTTATCCTGCACATACACAAAGATTTGTGTATGTGCACCCCCAGGTCTCTTTGTTCTTGTATCCTCTTTAAAATTGTACCATTTAGTTTATATTGCCTCTCCTCATTCTTCCTACCAAAATTCATCACATCACACTTCTCGGCATTAAATTTCATCTGCCATGTGTCTGCCCATTTCATCAGTCTGTCTATGTCCCCCTGAAGTCTGTTTCTATCCTTCACATTGTTTATTACATTCCCGAGTTTCATGTCATCTGCAAACTTTGAAATTATGCCCTGTATAACCAAGTCCAGGTCATTAATATATATCAAAAAGAGCAATGGTCCTAATACTGACCCCTGGGGAACACCACTGTATACTTCCCTCCAGTCTGAAAAACAACCATTCACCCCTGGCCAATTTTGTATCCATCACTTTAATCACATGGGCTTTAATTTTGCTAACAAGTCTATTATGTAGTACTTCATCAAATGCCTTTTGAATGTCCATATACACAACATCAACTGCACTACCCTCATCAACCCTCTCCGTTTCTTCATCAAAGAACTCAATCAAGTTAGTCAAACACGATTTTTCATTAGCAAATCCATGCTGACTTTCATTTATTAGTCCATACTTTTCCAAGTGCCAATTAATTTTGTCCCGGATTACTGTCTCTAAAAGTTTCCCCACTACTGACATTAGGCTGACTGGTCTGTAATTGCCAGGTTTATCCCTCTCCCCTTTTTTGAACAGGGGTGTAACATTTGCAATCCTCCAGTCCTCTGGCTCCATCCCCATATCTAAGGAGGATTGGAAGATTGTGGCCAGAGCCTCTACAATTTCCACCCTTACTTCCTTCAATAACCTAAGATGCATCCCATCTGGACCGGGTGACTTTTCTACTTTGAGTACTGCCAATCTTTTAAGTAACTAGTAACTCCTTATCTAACAGCACTGTGGGAGTACCTTCACCACACAGACCGATGTGGTTCAATAAGGCGACTCACCACCACCTTCTCGAGGGCAATTAGGGATGGGCAATAAATGCTGGCCTTTCCAGCGACGCCCACATCACATGAATGAATAAAAGAAAACCTCTTTTTTATCTATTTTTATCCATATCCAATATCGCTACTACCTTGTCCTTAACTGCGACAATGACAGCATCCTCTTCTCTAGTGAAGACAGATGCGAAGTATTCATTTAGTACCTTAGCCATATCATCTGCCTCCACAAGAAGATCCCCTTTTTTGTCCCTAATCAGCCTCACCCTTCCTGTGACTACCCTTTTACTATTTATATGTTTATAAAAGACTTTTGGGTTCCCTTTTATGTTAGTCACTAATCTAGTCTCATACTCTCTCTCTTTGCCCCTCTTATTCCCTTTTTTTAGATCTCTTTACTTTCTGTATTCAGCCTGTTTCTCTACTGTATTATGAACCTTACATTCATCAGAAGCCTCCTTTTTCTGTTTTATTTTAATCTCTATATCTTTAGTCATCCAGGGAGCTCTAGCTCTGGATGCCCTTCCTCTCCCCCTCGTAGGGATGTGTCTACTCTGTACCCCAACCAACTCCTCCTTGAGGGCCTCCCATTGTTCAATTACTGTTTTGCCTGCCAATATTTGATTCCAATCCACCTGGGCAAGATCCCTTTTTAACTCAATGAAATTTGCCCTCCTCCAGTTAAGGATTTTCGTATTGGATTGTTCCTTTTTCCTTTTCCATAACTATTCTACACCTAATGATATTATGATCACTTTCTCCAAATGCTCCCTCACTGAAACATACTCCACCTGCCCCACTTCATTCCCCAGAACTAGATCCAGCACTGCTTCCTTCCTCGTTGAGCTGAAACACACTGTTCCAGATCTATAGTTCTTGCATCTTTCTATAATTTGCCTGGAAATATGCTCCTCTCTCTCCTTCCCACTATAGGTGGTCTATAGTATACACCCAGTCATGTAATAGCTCCTCTATTGTTCTTTAATTCTAACCAAATAGATTCTGTCTCTGACCCCTCAACTACACCATCCCTTTCCAGTGCTGTAATAGTTTATTGATCAATACTGCCACCGCCCACCTCCCCCCACTCCTTTCTTTCCTTCCCTATCTTTCCTGAATACCTTGTAGCCAGGAATATTAAGTTCTTAAAGCCAGGTCTCTGTTATTGCCACTATATCATAGTCTCATGTGGCGACTTGAGCCTGCAGCTCACCAACCTTAGCCACCACGCCAAGTACGTTTGAGCACATGCACTCTAAACTCATCTTAGACTGCCTCTCATTTGCCCCCTGTTTAATCCCCCCTATTTCTGAACTATTCTTTACACTTGTGCTACTTGTCTCTCCCAGTCCTCTGTGCACCTTGATTCTCCTCTCTAATGTTTCATCCTAGTGCTCATCCCCCTGTCAAATTAGTTTAAACCCTCTCCCACAGCAGTAGTTAATCTCTCCACGAGGACTTTGGTCCCAGCTCTTTTGAGGTGCAACCCATCCATCTTTAACAGATCGCTCCTGCCCCAGAACTTGTCCCAATGCCCCAGGAATCTGAAGCCCTCCCTCCTGCACCAATGCTCCAGCCACACATTAACCTGTCTTAGCCTACTATTTCTATACTCACTAGTGTGTGGCACTGGGAGTAATCCAGAGATTAGTACCTTTGAGGTCCTGCTTTTTAACTTCCTCCCTAGCTCCTAAAACTCTGTCTGCAGAATCTCGACCCTTTTCCTTTCTATGTTATTGGTTCCCACATAGACCACGACTTCTGGCTGTTCCCCTTCCCCCCTCAAAATGTTCTGCACCCTCTCAGTGATGTCCTTTACCCTGGCACCAGGGAGGCAACACACCATGCGGGACTCACGTCGGCAGTTGTAGAATCGCCCATCTATCCCCCTGACTATCGAATCTCCTATTACAACTGCATTTCTTTTGCCCCCTTATGCATCCGAGTCTCCCACGGTGCCATGGATTTGCTCCTGACTGCACTCCACCGAGGCGTCAACACCCTCACTGGTATTCAACACTGGATACCGGTTTGTGAGTGCCACACTCCCAGGGGAGTCCTGCACTGACTGCCTGTTCTTCCTACATAGAAACATAGAAAATAGGAGCAGGAGTAAGCCATTCGGCCCTTCGAGCCTACTCCACCATTCAATATGATCATGGCTGATTCTTCACCTCAACACCATATTCCCGCTCTCTCCCCATACTCCTTGATGCCTTTTGTGTCTAGAAATCTATTTAGCTCCTTCTTAAATATATTCAGTGACTTGGCCTCCACAGCCTTCTGTGGTAGAGAATTTCACAGGTTCACCACCCTCTGAGTGAAGAAATTTCTCCTCATCTCAGTCCTAAATGTCCTATCCTGTATCCTGAGACTGTGACCCCTCATTCTGGACCCCCCCAGCCAGGGGAAACATCCTCCCTGCATCCAGTCTGTCTAGCCCTGTCAGAATTTTATATGTTTCAATGAGGTCCCCTCTCATTCTTCTAAACTCGAGTGAATACAGGTCGAGTCGACCCAATCTCTCCTCAGTCCTGCCATCCCAGGAATCAGTCTGGTGAACTGGTCTGTCTGTTGGTCACCCACTGCCTCTCTGCCTGAACTCTCTATAACTGCAGGATGACCACCTCCTTAAGTGTGCTATCCACAAAACTCTCAGCTTCCCGTATGCACTGTAGTGACGCCCCTCAAGCTCAAAATCTCCGAGCTCGAGCAGTTGGTGGCACTTCCTGCACATGTGGATTTCCAGGGCAGATAAAGTGTTCTGGAGTTCCAACATGGCACAGGATGTGCATGTGATGGGTCCCAGCTGTCCTGCCATGTTAGCTATTTAAACTGTTTGTTTAGCTTTAAGGCAATTTACCGTTTATCTAACACTAAAACACTAACCAACCACTAAAGGCACTAACCACTAAGAACACTAACCAATGAACTAAATACTTATTGACTTACCCTTGGCGCTCCTCCTTGTCTTGTGTCATCACTTTTTAACTTTTTCTTAATTTTTGATTCCTTGTGCGGCTCCCTTTACGCTCTGCTCAGTCTTAGTCTTAGCCGTTTAAAAAATGTTTATGTATTTTTATTTAAGTTTTAAAAGTTGATAGATTAGTTTATAGTTCCTTGGTTTTAAACACTTAGCACCTCCTTCTCCCTCTGCACCTAATTCCCACACTCACCAAATTCCCAGTTGAAAGCCCTCACTCTGTTAGCGCTTCACTCCGTTTAAGTTTCACTCTCTGTCTTTTCCAAGTGCTCAAGTTATGTGCATGTTTATTTCGTGTTTGACCCTGAAGAAGTTATATAGAAATAAAAGAGATAATGGAGTTGGAGTGGTAAACAGTTTTACTTAATTCAAAAAAATGACACTGAGATTCCCATATTCAGGTTTTTACCAATGTGTGCTACTGTAACGAGTGATGCAGATCATTGGCCTGTTTGTGGGTGGGTTGTAGTGCCCAGTTATCAGTTGTATGTGCAACTTTGAAGCTTGTGTTGGAGGCCTTTTGTTATGTACAGCAACTGTTGAGAGAGCCTGCACCATCCGTATTAAAGCACTCAATATCCATGGAGAAATGTGAGAAGTGACATTAATAATTAATAAGAATATAATAGATTGCAAATGCTAGACTGGAGATAGTCAGATGCACCTGGGATTACAAAATTTAACCGTCCCCCGTCCCCCCCCCGCCCCATACCAGTATCTGCAGACCATGGAGCTGATTTTGATGTTTGTATTTAAAACCACACAAAGTCGGGGTGGGGGCGCCGGTTGCTGGAGTGGGGGGGGGGGGGGTTGTGGGAGAGATAGGAATAGCTACAAGACATTGTCAGTGGGTAATCCATCCCATTTTTTGGGTTGCTCCTCATTAGCATTCAGTAGGTGAGCTTCCAGTGTGAAATGCACTTCCCAAAGGCAACTAACTGATTAGGGGAATGGAAATTAGCCACTGCTGCAGGTTAAAATGGAAGTGGATTTTTCCTGTGGCCAAACAGGAAAGGCTAATTGTGACATTGCAAGAAGATACCTGAAGACAAGAGTTCCAACCATGGTCCTGAGTTTTTTGGACCCAGCCACGGAGATGCTGGTAGAGCAAATTTGTGAGGAGGGAAGTCCTCTTTCCTTTAAATGGTGGCAGATACCAAGGTGAGATGATGAACAGGCGTGGAGAAAGATGGCACAGCAGATGAATGCAAGCAGCATTCACAGCAAAACCTGGCTGCAGTTCAGAAAGAAATTTAATGATCTCACCAGGAGTGGCAAGGAAAGACTCTGCCTCACATCTCTCATTCTTTCTGCATAGCCCCTCTGGACCTTACCTTTGCCTCTGCACATTCAATCATTTGCTTTTCTGTTTCTCTTGGTTGTCCTATTTTGTGCTGTCACTCACCCTCAAAAGTTGCTACTGGCCTCACAACTACTTCTTCATCTTGATCACTCTTTCTGCTTCTTCCTGTCATCATGAACACTAGAAGGAAGGAAGAAGGAACTTGCATTTATATCGTACCTCTCAAATCCTCAGGATGTCCCAAAGCACTTAACAGCCAATGAATTACTTTTGAAGTATAAGCAAACACAGCAGCCAATTTGCACACAGCAGGATCCCACAATTATCAATGAGACAGATGACCAGAAAATCTGCTTTTAGTGGCATTGGTTCAGGGATAAATGTTGGCTAGTACACTGGGAGATCCTCCTGCTTTTTTTCATCCACCTGAGCAGGCAGATGGGGCCTCAGTTTAACATCTCATCCAAAAGATAGCACCTCCGACAGTGCAGCTCTCCCTCAGTACTGGATTGAAGTATCAGCCTAGATTATGTGCACATGTCTCTGGGGTGGGGCTCAAACCTATAACTTTCTGACTCAGGGGTGAGAGTACTACCACTGAGCCAAGACTGACAAACAATGGTATGCTGGTTCATGCATGGACTGGATAAAAAGTAGGGCCAATATTTACTTGCTTCTACTCTTCTTGTAGAAGGAGCGTTCACACAACAGGAAGGAAATAACCAGCCCAGGGAAAAGTCCTGCCACTCTACATTCACCCCTACTGACATTGGCATAAGGGTTAGAGACATATCAGTTATCATTGGAGATGGCAAAGCTGGAAGCCTGGACTCACAGCAGGGTTTGTGGACATCTTCCCTACCTCTTCTCTTTCCGCTTAGCTCTTTCAGTCAAGCACTCATTCACTTCCTGAACATGACAACCTGCTGTGGCCTAATGCTGAAAAGGATCTGACGTATGGTTTCTTTCTAAATTACAACCTAACCCTTGTCCCTACCCCATTTCTCTAGGTCCAACAGATGACTCCAATACTACTGCCAGGCAGGGTGAAGTTACAAGTCTTGATAATGATGCACCGCCACTTCCTCTCACCATGCTAAGAATCAGCATTCCATATGACTTAGATATTGACTTTGAGGGGAGTACACTGGGTGATTCATCGAGTACAAGTTAGCAGGAGTAGGTGTATGTGGCAAGGAAGGCAAAGGGTGAACTATCAGAAGGGCTAGCTTATACTCCAGCTCTGCTGAGGAAGACAGAGATGTCGACCTCAAGGATGATTTCTCTGCACCAACAATTTCTGCAAGCATTAGACTTCCTGCTAGGGAACTTCAGAGACATGTTAGCTGGTATCGTGGAGTCCCATGCCTATTTGTGTGGAGTTCTCGTGCATGACATTGAAACTCTGCAGTCAATTAGTTGCCTGGTTGTCCATCACCACTCTTGACTAGATGTGGTAGAGCTACAGAACTTTGCTTTGATCCATTGGTTGTGGGACTGCTTGCCTCAGTTTATAGCCTACTGCTTTTGTTGTTTAGTGTGCAGGTATCCCTGTGTGGTAGCTTCACTAGGTTGGCTGGCACATCTTTCTGCCCTCCACATTGAACCAAGTTCAGTCTCCTGGCTTGCTGGTCATCATGGAGTGGGGATGTGCTAGGCCATGACGTTACAAATTGTGGCAGTATGAATTTCTGCAGCTGGCCCATAGTGCTTTATGGATATCCAGTTATGGTTGGGTCAGTCTTTGGTCCTTAGTCTGTTTCACTTAGCACAGTGGTAGTGCCATACTACATGTTACAGTAGTGGACACAAGACTCTCTCTTCACAAGGAACGATCTCGACTGTGATGGACTTCATAACTGAATATATTGCTGACATTCACTGTGTAGGCTCACACTTGAAGAATGGCACTTGGGTGAAATGCTAGAAGGCTATGGTGCCCCTTTCCTTCAACTACCTATGGTGGCGATGGAGCCATATTCCAGTAAGAGTCAGCATCTTCAGAGGAGTAGGGGAGAAAGGAGATGATAAACAACCACATTGAAAAACAGTGTTCAAATTGGCTGCAGGAGCCCAGTACATTTATTTATTTATTTATTGAACTGCACCATAGTGTTTTGTTCCCCACTTAGCAAGTCTCCAATCTCAGCCTGATGTCAACCAGAGAGTTGCTACCACCCCCGGGGAAAGAGGAAGGAGCAGTCAGAGCATGGACCACCGCCAGCCACCTTTATAGAGCTCCTGTTGCAGAGAAACATTAGTAGAGGTGTGGGTGCAGATTGCCTGCTCAACCTCTCAGTCAAAAATACATCAAGGAGGGATGGACCTAAAAGACAGCAGAATAAAGGTCAGGAATAAAAATATTCATCCAGAATTGCAATAAACACCAATGTCAGAAAATCTTAACTTATATTGAACACATCTGAGTCTTTTGCAATGTGTCAATTATGTTAGAATCTTGTGCCATATTATGCATGATGTCTTGCTCTTCCAATTTAGCTCTTCCGTTGGCTGGGAATACACTAAAATGAATTGAGAAAGACTAGAAAATATGAAACTATTTAAATATCTTAGCATATGATCAAAGCTGATTGACAAGTACAACAAAAAGTAAAATCTAGGCTTGGCAAAGCATTAGGAGATTTATGGAGATTCACTAAAGGTTGAGCAAGTATTGGATTTCTCACCTTCGTCCTTGTCGAATCTTCTACTCTGCGTGAGTCTGGCCTGCACTGAGATCAGATCAAGAGAAGAGTTTCCTCTGGAGCCTTCCAAACGTTCAATCACCAGGTAGTTATTATCAGTGATCACATGTAGAGCTAAGTTTTCTTTAGGTTTGCCTTTCTTGTACTGACTTTTTCCCAGCTCCTTTATTATTTGCTTGCTCCAACACGTGCAATGTAACATACTCTTCTGGAGCAATGTATACCTAAATGAGCATAAATTCTGTTCAAAGTTCTACGGCACAGTTGCAGATTAGATTTGATAACAATGACAGTGTATTACTACCCAAGATACAATCAATAAAGGAGAGTTAATGCCACCCCTCCACCCCACAATGTTTCAAGCTGCATTACTTCACAACACAACAGCAGATGGTTCAGAACATTTGCAGTAGATTTTATTCATAATTAAACCATTCACATTTAACTGTTGGAACAGCGAAATTCCTGTCTCCCAATTTTATAAGTTTTCAACTCATGCATTATGGCACTGAAACAAATACTAATATTACTGTAATAATGTTACTCAACACCAGCGATAGCTTTATTACTGCATTATTACATCTCTCTTTCTTGCTCCCTGTCTCTCTCGATATATATATATATATATATATATATATCATCCTACATATATCTATATGTATGATACGGTAGTGTTATGGTACTGAAGTCATGAGCTCACATCCACCATGCCAAGTTGTGAAACTGAATTCAATAAACCTCATCATTTGTGGGCTAGCACATGGGGAAAATGACCATAAAATCTGTTAGATTATCATAAAAATCAAATGGTTCACTAATGCCGTTCAGGGTAGGGAACCTTCCACCCCATCCAGTCTGATATACATATGACACTGATCCACACTACGTAGTTGACTCTTAATTCTCCCTGAAGTGGCCTAGCAAGCTACTCAGTTTACAAACAAAGCAATTGCATCATGAGCAATTCCTCATTGCTTCACAGCTGTGAGGAGGGATGATATGTTAGAAGGAACATCAAATGAGGCCATATGCATTGAGCTAAAGAACAAAAAAGGGGTAATCACACTACTGGGAGTGTGCTGTAGACCCCCAAACAGTCAGAGGGAGATAGAAGAACAACTGTGTAGGCAAATTTCTGAGAAGTGCAAACACAATAGGGCAGTAATAGTAGGGGATTTCAACTACCCTAATACTAACTGGGATAGAATCAGTGTATGCAGAATTCTTAAAATGCATTCAGGAAAACTTTTTTAGCCAGTACATAGCAAGCCCAACAATAGAAGGGGCAATTCTGCATTACATTTTGGGAATGAAGCTGGGCAGGTGGAAGAAGTATCAATGGGAGAGTGTTTTGGTGGTAGTGATCATAATTCAGTTAGATTTAGCATAGTTATGGAAAAGGACAAGAATAGAACAGGAGTAAAAGTTCTAAATTGGGAAAAGGCAAATTTTACTAAGCTGAGAAGTGATTTAGCAGAAGCATACTGGAAACAACTACTTGAAGGTAAATCAATGTCAGAGCAGTGGGAGACATTCAACGGAGAGATAGGGAGGGTTCAGAGCAAATATGTTCCCACAAAGAAAAAGGGTGGGACAGCCAAATCTTGAGCCCCCTCGATGTTAAGAAGCATACAGGGTAAGATAAGGCAAAAAAGGGAAGCTTATGTCAGATACTGAGTGCTCAATACTGCAGAAAGCCTAGAGGAGTATAGAAAGTGCAGGAGTGAAATTAAAAAGGAAATTACGAAAGCAAAGAGAGGGCAGGAAGAAATACTGGCCTGTAAAATCAAGGAAAACCCAAAGATATTTTATAAATACATAAATAGCAAATGGATAACTAAGGAAAGATTAGGGCCTATTAGAAACCAAAAAGGTAACCTATGTGTGGAGGTGGAAGATGTAGGTATGGTTCTTAATGAATACTTTTTGTCTGTCTTCAGAAAAGATGGAGATGATGCAGGCATTTTAGTTAAGGAGGAGGAGTGTGAAATATTGGATGGGATAAACATAGTGAGAGAGGAAATATTAAGGGGTTTAGCATCTTTGAAAGTAGATAAATCGCCAGGGCCGGATGAAATGTATCCCAGGCTATTAAGAGACTCAAGGGAGGAAATAGCAGAGGCTCTGACCATCATTTTACAATCCTCCCAGGCTACAGGTGTGGTGCCAGAGGATTGGAGGACTGCTAATATTGTTTTGTTGTTTAAAAAGGGAGAAAGGGATAGGCCGAGTAATTACAGACCAGTCAGTCTAACCACGGTGGTGGGCAAATTATTGGAAACAATTCTGAGGGACGGTATTAATCGTCATTTAGAAAGGCACGGATTAATCAAGGACAGTCAGCGTGGAAGTGTTAAGGGAAGGTCATGTCTGACTAACTTGACTGAATTTTTTAAGGAGGTAACAAGGAGGGTCGATGAGGGTAGCACATTTGATGTAGTCTGCATGGATTTTAGCAAGGCTTTTGACAAGGTCCCAAATGGCAGACTGGTCAAAAAAGCAAAACCCCATGGGATCCAAGGGAAAATGGCAAGTTGGAGCCAAAATTGGCTGAGTTGCAGGAAGCAAAGGGCAATGGTCGATGGGTGTTTTCGTGACTGGAAGGCTGTTTCCAGTGGGGTTCCGTAGGGCTCAGTACTAGGTCCCTTGCTTTTTGTGGTATATAATCAATGATTTTGACGTAAATGTAGGGGGCATGATTAAGAAGTTTGCAGATGATACAAAAATTGGCCATGCAGCTGATAGTGAGGAGGAAAGCTGTAGAGTGCAGGAAGATACCAATGAACTGGTCATGTGGGCTTAAATATAGCAAATGGAATTCAATCCGGAGAAGTATGAGGTAATGCATTTTGGGAGGGCAAACAAGGCAAGGGAATACACAATAAATGGTAGGATACTGAGAAGTGCAAAGGAACAGAGGGACCTTGGAGTGCATATCCACAGATTCCTGAAGGTAGCAGGACAGGTAGATAAGGTGCTTTTATTAGCTGAGGCATAGAATATAAGAGCAGGGAGGTTATGCTAGAACTTTGTGTTATGTTTGGCCACAGCTTGTGTACTGCGTACAGTTCCAGTCACCACATTACTGGAACGACGCGATTACACTAGAGAGGGTACAGAGGAGATTTACAAAGGTGTTGCCAGAGCTGGAGAATTTTAGCTATGAAGAAAGATTGGATAGGCTGGGTCATTTTCTTTGGAACAGAGGAGGTTGAGGGGAGATTTAACTGAGGTGTATAAAATTATGAGGGGCCTAGATAGAGTGGATAGGAAGGACCTATTTCCCTTAGCAGAGAGATCAATAACCAGGAGCCATAGATTTAAAGTAATTGGTAGAAGGATTAGAGGCGATCTGAGGAGAAATGTTTTCACCCTGTGATCACATTTAAAAAGTACTTGGATATGCACTTGAAGTGCCATAACCTACAAGGAAACGGACCAAGTGCTGGAAAGTCGGATTAGGCACGATAGCTGTTTATCGGCCAGCACAGACACGATGGGCCGAATGGCCTCCTTCTGTGCCGTAAATGTCTACGATTCTATAATTCTATGAAGAAGGCCCTCCACCACCACCTCAGGACAACTAGCAATACAGCCTTGGCAGCGTTATCTACATCCCAAGAATAAATAACAAAAATAATAACATTTTAAAAGTGAGTGGGTGTCTTGAGTATTGCCGAGTGAACTGATGGGTCCGTGGGATGTGAGATGAACAATGATAAAGTATTGGATCAGGATTGGGTTCAGGCAGGAAGGTTGCCAACAAGTATTACTTTGTTAAGATATGTATAAAACAAATGATACTGTCAGAATATCATTACATTTGTTAGATTTCCACAGCCCACAAAGATGCCTGTTTCCAATAAGGATCTACAGCCTAGAAATTAGTTTGCGATATGAACACTTACCATATTTGCATGACACCACTGTCAGCTATTGTAACAGATGTGTTAACATATTTGAGACAAACAGATTAAAATATCTGACAGAAGAATTTCATATGAACACATGAAGCGTCCATGCACTAATATCACAAATGTTCATTTCTAGGGTTAGATCTCTAAAAGCCGTATGACCTCTTTATAAGCCGAAAATTTAATAGGGCGATACACCTGGTACACAATAACCAGAAAACTAGAAACTACAGCCAGACAAGCAATGAGTTGAACCCCCAGATCCTAACTTGCGATGGACATAATCTAGTTATATAAGGCTTAATATTTTTAAACATTTGCTGTCACTTATCACAAATTTGCTTAGTGTTCCTGTGTTAATGTAATCTTTGACAGTCTTTAATAACAAAGCATGTCTGGTAATGAGATGCAGAACATGCTACTTGTCAGTCCTGACGCCAGCAAACGCTGGCAGGGGTTCAATGGAAGTACACAGATTGTTCCAGACGCAATGTTGGCTGACAGTGTTTGTGTTACCTGCGCATACATGGCTAACAAATCCTTTTTACTTGATTCTTTCAGTACATTGTGTTTCTAACCCTGAAAGTGAAATTCATTTCACAACAATAGACAGGACCATGAATTATAAATGCCTTGAATTCTTTCATGATTAATGAAGATACAGATTCTATTGTTTTTTTAAAAATAATATTTCTTCTTTGTATGCTGCCGTCTGTTGCTCATGGTGTATGTCTGTTTGCACAGTCTTTTATCGGGGGAGCTGGCACCTGCCTCTTCCTGTACCGTTTTAGGTTTCGTTACAAACAGCAGAAGAAGAATAGAACAGGCGCGTGATCAGGAATAGGACTGCCACGTGTCCAGTGTTGAAGCAGACAGGACACTTTTTGAATGGGCTGTGCGGAAGTTTTTAAAATATAAACTGGGTTTCCAAAAATTATTTTTAAATAGAAGATGTAGACATATTACTTTTTAATGTTATTGAGATTTGTGCTGAATTTTCATCTGCAGCGAAGTAGATCTCAGAACCCGGGCCAGGATCCCACCCTCTTATAACATGTCCGCCGTCTGGTCTTGAACTTGATAAAAGAAGCCAACATTAATCAGGAAGTGTGGCATGTGAGGGCAGCACTGTGTCATAACACCAGAGTCTGAAATAAAATGTACCAACGAATGCTGGAATACAGGTTCAATTTCTCTGCCCTCCCAATCCAAGTTCCCAAACTCACTTTGCCATTAGAAGGTGTTGGGTGGCAGCAGGATCCTTCCCATAAGGAAAAAGAAAAAAACAAATCAGAGTCTGACCCAGGTGTCTCTCATGTGTCTTCTGATGGCCAGCTCTGAGAAGCATTGACGGAAGCTTTCCACCAGCTATTCACGCCATCCGCTCAAGATAAAAGAGACCACAAGATGAACATGGACAAAGAAGGCTATTCATCTTTTCTTAGCTCATCCACCTAGAGAGAACCTACAGTTCAACATCACAACATCCGACAATCTCTTACATGATCCTACAGATTTTATTTCCACTATTTCACTCAGAAGTCCATTCCATACGTTGATCGGTCTTTGTGTGAAGAAGAAATTCCTGATATCAGTCCTAAAGTTGCCTTTCAACAGTTTTAACCTGTGCCACCTTGTCCTACTGTCAGTTTATTTGAAGTAGTGCTCCAGATTTACCCTTGCTATACCATTTACTATTTATAAACCTCTATAAAGTCCCCTCTCAATTGCCTTCTTTCAACACTGTTGAGCCCAAGTTTCTCCAATCTCTCCTCATAACTCAATCCTCTGATTGTGGCTCTTCCCTGCACTGTCTCCAGGGTTGAATGTTTCGCATGTGTCTCGGTTACCAAAGTTGAGCACAGCATTCCAGACCTAGGGACACAGGAGTGAACTCACACCACGACTCTGAAAACAAGTCTCATGATGCTTGATCTAATTCCATGCCTGTCTTCCTTTGGTCTCTATATAATGAGCGTCTATCACAACATTTTTTTAAAATTGTGTCTCTTTTTGTTTTATTTGGATTATCTCTATTTTTGTCCTCCCCTTAGAGCCCAAGAGCATTCTTTAATCTTTTTTTGTAATATGGGTGAAATACCTTTTGGACACTAAAGGAATAAGGGATATGGGGATAGGGCAGGAAAGTAGAGTTGAGGTAGAAGATCAGCCATGATCTTACTGAATGGGGTAGCATGCTCGAGGGGCCGTATGGCCTACTCCTGCTCCTATTTCTCATGTTCTTATGTTCTTATACTTGAACAGTGACGCATTCATTCTGCTCACAACATATGCCAGCCACCCGTCAAGTTCCTCAAGCAATAGGCCTGTTAACCTCATCTAAAAATTGTTAACAAATTAAAAATATTGGTCTTTAAAGGAGGACATGAACCTGGCTGTAAATGTATTGTACCTTTAAGCTGGTACCAGTGAATTTTATTCTTCTGACTAAAAAACAGATTCACAAGGATGATACCAGAACTAAAAGGTTATACTTATCAGGAAAGGCTTAATAGGGTTTAATAGGGTAGATGTAGAGAAAATGTTTGCACTTGTGGGGGGAGACCAGAACTGGAGGTCATAAATATGAGATAGTAATTAATAAATCCAATAGCGAATTCAGGAGAAACCTCTTTACCCAGAGAGTGGTAAGAATGTGGAACGCATTACCACAAGGAGTAGTTGAGGCAAATAGCATAGATATATTTAAGGAGAAGCTAGATAAGCACATGAGGGAGAAAAGAATAGAAGGGTATGTTGATAGGGTTAGATGAAGGGGGGTTGAAGGAGTCTCGAGTGGAGCATAAACGCCGGCATAGACCAGTTGGGCCGAATGGCCTGTTCCTGTGCTGTAGACTCAATCTAACTAATATTATATATTGTTCTTTGTGTCGTTTGTTTCTTTTTATTTAATTATTGGATTTAAATTCTGGTTATCGTAATTTAGTGGAAAATATTAAGAACATAAAAAAAATAAGAAAGTCTGCAGTGAGAAAAAGCCACTTGTCCCATCAAGTTTGCTCCATTGGAGATTATGGCCTGGATTTTAACTGTCAGCAGATTTCCTGCAGGAAATGGCGCAGGGGAGTTAATTTCCCACCCACTCATGGTGGAATGAGACCTGGCCGATTTTAATGGCTAGTCCTCATTTAAATCCCACCAGACAACTTCCCACCCGCTCTGGGTGGGAAGCAGCGGAAAATTGCATGGCATGGAGTCTACAAGCTGACAGCTGGCAAGTGGCAGGATCATCTGCCAGGACACAGTGGTGGTGGGGGTAGCAGTGAGATTGCAGCTGGGGTGCCCTTAGCTTCACCTGTGGGGCCCAGAGGAGCATTCCTGCTTACCTTCTCTGTCAGTAAATATTGGGTGGTGTGGAATTTGACTAACAGGTCAGAAGGTCGCAAAGGAGGAGAGGCTGGGTCATTTGATTAAGCTGAAAAATGAGCAGTCAGTATAGTTAATGGCCAGAAGGTAGGACCTAAAGGCACAAACCCTGTGAATGTGTATGGATGCCATTATCTGGTTTATTTGCTGAGCTCAAGTGCGGAGCATAATTTAACAACTGAGCTGGCACATCATGCATTGACTCCCAGGCTGCCTGTCTTGCAACGTCCCCTTGAGCACCATAAACAGGAATGTAAGATGAGCATTTTTGAGCACTATATTTGCTTTTCTAACTGCATCAGAAATCAATCCTTATTCATTTCAAAACTTAGGGCAGATCCTGGTCTTTAGCACCCGGACGCCAAGCATCATAGAATCATAGAATTATAGAAATTTACGGCATAGAAGGAGGCCATTCGGCCAATCCTGTCTGTGCCGGCCGAAAAAGAGCTATCCAGCCTAATCCCACTTTCCAGCTCTTGGTCCATGGCCTTGTAGGTTACGGCACTTCAAGTGCACATCCATGTACTTTTTAAATGCGATGAGGGTTTCTGCCTCTACCACCCTTTCAGGCGGTGAGTTCCAGACCTCCATCACCCTCTGGGTGAAAAACTTTCTCCTCAGCTCCCCTCTAATCCTTCTACCAATCACTTTAAATCTGTGCCCCCTGGTTATTGATCTCTCTGCTAAGGGAAATAGGTCCTTCCTGTCCACTCTATCAAAGCCCTTCATAATTTTATACACCTCAATTAAACCTCCCGTCAGCCTCCTCTGTTCCAAAGAAAATAACCCCAGCCCATCCCATATTTCCTCATAGCTAAAATTCTCCAGTCCTGGCAACATCCTCGAAAATCTCCTCTGTAGTGCAATCACATCTTTCTTGTAATGTGGTGACCAGAACTGTACGCAGTACTCAAGCTGTGGCCTAACTAGTGTTTTACTCAAGCTGTGGCCTATCTAGTGTTTTATACAGTTCTAGCATATGCCTCGGCTAATAAAGGAAAGTATCCTGTATGCCTTCTTAACCACCTTATCTACCTATCCTGCTACCTTTAGCGACCTCTGAACATGCACACCAAGAACCCTCTGTTCCTCTACACCTGCCAGTGTCCTCCCATTTATTATGTATTCCCTTGCTTTGTTTACCCTCCCAAAATGTATTATCTCACACTTCTCCGGATTAAATTCCATTTGCCACTTTTCTGCCCACCTGACCAGTCTATTGATATCGTCCTGCAGTCTACAGCTTTCCTCCTCACTATCAACCACACGGCCAATTTTTGTATCATCTGCAAACTTCTTAATCATGCCCCCTACATTTAAGTCTAAATCATTGATATATATCACAAAAAGCAAGGGACCTATTACTGAGCCCTACAGAACCCCACTGGAAACAGCCTTCCAGTCACAAAACCACCTGTTGACCATTACCCTTTGCTTCCTGCCACTGAGACAATTTTGGATCCAACTTGCCACTTTCCCCTGGATCCCATGGGCTTGTACTTTCCTGAACAGTCTGCCATTTGGGACCTTGTCAAAAGCCTTGCTAAAATCCATGTACACTATATCAAATATGCTACCCTCATCAACCCTCCTTGTTACCTCCTCAAAAAATTCAATCAAATTTTTCAGACACAACCTTCCCTTACCAAATCTATGCTGACTGTCCTTGATTAATCAGTTCCTTTCTAGATGATGATTAATATTGTCCCTCAGAATTGTTTTCAATAATTTGCCCACCACCGAAGTTACACTGACTGGTCTGTAATTACTCGGTCTATCCCTTTCTCTCTTTTTAAATAACGGTACAACGTTAGCAGTCCTCCAATCCTCCGGCACCACACCTGTAGCCAGGGAGGATTGGAAAATGATGGTCTGAGCCTCCATTATTTCCTCCCTTGCTTCCTTTAACAGCCTGGGATACATTTCATTTGGGCCTGGCAATTTATCTACTTTCAAAGATGCTAATCCCCTTAATACTTCCTCTCTCACTGTGTTTATCCCATCCAGTATTTCACACTCCTCCTCCTTAACTACAATCTCTGCATCGTCCCCCTCTTTTGTGAAAATAGACACAAAGTATTCATTAAGAACCATACCCATGTCTTCTGCCTCCACACATAGCTTACCTTTTTGGTCTCTAATAGGCCCTACTCTTTCCTTAGTTATCCTCCTGCTCTTTATGTATTTATAAAACTCTTGGGTTTTCCTTAATTTTACTTGCCAGTACTTTTTCCTGCCCTCTCTTTGCTTTCATAATTTCCTTTTTAATTTCACCCTTGCACTTTCCATACTCCTCTAGGCTTTCTGCAGTATTGAGCTCTCAGTATCCGACATAAGCTTCCCTTTTTTGCTTATGTTTTGCCTTTTTTGCTCCTGTATGTTCCTTGACATGCAGGGGGCTCTAGATTTAGGAGTCCCACTCTTTTTCTTTGTGGGAACATATATGCTTTGAACCCTCACTATCTCCTTCTTGAATGCCTCCCACTGCTCTGATACTGATTTACCTTTAGCTGTTTCTAGTCCACTTTTGCCAAATCACATCTCAGCTTAGTAAAATCGGCTTTTCCCCAACTGAGAACTCCATCATCTGGTTGGAGTGTATAGTGAAAAATCGGGCAGGAAGAATGGCATGATCTACCACAGCCTGCCACATTTTCCTTCCATTTATATGAACTGAAGGAAAATCAGGTGCATTTTATTACAGGTGCATGATTCTCCCTGTCTGATTCTCCCCTCTGCACTCAGCCTAGGCGATACTTTACAACCATGTACTAGCCCAGTACTGAGAGCTTCAAACTTCTGATCTAATCTATGGATTGTTGTTACAAAGAATGAGGCTGGTGTATAGAAATTAAACAGAAAAAAATGCTGACTCTCTCACTAACATTAGTGTACAAAGGAAAGTGTGTGTAAAAGCATTCTGCTGCTTACAATATTAAATGCTTAATGCATTTTGTTACATTTTATATGCACCAACAATTAGGGACAACCTTTGCAAATAAACATCTTGACTCGGGTAGACTTTCAACTTGTCACTTGTTGTGTTGTGCATCGGCAGTCCATCATAAAAACTGCCCGATTTTCATGTCCATTGAAAAACATTTGTTTCCGATGAGCTGAGCAGGTGCCGGGCCTGTCCCGCTCAGGATTCTTCAGCGGCCTCTGCGGTCGCCAGCGAGGGGTAAGTTTAAAAAGAATTAAATAAAAAGAAACCTTCCCGTGGAGTCAGGTGGAGCAGGAATGATCGATTTGCCCCATCACGTTGCCCGCTGCAAATTCCCCCCACCCAGAATGTACCTTTAGGCCGTCACGACAAGGCATGCGGCCTGACATTCATCATCTTCAATGCGGGAGTTGCCTGTGGAGGCATGACAGGCACCGATGGCTCATGCTTAAAATATTAATGAGGCTCAAGGCCCAATTTCAGGCCAGCCTCTCCCGGCTGGGATGTGCGCTATCTGCCCAGCGCCGAGTCTGGACCCGAAAACAGACCCAGACAAATTTCCACCCTTATATATTTGACTCTTAATGTCATCATGACAACTAGGGATGGGCAATAAATACTGCCTTGTCAGTGTCACCCACATCCCAGGAATAAATAAAATTAGGTTTAGTACATACGTCACACATTGTTACCAGGGAAACATGGTGGAAGCACTCGGCACTCACACACATGACATTTTTGGCTATTAATAATCTGGTTGCACTGAAAGTACAGAGAGTGTTCTTGCAAAAGTATGAGAGCCTATTTCATCAGGTACCATGGATGGGAGATTTCTGAGGTGCCTGGAAGATTTAAGGCAATGTAGGAGGAGTCATAGTTGTGGAGCGCATGGAGAAGGTGTGGCCAGGACTGTTAATACAGTGGGCATGTTTCCAAGTTAAGAAGTCTCCCATATGACAGTTTACCGAATTGCTCTCAGAGCCAGCACTGAGTTCTCCTCATTAACCTCTTCAGGCTTCTGCTGCTCCCTTTGATGGTCCCTTTCTGTGACTGGTGGCCTCACTCCTTCATGGTGAAGCCTCTGGAGGCACGGCTCCACATCTGCCCACAAACTTGCAGATGTTTACATTGCCTTTCAAAGTTTGCATTGTGAAATTGGATGCTGCTCTAAATGGGCAGATCATGTCATGGATCCCCATCCTGATTTATGGTAGTTTTTGCCCAATTTAAGACCATTTATTGGCAAAAACAATTGGAAAATGTAGGCTAGTTAGACAAAGCAGTCCGCTTGATCAGCAGCCCCACCATCTTAAACATCCACTCCCTCCACCACCTGTACAGTGGCTGCAGTGTGAACTATCTACAGTATGGACTGCAGCAACTCATCAAGGCTTCTTCGGCAGCAACTCACAAAACTAGAAGGAAAAAGACAGCAGGTGCATGGGAACACCATGTGTCATCACAGATATTGCCGTCTTTCTGGAGACTGTCAATGACCCTGCTTCCTTAAGACACCCTCCAATTCCTGCACAAGAGGGAGCTTCAGACATGGGCCCCAGCAGCCCTTAACACTGAAAGAGAAAGGCTGCCAGAAGCTGGTCTTCTGGGACAGTTGCTTCATTGACACAAGAGTCACCTCAGGTCTCTAAGGCTCCAGGAGAACCATCTCAGCCACTCCCCAGTCAACCTTGTCCCACTCAGAGAGCACTTTATAGAAGTAACAGAGATCGAACAAGTAAGGTCGTTGGCAAAAAGGCTAGACATAGTGCTAAGATGGTATTCTTGATAGGGTGAGTAGATTCCTTAGCAGCTTTGGGTGAATGTTACTCTGCAAAACTTGACTACATAAAGTTCTGAGTTCATTTCTATGTATGCTTTCAACTTTTAGCATGAGAAATATAGACTTTTGTCTTACGAAGGAAATTATCAGAAGTCTTGGACAGTGGGGGATTTTGTGAGGGTAAGTGTGAAGTGATTATATTTAGTTTGTCAACATTTACTTATTGAAAGCACTGGTTGTATCCTCCTTTCTCTGGTTGTTTGCACCAGATGCTGATGAAATGAACAAAGCCTCTCGTGTAGGTGGAGGGCATGTTGCAATTGCTTTATAGAAGTTTGAGAAAAATGGATGCCAAGCCATAGAAGGATAGATTAGGAGGGGTAACCAAAAGCTTGGTCAGAGAGGTAAGTTTTAAGAACAGTCTTAAAGGATGAAAGGGCGATGGGGAGATTTAGAGAAGGTGGGATAAAGGCAGCTGAAGGTACACACACCTTGTGAAGAGGAGCATGTACATGTAGGTTGGAGTTAGAGGAATAGAGAATTCAGGGGGAAGTTATAGAGTTGGAGGAGGTTCCAGAGATAGGGAGAAGCTTTAAAGCCAAAGATGAACATTTTAAATCTGAGGCACTGGGGGACCAGGAGCCAATTTAGGTCAATGAGTAAAGAATGAGCAGGACTTGGTGTGGAAGTTTTGGATGGGCTGCAGTTTATGGAGGGTGGCGAACAGCAACGAGAGCCCGCTCCTGTGTTGTATCCTGGAGCTTAGAACCATTTAGTTTATATATTCTCACCATTTATTTTCTTTCCCAGGGGATTGATTACCAGCTTAATGCTCCCCCAACATGTGAAAGGAAGAATTTTATTTTACTTACTCCTTTGGCTCGGGAGGAGGCCGATAGGACAGTAATTGGCCTCATTGGGCATATCTTGCTTTTTGAGGATTGGAGCATCAACGTAAGTCCTTGACCTCAGCTGTTCTGCTGTGTGGGGATGGGAGCACTGAATGGAAGCCAGGCACTTTCCCAGAGGGAAACTGAAAAAATTGAATCACTCACCCATGCATTGAGGTATCTGACTGAAGAGCATCACTGGGGGATTTCAAGGTGCAGATCTGTCCTGGGGGGCTGGAATCATAGAATCAGAATCATACAGCACAGAAGGAGGCCATTTGGCCCATCATGCCTGTGCCGGCTCTTTGAAAGAGGTATCCAATTAGTTCCACTCCCCTGCTTTTTCCCCATAGCCCTGCAAATATTTCCCCTTCAAGTATTTATCCAATTCCCTTTTGAAAGCTATTATTAAATCTACTTCCGCCACCCTTTCAGGCAGTCCATTCCAGATCAGGAGAGACAGGAGAACATTAGAGGATAACATACTGTTTAAAACAAACCACTAATTAATAGCTGCATACATGTCACAAGACCTTATGGAGTAAGAATAACTTTGGTCACTTTATGGTTGTGAAGATTTCCTCTGTTCAATATTTCTAGAGAAATCATAAGCAAGTCCTTTGACAACAACACAGTAACCAGAAGAATCCTTATCCCTGTGGGGTAGAAATTAATTTGTGGGCTTCTCTTTAATGAATTGATTAACATGTTGAGGTGTAATTAATGGGATGGCAACTTTATTAAAATAGCGATCAAAGGAATTTTCTCTGAACACATTAACCAATTCATTTAGAAGAGCCTGGAGAGGAATTTCTACCCCTACAACAAGAGTGAATTGAATGAGTTGGAAATAAGATTCTCGGGGTTATTTGATGCACACAGAGGCAGATAATAGCTTTAATGTCCACGGGACAAGCAGCAATATCATTATAGTATTTTGTGACTTGCTATTTCGTGGATTGAGTTATAAGTATTTCTGCCTTGGAGGCGGAAGGGAGGTAGTTTATTGTGCTGGTTACTCAAGAGGCTATCAGAGGGTCAATGATCCCCAAGGATTTATTGATTTTATGAGGCATATTAACTAAGGTGCCTTCAATTTTAGTTCTTAGGATGAGTAGTTGGTACAAAGTAACCATGAATGATGTAGAATATATTGGCAAAGTGTCCCTAAAGAAAATGAATTCAAATGTACTTTTACATCCTAAAGAAATGCACTGAGGCTAACTTTAGCTGTGGGACATGTTTAGAATACTGTCCTGAGAACACACACGCACTGGGAGTTCCTATGTACTTAGCCTCACAGGGTCCCAGCGTAACTTTGGAGGCCAGTATGACATGCAAGAAGAGGCGTACCAGCCTCCTGAAGGGTAGACATGGGCCCCACTGGGATCGTGGCATGCAACCCCCGCAGATTGAAGGTGAGATTTTTTTTTTGCATTTAACTGTGGGCCCTATTTAACTGCCACTCCCTTGCCCCTTACAAAGGATTTGCTGAGAGCACCACTAAGTGTTTTCTGGAAGAGGAAAGGATCCGGCACTCACGCCCCCTGGACCAGGACTTTCTGGACTTTGGGGCAAGGTGGGCATATGAGATGTGTCCCTGGTGGCATGGGAACCTGCCAGCCCCAATTCATTTAGGTATCCCCCCTCTGATCTCACATACCGTGGTGGGGCTAGCGGTGGAGGGCACCAACAGGCGCGATCACAGCGTAAGTGCCGGAATCGTGGCAAACGGAGTTTCGGGCCCAGCAACCATAAAACATAGTCGGGTAGGCGTGTACTGTGCATCGAATTTTATCAGAGTAAAGGATACAATATACAAGTGAATAATCCATGGAGGTGACATTCATATGTCAAGGTAATAGTTATGGCAGTTATACAAATAATGCGTATTTCTCATAGAAGTCCTCATTTGATATTTATTCAGCCCAAATAGAGGAAACAGGTTCTTCTTATGCACTGTGCTGCCCTTTCGCCCTACACATACAACTTGGTACAAAGACACAGGTTTGGTAGTTGTAGACACTCCATTATTATGTTTTTTGTGGAAACCCTCTCTCCTTCTTTTGTCCTCACTGCAACAGTACAAGGGAGGCAGCACCTGGGGCCAGAGATGGGCAGTCCTTCCAATTCACCCTTATTCGTAGGATGGCACCCTAATTTCTGAACAATCACCTGCATTCTTTAATACACATACACTTATCTGATTACTTAGTTTATTGGTAGTTTATTTGTGACACCCCAAACCTTATTGGAACCTAAGGCAGCCCTTCCCCCCCCAGCAGATTTGGCTCCACCATATTATCTTTTGCACCTGACTGAGCGCTTCATGGACATCAATTCTGGACGGTCTGGGGAGGTTGGAGTTTGAAGCATTCACTCTCCAGCTTATTCCTCATTCTGTGATAATAAGCCATGATGGGACAGATGGAAGCTGAACTTACCCCCACCCTCCTAGCTAACTGATTTAAAAACAAAAAGCTTCCATTTTCAAACACCGCTCAAAAATTGAGCTCCGGTCCGCAGCAGGACTGGATTCGGATATCAATGGTGGTAGTGCTACAGTTCAGGACAAACCCCAGTCTCTTTGCTCTCACTATAAACCTTCTCCTCCCCTGGTGTTATCACCTACTTGGTTATGGGCTGACAGTCCATTTTTTTAAACTAGCTGAGTAGAAATTTCTGAGATGTAATTATAAAAAAGTCTTGCTTTTAAAACAAAAGCTCATTTTATTTCTTATGTCTGCATCTCACTGTGTGGAGACATTGGGGTTAATATAAACCTTCCCCTCGACGGGCGGGAGCGAGTCAGTGGTTAAAAATTAAAAATCGCAAAACGTGACCCCAACCCGCCGCGTTCGCGCCTGCCACCATTTTTATGGCGGTGGGTTTAGAGCTGTGCGAATGTCCCATCTTGGAGAGATGGGACACTTCATTATAGTATTTAAATCAGGCTCCCACAGTGCAGTTGGGAGCCTGATTTAAATTTAACGCCTGTGGGGCCGGGTTTCCTATGGCTCGGGAAACCCGGCAGCTAAATGGAGACGGGAGCAGCCGGATCAAGCAGGTAAGTGCTTTTTATAGCACTGCTTGTGAACCAGGACATTCAGCCACCGATCTTCGGCCTTTGAGACACACGATAACGCAAAATCGTCGAGCAGAAATTGATAGCCAAGTTCCGCACCCATGAGGACGGCGTCAACCGGGATCTTGGGTTCATGTCGCGCTACACGTAACCCCACCAGCGAATAAAAGTTATCTGTTTTTAATTCAACGGGTCATTTTCAGTCTTTCTCTTCCTTTCGGATGTTTCTCCCTCTCTCTCTCTGTTTTGTGTTCTGGCCATTTGTATATTCGGTGGTCCTGTAGGTAACACCTCTCTGTCTGAACACTTTGATTGCCTTGACAACGGGCAGCTGGAAAGATTATCTGTAATCACCAGGTATTGTTCTCTGAATATAAATGCGAAAGGTTCAAGGATTTCCTGACATTCACCTGACGAAGGAGGAAGCCTCCGAAAGCTTGTGATTTTCAAATAAACATGTGAACCAGGAGGAACAGGAGTGCTCCCCCTGCACCCCCCCCACCCAAGCAAACCTTCTGCAGATCACGGTCTCTCTTCGATGCTGCGATCCTGAGCCTCCCTCGCCTCGATCTCTCCCTCCCACCTCCCGATTGCCGGTCTGATCCCCCTCCCCCACTTCTGCCTGCGATCTTTCCCGATTACCGGGGACCATCCCCAACGCTCCCCGGCTGCAGCCTTCTGCCGCTGGCTTTCCTGCCCGGCAGCTGGTCAGCCTGTCAATCTGGCCAGCTGGCAGGCGGGAAAGGGAATAAAAAAAATGATAAGCCATTTTTGCGAGTGGATTAGAGACGTCAGGATCTATAGCCTTTAGGACTAATTGTCTCCCCCTCTTCCCAATTGCTGCGCACAGTCAGGGCAGGAATTGGATGCTATAATTGGCCTTGTGGTTCATGGCACAAGGAAAGTATCAGCCACAGCCCTTGATCCACTTGCTATTCAGTGACACCATTGTAAAGTGTGCATATTATAAATGGCAGGTCAGAACAAGATCAAGCTCAGCAATGATATCCTCCATGGTCAAATAGCTTGTTGGTTCTCACTGTCTTAACTCACACATAAAGAATGGCCATTTGGATGAGATAACAGGGGGATGCTGGCTCATGGATTCATACCTCAGTAAGAATTTGGTGTCTTCCGGAGAAGATGGGAGAAAATTGAAGTGGATAAAAAAAAGAAATAAGAATTGAAATCTGACTGGCTAAGCACATTTTCAGGATGGTGAAATAATTAGAAGATAGGGGCAAGGGCTGGACAATAGCTTGTTTCTTTAAATGACAAAATACAGAGGATTGAGTAATCCTGCTGTTGCTCAGGACTGATCCTAGCTATATAATTCTCAAACACTAAGGATCAGTTACACCATCCTCGCAGACCTTTTATCTCTAGTGCTACTGCACATGCTACGGCCTTTCAGTGGAAGCCTACTGCCATTCCAGTTTCTTCGGACTGAAAAGGAGCCGACTGGGCACTCTGAGCAGAGTGTTGGCTTTTGTCAATCACAAAACAGGATATCCATGCATGAGGCTGGGTAAGTGCGAGCATCAGCATTGATGTCTCTCTACTACTAATGTAAGGAAAGGCAACATGGAACCGGTATAACTGGACTCCAGCATTTCTGAGGATTCAATAGCTGGGATCAGTCCTATACTGGCCTGAGCAGAACAGCAAGATTACTCAATCCTGCAGGTTTTCTGTATTTTGTTGAAACAAATGCCTGTCCAGCACTTGTCCCTACTTTCTAGCTATATTTCCTTTGTTACTACATTAAGCAAGATGTCGAAGTCAATGTGGCATTAAAAGTCAATATAAGTACAGATACATTTTCCCATTGTGAGTTTTCTTTTGGCTATTGTCAATATACACAATTCAGCTAACTATTTCATCTGGTACTTCAGTTAAAGATCCGAATCAACATTCTGAATAACTTGTGTGTTTCTAGGAGTTATCCCCATGTGAACCAAATTTAATTTCATAGTAACATCATAATATGAAACTGAATATCCCATCTCGGCCAAATCGGCAAAAATCTCAAAATATGACATTACTATTATTTCAAGAGCCAGGAAGGTGGGGTGGATAGCTGGTAGGGGGTCCAAGGCTACCCTATGGATTCATTGCCCACAACCTCTTTGGAACATCCAAGGACAAGACCCAAAGAGAAATGTAAAGAGGCACAATAGAACCAGAGGGTTGGTGGAGCACACCATCAGAATGTTAAAGCAAAGGGACATATGCTTTGACTAATTGGAAGAATCTTGCAGTACAGCGCACCCAAGATATCCAAGATTATCGTGGCCTGCTGCGCCTTACACAAATTCACACTACAAAGGGGTATTGCCATGGCGTAGGTCAAAGAAGAGAGCCAGCCTCTTCCCAGTGATAGAAGAGGTACCCTGACCAGAGCCAGAAGACATGTCTGAAGAACCAGCAGTTCACTCAGCAAAAGTCTCAAGGCAGGTTTTAATTATTAAGACTATTAGTTAAGTGCCTGTACCATCCAATACACAACAGTCATCTACCCATTTGTGCAATACAATGTTGTTGTCGTTGCCAAGAAACATTTGTTTCCCTCAGCCTCACATTATCACCCATGAACACCATTATGCTTCTACACAACTATCTTATTCTGCTCCATTGCAAATGCACTCTTGTGACACATTAAAATACCAGTTAACCCAAATTTTATTGACCCTAACAGGTTGTGTTGCAGATGTGCTCAGTGTCTTTTACCCTGGTGGTTCCTTTTTCTAAGTGAGCAGTGTGTGTCTTCTTCCTAACTCCTTGTATTTCCTCAGTGGGAGGAAACAGTGAGGTGGTTGGCTGCTCTGTGCCAGTGGCTGTCTCTAGGGATTGAGGTGGTCCAGTACCTCCTCGTGCTTGCTCAGCATATGGTCCTGCAACAATAGGTGCTACAGCTATTAGTGAGACGATTGCCTGCGCCTGCATGCTCTTGATCATATCTAGAATCATTTGAGTGGGGAAGCTCGAAGGTACGGATGTGGCATTACCTCGAGAGAAATCTCTCTCTCGCTCAGGCTGGGTCCTGCTATTGCTCTACTGTTGGTCACTTCCTCAACACACTGAGAGATCTGTGCAGGAGCAGACCACTGGGTAGCAATGAGTTGTGGAAGCCCAGTTGTCTGAATGGATTCCTCAATATGGTGAGCCCAGACAAGATACAGCTGTGTATTGGAGGGTAAGGTCTCTAGAATCCCAGCTAGAGCATTCATTATGGAAAATATGCTTGAATTTAGTATATCCAAGCAGAGTAAAACTCCCTCTATCTCATCCAATAGCTGGCCTTCTCCCCAACCTCAGAAAAACATCCCTTACTGCACTACTTTGAACTTTTCCATTTCCCACATTAGCCATTGTATGATCGCTCTGAATCTGATTGGAATTAATTACAAATTGTGAGCAGTTTTATGCTGTGTACCCATGTCCAAGGGAAACAAAATCATTTCATGTAGGGCACTTACAGCCAGCAGACAGATGAGGCTTAGTTTGGGATGGATTCAAACCAGGTCCCAGAAGTGAAAGGATAATGTTCTAACCCACTGTGCTATCCACCAATGAGAAGTTTTAGGATAACTGTTAATTAATTGTCTGTGGCATAAATCTTGGCCCCAGTCAATGACTTCACAAATATCAAGTGCACTGGAAGGCCAATGAAAAAGTGAAATTTGGTTCAGCGCCTGGGGTGTTGGTGTGATTTTCTGGAATTGGCAAATTGGCTGACTTTGACTATTTAAGAATCCTGTGCACTGCTGGGGTTTTTCAGAACTGTTTCATGTCACGTCATCCCAATTAAAATGGGATAGTTGAGAAAGGTAGTATATGTTGGAGTCTGTCATTATTTAGAATCTGTAGCAAATATTGCTGTGTAACAAAATCCCACTCCGAAAATGAAAAGTCATCCTAGGGTATGTATTATTCAATGTGAATGGAAACTCAGGAGTCATTTTTCATCCCCAGCTTAATCCCAAGTACAGTGTTGACATCACAAGCTCTTTAATTAGCTCCGACTTTACTCAGTATAACAAGTAAGTGCAATGAGCCCACTCCAAACCAGGTTATGACTGAAACACGATTCCTTAGCCTGGTTCACAGCACTTATAAAGACAAAAAAATAGTACATGGAAGATCAATCAGCTATTCCATTATTTGTTTTTCAAGGAAAAAGGTAGATGTATTATAGACTGTGTGGAATTCTGTAACTAAGATATATAGAACAAGGAAGTCTTGTGACTCAGCCCCAATCTTAATCAATCATTATCACAGTCTGGCCTGCCTCCTTTCACATACCACCCCTTCAGCAATCCAACCGAGACAGGCAACTTTTCCCAACCTCTGCCAATCCCTTCCTGTGAGAAATCACTTCTCTTTCTATGTGATGCCTTTTGCCTGCTGTTCCAGCCATGATTGTCATGTGGGGGTTTGTATCTGGGGGAAGATTTTAACCCTTTCCGGTCGGCGGAAACTGGACGGGTGGGCAATTAAAATGCCCTGGGTTACCTACCCGCCCTGGAGCCGCCAGGATCTCACCATCCATGATTTTAACCTGCTCTATTAGCAGGTGGCAAGTATGCATGCACACCCAAAGTTAGCAGGGTCCTTCTTTACATATGCATGTCGGGTCCCGATAAGGTTATCAGGACAAGACTGCAATTTTAACTCAGGCTTGAGTGGAGATGTTGCTGTGGCTTTCCCGCTAGGCCATTCTGGGACAGAAGGGGATCAGCACCAGAGGAGATTGAAAAAAGTTAAGTATTTTTCTTTCCTTCATGAGGCCAGGAGTGACTCTCCGGGACCCCACAAGTAAAGCTTATACTTCCCCTACCATATTACTTCCTGAACGTGAGGCCCCCCTCCCTTCCCAGAACCCGCTATTGCCACCTATCTTGTGTCGGCGGCGGCCGCATCCTTTTCTGCCGCTTACCACCGACCTCCCGCCGGTTGTGAACGGAAAGTCGGCTGGCAGGATAAAAATGAGGCCGGGTCTCATGCTGCCGCAGGCGGGTGGGAAATTAACTCATCAGTGCGGTTTCCCGCCGGAAACCTGCTGGCCGTTAAAATCCAGGCCCATTGTGAAAACTTATTTTACTGTGTAATACTTTAAAGAATGAGGTTTTTTTTTAATTTAATTTTGAGTTTTGCTCCAAAGTCAGCCAAGATCAACCAAGTGTGATGAACATGAAAGGTAGTCTGAAATATTCATCAATGTAAAAAAAAGTCATTGCATTTACATAATTTCTTTCAGGTCCTTCAGGATGTCCTAAAGTGCATTACAGCCAATGAATTACTTTTGAAGTGCAATCATTGTTGCTTTGCTGGCAAATGCAGCGGAAAATTTGTACACTTCGAGGTTCCAAAAACAGCAATGAGATGAATTACCTGTTAACCTGTTTTTGGTGGAGAGATAAATATTGTCCAGGACACCTCCACTGCTCATCTTCAACTGGTATCATGGGATATTTTACATCCACCTGAGAGGGCAAACAATGTCACCTACAATGTAGTACTCTCTCACTACTGTACAGAAGTGTCTACTGAGATTATGGGCTGATGTTCTTGCTCGGAAGTACCAAATAATATGGTCACATGATCCTATTTTTGGGGTCACAGGCATATCGCTGTTCTGAATCCCTCTACTTTTCATACTGTGTCCTATCTATGGCTTATCTCTAAGGTACAATGGAGGAATACCTTCATTAAATCTGCTTAGAAATCTTTGCTGTGGATACTGAAATGTTTAATGTCCTTTTTTTCTTCACTATGCCTCTATTGATACACAATAAAATGTGCATCACCTAAAATAGATCTGTTGCATGTTTGTTCCCGCCTCCCAACGTCATTAGGGTTGTCAGTTGGGTGGCAGTTATGAACTTTGGTGCATTCGCAGCATTGGATGAGCCAAGCATTGTAAGGATGTAGTGGCACGCATTGCCACAAGAAGATTCTCCACTATTCACCTGTATTGGAGGAAAGATACTGCATCAATAATTCTTCTGGTGGAGCTGTCCTCCCTGACCTTGTGTTCACAATCTGAAATTAATGTTTGTTCTCTGTGAAGATTGACAAGAATCAAATGAAGCACGTTTGGGGAGAAATTAATCATGTCTGATGTAAATGATGACAAACCTTCTCTGTTAGAGCTCTTCCATGTATGTTCCTCACTTTCCAAATCATTTGCAGCTTTGGGGAGCTGTGAAAACTTATTTTACTGTGTAGTACTTTAAAGAAGCATTTTTTTTTAAATTCAATTTGTTTGGCTCCAAACTCAGCCAAGATCAACCAAGTGTGATGAACATGAAAGGTAGTCTGAAATATTCACCAATATAAAAGAAAAAAAAGTCATTGCATTTACATAATTTCTTTCAGGTCCTTCAGGATGTCCTAAAGTGAGTTACAGCCAATGAATTACTTTTGAAGCGCAGTCACTGTTGCTTTGTTGGCAAATGCAGTGGACAATTTGTACACAGCAAGGTCCCACAAACGGTAATTAGATGAATGACCTGTTAATCTGTTTTTGGTGGAGAGATAAATATTGTCCAGGACACTCCCACTGCTCTTCTTTGAATGGTATTATGGGATATTTTACATCCACCTGTGTGGTTAGATACTATCACCTACAATGTTGTACGCTTTCACTGCTATAAAGAAGTGCCAACTGAGATTATGGGCTGAAGTCCTTAAGTGGGGCATGCACCCACAACCTTCTGATTTAGAGGCAAGAGTGCTACCACTGAGCTATGGCTGACAGTGTGTTATACATGGTCTGTCAAATAAGTGTCAGGCTAGCTGCAGGTGGCCAGAAATACATAGCCACAATCTGCTCAAGCCTGCCAATATACAAACCAATGGTGCTGGTCATTGTAGGAGGATATAGATTTATTTGAAATGAATTGTTTTAAAAAATTGCTAATTATATTTTTGTCCACTTCTCTCATTGTCTCTTTCATTTTCTTCCCTTAACACTCTTCCCCTTAAGGGATCACTCATTCTGGAGTATATTTCTACGGGTAGCTGTCTGGTACCTCATCAAAATAGCCACTCTATAGGTGTGAACCTAGACATATGTTACCCAGCCTATTCAATTGCTCAGTGAGAACCCTGCCTACTTTCTTCCCTTTTCCCTTTCCACATCAATGATGCTGAGGGTAATTGTGGTGCTTCAGTGCTGCTTAGGCTAAAATCTTTCTCTACATACATAGGCCCACAGTAGTAATATTATTAAATCCTGTTCATACACACACTGCTATTGCAACAGTGATTAATGTTAAAAATTAATTTTAAAAAAGTGTACAATTGATTAACCAGACAGTGGATTGTAACCCATGGGCTATCTGACATTCTATCCATACCTGAGATGCGTTATCAATTATGAGGGCAGGCACTAAAGCACTCCTCCCTTGTTATCATCCTTGCTGTCAAATCTCACTGATTGCTGGACAGTGAACACTGAGTCCTATTGTTCTGCCAGCCTTCTGAAGTCCATTTCTGCATATCTTAAATTATGTGCAGTCTCAACTTCACACTTATCCCCATACGCCTACTGTATTTTCACCTTCCAGCCAGGAGGGTATAGCAATTGATTGATGTATTGTTTATTATACATTTTCAGCCAATTAACTTTTTTTTCTCAACTATCTGAAGTCCTGGCGATCTTTTAACTTGAGGAAAACTTTAATAGGAAGAAGACTAAGCCTACTACTGGGATAGAATCAAACTTGTTAGGGATTCAGGAGATTCTTATGGCCTCAAAAGCTTTGGGTTGTCACAAACCCTTCAATTACACTAATACAAAAATTGTGCACGAATGTATTTACAAGTGCACAAAAAATTGCACTCAGCAGAGTTTCAATCCCTAAGTATCAGTGTCTAATGGAGGGAAGAAAAAAAGAACAAAAAATATCCAACTGTGAATGTTTTGGGAATTGGTCTGATAGATTAACCCATTCATATATGCGAGAGACAGAACGCATGCTTGTGAGAGAAAGAGACGACAGCATCTATCTGTTTATGTACATCACTGGAGTAACCCTATTACTATTTGCCTGTGTGTCTGTTTCTTCTGATCCCACAATAAAGGAGCAAATTATTTCCTTGTGGGGGGGGCATTTGGGGGAATCTGATATTTGAAACAAAATTGGAAGGGCAGATAGTGCAACTGAAGTCTCACCTGAAGCAAATGACAGAAAGAATGGCACTTTCATTGTCACTGTGGCTGTCATGCTACAGCGGAGGAAAAGTCATATCCTTGTTCATTTTGATTTTGGGCAGCTTTTTGAGTGACTTGTACCCTTGGTCTCAGGATTTCAATTTTAGATAAAAGTATTATTTTTAAACAATCATTCTGAAATGGATTTGGGTTCAAGATAACATGAATTACTAGTTTGACTGAATGTGCAGCTGGTGTGCGACCACACGCATCGCATCTTGGAGGTCGATGCCTGCTACCCTGGGAGTAGTCACGATGCCTTCGTCATGCGGCAGTCCAACGTGCCAGCTATCTTTCATCTGACTCGGCAAGTCAAAGGCTGGCTACTGGGTGACAACGGCTATCCCCTCACACCATGGCTCATGACACTGGTCAGGAATACACGCACACATGCACTGCAAGCCTATAATGAGAGCCATGCTGCCACACACAACGTCGTGGAGCACACCATAGGCCTCCTCAAACAAGGCTTCCACTGCCTGGACCGGTCTGGATGAGCTCTGCAGTACTCCCCTGAGTGGGTGGCCAGATTCGTGGTGGTCTGCTGCGTGCTGCACAACCTCACCATCATGAGGGACCAGCCTTTGCCACCAATGACTGCAGAAGATCCTGAGCCAGAGGTGGAGGAGGAGGCTGAGGAGGAGGAGGGAGTGGAGCCGGAAGAGGAAGAGGCTGAGGAGGAGGAGGGGGTGGAGTTGGAAGAGGAAGTGGAGGAAGACGCAAGGTTGCAGCAGGAACCACACGCCTTGTCTGCAAGGGCTGTGCGTGCTCGCCTGATCCGTGCCCGCTATCAATAATTGGAACTACATCCCCCAACTCATCAACAGTCCTACATTCCCCACCTTTCCCCTCCCACAAGACAATCAAATCGCCCTCCATCAGATTACACATTGGTGTCCCTCTCAGCTCATTGCATAAATAAAAACCACCACCAAATGCAAAATCAAACTCTCATTTATGGATTAATAAATGGAAATATGCAAACATAACACAACTATTCACCCTTGTGCATTCCCTTAGTGCCTGTTGTCCATGTGCCTTTACCTGTCCTAGTGCTCATACGAGGTGCTTCCCCAGTGGCTGGAGCATGGGTGGTGGGAGACTGCTGGCTTTCAATGGAGGAACGTCCATATGGCCTTGGAGGATGACATCAAGCAGCTCTCTGCCTGGAGGGCCCGGCTTCAGACTGCACTATCGCAGCATGGGTTGCAGCAGTTTGGCCTGGCTGGTGAACAGGCAACAACAGGGGCACTGGTGGAGTGGCAGGAGTGGGAGTAGGAATGCTGTCATCCTGAGAGAGGACAGCAGGTCCGACTGCCATGGCACCACTGCCACTCTCCCGGGGCGGTGCCTCAGCACTCCTGGTGATCGGCTGGAGAATGGATTGCTGGAGTGCTGTGATGCCCTGTAAGCCCCGTTCCACAGTGGTCCCCAGACCCACGATAACAGCAGTCTGAGCTTCCAATTCAGCAGTCTAAGCTGCAAATGCAGCAGTCAGGCCTTGGATGGCAGATGTTTGTGCTGAAATGGATGCTGTGACATCAGTCATCGGACGCTGCATCATGGTGAGTTCCACAGGTGTGCTGATAGAGGTGACCACCCGTTCCATGTTGGAAAGGATGGGCTCCAAGCTCTATGCAAAGCCCTGCGCCAAGTTGGAGCTGGACTCCTCCATGCCCCTTCTCATTGTCCGCAGGCTTTCTAGTGCCCCAAACATTTGTTGGTGTACGCCCATCAGCCATCTTCTGTAGCCTGGCCCATCGAAGTCCTCATCTGACTCCTCTGCAGCAGAACTAGTGAGCGACCTCGCCCTCCAGCGAGTTGGCTCCTCTGGTATCCGTTCCCTCCGCCCCGGCTCCTGCGCACTTGTGCTCGGTGTCTCACCACGTGCAGATCCCTCCTCTAACCTAACCTCTAAAGGACGTGCAGTGTCAGTCTCTGAGCTGGTGGAAACAAGTGTCAGATCGAGTGACGGTGCGGCTTCAGTGTCCTCCTCCTCCTCCTCCTCAGACGGTGCCACCACGTGTTCTTGGGTATCTGCAATGACAAAGTGAAACAGGTTGAGTTGTGGAGTGGGGAGAGGAGCAAGTAAGATGTGTGTGCTGACAGCATGTGCAGCACGTGAGTCAGAAAAGATTATGGGAGGAAGGAGATGTGGAAAAGGAGAAGGATCATTAGATATGCAGAGACCCCCTTGACCGGGACCTCCAGCGCGGCACGTTGTAACGGCTGGAGCTACGGACCGCCAATAATCCGCAGCACCATCTACTCTAGGGGGGGTGAGGACGTGTAGACGTGCTCGTCCAGCCTCAGGTCCCTCCTGCTGGTGGGTGTTATACGCCACCTTCTCCTGCAAGACAGAGGACAGTGTGTCAGTGAGTGTCCTGCAAGGTGTGTGGGTGATGTGCCTGTCATGGTCGAATAGCTGCCAGTTTGTGTGTCTGGCGTGGTGGTTGTATGGCCTGCAAGTGTGGTATTATGTACGTGTGAGATGCAGTATTGCGTATGGATGGCAGTGTTTGTTGGTGGGTGGGTGGGTGACGGCAGGTGTCGTGTATGGAGTATTGGTGCAGTTGGTAGGATGTGCCACTTGACACTTGCATTCACTCACCTTGACCACTCGTGTCAAATCATTAAATTTCTTGCAGCACTGAACCCACGTGCGTGGTGCAATGCTCCTCGCATTCACCTCTTGTCCCACGACCTGCCAATGCCTTTGCAGCTGTAGTCTAGACGGTCTCCGGCCACCCTGCGGGTACATGGCTGCCCTCCTCTGGTCCACACCTTCTACCAGGGCCTCCAGAGCATCGTCGGAGAATCTTGGTGCCCGCTCTCTTGCTGGTGCAGCTCTTTGTGATGCCATTCTCCCGTCTCCTCCTTGGCTGTGTATCTGCCATTGGAAATGTGCCTGCACCTTTAAGTAGTGCAGGCAGCTGATGACGTGCGCTGTGCACGCCCCATTTCCAACTTCCTCATTCTCCGTGCAGCCTCTCAGCAGTGAGGGCTGAGCTTGCTGCACGGAGATTTCATGGTAAGTAGCAGGCAGCACGAAGTTCATGCGCTGCCTGCGTAGGGTCCGTTGGGCGTGGGGTGATATCGTGCTACCATCGCCCAGAACGGACCCTTATCCAATTTTTCCCTGTGTCTCCTTGTTCTTGATTCCCCCACCAGTGGAAACAGTTTTTCTGTATCTAACCTATCAAATCCTCTTAAGATTTTAAACACCTCAATCAGATCAGCTCTCAATCTCCTGTACTCAAGGGAATGCAAGCCAAGTTTATGCAACCTGTCCTCATAATTTAAACCTCGAAGCTCCGGTATCATTCTGGTGAATCTGTGCTGCACACACTCCAAGGCCAATATATCCTTCCTGAGGTGTAGTGCTTAAAACTAAATGTCTGAAGTAACTCTGTGCCATGGAAGCTGAGAGTGGTGGTCAGCAACATAGCCACTGAGAGAGCAATGCGGGCAAATGAGTGTGGCTGCAGGTCTTCATACAACAGATCACAGAGATGCCCTCTTGCCTTTTAGGTGAAGCGCACTCTTCGATGTGTCAGCTGTGGCTCTCCCTTCTGAGTCAGAAGCTTGTGGGCTCAAGTCCCAGGGACTTGAGCTCAAAATCGAGGCTGACACACCAGTGTAGTATTAAGGGAATGCTGCACTGCCTGAGATGCCGTCTTTCAGATGAGACATTAACCGAGGCCCCATCTGATCTCTCAGATGGATGTAAAAGATCCCGTGGCACTATTTTGAAGAGCAGGGGAGTTCTGCCCAGTGTCCTGGCCAATATTTATCCCTCAACCAATATCACTAAAACAGATTATCTGGTCATTATCACATTGCTGTTTATGGAACCTTGCTGTGCCCAAGTTGGCTGCCGTGTTTTCTACATGACAACAGTGACTACATTTCAAAAGTACCTCATTGGCTGTAAAGCACTTTGGGACGTCCTGACGTCATGAAATGCAATATATAAATGCAAGTCTTTCTTTTTTATATGCGTCTCCGTCGCTGGCAACTGGAACAGGTAGCATGCTTCGATCTCCTTGCCGGGAGTCTTGCAGGGAGAGCAAAGCTGATATAATTAGCATAGACTGAAGCAGATGGCACAAATGGTTTACTTGAGACAGGTATGATTGGCATAATATGAAAGGTGGAATACTTGCCACACAGCTCATGGATGGAATCAGTGCCTCTTTAGGCACTTTTATATTGATAGTGTGCAATAAGTGGTTAGTATGCTGTACTCTGACACCAATGGTACATTTTAATATCGAGGAGGCTATTTCCGTACTGCAGATGACATCCAGGAATCTGACTTTTTGTGAGTCTTAAAAACGACCACCAGAGGTGAGAAAAACACATGCCTCTTACTATTGGCTTCCCAACAGGGACTGGTGGTCGGCAAGTACAGTAAAATCAGAGCAGTGCTCAGAGGTTACAAGTCTCTGCTTGAATGCCACTCTCCCAGAGCCCTAGCACCAATATAAAAAGTGCCTTTGAAAACATTCCAATTTTCTTATCTCCCCATGGAGGCCTCCACAGGCAAGTATAAACCTTTGGACAATGTCTACAACATTGCCACATGAAACTCTGCCAGTGAGATGCAAGTTATAATCATATGAAGCTTGTTTTTCTCTATGTGCTGGTGTTGTGTATTTGCTCGATCAGTATAAAGTCAGCTGTTTCACATCTCATTTATTTTTAATGAAGTAGGACTGATGGCACATTTAAAACTGGAATGAAAACTAGATCATATCACTAATGATTGCTCACATTCTCTAACAACCACTACTCAACAGGATCAACAAACATTTAACTAAATATAGAGAAATAAAATCATTTAAAAATGTTCTTCTTGGGAGACTCTTGTCCCTGAATGTTGATGGGATGTGTATGTGAAGCACAATTGCAAATTGCTGAAGACCACATTCTTAATGTGAGCTTGAGTTCACAAAATATTATTTTCTTTCTGCTTCTTCGGAAGAAAAGGTTACTGAGGAAAACCACCACTACCTGTGGAGACAAAAGAGTACTGTGATTGGGTCCAGAATACCAACCCTACCATCTTTCTATTTCGGCATTTTAGCTACTTCTTTTGTGAGCCCAGTGTCCTGGACTCAATCATTCAGTTTGGCAGAATTGTTGAAGATGTTGATCATATTTTGTGTAAAGAAATACTTTCTGGTCTTTCTTCTAAACCTTAAATCTATGCCCTTCTATACTGTTGCCCTTGCGTATCTGAAAGTATTGTTCTAGATGTACTTTCTCTAACCCGTTAAGTTTCTTATATATTTCTATAAGGTTCTCTTTGACACATCTTTTTTAATCTGAAGTACCCCCAGATGCTGGTGTTCAGTTTAATTAGTCTTAAGTATAAAGTGTTTGGTGATTCTAAAGCATGTGATGAGATGACACAGAGTGGCAGAATGCTGCAGCATGTTGACAGAATAGTTCAGGGTAGCAGGATGGTGCAGCATGTTAGCAGGGTAGTGCAGGGTGGCAGGATATTCCTGAGCTCAACTGGACCACGGTGATGAGGTACTGGGAAGAGGTCAGGAGAGAAAATCCAAGGAAGAGTCAAGCTGGGCTGTTCTTATGAATCTAATTTCAGTTGGCAACAGAGTGATGCTTGCAGTGGCTTGCAAGTAGGTCTCCAGCCCATGTTCGTGGCTGGGGAAGGTCGTGGCACAGAGAGACTCAAGGATGGGAAATAAGTAATAACATTGATAATATGGTCAACACCAGACCAATTCTAAATGATAGACTCAGTCGTATATCGTGCACAGGTGTTCAAACTGACACGGTAGTCAGTGCATTGTTGCTTCAATGTTCCTTGTAACATGAGGGGTAATTTCACCTACCAGGAGCACATATTGGGAATTCAGATGTATGTTCCCCATGATTTTCTATCAATAATGGAATGGAGCGCGTGCCTGAATTCCAGATATGTGTTCGCACCAGGTGAAGCTCTCTGCAGGGAATGCAAATTTGTGAAATTACACCTGTAAGTGCCAGGATGTATGCTTTATGCCTGTAATTTGCCCACATGTTGGTCTTGCTTGCACTGTCAGCAGGAAGGAGTTAATGTAGGCAAGGCACTTCTCCATAGAAAGGAAATCGGAGAGTAATCTTACCCAGTGGTGGTGGTATCATGAGTAGCATTGGATGCAGAACTTTAAACTGTCACTTGCCTATTAGAGGGCTTTATTGTCCTCTGTGCAGTTTACATATCTAAGGCAAGATAAGTTTGGGGTCACATCTAGACATACATATAAATACTACATATCCAGGTAAATCATGGTATATGCAAGGTATCTCATCAAGCACTCATCAATATCTATGCAAGTTTAGAGGGTAAGATATGGTAGCCATTACTGAGACATGGCTGCAAGATGGTTAGGACTGGGAACTGAATATACCAAGTCTATAGGAAGGATAGGGAAACAGGTAGAGGGGGAGGAGCAGCCTTAGTGATTAAGGATGAAATTACTTTAATAATAAGAGAGGATATAACGAGAGGTAAGCAGGCAGTGGAGACTTTATGGGAGGAATTAAGAAATAGAAAATGATTTAAGACTGTAGTGGGAGTTGTGTATAGGCCTCCTGGTAGCAGCTGTGAAGTGGCAGAATGTATAAATGCAGAGATTAGACAAACATGTAGCAAAGGCAGAGTGGTTTTAATGGGGGATTTTATCTTTCATATAGATTGGGATAAACAGACCAGCTCATGTCAGAAAGGTAGCAAATTTCTTGAGTGTGTTCAGGACAGCTTTCTCCAACAATGGGCATGATATTAATAAGGCAGCAGGATGGCAGGGGGGTCAATGGGCGTGCGGCAAACACAAATAATAAAAACTTATCGTTCCCGACGTGATTGCGACTTAATTGGTGGCCAATGATCTTGTTTCTGGGTTTGCTGTCCAAAAGCTGTGCAGCGGGCGGACTGCGCAGCTGCATGACAGGCTGTCAGCTGCAGAGTCTAGATTTAAAGGGCCATTGCTCCAATGCATTTTGCTGGAACAAGGAGCAAGAAGACCCAATGGAGCAGCACAGGGGCAAGGCTGCTCCAAGATTCAGCGATGCCTCACTTGAGGTGCTGCTAGCCAGGGTGAGGAGGAGGAGGGAAATATTTCACCCGACCTACAGGAGGAAGCACCCTGCCTCTGCCACCAAGAAGGCCTGGCTCGAAGTGGCAGAGGAGGTCACTAGCAGGAGCAACATATCCCGCACCTGGATCCAGTGCAGGAAGTGTTTCAATTACCTAATTAGGTCAGCCAAAGTGAGTAGCCAAACTGTCTTCACAAAGGAGGACACAAATAACCTTCTAGAAATGTGAGGGAACCAAGGGTCTAGTGAGAGGGAGGAACTGAAGGAAACCAGTATTAGTAAAAAAATAGTGCTAGTGAAATTAATGGGGCTAAAGGCTGACAAATCCCCAGGGCCTGATAATCTACGTCCCAGAGTACTAAAGGAAGTGGCCCTGGAAATAGTGGATGCATTGGTCATCATCTTCCAAAATTCTATAGACTCTGGAACAGTTCCTACAGATTGGAGGGTGGCAAATGTAACCCCACTATTTAAAAAAGGAGGGAGAGAAAAAACGGGGAATTACAGACCAGTTAGCCTAACATCAGTAGTGGGGAAAATGCTAGAGTCTATTATAAAATATGTGATAACAGAACACTTGGAGGGCATTAACGGGATTGGACAAAGTCAGCATGGGTTTATGAAAGGGAAATCATGCTTAACAAATCTACTGGAGTTTTTTGTGTATGTAACTAGTGGAATAGATAGGGGAGAACCAGTGGATGTGGTGTATTTGGATGTTCAGAAGGCTTTTGATAAGGTCCCACACAAGAGGTTAGTGTGCAAAATTAAAGCACATGGGATTGGGGAGAATATACTGGCATGGATTGAGAATTGGTTGACAGACAGGAAACAGGGAGTAGGAATAAACGGGTCTTTTTCCGGGTGGCAGGCAGTGACTAGTGGGGTACCGCAGGGATCAGTGCTTGGGCCCCAGCTATTCACAATATATATCAATGATTTGGATGAGGGAACTAAATGCAACATTTCCAAGTTTGGAGATGACACAAAGCTGGGGTGGAATGTGAGCTGTGAGGAGGATGCAAAGAGGCTCCAATGTGATTTAGACAAGTTGGGTGAGTGGGCAAGAACATGGCAGATGCAGTATAACGTGGATAAACGTGAGGTTATCCACTTTGGTTGTAAAAACAGAAAGACAGATTATTATCTGAATGGTGATCGATTGGGAAAAGGGGAGGTGCAACGAGACCAGGGTGTCTTTGTACACCAGTCGCTGAAAGCGAGCATTCAGGTGCAGTAAGCAGTTAGGAAGGCGAATGGTATGTTGGCCTTCATTGCAAGAGGTCTTGAGTACAGGAGCAGGGATGTCTTACTGCAGTTATATAGGGCCTTGGTGAAACCACATCTGTGTGCAGTTTTGGTCTCCTTATCTGAGGAAGGATGTCCTTGCCATGGAGGGAGTGCAATGAAGGTTTACCAGACTGATTCCTGGGATGGCAGGACTGACGTATGAGGAGAGATTGGGTCGACTAGGCCTATATTCACTAGAGTTTAGAAGAATGAGAGGTGATCTCATCGAAACATATAAAATTCTAACAGGACTAGGCAGACTAGATGCAGGGAGGATGCTCCCGATGGCTGGGGAGTCCAGAACCAGGGTCTCAGGATACAGTGTGTGCCATTTAGAACCGAGATGAGGAGAAATTTCTTCACTCAGAGGGTGGTGAACCTGTGGAATTCTCTACCACAGAAGGCAGTGGAGGCCAAGTCATTAGATGTATTCAAGAAGGAGATAGATATATTTCTTAATGTTAAAGAGATCAAGGGATTTGGGGAAAAAGCGGGAACAGGTACTGAGTTAGACGATCAGCCATTATCATTTTGAATGGCGGAGCAGGCCCGAAGGGCCGAATGGCCTCCTCTTGCTCCTTTTTTCTATGTTTCTATGAGTACACTTACTGATTCTCCTGCATTCCATGTTGCATATCACCCCCCCCCACACCCCCCCCAACTCAATCTGCACTGCGAACACTACTCCATCACATCACTCCTCACACCCACTTAAGGCTCATCCTCAACTTATCCACTTCCTGAGCACTTTCTCACCTCCCCATTTTTGACCCCACCACTGCCACTCACCCCAATCCTGATCCAATATGATATCTCTGCCTGATACTCACCCTCTGATGCACCTCTTTTACGGTCAGCCTCACCCAAAGCAATGCAATCATCGGCTGATCACTTCACCCTCACTCACTCACTCACACGTCTACTTTCGCCCCTTCTAAGAGAAGCGAGCGCAAAATGCACGGGAGAGGGCGAGGACTGAAGGGGGGGGCCACAACAAATAGTGGTCCTCACAGAGGCGGAGGAGGAGACCCTACACATTAGCCGCACCCTCAAATGCCTGTCCAACAGGGACGTGAGACTGGCACCCCACAAACGTCTGGTGACTCAACTTTAACATTCATCACACACAACATGAATTGACGTTAACAATGATTGGAATGTTGAACGCCTCATTATGCTCATCACAACATGACACATCTGTGATGGTGCTTAATATGGCCTTCTATTCCCTTATACGCCCTTCAGCGACCGCAGAAACGGGAGAGGGCGATTCCTCAGAGGAGCTCCCAGCCTCTGAGGGCGCACCATCACATCTTAGCAAGCCATCCACCAGTGTAGATGCTCACACCTCGGTGGGTCATAGTGGTCAGTTGGTTGGGTTGGCACCTGGTGAGTCATCACACACAAGTGAGGACAAGCAGACACTGGTGGCAGGGGCAGCTGTGGAGAGTCCGCGTCGGTGGGCGCACTCCTCTCCAGGCTCTGATCAGCTGGATGCAGATGCTGAACCCCGGGGGCCATCCTTTAAAAGGAGAATGATCGAGGGACAGCAGCACATTTGCGAGGTACTGGAACAGGTGCCACGCACACTCTCCACAATAGTGCAGAGGATGGAGGATTCCAACTCCTGCATGAGTGGAAAGGTGGCACAGGTACGTGAGGGAATCTCTGAGATAGTGTCACTGGAACGTGAGGAACTGTCTGAGATAGTGTCGCACATATTTGCTGAAATGTCTGAGATAGTGTTGCAGGTAAGTGCGGGAATGTCTGCGATGGAGAGAAGGCTAGCCTCCGTTGAGCTTCAAGCACAGCTCACAGATGAGTCCACTCAGGCCCTGACAACGGCCGTTCGGACTCGGTGAACAACATTCTGCTGCCTTAAACAGGCAGACAGAAACTTTACAACTGGGCTTCCCAGGCATCATACGTGTCATCCAAACTGTTCTCCAGCAGAGTGGTAGGAGTGATGTGGGCCTGGTCCAGGAGAGGGATGATGGCAAAAGGGAATGTGGAAGTGGGGACGCCACTCAAAGCACTCCCATGTCTCACCCGTTGCCCCCCTCTCAACCAGTACCCACAATGCTGCCTCCTCTCCTGGTGGCCGAGTCTGCCCCTGCACAGGTGCAGGAGGAGCAGTCTGTGGAGGGGCCCTCATGGGCTCCAAATCCCAGAGGGCGTAGGCCAAAAACATATAAGCAGTCAGGGCATGAACATGAGCAACCTGCAACTACCTCTGATGCAGCCACAGGGGATGCACCACGTAGAAGTGGTAGGAAGAGAAAGGCTAAGGATTTGTGATCACGAAAGATATGCACAAGGGTGTCTTGACAGACTGTCATGTTTTTCATTTATATTTGTTTTTCGTTAAAGTCACTTTAAATGTCATCATTCTCACCACTGCTGCCACGCCTTGTCCATTATTGACTGGCTTTTGTGATAGGGCCCTTTCATGTGCGTCATCATGAATGGCGAGACTTGATGCCACCCAGTGGGTGACTTTACAGTGGGTGTATGTGTAGTTGCAGGTCTGTTTTGTGCAGGGGGGTGGTGGTGGTGGGGTGGGGGGTTGCTGGTGTTGGCGCTGCTCTTTCTAAGTGGTGTGAGAACTGGACTATTCTCACTTTCTGATCTTATGAGAACTGTTCACAAATGAGTGTCTCCCTGGCCTGACGAGCAGCCAGATGATCCGTTGGTCTGCCCATGGGTTCTTCCTTGTCCTCCTCCTCCTGCTGCTCCTGCTACTCCTCCTCAATGGCAGTTGTGGATGGTGGATGAGGACATGGGGCCTCCTCAACCAGTATCCCTCTCTGTTACGCCATGTTGTGCATGACATAACACACTACTATAGTGTGACCCACTCTCGCTGGTGTGTATTGAAGCGCTCCCCCAGAATGACTGAGACACCGAAATCACATCTTCAGCAGTCCTATCACATGTTCAATTATAGACCTGGTGGTGATGTGGCTGTCGTTGTATCGATGCTGTTGCTCGCTGATGGGGTTCCTCAGAGGTGTCATCAGCCACGAGTGCAGAGGATAGCTCTTGTCCCCGAGGAGCCAGCCCTTAAGGCTGTTTGGTGCGTGGAAGAGGCCCGGGATGTTGGATTCCCTCAGAATGAAGAAATCGTGGCAGCTGCCAGGGAATCTGGCGCACACGTGAAAAAATCTTTTGCGGTGGTCACAAACGAGCTGAGCGTTGATGGAGTGATAACTCTTTCTGTTGATGAACAGTCCTGGCTCGTGTGGAGGTGCTCAGATTGCTTTATGCGTGCAATCGATTGCACCTTGTATATGTGGGAAGCCAGCCACAGATTGGAATCCCACTGCTCTCTCCGTCTGGCTGAGGTCATCCATGGGAAGTTGACATATTGCGAGGCCCTGCGAAACAAACCGTCGGTGACCTGCATTATGCACTTATGTGCGGACGACTGAGAGACCCCGGCAATGTCACAGGTGGCACCCTGGAATGATCCGGAGGTGAAGAAGTTCAGGTAAGTGGTCACTTTAACAGCGACGGGTAAAGAGATGCCACCAGGCGCAGCCAGGAGCAGCTCGGCATGAAGAAGGCTGCAGATGTCTGCGACCACCCAGCGATTCACTCTCAGCCTCCATATGCACTGCTCCTCAGAGAGGTCCAGGAAGTTGAGCCTCGGTCCGTAGACCCTCTGACGAGGGTAGTACTTCCTGCGACATCGGTCCCCCTGTTGTTCCCCTCTGTGCTCTTGTGCAGGTGCCTGTGGTGCAGCACTGTGTTGTGGAGCTGCAAGTGGCGGAAGTGCACGCCATGCCTGGCGAGGATCCTCAGATGTACTCATGAATGCAGCTATCGCGCCAACCATCCTGATGGTGTCAGTTTGAGGGGGTCCGAAAAGTTGGTAAATATGTGTAAACAGAACAATTCTTAGTGGAAACCAAGAAATTTCAGTCTAAACACAAAGAACTCCCAGCCAAAAGTTTGTCTGAGAGAAATGAGTGCCCTGCTGCAATAACTGACCTTTTATCCCTATCTGTCAAACAAGGATTTAAATGTCCAAATGGCTGCCGGCTGAAACCCAATTACTTTCCAATGCCGTGTTTCACACAGCATGGGAAACACATTGAGGTAGCGTTAAAATCGCAGGCCTTCATTGTTAATTGGATTTATAGACATTTCAAGTACTTTAAGTACTTGATTTAATGGTTTAAATATCGTCCCGCCGGCTATTCCTGCTCCTATTTCTTATGTTCTTATGTTCTTTAATTGCTGGTGGGACTTCTGGGTTCAGGAACGGCGTGCGCACCCAGATGACACAAAAACAATAAGGCAGGAATAGTCGGGGATTTCAACTACCCTAATATTAACTGGGATACAATCAGTGCAAAAGGTATAGAGGACGCAGAATTCTTAAATTGCATTCAGTAGAACTTTTTTAGCCAGTACGTTGTAAGCCCAAGAAGAGTGGGGGGGGGGGCAGTTCTGGATTTAGTTTTAGGGAATAAAGCTGGACAGGTGAAAGGAGTATCAGTGGGAGTGCATTTTGGTGGTATTGATCATAATTCAGTTAGATTTAGTACAGTTATGGAAAAGGGCAGAGATAGAACAGAAGTAAAAGTTCTAAATTGGGAAAAGGCCAATTTTACTAAGCTGAGAAGTGATTTAGCAAAAGTGGACTGGAAACAGCTACTTGAAGGTAAATCAGTGTCAGAGCAGTGGGAGACATTCAGGGGGGAGATTCAAGGAGTTCAGAGTAAACATGTTCCCACAAAGAAAAAGGGTGGGACTGCCAAATCTAGAGCCCCCTGAATGACAAGGAGCATACAGGATAAGATACGGCAAAAAAGGGAAGCTTATGTCAGACACCAAGAGCTCAATACTGCAGAAAGCCTAGAAGAGTATAAAAAGTGAAGGGGTGAAATTAAAAAGAAAAGAGAGGGCAGGAAAAAATACTGGCAAATAAAATTAAGGAAAACCCAAAAATGTTTTATAAATACATCAAGAGCAAGAGGAAAGAGTCGGGCCTATTACAGACCGAAAAGGTAACCTATGTGTGGAGGCCGAAGATGTTGGTATGGTTCTTAATGAATACTTTGCGTCTGTCTTCACAAAAGAGAGGGACAATGCAGAGATTGTAGTTAAGGAGGAGGAGTGTGAAATATTAAATGGGATAAACATAATGAGAGAGGAAATATTAAGGGGATTAGCATCTTTGAAAGTAGATAAATCGCCAGGGCCGGATGAAATGTATCCCGGGCTGTTAAGAGAAAGGACGATATAGCGGAGGCTCTACCCATCATTTTCCAATCCTCCCTGGCTACAGGCATGATGCGGGAGGATTGGAGGACTGCTAACGTTGTACCGTTGTTTAAAAAGGGAGAAAGAGATAGACTGAGTAATTATAGGCCAGTCAGTCTAACCTCGTGATGGGCAAATTATTGGAATCAATTCTGAGGGATAGCATAAATCGTCATTTAGAAAGGCACGGAGTACTCAAGGACAGTCAGGCATGGATTTGTCAAGGGAAGGTCATGTTTGACTAATTTGATTGATTTTTGTGAGCAGGTAACAAGGAGGGTCGATGAGGGTAGTTCATTTGATGTCGTCTACATGGATTTTAGCAAGGCTTTTGACAAGTTCTCCCATGGCAGACTGGTCAAAAAAGTAATAGCCCATGGGATCCAAGGGAAAGTGGCAAATTGGATCCAAAATTGGCTCAGTGGCAGGAAGCAAAGGGTAATGGTTGACGGGTGTTTTTGCGCCTGGAAGGCTGTTTCCAGTGGGGTTCCGCAAGGCTCAGTACTTGGTCCCTTGCTTTTTGTGATATATATTAATGATTTGGTCTTGAATGTGAGGGGCTAGATCAAGAAGTTTGCAAATGATACAAAAATTGGCCGTGCGGTTGATAGTGAGGGGGAAAGCCATTGATTGCAGGAAGGTAGCAATGGACTGGTCAGGTGGGCAGAAAAGTGGCAAATGGAATTCAATCCAGAGAAGTGTGAGGTAATGCATTTGGAGAGGGCAAACAAGGCAGGGGAGCACACAATAAATGGGAGGATACTGAGAGGTGTAGAGGAAGTGAGGGACCTTGGAGTGCATGTCCACAGATCCCTGAAGGTAGCAGTACAGGTAAATAAGGTGGTTTAAAAGGCATATGGGTTACTTTCCTTTATTAGCCGAGGCATAGAGGTGCAGAGGAAATTTACGAGAATGTTGCTAGGGCTGGGGAACTTTAGCTATGAGAAAAGATTGGAGTGACTGAACACTTGAAAATTTTCAGCTGATCAGAGAGAACCAGCATGGATTTGTAAAGAGTAGGTCATGCCTGACGAACCTGATTGAATTTTTTGAAGAGGTGGGTAAAGTAGTGGACAGGGGAATGTCTATGCATGTTGTTTACATGGACTTCCAGAAGGCATTCGTTAAAATCCATCAGAAAAGACTATGAAGCTCATGGAATTGAGGGCAAATTATTGACCTGGTTAGGAAATTGGCTGAGCGGCAGGAGACAGAGAGTAGGAGTTATGGGCAGGTACTCAAATTGGCAGGATGTGACTAGTGGTGTCCCACAGGGATCTGTGTTGGGGCCTCAACTATTCACTGTATTTATTAACAACTTAGATGACGGTATAGAGAGCCACCTATCCAAGTTTGCCGGTGACACAAAGATAGGCAGCATTGTAAGCAGTGTAGATGGAAGCATAAAATTACAGAGAGATATTAATAGATTAAGTGAATAGGTAAAACTGTGGCCAATGGATTTCAATGTAGGCAAGTCATCCACTTTGGACCTAAAAAGGGTAGATCAGAGTACTTTCTAAATGGTGAAAACCTCAAAATAGTGGAGGTCCAAAGAGACTTAGGGCTCGATGTACATAGATCATTAAAATGGTACAGAAAATAATCAGAACAGCTAATGGAATGCTGGCCTTTATATCTAGAGGACTAGAATACAAGGGGGTAAAAATTATGCTACAGCTTTACAAAGCCCTGGTTAGACCACACCTGGAGTACTGAGTTCAATTCTGGGCACCGCACCTTAGGAAGAATATACTGGCCTTGGAGGGAATGTAGCATAGATTTACTAGAATGATACCTGGATTCCAAGGGTTAAATTATGAGGAGAGATTATACAAACTAGGGTTGTATTCCCCGGAATTTAGAAGATTAAGGGGTGATTTGACTGAAGTTTTCAAAATATTAAGGGAAACTGACAGGTTAGATAGAGAGAAACTATTTCCGCTGGATGGGGAGTTTAGGACTATGGGACATAGCCTAAAAATTAGAGCCAGGACTTCCAGGGGTGAAGTTAGGAAACACTTCTACATGCAAAGGGTGGTAGAAGTTGGAACTCTCTTCTGCAAACGGCAGTTGATGCTAGCTCAATTGTTAATTTTAAATCTGAGATTGATAGATTTTTATTAACCAAAGGTATTAAGGGATATGGGGCTAAGGCGGGTTTATGGAGTTAGGTCACAGATCAGCCATGATCTCATTGAATGGTGGAACAGGCTCGAGGGGCTAAATGGCCTAGTCCTGTTCCTATGTTCCTATATTCCTATGTTGTGTACATTTGGGTGGCCCTATATGTATCAAAGTTGAGGTTACTCCTCGTCAGCTGTAGGTCACATGTACAGAAGTCAGAGCAGAGCTCTGTTTTTCATTTATTTCTCTCAGAGATGATATGCTAGAAATGACTGATAATAATAATAGCACATTTATGCCATATGAACATATTAAGCTTTCATTCATTATCATCACCAACAATAATTTCTAGCCTCTTGGCACCTCAGATACTGTTAAATAGTCAGAGAGCTGTGGCAGGTATTGGGATTCCAATCTAATCTCTCAATTAATGATCAGAATGATTTCATCGAATCATGGAATGATACAACACAGAAGGAGGCCATTTGGCCCATCGTGCCTGTGGCAGCTCTTTGGAAGAGTTGTCTAATTAGTCCCACTTCCCTGCCCTTTTTCCACAGCCCTGCAAATTTTTCCCCTTCAAATATTTATCCAATTCCCTTTTGAAAGATATTATTGAATCTGCTTCCATCAGTGGCAGTGCATTCTAGAACATAACAACTCGCCTCATGTCGCCTCTGGTTCTCTTCCTAATTACCTTATATCTGTGTTCTCTGGTTACTGACCCTTCTGCCACTGGAAACAGTTTTTCCTTATTTATTCTATCAAAACCCTTCACAATTTTGAACACTTCTATTAAATCTCCCCTTAACCTTCTCTGCTCGAAGGAGAACAATCCCAGTTTCTCCAGTCTCTCCGCATAACTGAAGTCCCTCATCCCTGGTACCATTTAAATTAACCAACCAGAATCTGAACCAACAACTTAGGCTAATACTCCAGTGCAGTACCAAGGTCGTACTCTGACAAGAACAATCTGGGTCTGGGAACATCACATCAGAATTGCAATTGCATGAAGTGGACAGGCCAGGGATTTTGATGCTGAGCTAGTCCTGTGAGGCAGCGTACTCATTGCATCCAGCTATTTTACACCACGGCAATGCAATGAACTCTCTTAATGCATTTAGTGACCCAACACAGAGCTTATTGCTCCAATGGCAGATTAGAGGAACCACAAAAAGGGAATCTTTGTTACTTTGGAACAAGGTAAGTCAGGTCATAAGTGCAATGTGTTTGTTATTGGCAACTCTCTTGTAACATAAAAGGGCCTTAAAATATCCCAAAAGCATGGCACAAATAGAGACAAAAGATTGCTTCTACCTACACTTCCTATGAACACACACACACATAGTATAATATGCACTCTTGTGTCATTGCTAATGGTATTTCAGAAGTTATATAAGAACAGGGGTGTTATGCCAAGTAGTATTACCAGGGACATTGATTCATGAGTACTGGAGATGCCCCTGAGATTTGGAAATGTGGGATGGGAGCCTGGATCTGGCAGTTCAATGATGGGATATCAGGGCCTATCAGTTTTCCCTAAGATCTGGGAACAATGAGAATTTTAGGAATGATTGAGAGGGAGGCTGTGGGAACACTAGTGCAGGTTCTAGTGTCTGGGATCACTGGGAGAGAGGGTTCCTGAGATCTGAGAGCATTGGGAAGGATGGCATCAGAGTCTGGGGGCAGTTGGGGTGCTTTAGTGATCAGGGGGCACTGAAAGACTGCAAAAGACCAGGAAGGGCAATCCTGGGGTTCAGCAGATCTGAGGAGGAGTTTCAGAGCATTGGAGGGCTAAAATCTGACAGTATTAGAGGTTGCTGGGATCTGATAGTAATGGGAAGGGGGAGCAGAATCTACCACCCGTACGGGGGAGTGGAACCCAGGAGAAATGGACCAAATTGCTCTTGCGCCTTTTCGAACTATCCAGCCCCAATCCCCTACCACATTCCCACCTGCTAGCTCCCCACCCCCACCAACCTCTCCGGAACCCCTTTTCTGACTTCCCCTCCCACTACTTTCCCCATCATCAGTCAGCTCATGTCTTTACATTCCTGCCTAAAGCATTTAGGAGTAAATTTTCTGCTTCTTAAAATTAATGGATGGAAAATCGTAGGCTAGAGTTGTGCAACTACCTAATGTGCACTCCTGTTGTACATCAGGAGCGCTGAAGTGGAAAGTTTACCCTTTTACACACGATTAGTGAGTTTGTTAATGTATACAGTCCCTAATAAGCATGAGTTTCTATAAATAAACAAAGTTACCTCTAAAATGTTCAAAAGTTCATTCTTTACACACTTATCAAGTTTTTATATGTATTCCGGCCTGATTTTCAAACCCTTTAAATTAATATATCGATATATATATATGAAATCCTTAAAAATGGTTCAGGAAGGCAAGATTGCTTAACCTGGCATCATCCTACGGAATCTAGTCTCTATGGCTTTAATGTCCTTTCTATAATGAGCCACCTAAAACTGCACACAGTACTTTAACTGTGGCCTAATTAATGTTTTGTATAAATTCATTGTCACTTCTTTTTTTTACTCTTTTACTCTGTGGGGTGAATTTTCACTGTTACTGCCGGGCAGAAAACAGTAGGGGCAGTAGCGGATCGGTCGCCCGTTTTACATCCTACTTGATGGAAACGAAAATCCAGTGGTAAGAGTGAAAATTCACCCCTGTGGCTCTATTTATAAAACCCAAAATTCTATTCCCTTTTTTTTACCTACTTACACTCGCACCTTATGGGAATTATATATTTGAACTGCTAGGTCTCTCTGTTCACCCAAACCCTTTGGTGTCTGTCCATTAAATGTATACTCCCATTCCTTGTTTTGTCTTCCAAAATGTGTCACCTCGCACTTATCCACATTAAATTGCATCTGTCACCTGTTTGCCCATCTGCTAACCTGTTTATGACTTCTGAGGTTTTTTACAGTCCTTTTCCTTTTTACTATTTGCCCAACCTTCTACTTTAATATTGTCAGAAAATGTTGAGATTGTTTTCCTATAACCAAGTCCAAATCATCTATATATATTTGAGAATAAAAGTGGACTCAGCACTGACCTCTAGGGTATACCACTTCCAACCCTTCTCCAGTCTGAACAACAGTCATTTACCTGAACTTTTTGTTTCTTGTCTCCCTACCAACTTTCTATCCACGCTGCCACATTTCCTCTTATACAATATGCCTGAAATTTTCTAACATGCCTGTGAGACATCTTATCAAATGTCTTTGAAGATCCACATATGCTACATCTACTACATTCCCACTTATCTATCCAGTCAGCCATCTCTTCAAAAAACTCTCTTAAATTTTTCAAACACCACTAGTCTTTAACAAATCCATGCTGGCTGTCCTTGACTAATCAGTGCATTTCTAAATATTTACCAGTTTGATCTTGAATTATGGATTATAAAAGTTTGTCCACAATTGATGTTACACTAACTGGTTTATAGATAATTGGTTTATCCTTTGGTCCCCTCTTGAGCAAGTTTGTTACATTGGTCACTTTCTAGTCTCACCGCACAATTTGCATATTTAAGGAAGATTGAAAAATTGTGGCCAGAACCTCTGCTGTCTCCTCGATGACTTCTTTCAACAGCCTAGGCTGCATGTCATAAGAGCACGGTGATTTATCCACTTGACTTCTGCTAATTTTTTCAGAACCAATTCCTTTTCTGCAGTTATCTCTTATCAATTGTTCCATATCCTCCTCTGGTACACCAACATTCTCACGTCCACTCATAACAATTCATTTGTAAAAGAAGACGCAACATATTTAATTAATATCTGTTTTATACCTTCATCCTCCACAATTAGATTCCTTCCTCCTTCATCCCAGACCAGTCCTACCCTCTCTTTGACTATTCCTTTACTGTTTATATGTTTATAAAAGCTCTTACTATTTCCTTATTTACGATCTGCTAACCTTTTTTATATTTCCTTTTAGCCTTTCTAATCTCCGTTTTCACCTCCCTACTACACATTCTGTATTCTCCATAATTATCGTTAGTATTGTAAGCCTGAATTTACCATATGCCTCCCTCTTCAGTTTCACTTTAGTTTTAATCTCTTTTATAATCCATGGAAATCTATTCTTTGATGCATTCCCATTTTGCTTTACAGGAATGTATTTATTTTGCAATCTATGGGGTGCAAATTAGTTTTGTCCTGTATTCGGGTTTCTGGGACTGCGCGTCAGACACCCGAGGCCTGAGGCTCACCTGGAATTGGGCCTCGGCCTCCTCAGCAGCTCGTTGGTTCTACCAGGACGAAATTAGGCTGGCCGCCTCTCCGGCAATAGCCTTCAGGTAGGTCCTGGGAGGACGATCGAGAGTGGAGGGAGGCAATCAGAAGGGAGGGAATGATCGGGAGGGGGGCAAGGCAATCGGGAGGGTGCCGAGTGGAGGGCTGCAACAGTCTTCAGGACTGCTGTGGAGGCAGGAGGAGGGATAAGTGAGTTTAGCCTCAGCCACACTTGTAAACTTCTGAGCTTTAAAAACAAAAATGGCACATTTTTTAAATCTCTGCTATGTCTTCAAGGGATAATAAGCAGCCATTAATTAAAATACATTTTCTTTCTGTGGAACTTCATTTCATGGCTAATCAGATGTATATACCTCCAACACTTGAGAAGGTCATAACGTTTATTTTAAGTATTTTCTATCCTTTACACAAACAGTGTTAATGTAGCATCTGTTTCCTCATCAACGTCTCAATAATACCAATTACAGACTAATATCCTTGGGGATTAAATAAATTAATGTAAGCCAGTTGGAAGCCTGAAAGCACATTAATGTGCATTAATTTATCACAGCTCAAAGAATGTTATCAAATGACATTAATCAGAGGTTAACAAGGAAATGCTGGATGTTGTATTAAGGATTCCATAACTTTTAGAAATGTACTGTGGAAAGGAGTAACATGACTTGTAACCAAATATGGCAACTTAGAGTGGCAGTGAGAATGTTTCTGTTTACAATATTACTAATACATCTCAATGACACTTCATCATGCTGTCTATTTCTTGTGAGTGTACAGAGGGGATGGGTAAAACGTTCTCCATGTGATTGCTTGGTAAAATGCAGACCCAACCAGCCAAATCTTATTAAAGGTAGAGCTGGGATGATTAAATCCCTGTTTGCAATACAATGGAAAAGAGCAAATTTGTCAGCTATAACAAATAGTGCCACTTTTTATCTATCTATCTATCTATCTATCTATCTATCTATCCATCTATCTATCCATCTATCTATCTATCTATTTAACTAATATATTTTACTAATCATTGATTTTACTGAGTGGAGAATCAGGAGGGGGAACATGCATCCACGCTCCTGATCTTATGGAAAGGCTCTGTGGAAGTGCGATATCATGAAGTTATCCCCTTTGATATCTCTGGTATACAAACTTCTAGATGTGCCTGGCCACATGCCATGACCCAGCTGACAGCTGAGGTTGAAAAGCGCTGATGAAAAAGAGCAGATTGGTGCTGACATTGGCCCAGAGTTTGCTGGAGGGGGGCATCTCACGGCATATGCCGTTAGTTAAACTTTTTCCCTCACCCTTCAGCTCAAAAATGTTTTGCCCTGCGAATTGCTGGAAGTGCGAGCCGATAACGGCACAGCGAGGTCAATGGGGCGTCAGGGATCTTGGTGAATGACGGGACCAAAAGTCGATCTCCTTAGCCATTGAGATTTAAGGATTGAGAAAAAAACAGAGGAACAATGAAAAAAGAAATAGGGTGAATTAGAGGCAAATCAGGTACAGAAAGAGAAATAAAGATTGGATTAAGAGAGACAGAAAAAAAGAGACGGAAAGGAAAAGTAAGAAAAAAAAATTAAATTTTAAATTTTAAAAATCTCTAACAACAATTTACTACCTGTAGGAATGTGACTCCACAGTTTCCATTGTTCCCTTTCTGGGCTGGAGAGGTTGAGTAGCATTGCAGGACGTAAATCTCTTCATTAAAAAGGTACATATGCTGTTAAGTACTAGGCCTAACTTTCTGCGGTGAGTTTAAATGGTAATTAATGTGCAAATGCAGCAATTTCTTGAAACTCATGGGGAGGTTGAGGGCAAGCTGCGGCGGAGCAGCGCAGATCATTCAGCAACTTGTGGCGGTTCGCAATTCATGGGGTATCTCTCCCTCTTCACAAGTTGCAGGACGATTTACACATCAATAATGACGTGCACATTGAACTCATCATTATTTTAGTAGCAAATTCTGGGTATTAACTTTTACCTGGTCACTGCATTACTAATTGATACTTAGAGTACAGGTAATTTACACACAGCAGGATAAAGAAATTGCTTTTCTATAGTGTCAAGGGGAGTGATGTCACTAGATTGGTGAGGAAGTTCAGTTGAGGAGTACAATGTGGTTGTTGAACATGTATTGACTTCAAGTCAGTTACATGTCAAGAGATGTGGAAAAGGGCTCTCTCAATGGATCACTGAGTAAATGCACCACATGGTGTGGCCTACACATCAGAAATGTTTCAAGTTCAATCCTTGGTCTGTGCCTGAGTTAGCTGATCTCAATTAGGAGCATTGCAGTTGATTCAGTGTTACTGAGCTAGAGAAGGCAAATGTCAAGTCAAAGGCCCTGAAAATCTCTGGAGGATATATTCCAATGTAAGTACCAGGATGTGCCGCCTAGGACCTCCACCATTGATCCTACCAAGGTTGGCAGGGTTAGGTGAGCTCCCTTAATTATAATACCACTGGCCGGTGTCTGCATCTAGGATGCCCACCTGTGCCATAGGGTGGAAAATCCGGTGGGGATTCCTGGCTCTGGGGTAGGTGGGGGGGGTGGCGGGTACCCCTTGGAAGAAACTTTAAATGTGTCGCCATTAAGTCCAATAATTTTTCCATGTCACGGCAGTGAGATGGAGCTCCATGGGGATAAAGGCATATTTCATGTAGAATCATCAAAAGACTCTGTATAAGGAATCTGAAAAGGGATCTAAGAATTCAAACACATTTGTTATTTTGGTTTCAGGAAACACTTTAAGGTATCAGTTAGATACTGTCTTGCTCTTTATCTGCTAGCTTATTTTGCTCATACATAAATTTACATCTTATAATAAATATAATTTGAAGTTTTAATATGAAATATATGGTCTGTCAACATGCTGCTTTTCTGCATATTGTAGAGGTCAGCGGTTTATGGTGCGCAACCTGTACAGCTTCTAGCGTGTACCTAAGAGTTCCAGGGGGGACTGTTAACTCTGAGGCACGCTATCCCAATCACCAAGCATAATGTTACATTTTGGGCCACAGGTGGGTCTTCCATGGAAACTACCTTTTGCAGTGGGCAAATAAAGAGTGTTGGGAAAGAGTCTGAAGTATATCAATGCCCTCCCTTGGTCAAACAGTCTGCCCGTATTCATTGAATGGCCACATGGGCATGGTGACATGGCATGAATCAAATAAGAGATGAAGTTTGCAGGTAAACAAAAAGTCAAGAAAATCACTCCATTCAGTTGCATTATATGAAATTTCAATCTATCAACTTCCAATTCCCATTAATGTGAAAATACCTTTTGAATTCATTCCCATTATATAAAATTTCTGACCCAGTTAAATGCTTCAAGCATGTAATGTTACCAGATTAACTGTGTATTCGTTGCTTAGCATTTCCTAAATATTGTCAACTATTTCTTGCACAGTATCTTCTGATAAAAGATCTGCAATGTAAATTGTTACACAGATTACACTGCAGCCTGAATGATTACATTGGCTGAAGTACAAGTACAACAAATAGTATGCGTTTTAAAAAAATAAGTAGGCAAGATTTCATAATCCAAACAGCACTGTGATCTAAACATATTTTTTGGTTTGCATGCATTCTTCAAAATTCATCTATAGCAAAATACAATATTTGCATAGAAACAACAGGGAGCCATGTAACAAATTGCCCATTTTCTTTATTGGTTATGTTCAGTTCCCAGGTGCTGCAGGGGAAAAAAAGGGAATGGAGACCTGCTAAGTCAGGTCTCTGCTCCCACTGCGCTGCCCTGAAATTTCCAAAGCTTTTTCATGTGGGCCTCTCTGGTCTCCACCTGCAAACGGTGCAGGCCTGGCGTTCCAATGGCAATGAGTTGGGAAGTGGGCATTCTCAGCCCATCCGCTTCAATTTCCTCTACGTCCATTAATAGGGCACTCAAATATAGGGGTGCCCCAGAAGGGCTTGAGTCAGGACCTTGCTCAATCTAGAAAGGACAGGTGCAGAAGCTAGGTTCTTTCTCTTCTCATCAAGCAGGATCCCTCGGGGTCAGGGCCTTCTGGGGGCGTACTGCGCACTCGCATGATGCATTTAAAGCCCACTATTTAAAGGGCCATTCCAACAATGGATTTTGAAGGAGAAAGGAGGAAAAATGGAGGAGTGTGGAAGGTACTAGAGCGAAGCCTGCACCCAGGTTCTCAGACGCCACCCTGGAGACACTACTGGCTGCTGTCAGAAACAAGAGGGAGGTGCTTTACCAACCGGACAGGAGGAAGAAACCTGCTTCTGCCACAGAGAAGGCATGGCTGGAGGTGGCAGACCAGGTAAGCAGCAGGAGCGCGGTGCCCCAGTCGTGGCTGCAATGCAGGAAGTGATTTAATGGCCTAACCAGGTCAGGAAAAGTGAGTACAGTTACTGCTTCACCTGCATTTTGTGGTGAACATTACCCCACCTCACACTGCCCCGCGAAGCCTACTCCATCACATCACTCCTCACACCCACTTAGGGCTCAGTGTCACTTTGTCTTCACTTTCTGTGCACTTCTTCACCCCCCCTATTTGTGCATCCATCTCTCCCACTCACCCCAATCCTGATCCAATGTGATCAATCTGTCTGATCGTCACCTTCTGATGCATCTGTTTCATTGTCATCCTGACCCAAAGCAATGCATCCATCCAGGTCACCCTCACTCACTCACATGTCTGTACTTTCTCTCCTTGTAGGAGAAGGGAGCGCAAAATGCAAGGGGGAGGGCGAGGACTGGAAGGGAGCCTCCACAAATGGTGGCTCTCACAGAGGTGAAGGAGGAGGCCTTGGAGATAAGCCATACGTTGGAGTGCCTGTCCATCGGGGATGCCGAGACTGGAATCCTGCGAACGTCTGGTGACAGAACTTTAACATCCCTCACACACAAGATGGATTGATGTTATCAAGGATTGACCTGTTGCACACCTCAGTATGCTCATCGCAACATTACTTCTGAGTATGTTCCCTTCCAGGAGCGTCGCGGACTGAAGATGTGGACGAGGGCAATTCCTCAGAGGAGCTCCCTGCCTCTGAGGGCGCACCGTGACGTCTTAGTGAGTCATGCACCAGTGCAGATACTCATACCCCTATTAGAGAATCAGTTGGGTTGTCACCTGGCGATTCACCACTCACAAGTGAGCATGAGCAGACACTGGTGGCAGGGGCAGCGGTGGAGAGTCCGCATCGGTGGGCACACTCCTTTCCAAGATCTGCTCAGCTTGGCATCGATGTTGAACTCCGGGGGCCAGCCTTGAAAAGGAGAATGATAGAGGTACAGATGCACATTTGCGACATACTGGAAGACTTGCCATGCTCAGTCTCCACATTGATGCAGAGGCTGGAGGAGTCCGCTTCCAGCATTAGTGGCGCAGGTAAGTGCGGGAATATCTGCGGTGGAAGGAATGGCAGCCTCCATTGAGCTTCAAGCACGGCTCACAAATGAGTCCATTCAGGCCCTGACAATGGCTGTGCGGATTCTGGATGCCAACATGTCTGCTGCCTTAAACAGGCAGACAGATTCTTTAGTCGTGGCCTTAGAAAATGTCACAGATCTGCTTCAAGCTGTGGTCCAGCAGGGTGGTAGGAGTGATGTGACCATGGCCCAGGAGAGAGATGATGGCGAAAGGGGACATAGAAGTGGGGACATCACTCAAAATGCTCCCACGTCTCAAACGGTGCCCCTCTTTCAACCAGTACCCGCAATGCTGCCTCCTCTCCAGTTGGCCGAGTCTACTCCTGCACAGCTGCAGGTGGAGCAGTCTTTGAAGGGGCCCTCACGGGCTCCAAAACTCAGAGGGTGTAGGCTGAAAGCATCGAAGCAGTCCAGGCATGAATCTGAGCAACTTGCCACTACCTCTGCTGCAGCCACAGGTGATGCACTACCTAAATGTAGTAGGAAGAGGAAGTTGAAAGTTTTGCAATCACCAAGGATATGCACATGGGTGGCTGACAGACTATCATGTTTTTCATTTATATTTGGTTTACGTTAAATTCACATTAAATGTTATGATTGTCACCACCACTGCCATGTCTTGCCCATTCTTGTGTCCCTTTTGTGAAAGGGCCCTTTCATGTGCTTCATCATGAACGGCGAGACTCGTGCCACCCATTGGGTGCGTTTACAATGGGTGTATGTGTTGTTGTAGGACTGTGGTGGTCATTCCAGGTGCTCTGAGTACTTGACTATTGTTACTTTGCAGATCTCCCTATGAGAATCTATCAAATAGGAGTGAGTCCCTAGCATGAAGAGCAGCCAGGTGAGGTGCTGCTCTGCCGATGTTTCGCCCATCGTCCTCCTCCTCCTCCTCATCTTCTTCTTCAATGTTGATGGCAGGTGTGGCTGCTTGTTGAGCGCACGAGGCCTCATCCACCGGTAACCTTCTCTGTTGAGCGACACAACACACCACTACTCTACACACTCTCGCCGGTGAGTGCTGCAGGGCTCCCCCAGGCACCTGAAGCACATCTTCAGCATTCCTATGGCTTGTTCAGTGACAGACCTGGTGGTGATGTGACTGTCATTGTACCGCTGCTGTGCCTCACTGGTGGGGTTTTTCAGAGGTGTCCTGGGCCACATCTGCAGGGGGTAACCCTTGTCTCCACGGAGCCAGCCCTTAACTCTGTTTTGTGTGAGGAAGAGGGTCGGGGTGTTGGGTTCGCGCAGAATGAAGGAGTCATGGCAGCTGCTAGGGAATTTGGCACACGCCTGCAGAAACCTCTTCTGGTGGTTGCAAACCTGCTGCACATTGATGGAGTGATATCCCTTTCGGTTGAGGAACATTCCTGGCTCATCTGGTGGTGCTCGGATTGCTACGTGTGTGCAATCAATTATGCCCTGTACACGTCGGAAGCCAGCCAGAGAGTGGAAACCCACTGCCCTCTCAGTCTGGCTGATGTCGTCGATGGGGAAGTTGACGCAGTCGGATGCCCTGGCAAATAAGCCATCCGTGACCTGTAGCATACACTTATGTGCAGACGACTGAGAGATCCCGGTGATGTTACCTGTCATGTCCTGGAAGGATCTGGAGGCAAAGAAATTGAAGGCAGTGACTTTAACTGCAATGGGCAATGCGTGCCCACTAGGCCCATCCGGGAGCAGCTCTGCATGAAGGAGTCTGCAGGTGTCTGTGACCACCTGGCGACTCAATTTGAGCCTACGTAGGCACTGCTCCTCAGAGAGGTCCAGGAAGCTCAGCCTTTGCCTGTAGACCCTCTCACAAGGGTAGTGCCTCGTCGCTGTTCCTCCTCTATCTGGTCTTCTGCAGGTCCTTGTGGTGCAATTCTGTCTTGTGGAGCTGCAACTCCCAGAACTGCATGCCGTGCCTGTGTGGATGCTGATGTGCCTCCTCCTCAGATGTACTGCTGAATACATCCATTGCCCCCGCCTCCACCCATCCTGATGGTGTCAGTTTGAGGGGGGTCCAAAATGTAGGTAAGTATGTGTGAACACAAGAATTCTGAGTGTGAACAAAGAAATCTCAGTCTAAACACAAAGAACTCCCAGCCAAAGGTTTATCTGTGAGAACTGATTGCCCTGCTGCAAAAACTCACCTTTTATTCACATGTCAATCACTGGTTTAAATGTCCAAATGGCTGCTGGCTGCAACTCGCCTCCGTTTCCATGGAGTGTTTCAGAGGCCACAGGAGACACGAACAGGTAGAGTTAAAATCGTTTGTCTGCTTCAATCCACAAAAATTTAATTCAGTTAATTACTTCAACCATCTTAATTGCCCTGTTAAATTAAAGTCGACGGGACTTCTGGGTTTCTGAAACGCGCACCCAGATTTGTTTGGGTGAAACGTGTTATTCAACGGGTTGGAGCCGGGATTCATTCCCACTCCAAACTTTTATAATTTTTCTGCCACCCCTGCCCGCAACCCATCCATTCATCCGGGTAAAAGTTTAGACCGATGCAACAGATCATCTCAGCCAGGCAATCAAAAGAAATGAAATTGAGGGTGTGTACAGGTGAGGCCTTTATCATCTTGGTGGGTCAATGAGGAAGTTAATAAAATCTGAGGCCTGCCTGATGAGAGCAAACATCATCTGTTTAATGCAGTGATGCATTGCTGATCGACATGTGACTAATTTCACCAAAGGCTGCTTAGAAACATCCAATTGCATAAAGATTTAGAGAAGCAGCCACCTTTACAGCCACTGACAGGGCTGTGTCCCTGATGGTAAGAGGCTGAAGGTCAGGTTGCAACAGCTGGCATATCTTGCTTACTACATCCGGGGGAAAATGCAGCCTTCTTACATGCTGCAATATAGGAAAAATCCAGCTAGGACTGCTTTGGTCTTTAGATCCTCTGATGTGGATACTTACTGGTCAAGCGTTAGTTGTGTGCAAGATGCTATCATCCATCTTGTCTTCCTCCAAACCCTCATCATCCTCTTCCTCAAACTATAGACTTCATTCACAGTGTACCATGGTTCACTGGCTCTCTAACGGCCTGCAGAAGACCCTGAAGTGACCCAAGCTCCATGATGAACTGCACAGTTTCAATGTCATGCATTAGAATCCCACAGGTTTGGGTAGTGGAATCCCCCACCTAGCCGCCATGTGGTGAAACCACCTGTGCACACTTTCAAATGACTCCAACTATTTCTCATACTCAGAGAGCATCCTTCTTTTAAAAGCTGGCCCATTGTTCCTATTCCTCCTTTGCCAATGGCAGCTGCTGTTGTTCATTGCGTCCTGTACATCATCAAGTGCATGCCCCTCAATATCATTGTCTAAAACATGCAAGGTGCCTATTTCTAAGCTGGTGCTTGGCAGGGTAAGATTGAGTGATGGTGTATCTTCAATATGGCTTTGCTCATCCTTATCTCTGGACTCCAAATTTGAGTCATCTGTCTGAAACTATGGATAGGGAACAGGGACAAGGGTTATAGCTGGGATAGCATGGACGTGTCAGATCTCTTTCAGGCCTCCACCAGACAAAGTTTGCATGTTCATTAGCTGCTGTATTTTCAGTGACTCAGGAAATACAGCACGCAGTGAGTGAAGGAATGAGGCTGAAACAAGCAGATGGAAAAGTTGTTCGCACATCTTGTTGGAACCAGGCCTCCAGCTTCCCCTTCTCCAGCCTCATTAATATTATTTCTGCCCATGATTTGTCACGCTGCCTCTTCAGAAGGGGTGAGAGTCTGGAGTTTGGGGGTCCTCACCCATGCGAATTCTTTCCCTCTTGTAATGTGCAGTCTCGTCCTACAAGAAGAGCCAACGGGAATAAATTATATTGGCAAAAGGGCTGAGCCTTTGCCATCTGCCTGCTGACCACACTGTGCATGATGACATTAAGAAGCATCAGGCTTTTGCGATAGCTGGAAGGAGTTGTCAGGGGGCGCAGCCCCTTCAGGTTGCGAGGAAAAGGAGAAAGGAGGTATATCAAAGTTTTCCCTGCTGCTTAATGGGCAACAATGGGAAGTTTCCAAGGAAATGAGACTGGGGAGAAGGTGAGGATAGAAGTCATGCCCTGCAGAGTGGAAACAATGACTTCAAAAACAACGATGTGCATTTATTTAGTGCCTTTAACATAGTAAAACGTCCCAAGGCACTTCACAGGAGCGTTATCAAATAAAATTTGACACTGAGCCAAAGAAGGAGACGTTAGGACAGATGACCAAACACTTGGTCAAAGAGGTAAGCTTTAAGCAGTGTCTTAAAGGAGGAGAGAGATGGAGAGGCGAAGAAGTTTGGGGAGGGAAATCCAAAGCTTAAGACCTAAGCAGCTGAAGGCATGAGCATCAGTGGTGGGGAGCATGGAGTGGGGGATGCACAAGAGGCCAGAGCTGGAGGAATTCAGAGATCTCAGAGGGTTGCAAGGCTGGAGGAGGTTACAGAGATAGGGAGGGGAGAGGCCATGGAGGGAATTGAACACAAGGATAAGAATTTTAAAACTGAGGCGTTGCTGGACCGGGAGCCAATGTAGGTCAGCGAACACAGGGGTGATTAATGAATGGGACTTGGTGCGAGTTAGGATACGGGCAGCAGAGTTTTGGATGAGCTCAAGTTTATGGAGGGTGTAAGATGGGCGGCTGGACAGGAGAGCATTGGAATAGTCAAGTCTGGAGGTAACAAAAGCATGGATGAGGGTTTCAGCAGCAGATGGGCTGACGCAGGGGTGGAGACGGCCAATATTATGGAGGTGGAAGTAGGCGGTCTTTGTGATGGAGAGAATATGGGGTTGGAGGCTCAGCTCCGTGTCAAATAGGATGCCGAGGTTGTGAACAGTCTGATTCAGTCTGTGACGGTGGCCAGGGAGGGGGATAGAATTGGTGGCTAGGGAACGGAGTTTGTGGTGGAGGTCTGTTTATTGTTTAATTGGAGGACATTTCAACTCATCCAAGTATGGATCTCAGACAAGCAGTTTTCTACCTTGGCGCACACCCGGTGAGGTCATTGAATTTCTTACTGTACTGCAGGCATGCCCTGGTGTATTCACAAGGCTGCAAACTTCCAGTCAATGCCGTTCCCAATTCACTACGAGACACGGCACCCATCTTGCTCCACCAACTTGCTTCACCAAGAAATCCACAACCTTGTCCATCAACAGAGGCAGTCTGTCACTCACTCGACTAGTAAAAAACATCTTGGTGAATCTATTTTCAGGATGGTGTGTGACTTGGAGGGGAACGTGCAGGTGGTGGTGTTCCCAAGTGCCTGCTGCTCTTGTCCTTCTAGGTGGTAGAGGTCGCGGGTTTGGGAGGTGCTGTCGAAGAAGCCTTGGAGAGTTGCTGCAGTGCATCCTGTGTATGGTACACACTGCAGTCACTGTGCGCCGGTGGTGAAGGGAGTGAATGTTTAGGCTGGTCTGTGGGGGGTGACCTGCAGAATCCCCAGGGAAATGGCAGATATCCAGTTTCTGGAAGTTTGACTTTTTAAGGAACAGTATGCCAGTCTGCCCCTTACAAGGCAAAATGACCGACTGACCGGCAGGGAGCAAAGCCAGTGGCGCTGATTTCTTGAGCTGGGACCTCCTGCTCCTAATCCACAGTTGGGTCCTGGTGTTCATGCAGCCACCAGTATGCTCAATGAGGGGAAGCATACTGACATTCACAAGAGCAGGTAAGCCTCGATTCCCGAAGAAGTAAAATAATTTTTTTTCCGAAACAGCCAGATTGCCATCCCTTGCTCAGGGAGTCCATCGGATCTGTACCAGGGTCAAGGGAGGGGGCCTGGGCAGAGATGTGCATGAAGTGGTGCTTCCGCCAGCTTGACCCATGCTGACGGTGTGCCCTCCCACTGACCCCGCAAACTCTGGCAGGGTCAATGCTGGAGGACGCTATCGGAGACAATCCCAGGATTGCAACCTGAGCAGCTTTGGACCATTATTTAGTTTTGAAGATTCAATCAAAAAGCACTGTGGCCAATTTTCAACCATAGCACATCAGATAGGCAGCGGAACGGGGCAGCCGTACGTCCTGCCCGATGGCTCCAGCACATAGGCCTTATTTGTATTTGTTCAGCGAGCTACACGTGCTAACGGGCAGCTCGTGGATTGGGTGTGCGTAGAAATTCCAAATGCGAATCCTTAATGGGGTGGGAGAGGCAATCCCGGGGATGTGGGGTGGGGGAGGGGGTGGTTGGTGGGGAGACACTGAGCAGAGGGTGGGAAGACTTTTGTGGGGCTAGGAAGAATTCTGAGGTTTTTGCCTCATTTTCAGAGTGGCTTACAGTGGACCCTTTGGAAAATAGTCGTTCCAATACTAGGGTGGCCTTAATCCCACTGGGTTGAGGCCCATGCTTGCCAAACATGAGAGAGAGTTCCATTACTGCCATGTAATATGCATGAGTTGGTGAGAGCACAATAGGAGAGCACTGCTTTTGCAAAGGCTAACAACATAATGACAATTTTCTTTAAAATTATTGTTTTTTCTTTACTTTATATTCTAAAAATCTGAGGCTATATGTATCGTTTTTTTAAACATCTATCACCCCATGAAGAGAGATCTACTGTGACTTTGTCTCAATTACTCACATGTACACCCACACACATATTTAATGATGAATCCTTGCACAACATATTTAAATAAAAAGGAATGCTAAAGGCGCTATATCATCTATTTTCTTACCTGCAAACACAAAAGTAAAGTTCAACCTGATGAAATTGTGGCTGAACATCAATATGATCCTGCAGTGCATCCCGCCTCCTCATTTAGTGAGGGGGAAAAAATCAGCTAGTGTTCCCACTCCTGATCGCTGTCTCATGACCCCTCAATATGTTAAGATTTTGGTGAAGATGGAATCGGCCTTGATTATTATGCAACCTTCTCACACCAGCATGGCCAAGTGGCCTAACGTCACTAACATTTCTATCTAGGCTTATGCATGAAGAAAAGCCATTTGTACGAGGTGCTAAAGGGGTGCCTGGCAACCATGCAACCCTAACTCTGCACTTTCAGGACAGAAAGGGAAAAAAATAGCACTTAAAGGAGAGAAGGGACAAAATATTTTTAAAAATTGTTATTGGAAACTGCCTAAGCTATTCCAGCAGGGGTGGAGTCAATCTCGTATTTGCAGTGTCAACAATGGCTCAGTGGTAGCACTCTCACCTCTAAGTCAGAAGATCATGGATTCAAGTCCCACTCCAGAGATTTGAGCCCAAATTCTAGGCTAACACCTCCAATGCAGCACTGAGGGAGTATTGCACTGTAGGAGGTCCCGTTTTTTGGATGAGACATTAAACCGAGGCCCCATCTGCCCTCTTAGGTGGACGTAAAAGATCCCATGGCATTATTTCGAAGAAGAGCAGGGGAGTTCTTCCCACTGATCCGGCCAATATTTATCCCTCAACCAACATCACTAAAACAGATTCGCTAGTAATTATCACATTGTTGTTTGTTGGATATTGATGTGCACAAATTGGCTGCCGCATTTCCTACATTACAACAGTGACTACACTTCAAAAGTACTTAATTGGCTGTAAAGCGCTTTGGAATGTGCTGAGGTTGTAAAAGGCGCTATATAAATGCAAGTCTTTCTTTTCAGTGTGTTGGGGTGAAGCAATGAGATAAACATCCACTCAGTACAGTGGAATGAGGCCAGGGCCTTTTTGTAATGAGTGACTCTCATACTCTGACACTGCCTGTCAGAAGCTGAGACTGTAAAAAAGGAGATATCACAAATTTTAAAATGGTTCAAAGAATTTAAAACAGTAAAACATTCACTTGACTGAGGAGATGACTAATATATAATAATGCCACTCACAAAATAATTCAATTTTGCACAATACATACTAATTGGAGTAGGTCCTCTATGGAAGATTACATATGGGGACAAATATTACTCAAAATGAACACTGCTAAAGTGAACTTTTTTGGCAATTTTCGCTTCAATTTCACTGCTATCATTTTCTTCCCTTCCTTTCAGGTCTCTCCATTTCACCTAGAGTTCTAGCTGATAGGCCATGCAGCAGAACTGTTCTCGAGCAGCGTTGTGTGACACTAGTGAAATTGATTTGGATTTGGATTTTCCTTTCCTCCCGATGGCAAAGCATCGAGTCTTTGTTTCGTCCCTCAGCACTGTTTGTTGGTGGGAGCTTTTACACTTTATTGAAAGCGCTTTGGGATGTGCTGAGGTTCTGAAAAGCGCTATATAAATGCAAGTCTTTCTTTCTTTTCTTTAATAGATCTGCAGGCCTTGGCACATTTACCTGGCAAAGATCATGTGAATCTGTTTTCTCACAGTCAGCTGAGAAGCAGGTTCAGAGTTGTGCCATCTGCTGCAAGAACATTTGTGCATAGCATGCAGTATAGAGATTGCACATAGGACAGTAATGGTCAGCTTGGCATGAAGGCTGTACCCCCTTTCAGAAATGCTGCTGAGTTGACCTATGGGGATAGTACCGTGGAGTGCCAGAAAGAGCATCCGTTCTCACAAGCATCTCATGCAACATCATCTGCACTTAAGCAGGTTTAAAGCAGAAAATTGGTTGCTGGGCTGCTTTTATCACTTGTCTGCAGATTCATGTCTGTACCTTGAATTTCCTTTCCTTTCATTTTTAATCGCCTGTCCCTTCTGCCTTAGCAAAGGTTGATATGCCTTTTGTGGCTCTCCAAAGGCTTCCTATATTTCTGTCCCTTTATCATGACACACCCCTTAAATTGGTCCCAACTCTTTAAATTTGACTTACGTGTAGTATTCCTCACTCATCACTAAACCTGTTTAATCTGCATTTGGTTTGCAAATGAGAAGTGAATGCTATTAGGACTTAACCTTCCAGGCTGGATTTGCACCCATTCTTAACCATTTAGAGCTGACTTACACCAGCCCTGTGTGAAACTACCTTCAAACGGACTTTGGTGCAGCTCTGTTTAAGCTATAGCAAACACTGTAACGTTATTAGGGCATGAATTCTCTGTAAATCAGGAAACATTAGCACAAAGAGTATTTTGCATAACCCAAAGTCGCCAGCAATTTTCAAAAAATTAATTCTGTTGAGAAACATTTATGGTAAATGTGGTCAATTTAAATTTCTGGTAAATTTAGATGTGTGAACATAATGAAATTTGACAGCAAAAAAGTCCTAATTTATAGTACTGCAAAGAAATCAAGGGTCAGCATTTATGGATTGAAAAAACAGAAGAACACCAGTACAAAGTCAGGCAAGAAGTACAGAGTATTTTCTGACTGTAAATTATTCCTAAATTGGATATAGAACTTTGGACAAGAAAAATAAAACTTTCTGGAAGATTGACTTAAAAGGAAGGGAAAATGAAAGAGCAGATAAGAAGTTTCTTTTGGAATAGCAGAAAATAAGGACTGAAGCTTGCAATACACCAGAGACATTTTCTCCTTTGATAACAATGGGGGAAGTTTGTGCTTTTCATTATTTATAAAGAAATCCGAAACGTGTCCTTCATACATGCATCTATAATTTGGTTATGAATAGCAAACAGGGGGAATCTTCCCCAGTGGAACTTTAGGACATGTTTCATTTACATGATTCATGAAAAAAACTTACAAGGAGGAACTTATTTAAAAAAGGTAGTTGGCAGGAGGCTGGAAATTATAGACCAGTTAGCCTAACATCTGTGGTGGGTAAAATTTTGGAGTCTATTATTAAGGAGACAGTAGCAGAACATTTGGATAAACATAATTTAATAGGACAAAGTCAGCATGGCTTTATGAAGGGGAAGTCATGTCTGAAAAATTTGCTTGAGTTCTTTGAGGACATAACGTACAGGGTGGATAAAGGGGAACCAGTGGAAGTAGTGTATTTAGACTTCCAGAAGGCATTCGACAAGGTGCCACATAAAAGATTATTGCTCAAGATAAAGAATCACTGGATTGGGGGTAATATTCTGGCATGGGTGGAGAGAGTTGGGATAAATGGTTCATTCTCGGACTGGCAATTAGTAGCCAGTGGTGTTCCGCAGGGTTCGGTGCTGGGTCCCCAACTCTTTACAATCTATATTAACGATTTGGAGGAGGGGACCGAGTGTAACATATCAAAGTTTGCAGATGATACAAAGATGGGAGGGAAAGTAAAGAGTGAGGAGGACATAAAAAACCTACAAGGGGATATAGACAGGCTGGGTGAGTGGGCGGAGATTTGGCAGATGCAATACAATATTGGAAAATGTGAGGTTATGCACTTTGGCAGGAAAAATCAGAGAGCAAGTTATTATCTTAATGGCAAGAAACTGGAAAGTACTGCAGTACAAAGGGATTTGGGGGTCCTAGTGCAAGAAAATCAAAAAGTTAGTATGCAGGTGCAGCAGGTGACCAAGAAGGCCAACGGAATGTTGGCTTTTATTGCTAGGGGGATAGAATATAAAAACAGGGAGGTATTGCTGCAGTTATATAAGGTATTGGTGAGACCGCACCTGGAATACTGCATACAGTTTTGGTGTCCATACTTAAGAAAAGACATACTTGCTCTTGAGGCAGTACAAAGAAGGTTCACTCGGTTAATCCCGGGGATGAGGGGGCGGACATATGAGGAGAGGTTGAGTAGATTGGGACTCTACTCATTGGAGTTCAGAAGATTGAGAGGCGATCTTATTGAAAAATATAAGATTGTGAATGGGCTTGATCAGGTGGATGCAGTAAGGATGTTCCCAAGGATGGGTAGCATAGTGGTTATGTTACTGGACTAGTGATCCAGAGGCCTGGACTAAAATCCAGAGTCATGAGTTCAAATTCCGCCACGGCAGCTGGTGAATTTAAATTCAATTAATTAAATTTTAAAAATCTGGAATTAAAATACTAGTACGAGCAATGATAGCCATGAAACTACCGGATTGTCGTAAAAACCCATCTGGTTCACTAATGTCCTTTAGGGAAGGAAACCTGCCGTCCTTACCCGGTCTGGCCTAAATGTTACTCCAGACCCACAGCAATGTGGTTGATTCTTAATTGCCCTCTAAAATGGCCTAGCAAGCCACTCAGTTGTAAAATCTCGCTACGAAAAGTCATAATAAGAATAAAACCAGACGGACCACGAGGCACCGGACACGACAACGGCAAGCCAAGCCCAGTCAACCCTGCAAGGTCCTCCTTCCTCACATCTGGGGACGTGTGCCAAAATTGGGAGAGCTGTCCCACAGACTAGATAAGCAACAGCCTGACATAGCCATACTCACAGAATCATACCTTTCAGCCAACGTCCCAGACTCTTCCATCACCATACCTGGGTATGTCCTGTCCCACCTGCAGGACAGACCCACCAGAGGTGGCGGTACAGTGATATACAGTCAGGAGGGAGTGGCCCTGGGAGTCCTCAACATTGACTCTGAACCCCATGAAATCTCATAGCATCAGGTCAAACATGGGCAAGGAAACCTCCTGCTGATTACCACCGACCGTCCTCCCTCAGCTGATGAATCAGTCCTCCTCCATGTTGAGCACCACTTGGAGGAAGCACTGAGGGTAGCAAGGGCACAAAATGTACTCTGGGTGGGGGACTTCAATGTCCATCACCAAGAGTGGCTCGGTAGCACCACTACTGACCGAACTGGCCGAGTCCTGAAGGACATAGCTGCCAGACTGGGCCTGCGGCAGGTGGTGAGCGAACCAACACGAGGGAAAAACTTACTTGACCTCGTCCTCACCAATCTACCTGTTGCAAATGCATCTGTCCATGACAGTATTGGTAGGAGTGACCACCACACAGTCCTCGTGGAGATGAAGTCCCGTCTTCGCACTGAGGACACCATCCAACGTGTTGTGTGGCACTACCACCGTGCTAAATGGGATAGATTCAGAACAGATCCAGCAGCTCAAAACTGGGCATCCATGAGGCGCTGTGGGCCATCAGCAGCAGCAGAATTGTATTCCCGCACAATCAGTAACCTCATGGCCTGGCATATTCCTCACTCTACCATTACCAACAAGTCAGGGGATCAACCCTGGTTCAATGAGGAGTGTAGAAGAGCATGCCAGGAGCAGCACCAGGCGCACCTAAAAATGAGGTGCCAACCTGGTGAAGCTACAACTCAGGACTACATGCATGCTAAACAGCGGAAGCAACATGCTATAGACAGAGCTAAGCGATTCCACAACCAAACGGATCAGATCAAAGCTCTGCAGTCCTGCCACATCCAGTCGTGAATGGTGGTGGACAATTAAACAACTAACGGGAGGAGGAGGCTCTGCAAACATCCCCATCCTCAACGATGGCGGAGTCCAGCACGTGAGTGCAAAAGACAAGGCTGAAGCGTTTGCAACCATCTTCAGCCAGAAGTGCCGAGTGGATGATCCATCTCGGCCTCCTCCCGATATCCCCACCATCACGGAAGCCAGTCTTCGGCCAATTCGATTCACTCCACGTGATATCAAGAAACGGCTGAGTACACTGGATACAGCAAAGGCTATGGGCCCCGACAACATCCCAGCTGTAGTGCTGAAGACCTGTGCTCCAGAACTAGCTGCGCCTCTAGCCAAGCTGTCCCAGTACAGCTACAACACTGGCATCTACCCGACAATGTGGAAAATTGCCCAGGTATGTCCTGTCCACAAAAAACAGGACAAATTCAATCCGGCCAATTACCGCCCCATCAGTCTACTCTCAATCATCAGCAAAGTGATGGAAGGTGTCGTCGACAGTGCTATCAAGCGGCACTTACTCACCAATAACCTGCTCACCGATGCTCAGTTTGGGTTCGGCCAGGACCACTCGGCTCCAGACCTCATTACAGCCTTGGTCCAAACATGGACAAAAGAGCTGAATTCCAGAGGTGAGGTGAGAGTGACTGCCCTTGACATCAAGGCAGCATTTGACCGACTGTGGCACCAGGAAGCTCTAGTAAAATTGAAGTCAATGGGAATCAGGGGGAAAACTCTCCAGTGGCTGGAGTCATACCTAGCACAAAGGAAAATGGTAGTGGTTGTTGGAGGCCAATCATCTCAGCCCCAGGACATTGCTGCAGGAGTTCCTCAGGGCAGTGTCCTAGGCCCAGCCACCTTCAGCTGCTTCATCAATGACCTTCCCTCCATCATAAGGTCAAAAATGGGGATGTTCGCTGATGACTGCACAGTGTTCAGTTCCATTCGCAACCCCTCAAATAATGAAGCAGTCCGAGCCCGCATGCAGCAAGACCTAGACAACATCCAGGCTTGGGCTCATAAGTGGCAAGTAGCATTCGCGCCAGATAAGTGCCAGGCAATGACCATCTCCAACAAGAGAGAGTCTAACCACCTCCCCTTGACATTCAACAGCATTACCATCGCCAAATCCCCCACCATCAACATCCTGGGGGTCACCATTGACCAGAAACTGAACTGGACCAGCCATATAAATACTGTGGCTACGAGAGCAGGTCAGAGGCTGGGTATTCTGCGGCGAGTGACTCACCTCCTGACTCCCCAAAGCCTTTCCACCATCTACAAAGCACAAGTCAGGAGTGTGATTGAATACTCTCCACTTGCTTGGATGAGTGCAGCTCCAACAACACTCAAGAAGCTCGACACCATCCAAGATAAAGCAGCCCGCTTGATTGGCACCCTATCCACCACCCTAAACATTCACTCCCTTCACCACCGGCGCACTGTGGCTGCAGTGTGTACCATCCACAGGATGCACTGCAGCAACTCGCCAAGGCTTCTTCGACAGCACCTCCCAAACCCGCGACCTCTACCACCTAGAAGGACAAGAGCAGCAGACAGATGGGAACAACACCACCTGCACGTTCCCCTCCAAGTCACACACCATCCCGACTTGGAAATATATCGCCGTTCCTTCATTGTCGCTGGGTCAAAATCCTGGAACTCCCTTCCTAACAGCACTGTGGGAGAACCGTCACCACACGGACTGCAGCGGTTCAAGAAAGCGGCTCACCACCACCTTCTCGAGGGCAATTAGGGATGGGCAATAAATGCTGGCCTCGCCAGCGACGCCCACATCCCGTGAACGAATAAAAAAAAAACTAGAACTTGGGGGCATAATCTTAGAATAAAGGGCTGCTCTTTCAAAACTGAGATAAGGAGAAACTTCTTCACTCAGAGGGTAGTCGGTCTGTGGAATTTGCTGCCCCAGGAAGCTGTGGAAGCTACATCATTAAATAAATTTAAAACAGAAATAGACAGTTTCCTAGAAGTAAAGGGAATTAGGGGTTACGGGGAGCGGGCAGGAAATTGGACATGAATTTAGATTTGAGGTTCGGATCAGATCAGCCATGATCTTAGCCAGGCTCGAGGGGCCGATTGGCCTACTCCTGCTCCCATTTCTTATGTTCTTATGTTCTTAACTTATTAAATTACCTAGATTGGACTAAGAGGATGTGATGAAATGGCCTTTTACCTGAGCTTAAAAGCAAGACCATTGTAATGTGAGGTTGAAAGATGAAATGGAAGAAGTAGATCTGCAAGGTTGAGTTCAATTGGCTGTAAGCGTGCGTTCTTCTCTGGCTGCATCTTATGTACTCTTGATGTTGGCCGTGAGTATGCTGATTCATTGAACCTTTAATGCACCTCCAAGTGTTTTTAACTCTGTGTTTGAACGCATTATTAATACAGACACAGGACTGCAGCCTTCGTCTATATACTAAAACAAAAATACATTCCTAACAGTTCCCTGGATCGATGCAAAGTAAGAGCTTGATTCAGAAATGCAGCTGCAATCATGTTTTTATCACAATTAAAGCAACTAATTTGCAGAATCATTTTTTTCAAAGAACAACTTAATTGCAAAAAATCTGCTGTAATATTCCTGATTGCCATTTTAATTATATGAATCAAAGCAGCCTCCTGATTATGTAAAAGGATGATGATGATCAGCTTTGTTAAGGTGAGTAAAAACAGCTTAAATATTTTGACTATGAAAGACTGTTTGCAGAATATATTGTTCTCCCCCCTTCCCCCACCCACACACATACACAAGAAACTGTGCTGTGCAGTAGAATTTCTTTATTTCTTCTCACCAGTCTTCTCCCTCCCTTCTCTCCAGAAGGTGCTGACACCTACTAGGGTGCATTTCCGAGGGCAATGGTCAGCTGCTGGTACTTTGCCCAACAGAACATTCTTCATGTATCAACATAGGCAGTGAGTGCCAGCAAATTAATTGACTGTTGGGTGGAGTCACAACCAAGCATGATGCATCCTAGCTTATGCCATGATTGAATCCAGTTATTCCTTAAATGATTCCAATACCCAACCCAGAAGTCCATTCCAAGTGTTGAACACTCTTTGTGTGACAAACAACTACCTGACATCAATTCTAAAGTTGTCTTTTGCCAGTTTGAACTTGTGCCCCTGGTACTAATGTCCCTCTATACTGTCTTATTTACCTCCAAGAATTCCCCTTCAGTTGCCACCTTTAAGGGCTGAAAAGCCCTGGCATGTACACGTGCCATCTCATCCATGAGACCAACCTCCTGCTTCTTCAATCCCATTCCTATTAAAATGCTCATCATCCAACTTCTCTTCTTTACCCCCATGCTAGCTGACATTGTAAATGGTTCCCTCTCCTCACGCACGTCCTCCTCCCTTTCAAAACTGCTGTCATCAACCCTCCCCATAAACCTCACCCTTGACCCACTCTGTCCTTGCTAACTACCTCCCCGTCTCCAACCTCCCTTTCTTCTCCAAGGTCCTTGAACGTGTTGTTCGCTTCCAGATCCGTGCACACCTCTCTCACAACTCCCTGTTTAAATCCCTCCAATCAAGTTTCCAGCCCTCCCACAGTACTGAAACGGCCAAAATCACAAATGACATTGTCTGTGATTGTGGTGTATTATCGCTCTTCATCCTCTTCGACCTCTCTGCAGCCTTCAACGCAATTGATCACACCATCCTCCTTTAACACATCTTCCCCACTGCTCAGTTTTGTTCTCCAGGTCGGTGGGTCTGGCCTTGCTTGTTTCCTATCCGATCATAACTAGAGCATCTCTATCGATTATTTCTCTTCCCATCCCTGCACTGCAACCATGGGAATCCCCAACGATCCATCCTTGGCCCCCCCCTCCTCTTCCTCATCTACATCTGCCCCATGGCAAAATTATCCGCAGGCATGGGGTCAACTTCCACAGGTATGTTGATAACATCCAGCTCTACCTCTCTATCACCTCTCTTTACACCTTCACTCACTCTGTGCTATCAGACTGCTGTCTGTCACCCAGTCTTGGATGAACTGTAATTTCCTCCAGCTAATACTGGGAAGACTGAAGCAAATGTCTTTGATCCCTGGCACAAACTCCATTCCCTCAACACCAAATCCATTCCCCACCTTGGTCACTGTCTCAGGCTAAACCAGATTGCTCACAACCTTAGAATTTAACACTAGCTATTTAGAAAATACAAAATCAAAGACAAAAATTCATATTTTTGTCATGCCCTCATCCCTGCACAGGTTTTTGGCTGTGATTTTAAGCAGTTTTGTACAGTACTCACTCTTCAACATTTAAAATATCTGAACATCTTGATTACATTCCAGCCTATTTCTCACTCCCAGGTATCCATTATTCTGTATGCATAAATCATCTAAACCCCTCAATTATATTTTGACCTGTAGCTACTTCCCTGGTATCTATCATGCTATATATTAACTCTCTAAATCACTCAATTAGGTTCCAGCCTGTAACTCACCCTCAGTTATCAATTATTCTCTATTTACTTTCTGAAGAAAATTCTGAGAGTCTCTGTGGAGAACCAATATATGCTCTGAATATATTGACCAGCTTATCTGGTGACCAAAATTTGTTCCATGGTACCTGCTGTCTCCAATTTACAGTTAATCTGAGGGAAACTGATTCATGGTTGGCATCTCAGTGATGTTTAGTGCTGTGTGTTTTTAAGGTTACTGACACCCATTGTAGTGTTTTACCTTCTGCAGAGAGCAGCACTTACCCTCAGAGGGTCAGCCCAGGCGGCCGCAGTTTGTGGTCATAAGTGTGATCATCGTGGAATTCGTCCACAGACTTTATGGTCCTATCATAAAGGGAAAAATGGGAAGTCTGTTACTCTTTTATGAATAAAAGGGTCTTGGTTTATTGTGCAATAGTTACAATTTGAAGGAGCATTCTAGAGTATACTTTTTCTATATGCAACTGTCTTACAATGAGCAAAATTACAATTAGATGACTAAAATTAACATTTCATAAAAGGGGCTGTAGATGTGCAACATACTAAGTAAATTACCCACAGTCACAGCTCCCCAAAAGTTATTCATTGTTTGACAGGCTTTGAGATGGTTCAGTGATGCAAAAAGAAAGAAAGAACTTGCATTGATACAGCATCTTTCACGACCTCAGGATGTCCCAAAGCGCTTTACAGCCAATTAAGTACTTTTGAACTGCAGTCACTGTTGTAATGTAGGAAACGCGGCAGCCAATTTGCGCACAGCAAGGTCCCACAACAGCAATGTGATAATGACCAGATAAGCTGTTTTAGTGATATTGGTTGAGGGATAAATATTGGCCAGCAGAGAACTCCCATGCTCTTCTTCAAAATAGTGGGATCTTTTACATCCACCTGACAGCACAGACTGGGCCTCGGTTTAACGTCTCATCCGAAAGGTGGCATCTCCGACAGTGCAGCATGCCCTCAGTACTGCACTGGAACGTCAGCCTGGATTTTGTGCTCAAGTCTCTGGAGTGGGACTTGAACTCGCAACCTTCTAACTCAGAGGCAAGAGTGCTACCCACTGAGACACGGCTGACACTTAAGGCATTATATAAATGCAATTTATTTTGAATAATTACCTCAAAGTAATGTACAAAGCCTTGTTCAAGCGAATCAATGATACAAATGCAGGCAAGCGTTTTTCACGTGCATTGGCCTAGCCTCTGCATGCACACATAGGAAGGGAGAATGCAAACACAATGAGCTGAGATGCCTATTGCTGTTTTTGTTGATAACAACATGACAGCCATCTGAAAAACTGTAATTTGATCCAGGTGTTCACAATAGAATTATAAATCATGATAGCGAAGCTGGATCAATGCTTGAACTATATCTGAATTCATTAAATTACGGCCCTTGTAACGCCCAAGCATTTTATGCAATATACACATTTGTGCTTGCATTGTTAAAGAATGATGATTTATTTTGAATCAGGAATGCTTTGTGTGGATTGTTTGAGTGGGGCCAAAAATGTTACTGCTTATTAGCTTCATCTGGCAGGAAACTGTAAAATGAGGTGAGTGCTGTGGTAGTAATTTGCTTTCTGCACCAGTTTGCCCACTGCAGTATTATTTTGTGTAATCCTTCATGCTCCTCATAAGATTCTGTTGTATAACATGGCACAGCTCATGTTAATGAGGAATATTACTTTGGGCAGGAAGCACTCTGACAAAGCTCCTCTTACTCCTGGGAATAGACATCTGACCAGTACTGAATTTTTCATCCCAGTTTTCTTTATTCTATCCTCAGGTAGTGATTCATGCTGAAATACTATTCTAAGAATATTGGCAGCCCTCTGGTACTGCCATTTTTTTCTGAGTGAACCCAAACCATGAGTGCTGAGGAAGGGAGCACACAACCTATCCTGATCTTGCTATATCTGGTTTTCACTCGTGCACTTTATAGTAAGAGCCAATGGACACTGGCTAACTTCCCCCCTCCCCAGCCCATGGAACAATTACATCTCAATGTCCAGTTCAGCTAAGACTGGCTAACTTGGCATACATTGGGGATCTTTCTAATATGTGGGGTTCGTTATAACATACATTTGCATTTATCAACTAAGCCATTGGGGAGTCCTAGTTTTTTTTGTTGTTGTTTTGGAACTCTATGATAGGTATCCAGGATTGTGAACAATCCTATGAGAACCATTCTAACAAACCTGATACAAGTCCATGGCTCTCTTTTGCCTTTACGACTAGACATGATGGATCTCCAGTAAGCTCTCAGTAACTTAAGGAGATAAATAATTCTAATTTTACTTCAGAGTAGAGTACCAGAATAAATATTTGCTAATAAACTAACTACATGGGAGCACACTTGGAGAGAACCTCTTCTTTTGAACGAGAAGTCTAAGGGGCGATATTCAAGTATTCAAGATTTCTCATCGAATAAATAAATTGAACTCCAATAATATGTTCGAGAGTGTCACAAATTCTAGACCGTGAGGACATGGGGTCAAGCTTAGAAGAGGGAAGGTGCTCAGACAGTTTAGATTTAACTACTTCACACAGAGGTTGGTGAACATGTGTCGTGTGAAATGGACTGCCCAGGGAGTCAGTGAGAGCAGCTGTTGTGGAAATGTTTAAGGGAGAATTTGATATATATTTAATAAAGTGAACAATTGAGAGGTATTAGTTTTTGGAACTGACCAGGTGGACTGCAGAGTCTTTTCCAGTCCTATACTCTGCTATGTTCCTATAGTTTGAAGGATAGACTACTTCTTGCTGGGGTCATTCACTACAGCCCAATCAGGCACAGAATTAATTTCAATGTGACATATGTCACGTTAATTATACACAGTGCTCTCCACACATTTTTTGGGGTGAGATATGGTTGAGGGGTGATCTGTGCACAACGATAGCCATGAATTGACAGCTCTGTCTCCAGTGGTGGGAGGGAACATTTGGCATAATTTTAACCTAATCCACCAGTGGGAAACTGACGGGATCGGATTGGCAGCCCGTTTTGGACCCCCCTCCCCGCCCGATTTTACTTTCCATTGAAGTAAAGAAAAGGCCCCAAAACGTTCCAAAATGTTTTTTTTGTGGCGTTGGAAGGAGTAGGAGTGCTCCTAAATTCAGACGGTCCTCGGGTCTTTCCGTTCTGGCGTTTCGTTGTGCCCAGTGCTGACGGATTTAGACACGATTCCATGCAAGCCTGTTTTAAAACTATATGGAACCAATTATGGCTGTTTATTCTGTAACCCATGTTAAAAAAAATGTACAAAGCAAAAAACAGCCTGCCTAGTGCAGTCACTTTTTTAAATTGATTTCTCTTCCTGCACTAGAAATTGGATATGGACTGAGAAAAACACTTCTTTTTGGAATCCACTTATCTGTCAGTGCACAGGAAGTTAAGTTAAACATAATCCTGAAAGATTGATGCTTGCTTCATTGTCTTCAGTTTGGACGTATACCGAATGAGTTTAAAGGGGATTGATTCATGTCAACAGGAGATTAAAAGCCAGGGCTCATCTACCATGTCTACTGGCATTTTTTTCTGCATAAGAGAAATGCGCTTCACCAAAGAGGCAATTTGCTTGACCTGCTACAAGAAGACCAGAAGTCACACTCATCTACCTGCATTGCTCCCTCAGTGCCTATGAAGATGACCACCACCCTCAGCTTCTGTAGCTGGTTCATTTCAGGCAGCCTGTAATGTCAGCCAGGGAGCAGTACAGCATGCATTCATCAGGTCACTGACAGTTTTTACAGCAGAGCAGTCCAATTCACAATCTTTAGAATTGCAGAAAGCAGAGAAGTAGGGCCATATAGTTTTACAGAGTTGCTGGCTTTCCCAAGGTCCAGGGTGCAGTCGATGGTACCCACATTGCATTAAGAGTACCCATAGAACACCTACTCAGCTACCTCAACAGGAAGGGATTCCACTTCCTCAATGTCCCAATAGTGTATGATAGCAATCAGAGGGCCCTCCATGTCAAGGCTCGATCTGCAGCAAGTTGCCATGATGCCTTCATCCTTCATTCATTCAGCCTGGATCGTGGGAGGTGGTTGGCTCCCCATGCTGTACAGAAGGGTCATGGGATTGAGGTGGCCTTCATCTCATGGCTGCTGGCTGCATCTCTGGAGGACGCTCCTAGGCAACCAGGTCTCGCCACCCACCCCCCTCCCATGGTTCTCTCTTGGTTGCCTTCTTCTCCGCCTCCATTGGGACAGTAACTCTTCCTCACCCACTATCTGTGCTTTCAGGGAAGGGGATAAAATCTACAGATGGCTTCTGGATGATAAAGTATAATCTCCTGCTCCCATTGCTGATGACCCCATTTGGAGTTCCCCAAACAGCAGCAGAAGAATGCTACAATGAGGCACATGCAACTTCCAGGCTGGTGATCAAGAGGACCATCAAGGTATTGTAAGCGTGCTTTCACTATCTGGACTGGTCAGGAGGGAATCTGCAGTATGCTCCAGATCTGGTGTCCACAATAGTTATAGCCTGCTGTGCCCTTCACAACTTTGCAATTCAGGTAGGGCTGCACTTTGACATAGTTGTCGAGGAGGCCCTTGAACTGGTAGATGCAGAATTACATGGAATAGAACATCAGGATGATATACACTCAGAGGAGTTCATGTTGACTGCTACAAAGGTCATCAGAGGACAGATTATCTCAGAAATCTTCTCCTCTGTCTAACTCAATAAACCTTTAATATCATAGCCTGACTTCCTTCTCCTCCACTTGCAAATAAAGAGACATTCCTTCAATCCACCACCCATCCAACGACATGACAATACATCAGCCCTATTTTCCCTAACATGGTCGTGCCAGTAATCATCACTAGAGTGAATAATCCAGCACCAAATGAGTGCACCCTTTCCTGTATGACTGTAACCTCCATGAATAAAAAGCCCCATGTCAGTGCAGTCGATGTAAATACAACCATTGCAAAGTGCAAACAATCACCCTACTCTTTCCTAACACCATGCTTCCCGTGTGTGCCTGCACGTGCCTTTCTTTCACCTATTTCGGTGCTCCATCAAAGTGCCACCTGAGGGCCTGGATCGTGGGAGGTGGTTGGCTCCTTACGCTGTGCAGAAGGGTCATGGGATTGTGGTGGCCTTCGTCTCATGGCTGCTGGCTGCATCTCTGAAGGATGCTCCTAGGCAACCAGGTCTCGCCCCCCCCAGACTCCAGTGGCATGGTTCTCTTTTGGTTGCTGCCTTCTCCACCTCCATTGGGACAGTAACTCTTCCTCACCCACTATCTGTGCTTTTGGCTCCCTCACATGCTATAAATCAACCAGTAATAATATTGATAAGATATGCAGTGAAGTTATTTGAGAGTGAAGTGAAAGATGCAAGCACTGTTCCTCGCTTCATTGATTATCTGCTGCTGAAAAGTGTAAGTTAGGCTTTCTTTTCAAAGGGTGCACAGGAGTTTCTATGTAGTTTAGCTGCTTACACCCATTTTACATGAGTTTTACAAAAATGACTGCATCAATGCGAATGTAAATGAGCAGACCCAGGAAACCTATGTGTAACTCTATCTGCAGGCCAGCGATGGGTGCAACTTTTTTTTAGAGGTGCAGCAGCCATGTAACTCACTGGAAGGAAATTCTAGGCAATTGGGTATAGCTGCAGCTTAAGTCAGGATGAGTTCATATTCCACTGCAATGTAACCAGTTCTTTTCGTACATCATACATGAGGCCATCAGGTTACAGTTTTCACAGAAAACCAACCTGAATTGTGCAATATGATCCACTAAAACACTAAAAGCCTGAAATCCAATGTAATAGCAAGGAATTTAGCTAATTCAGCTGCCTTGAAGCTGCGACCTTGGCCATAGGCCTTCATTCAGAGCTACTTTTCGGTTTTACGTTGTTTTTTGAGTTAATAGTTTTCTGGGGCGTTGTCAGCTTTTTTTTTGCTGTGAAACAGTCAACAGAATCGTTAATGTTCCTTTTTTCCACCCACTCTAGTTCTGATTCTCTAGATTATATATCATAAGAAGCAATGCCGTCACACATCCCCCTCAGCTCATTACACATTGGCTGGGGGAGGGAAAGAAGGAAGGAGAGAGAAAGGAACAGATAGAGACACACCGTGAGATAATCTCAACTAATTAATTGAATACTAGCAGTGTAAAACTGATAAAACAGCTCTATTATTCTCTTAAATCTATTACATATCCAATATTAAATAATATTGGTAAAAATAAAATAATTTGCAATCTAGTCTCTCCCTGCTGGGAGCTCATGCCTTGCCAAGATACTGATTGTTCCAAGCTATTTCCTGCCAAAAATATCAGTGGGTTTCTTGCTTTTAGTCTCCCATAATGCTGTAGACATCTTTTGCTGCCACTGAGCTCAGATCTGCTGAAGTGACACGATCTGGATACTGTTGACACAAAGATACACAACACAGGCTCCAGGGACCGAAGACTGCACAGCTCAGTCTCCAACAACATGAGGGTATAGAGCACAGGTTCCAAAGTCCAAAGAGTGCACAGCACAGGCTCCAGGTTCCTAGGAGAGCACAGTACAAGCTCCAGGGACCCGAGAGTGCACAGCACAGAATCCGGGGACCCGAGAGTGCACAGCACAGGCTCCAGGGACCCGGGAGAGCACAGCACAGGATCCAGGGACCCGAGAGAGCACAGCACAGAATCCAGGGACCCGAGAGAGCACAGCTCAGAATCCAGGGACCCGAGAGAGCACAGCACAGAATCCAGGGACCCGAGAGTATACAGCTCAGAATCCAGGGACCCGAGAGTGCACAGCACAGAATCCAGGGACCCGAGAGTGCACAGCACAGAATCCAGGGACCCGAGAGTGCACAGCACAGAATCCAGGGACCCAAGAGTGCACAGCACAGAATCCAGGGACCCGAGAGAGCACAGCACAGAATCCAGGGACCCGAGAGTGCACAGCACAGAATCCAGGGACCCGAGAGTGCACAGCACAGAATCCAGGGACCCAAGAGTGCACAGCACAGGCTCCACGGACCCGGGAGAGCACAGCACAGGATCCAGGGACCCGAGAGAGCACAGCACAGAATCCAGGGACCCGAGAGAGCACAGCTCAGAATCCAGGGACCCGAGAGAGCACAGCACAGAATCCAGGGACCCGAGAGTATACAGCTCAGAATCCAGGGACCCGAGAGTGCACAGCACAGAATCCAGGGACCCGAGAGTGCACAGCACAGAATCCAGGGACCCGAGAGTGCACAGCACAGAATCCAGGGACCCGAGAGTGCACAGCACAGAATCCAGGGACCCGAGAGAGCACAGCTCAGAATCCAGGGACCCGAGAGAGCACAGCACAGAATCCAGGGACCCGAGAGTGCACAGCACAGAATCCAGGGACCCGAGAGTGCACAGCACAGAATCCAGGGACCCGAGAGAGCACAGCACAGAATCCAGGGACCCGAGAGTGCACAGCACAGAATCCAGGGACCCGAGAGTGCACAGCACAGAATCCAGGGACCCGAGAGTGCACAGCACAGAATCCAGGGACCCGAGAGTGCACAGCACAGAATCCAGGGACCCGAGAGAGCACAGCACAGAATCCAGGGACCTGAGTGTGCACAGCACAGAATCCAGGGATCCGAGAGTGCACAGCACAGAATCCAGGGATCCGAGAGAGCACAGCACAGAATCCAGGGACCCGAGAGTGCACAGCACAGAATCTAGGCACCCGAGAGAGCACAGCACAGAATCCAGGGATCCGAGAGAGCACAGCACAGAATCCAGGGATCCGAGAGTGCACAGCACAGAATCCAGGGACCCGAGAGAGCACAGCACAGAATCCAGGGACCCGAGAGAGCACAGAACAGAATCCAGGGACCCGAGAGAGCACAGCACAGAATCCAGGGACCCGTGAGTGCACAGCACAGAATCCAGGGACCCGAGAGTGCACAGCACACAATCCAGGGATCCGAGAGTGCCCAGCACACAATCCAGGGATCCGAGAGTGCACAGCACAGAATCCAGGGATCCGAGAGAGCACAGCACAGAATCCAGGGACCCGAGAGTGCACAGCACACAATCCAGGGATCCGAGAGTGCACAGCACAGAATCCAGGGATCCGAGAGAGCACAGCACAGAATCCAGGGATCCAAGAGAGCACAGCACAGAATCCAGGGACCCGAGAGTGCACAGCACACAATCCAGGGATCCGAGAGTGCACAGCACAGAATCCAGGGATCCGAGAGAGCACAGCACAGAATCCAGGGACCCGAGAGTGCACAGCACAGGCTCCAGTGACCTGAGAGTGCACAGCACAGAATCCAGTGACCGGAGAGTGCACAGCACAGAATCCAGGGACCCGAGAGAGCACAGCACAGGCTCCAGGGATCCGAGAGAGCACAGCACAGAATCCAGGGACCCGAGGGAGCACAGCACAAATCCAGGGACCCGGGAGAGCACAGCACAGAATCCAGGGACCCGAGAGAGCACAGCACAGGCTCCAGGGACCCGAGAGAGCACAGCACAGGCTCCAGGGACCCGAGAGAGCACAGCTCAGAATCCAGGGACCCGAGAGAGCACAGCACAGGATCCAGGGACCCGAAAGTGCACAGCTCAGAATCCAGGGACCCGAGAGTGCACAGCTCAGAATCCAGGGACCCGAGAGTAGAATCCAGGGACCCGAGAGAGCACAGCACAGAATCCAGAGACCCGAGAGTGCACAGCACAGAATCCAGGGACCCGAGAGTGCACAGCACAGAATCCAGGGACCCCAGAGTGCACAGCACAGAATCCAGGGACCCGAGAGAGCACAGCTCAGAATCCAGGGACCCGAGAGAGCACAGCACAGAATCCAGGGACCCGAGAGTGCACAGCACAGAATCCAGGGACCCGAGAGTGCACAGCACAGAATCCAGGGACCCGAGAGAGCACAGCTCAGAATCCAGGGACCCCAGAGTGCACAGCACAGAATCCAGGGACCCGAGAGAGCACAGCACAGAATCCAGGGACCCGAGAGAGCACAGCACAGAATCCAGGGACCCGAGAGAGCACAGCACAGAATCCAGGGACCCGAGAGAGCACAGCACAGAATACAGGGACCCGAGAGTGCACAGCACAGAATCCAGGGACCCGAGAGAGCACAGCACAGAATCCAGGGACCCGAGAGTGCACAGCACAGAATCCACGGACCCGAGAGAGCACAGCACAGAATCCAGGGACCCGAGAGTGCACAGCACAGAATCCAGGGACCCGAGAGAGCACAGCACAGAATCCAGGGACCCGAGAGAGCACAGCACAGAATCCAGGGACCCGAGAGAGCACAGCACAGAATCCAGGGACCCGAGAATGCACAGCACAGAATCCAGGGACCCGAGAGAGCACAGCACCGAATCCAGGGACCCGAGAGTGCACAGCACAGAATCCAGGGACCCGAGAGTATACAGCACAGAATCCAGGGACCCGAGAGAGCACAGCACAGAATCCAGGGACCCGAGAGTGCACAGCACAGAATCCAGGGACCCGAGAGAGCACAGCACAGAATCCAGGGACCCGAGAGTATACAGCTCAGAATCCAGGGATCCGAGAGTGCACAGCACAGATTCCAGGGACCCCAGAGAGCACAGCTCAGAATCCAGGGACCCGAGAGTGCACAGCACAGAATCCAGAGACCCGAGAGAGCACAGCACAGAATCCAGGGACCTGAGGGAGCATAGCACAGAATCCAGGGACCCGAGAGAGCACAGCACAGAATCCAGGGACCAGAGAGTATACAGCTCAGAATCCAGGGACCCGAGAGAGCACAGCACAGGATCCAGGGACCCGAGAGTGCACAGCACAGAATCCAGGGACCCAAGAGTGCACAGCACAGAATCCAGGGACCCGAGAGTGCACAGCACAGAATCCAGAGACCCGAGAGTGCACAGCACAGAATCCAGGGACCCGAGAGAGCACAGCACAGGATCCAGGGACCCGAGAGTGCACAGCACAGAATCCAGGGACCCAAGAGTGCACAGCACAGAATCCAGGGACCCGAGAGTGCACAGCACAGAATCCAGAGACCCGAGAGTGCACAGCACAGAATCCAGGGACCCGAGAGTGCACAGCACAGAATCCAGGGACCCGAGAGTGCACAGCACAGAATCCAGGGACCCGAGAGTGCACAGCACAGAATCCAGGGACCCGAGAGAGCACAGCACAGAATCCAGGGACCCGAGAGTGCACAGCACAGAATCCAGGGACCCGAGAGTGCACAGCACAGAATCCAGGGACCCGAGAGTGCACAGCTCAGAATCCAGGGACCCGAGAGTGCACAGTATTGACTACAAGGACATTACAGCAAACAGAACCGGCTACAGTGGCACTTCTTGAAATTGATGTGCTCACACTGGGGTCAATTTTAACTCGCTGAAACCAATGTGAACGAGGCAGTGAGGGTCTCAAAATGGGGTTGGAAGATTTACCGCTCCATTAATGCTGATGCTCCAACCACTGCCATTTTGTGTACTGACTTTGAGTGACTTAAGCAGCGGTCCTTATAGAATCATAGAAACATAGAAACTTTACGGCATTGTGTCCGCGCCGGCTGAGAAATGAGCCACCCAGCCTAATGCCACTTTCCCACATTTGGTCCGTAGCCCTGCAGGTCACGGCTCTTCAGGTGCACATCCAGGTATTTTTTAAATGCCTTGAGGGTTTCTGCCTCTACCACTCTCTCAGGCAGTGAGTTCCAGACCCCACCACCCTCTGGGTGAAAAGATTTTTCTTATTTCCGCTCTAATCCTTTTCACTGCTGGAACGTTGAAACATATAAGTCTGGGTCTCCCTCTCCTTAATGACTCTGAGCTCCATCTCATTATTAAAGCTGAATCATAGTATACTTCAAAATTCAGGAAATTGCATCAAAGGTCTATTTCCTAGGGGGCCCGCCCTAGCCCTTTAGGATATGCATTTTTCAACCTTTGAGCTCACTTTCTCCCTTCAAAAATTCCTAAATCCACCACTTTTATGTATTTTAACTCCGCCCATAATACAAGTGATGGAACATTAGGTATAGCTGCATCTTAAGTCATGACGAGTTCATGCCTTACGACACTCTCTTTATAACTACTTCTTTTCGTATGTCCTATGTGAGGCTATCGGGTTTCAGTTTTCATAGAAAACCAAATTGAAATGCAGAATGTGATCCTAAAATACTCATAAAAATCCTGAAACTCAATGTAATAAAAAAGACTTGTAGTTAATTTGGTTGCCTTGAAACGGTGGCCGTGGTCATACGCCATTATTCTGTTTTTTAGTTGTTTTTTTTGAGTTGTCAGCTGATTTGGGAATGTCTACTTTTTTGAAGCTATTCGCCAGCTTTTCCGAGTTAAAACGGCAATAATACAAATTTAGTTTCATGACTGCTCTGATAATGTAGGTATGATTCATCTTGTGCAGTAATACAAAAATCTATCTTAGCAAGACCTTATACCAATGGGTATATCAGCACTACATGGTGTCAGCCTTGGCTCAGTGATAGCACTCTGGCCTCTACGTCAGAGGTTGTGGGTTCAAGCCCCACTCCAGGGACTTGAGCACATTATCTAGGCTGACACTTCAGTGCAATACTGAGGGTGTGCTGTACTGTTGGAGGTGCTGTCCTTCAGATGAGATGTTAAACTCAGACCCTGTCTACCTTCTCAAGTGGGCGTAAAACATCCCATGGTGTTATTCAAAGAAGAGCAGGGATATTCTCCCGGTGTTCTGGCCAAAATTTATCCCTCAACCAACATGGCAGTAAAGCCAGGAGGTTGTGAAAGGCACTATATAAATGGAAGTTCTTTACATTGTGTTGGTGTTACGTCCTTTGTTAGAATTCACTGCCCTCCTTAACTGTCAAAAAGAAAAATCCTTCCTTTTATGCAATATGCATTGTGTGCTGGATCGATCAGTTGAGTAAATATTCCATTGCATTGGTTGTGATTGGGAACCATCTTTGCATATGGTTTTGAATAATAATAACAACAACAACTTGCATTTATATAGCACCTTTAAAGTTGTAAAATGTCACAAGGTGCTTCACAGGAGCGTTTCAGACAAAATTTGACAACGAGTAAAATTTTGGAGTCTATTATTAGGGAGACAGTAACGAAACATTTAGATAAGCATAATTTAATAGGACAAAGTCAGCATGGCTTTATGAAGGGGAAGTCATGTCTGACAAATTTGCTTGAGTTCTTTGAGGATATAACGTACAGGGTGAATAAAGGGGAACCAGTGGACGTAGTGTATTTAGACTTCCAGAAGGCATTCGACAAGGTGCCACATAAAAGATTATTACTTAAGATAAAAAATCACTGGATTGGGGGTAATATTCTGGCATGGGTGGAGGATTGGTTATCGAACAGAAGGCAGAGAGTTGGGATAAATGGTTCATTCTCGGACTGGCAACCAGTAACCAGTGGTGTTCCACAGGGGTCGGTGCTGGGTCCCCAACTCTTTACAATCTATATTAACGATTTGGAGGAGGGGACCGGGTGCAACATATCAAAATTTGAAGATGATACAAAGATGGGAGGGAAAGTAGAGAGTGAGGAGGACATAAAAAACTGCAAGGGGATATAGACAGGCTGGGTGAGTGGGCGGAGATTTGGCAGATGCAATATAATATTGGAAAATGTGAGGTTATGCACTTTGGCAGGAAAAATCAGAGAGCAAGTTATTTTCTTAATGGCGAGAGACTGGAAAGTACTGCAGTACAAAGGGATCTGGGGGTCCTAGTGCAAGAAAATCAAAAAGTTGGTATGCAGGTGCAGCAGGTGATCAAGAAAGCCAACGGAATGTTGGCTTTTATTGCTAGGGGGATAGAATATAAAAACAGGGAGGTATTGCTGCAGTTATATAAGGTATTGATGAGACCGCACCTGGAATACTGCATACAGTTTTGGTGTCCACACTTAAGAAAAGACATACTTGCTCTCGAGGCAGTACAAAGAAGGTTCACTCGGTTAATCCCGGGGATGAGGGGGTGGACATATGAGGAGAGGTTGAGTAGATTGGGACTCTACTCATTGGAGTTCAGAAGAATGAGAGGCGATCTTATTGAAACATATAAGATTGTGAAGGGGCTTGATCGGGTGGATGCAGTAAGGATGTTCCCAAAGATGGGTGAAACTAGAACTAGGGGGCATAATCTTAGAATAAGGGGCTGCTCTTTCAAAACTGAGATGAGGAGAAACTTCTTCACTCAGAGGGTGGTAGGTCTGTGGAATTTGCTGCCCCAGGAAGCTGTGGAAGCTACATCACTAGATAAATTTAAAACAGAAATAGACAGTTTCCTAGAAGTAAAGGGAATTAGGGGTTATGGGGAGCGGGCAGGAAATTGGACATGAAGCTGAGTTCGGATCGGTCAAGGCCCTGTGGGTGGCAGAGCGGGCCCAGGGGCTGAGTGGCCAGGTCCTGCTCCTACTTCTTGTGTTCTTTAGATTTGTGGTTGGGATCAGATCAGCCATGATCTTATTGAATGGCGGAGCAGGCTCGAGGGGCCGATTGGCCTACTCCTGCTCCTATTTCTTATGTTCTTATGTTCTTATAAAGAAGGATTAGGACAGGTGACCAAAAGCGTGGTCAGAGGTAGGTTTTAAGAAGTGACATAAATAAGCAGAGAGAGGTAGAGAGCCAGCGAGGTTTAGGGAGGGAATTCCAGAGCTTAGGGCCTAGGCAGCTGAGGGCATGGTTGCCAAAGGTGGAGCGAAGGAAATCGGGGATGCGCAAGAGGCCAGAATTGGAGGAGCGCAGAGATCTTGGAGGGTTGTAGGGCTGGAGGAGATTACAGCGAGAGGGAGGGGCGAGGCTATGGAGGGATTTGAACATAAGGATGAGAATTTTAAAATCAAGGCTTTCCAGGACCAGGAGACAATGTAAGCCAACAAGCACAGGGGTGATGGGTAAACGGGACTTGTTGCGAGTTAGGATAAGGGCTGTCTTTTGCTGACTCTGTGACTTGGTTCTTACCTGGCCACATGGGGGTGAATCCGGCGTAAACTTTCCGTGATATTGTAGTCATGGCCATCCTTATGGACCTTGGTGCTCAGGGCGTACATGTTGTCCAGCTGTTTCTGGATTCCTCCCCTTGTCCAACCCTCTCTGTCCTCTCCTTTCAGAGTTTTGTCATGGTACCTGAAATTGTGAAAAATTGGGAAAAATCAGAAAGTGAATTTTTAAAGTAAAAGCTCATTAGATCCAACAAACCTGCACCTCTTCCTTAAATTAAACTCATCAGTCCGCCTCCTCACTATATCCTTCAATCTCTTCTCTCGCCAGAAACATTTCTAATTGCCACATGGTCACATTTATATTGTCTATTTCAAGGCCTTCTCTGGTAAATTATTCCATTATCCTTTGGATGAGAAAGCTTCATCTAGCTTCCCTTCTTACTCCTTTCTACTCTTCTAATGCCAGACTACTGTTCATTCCCTTACTTTCTGCTTCACCTTGATGGCCATTCTTTCATTCATTAAATCCCTGTCCTTTAAAATTCTCTCTCAAAATATCTATGTCTTTTCAGTTTCCTCCATGCCTTCAAAACCTCCCAAAATCCCTCCCCAATGCAAAATTATTTAAACTCCTGCTCACTTTGGTCAATATGGAGATATTTTTCTTTAGATGAAGAACACCTAAAGTGTCATTACACCTAAACTTCTCATTTTAACTTACGTCCCTTTGCATTTGAACAATTAACGATACAGGAACAAGAAAAGGATATTCAACCCATTAATCCCATGCCTTGCATTGTTCATGCATGGTTATCTCAATTATGGATCCCCCCCTCCCTTTCCCACCCTAATATCCCTGTAGTCTCTTCCCTATAGTCTGTTAAATTATAGCATTTGATTGAAAATAGAATGCCATAATTCTATTGTTGATAGCAATGTTGGTGCATGACCGCACATGTTGTCCTGGCTCCTGAATCAGAAATGTGATAAGTATTTCCAGTTCCTAGAACCCTCATGCACATTAACATTCATTTCTCTCTGGGGTTGCACTTCCCTCAGGAAGCTCGCCTGCTTGCAGCACACATCGGGAAATTGCAGGCACGCTGCCCAATATTGTCTGCCCATTAAAAATGGATGCAAGACCAAGGGCAGTACACCCATCATTTCACCATATACACTGCCAATGAGCGAGGCTTCCTACTGGCAGCACAAACCAGGAAAATCAATATCCTGTTGTTATGCTGCATTGTAAAATATCACCTGATTTCGCTTTTCTGTTTATTGTTTCTCATTGTGACTCACCCAAGTGTATAACTTGTCAAGAATCTGTCAGCATCTGTCACGTTCCTGGCTGGATAAATGTAACCCTTCTGATTGGTACTAAATCCAGTAGGTTCCTGAAACCAAAGAGAAAGTCAGAAAATTCCCTGTAGCAAGTGTTCTGAAGCATAACATCGTCCAATGGTGCTTATAATTCAGACCAAGGATTGATGATAACTCTCAGCTGTGGCCCTCATCAGGCTCGTTGCTCTATAAGGCTATCCTGGCTCCTGAATCAGAAATGAGAAATGAGATGTTGGGGGGACAGAGAGAGAGGAAAATACAACAAATTAGCTTTCCAATGGCGTAGCAGGAAAAGGCATTACCCAGTGTGGTACAATGCCACACTGACCAGAAGGTCTGAGGTTTATGTATGCTGTTAGGTCTATTGAATTGGACAACTACAATTGGCCTTATGTCCTACTAGAGTAGGGAAGGAAGAAAAGTCTGCCAGGTTTCCTCCTCCTGATTGCAATGATTCATGTGGGAAACTATTCTTGGATGTTATGTGAGAATAGGATTATACTTGACTTCACAGTTCAATAACCTGTTGAACTTACTGTCAGCAGGCTCATATATGAAGGACAGCCACTTGGGTAAGGTACTGCTGAGCTACCAGTACTCATGACTTAATGCTTTCAGGAGAGGAGAGGAAAAGAGGGGGTCAATTGGCAGGGGGGAAAAAAATAAAGGTTTTATTTTTTTAAAAGTAAGCACATGGTAAGTCTATGAGAGTTGGCCATCAAGCTGTTCAGGACTGTGGCTCGCGAGAAAAAGTTGGTAAATACCCTTGCAATGCCAAGAAGTTTGTAACCATGTGCAATAAACTCCTGATGAGACACCAATGCATATAAGTTCCTGCTACTAATGGAGGAGCACATTTGGTAATACAAAAGATGGGTGACAAAAGGATAAAAAAGAATTCATAGTAACATTCATGGTGGCCTCCGTCTTGGGATTTTCAAAGCACACATTTTAAATAATTCTCTCATTGCGTTTGTTCAAATCCATCACAATTTTGCTTTCAAGTTTTTCTTTGATCCACCATTTTAGCAGCAAGGAGCCCTGGCAGTAGTGCTGTTATAGAATCATGGCATCTTACAGCACACAAGGTGGCCATTCAACCCATTGCACTTGCGCTGGCTCTCTGAAAGAGATGTCCTTTTAGTCCTATCCTCCCTGCTCTTGGCTATGCACTTCTGGATTTTTATTTTTAAAATATTTATTTGCGTCCTTTTCAAAAGCTATTATAGATTCTGCTTGCACCACTATCCTAACAATTCTCTGCATAGAAAAATTCTCCTAACTTATCCCTTTGCACACTTTTGGTGATAATCCTAACTTTATACCCTCATTGTTGACTCACTAACCAGTGGAAACCGTTTTTCCAATTTACCTCTTCAAAACCCCTCATAACTTCAAACACCTTTATCGGCTCTCATCTTAATCCTCTTTGTTCGAATGCAAACAGCATCAGTTTCTGTCATCTATCATTATAACTAAAGCCTGTCGGGAATGAATTTCCTCGACATTTTTGGTATATTCCTGGTGCGTAATCAGGGCAAATAAATTTTTGTGGTAGGAAATCTGGCAGCAGCTGTTTCCGCTGGTTTTCCACCAGAAATGCGCTCCCCGCGTCCCCTCGCAGTTTTTGGCCCTTCCTGCATATCGCCTGCTGAGCCCCGAGTGCCCTTATTTACACATATTGCAAAGAGGGCCAGTATCGCAGCAGCTCCAAGTTTCCTGCTTTAACATTCGGGGAGAGTTAGTCCGAGAATTATAAGGCGCAATTGTTGCCAGAATCAGCTGAGACAGGTGGCAGTGAGGATTGCTGGGGACGATTTTCAACTGCCGGCCACCTGCTTCTCACCTGAGAAACAAGTAGCTAGCAATTGAGAATCGGGGGGTGGGGGGGGGAATATCTCAGACGCCTCATTGATGCCCAAGGCTCTTCTGCTGCAAGGCAGGCCTGTAAATGGGCGAGCAGCCTACTCGCCTGCAGGACTATGCAAATGTGAGATGGACTATGCAAATCGGGGTGTCCTTCACTGAACCATGATTGCAATTTTCAGGTTCAAATGGGCGGAGCATGCGCTTGTGCCTAGTTGTACCAGGCATTAAGTGGCCTAACCAGCAGTCCTTAAAGGGACCGCTGAAGGCTGTTCACAAAATGGCCCCAAGAAGCTTTCAGATTTTTTTGTGGTGGGCTCACATGGAACAGGTGTGCTCTTCCTGAGCCCCCCAAAAAAACCTCCAGCTCACTGCCTGCTCGTTCTAGGCTCTCCACCACCCCGGGAATCACCTCTCCCCCCCGGGGATTGCCTCCCCACCCCCACCCCCCCGGCATTCCCTCCCCCCACCTTTCCCTCCCCCCCAAAGACCCGACCTGACAACCAGATCAGTATGGGAGCCAGCGGATTTATCCCCCACCCACAACTGGTGAGCTGCAGCGGGGCGCTTGCTTATGAATGACATGCTAATGAGGCCTCAACCTCAAAAGGGCTCAAGCCTCATGAATGGCGGGCTGAGTGGCTTGACTCCATCCCCTTTTAGGGCACGACTTGAAATCTGTCCCCTCTGAGCATGGAGAGTTGGGAAACACGCTTTTTGCAGCAATTTTTCTTTTGCCATTCTACTCAAACCGACCTGGACTTGCTTCTCACCTCCTCTGCCTTCTCCTATCCACAGTGAGGGTTTCTCAGGAGAAGGTACGGCATTCCCTATGGGCACACCCTTGTATGTCATTATCATGGAGGAGGATGGGAAGCAGCACAGTCGTGGAAAAGAGTCAGGCAGCATTTTAGGACAAAGCAGCTGACCAGATATTACTCTCGTCCCATAAGATATACAAACAGCAGAGATCATATGAGGACCTTAATGAGGAGATTTGTATAAAGAAGAGTGCGGCTCACCAAAAGGGCAATGGAACCAAAAAGCTCTGTCACCTACTGCATTTGGACCTGCAGCCATGCTGTGCCCACGCTGCTCCCTCTGTAGCCATGAAGGTGACCATCGCACTCAACTTTTATGACACAGACTCACTTCTGGCAGCCATGGATGATCTCCATAATATCAGCCAGGCTGCAGTACAAGAATGCACTCATCCAGTGACTGAAGCACTTTACGGTGCAGCTGGGCAATTCTTCACACTTGACAGCACAGCAAGGCTGCCGTGGGATAGAGCCATCCAGTTTTACAGGGTTGTTAGCTTTTGAAAGGCCCAGGGTGTAATCGATGGCACCTACATTGCTTTGTGAGCTTCCAGAGAACACCCCCTCAATTACCTCAACATGAAGGGATTCCACTCTCTCAATGAACAGGTTGTGTGTGACAACATGCAGAGGAGCCTATATGTTAATGCCAGATATGCTGGAAGTTGTCATGATACATTCACCCTTCAAAATTCAGCCCTTCCATTACCTCTACAAGGAAGAAACTTAGGCCAATAGAGAGCTTCTGAGTGACTAAGCCTACTCCCTGCTCCCACGGATAATGACTCCACCAGGAGTGGCCCAAAAAGCAGTATGGGAGCACTACAATGCGGCATATGGCTATGCACAATTGATCATCAAGAGAACCTTAAAGGCACGCATGAGTGGGCTTGAGTCTCACTTAATTTGCGTCATCGCTCTCTTCATTATCATCTCGCATTTCTCCTTATTATCATCATAGTTCACAAGGAGGTAGATCTGTCTCTCTTCTTCCTCCTCTTCATCATCATTATCGGGTGGCGCAAGTGCCATTACTGGCAGGTTTGCTGCCATGGACACCCAGCAGTCTGTGTCAGCTGATGTCAGTTTCCTCGAGGAGGGCTTGCAGGTCTTAGTCGGGGAAATTATGGCATTTCTTTCTGTGCCTGTGTGCCACGCTCTGCTGCCTTGTTTGGCTGCATGTGCCAGCTCTGTGTGCCAGCTGCTTTTGTGGTAGACATTCTTGAAAAGTATCACAAGAAGATTGATGAGACATGCAGTAAAGTTGGATGAGAGCCAAGTGAGTGAGCCAAGCACTGTTCCTTACTTACAGCTTGGTTTCCCAGTCTACTGCTGCATTGTTCAGCCAGAACGGTCTTAATTTTAAAAACTGCACTCAAATTTCAAAATTGCTACACTTACCACATGTCATGTCTCAAATTACTCATATACTGTATCCCAAAATGTTATTTTCTGAAAGAAATCTATCTAATTTCCATTCGAATGTGTGACCTTCTTCAGAGTGTTGAAGCAGCTTTGTGCCCTGAACATTACTGCCTTCCAACACTAACAGGAATGTGGATGGCAAGATTGGCACAAAAAAAACTGCCAAGACAGATAAAAAGAATTCAAAACCTCTAGCAACAATTCACTACCTGATGGGGTGAGACTCCACAGCTTCACTGGTCCCTTTATGGGCCTCCAAGATAGAGTGTCACGTGAGGACCATAGATCACATCATTAACAGGGTCCCCTACAACATTATTTACCAGCCTTAAATAGCTGTGGCCAGAATCATTCATAATAACATCGTAAGTCCAGCAATTTCATGATCGCCATTAAGTTCAATGGGAAGCCTCATGGCGAGAAGGGACTTTTATTGGCTCTGGCGACGCCAACGGCCGAGCAGCGCAAATCGGCCAGCAATGTGTGGAGGATCGGAACTCATGGCATATCTCTTTTTCTCCGCAAATTACTGGATTTTTAACGAATTAATAATGACGAGCGCTGTTAATGTGTCATTCTAATGACCAGCAATTTCAGGACCATTATCTCCCCATTCTCATTCAATCTTGCTTCTTCTTCACCTCTCAACACACATATGCACAAGCTCCACACATCTCCACTTACCTTTCCACAAACTCTCACCCTCTCTTTCTGCAGGACAAAACAACACATAATGCGAGGGAGAGGACCAAGATCTGGGGAGGAGTACCCAACATTACAGCCCTCATGCAAGCAGAACAAGAAGCCCTGGAGATTAATGGCCCAGGCAGAGCAATGGGCATGAGGGAAGGCGAGGCTGGCGGCTTTGCCATCAATAAATTTGACAAGCTTATACCTGGGGTCAATATCCAGGTCACCAATTGTACATTAAAATCAATAAGAGTCCAAGTACTGACACCTCAGACAGGACACTCAGTTTAACAACTTTTCTAGAGGACAGCACTTCCAACAATCGAGCACTTCCTCAGTATTACAATAGAGTGTCATCCTAGAATATGTACTCAAGTCCTAAAGTGGCCCTCAAACTCATGGTGGATAATGAATAGTCGAAGGTAAGAGTGCTAAACTGGAAAAAGGCAAAGTTTAGCAAGATAAGAGACCTGGCCCAAAATTAAATGGGCACAGAAGTTAAACAAATCAGCAGTGAGAAATCTTCAAATATGAAATGCTTAAGAGTTCAAAATAAATACAAGGGAAATTGGGAATGCTTCAAAGAATTGAGTTCATTGGACAAATGGAGAGATTAAAACTGTGGGCCTAGGACCACAAAAAAACTCCAGTCCACTGCTACACATTGGAGACTCCTCCCAGGATAGTTTCCGCCCCCCAGACCTGACTTTCCAGCCGAAGCATCGGAGACGACTGATTTCTCGCTCTCCCTTGTTTGGCATGTACAGTTCGTCGATGGCATTTAAATGAAACCCAAACCTGTTTCAGGCAGAAGTTAAATTTCTCAGCCACAAAGAGTAAAAGATTAGTCAAAGAGGTCGTAGGACTACTCAGGGATGAAGGAGAAGGGATTCTAATTGTGAGGGATGAAGTTATGGCAGAGATATTGATTAAATTCTTTTCACAAATTAATTTTTACAGGTGGAAGCGAGAAGGAGGATATGGAACAATTGATAGAGCTAACTGTAGAAAAGGAATAAGTTCTGAAAAAAAGTAGCAGAATTCAAGGTGGATAAGTTATCAGGCTCTTTTAGCATTTACCCGTAGCTGTTGAAAGATAACAGAGAGGAGACAGCAAAGGTTCAGGCTACAATTTTTCAATCCTCCTTAAATACACAAATTTTGCCATTGTACTCTAGAGTAGCCAAGGGAGAGAAGAATGAATCGGGTAACTATTAACCAGTTAGTCTAATGTCGTTTGTGGGCAAACTCATAGAATCCATAATTCAAGATAAAATTAGTATGCATTTAGAAATGCACTGGTTAATCAAGGTCAGCCAACATGATTTGGTTAAAAGTCAAATCACGTTTCCCAGATTTTAATAGACATTTCTGTAGAAGTGACCGATTTCGATAGATAAAGGGAATACAGTAGATATAGCTTTTATGGATTCTTTAAATGTGTTCGATAAGGTGTCGCACAAGAGACTTGTTGGAAAAATTCAAGCATATGGTAGAAGAGGAAATGTAGCAGCATGGATAGAAAGTTGGTTGATAGACAGGAAATAAAAATTTAGAGTAACTGGGTGTTCCTCAAATTAGAGGGTTGGAAGTGTGGTACCCCAGGAATCAGTGCTGGGTCCATTTTTGTTCTCTGTATACGTAGCTGATTTGCGGTTTTGGATTTAGGGAACACAATTTATTGTGCTTAAGTGTGAGGTAATAGAATTTTTGGAGGAAAAACAAGGAATGGAAATATACACTCACTGGAAAGACACTGAAGAATTTAGATAAATAGAGAAATTTAGGGGTTCAAATACATAATTCCCTGATATCGAAAGCGCAGGTAGATAAAGTCAAAGGCTAAAACATCACTTTGGTTGTATAAATAGGAGCATAGAGTACAATAGTAAAGAAGTAATAAATTTAAACAAAATATTGACTAGGCCAGAGTTAGAATACATTGTGCAGTTTTGGGCATCCCATTATAGAAAGGACATTGAAGCCATTGAGAGAATACAGCATAAATTCACCAGATGACGCAAGGGATGGGAAACTATAGTTATGAAGAGAGACTTAAGATATTAGGACTATTTCCAATGGAGCAAAGAAGGCTAAGAGGGGATTCAACAGAGGTTTTTAAAATTAAAATTAAAGTCCCCGCCACAAACTCTATTCCCTAGCCACCGATTCCATCCCTATTCCTGACCACTGTCTGAGGCTGAACCAGACTGTTCGCAACCTTGGTGTCCTATTTGACTCTGAGGTGAGCTATTAACCACATATCCACTTCATCACCAAGACCGCCTACTTCCACCTCCGTAACATCGCTCGTCTCTGCCCCGACTCAGCTCTTCTGCTTCTGAAACCCTCATCCATGCATTTGTTATCTCTAGACTTGACTATTCCAACTTGAGTTCATCCAAAACACTGCTGCCCGTATCGTAACTCGCACCAAGTTCCGTTCACCCATCACCCCTGTGTTCACTGACCTACATGGGCTCCCGGTCCTGGAAAGCCTCGATTTTAAAATTCTCATCCTTGTTTTCAAATCCCTTCAAAGCCTCACCCCTCCCTATCTCTGTAACCTCCTCCAGCCCTACAACTCTCCAATTCTTGCCTCTTGCGCATCCCCGATTTTAATCGCTCCACCATTGGCGGCAGTGCCTTCAGCTGCCTAGGCCCTAAGCTCTGGAATTCCCTCCCTAAACCTCTCTGCCTCTCTACCTCTCCCTTGTCCTTTAAGCCGCTCCTTGAAACCTATCTCTTTGACCAAGCTCTTGGTCACCTGTCTTAATGTCTCCTTATGTGGCTCGGTGTCCAATTTTGTCTGAAATCGCTGCCTTGGGACATTTTACTATGTTAAAGGTGCTATATAAATGCAAGTTGTTGTTCTTGTTGTTGATGGAGTGAATAGGGTAAAACTATTTCCTTTAGTTGGGGAGTCAGTAACAAGGGGTTATCAATTTAAAATTATCACTATGAGAGTGAGGAGAGAGGTTAGGAAAAATTTGAGGATTGTTGGAGCGTGCAAAACTTTGCTACAGGACGTGGTTGAGGCAAAGTATACATGCAACAGCCATGAATATCCAGTTCAGATCACAGGGAATACCATTGTTACACCCCAGGTTACATTACCTACTAGTTAGATATTGGGGATTAGGAGCACAACTTAATACATAGGGCGCTCAGGCCACTTATGAGATTGATCTGATAGAATATCTATGGCAAAAGCCTCAACTTGTAACAGGCTAGAGGCTACCAAATGACCCAAACTTACAAACCTGCATATTGGTACCGATGCTGATATCGACATCAGTTTTGTTATAAGGTTTTTCATTTTGTGCAGAGTGGAAACCTAATGTCTGTGCTATAAGAATGAGAAAATAACATACAACAAATAGTAAGGAATAATGCAGAGGAAGCTCTAGATTCAATAGGGTGTATTTTTAAAATTTTCAGGTCATTGCCAGTACAATAAAATTTCTGCTTTAACAGATGTGCATTCTGGGCAACCGGCCACATCACTGAACTTGGGACTGATGAAATGATAGAAAAGTGTGTTTCATGTGTTTTTAATGCTTTCCATCTACTTTAATGAGATGTGGTAATGAGTGCTCCCAGATATATGCATCATTCCAGAGGCCTCCAAAAATATTAACTGCATTGCAAGCGTTGGATTTCTTGGAATAAGTAAATGGTAAAGGCAAATTTTTGGTAATATGACAAGCTTTGTAGCATAAAATATATCCACATCTTAGAGGTATTCCCTTAATAGGAATTCAAACTGATAGTAAGTGTGTTTGTGCAGTACAGCAGCACTTCGTCGACATTTGTAAAAGGATCAAAAGATTTATGTAATATAAACTTTATTCTTCTGCTATCTGAATTTAACCTAATGGTGTTTCAGCAGAGACCAAAAAATATAACATTCATATCAAAAAAAAGAGAGAATCTGGAGTAATGTTAACATGAAGAATTTTTTAGGAAAAGGTCATTAATCCCAACAAGCCTGTTTCTTTTTGATAGATCTCAAGCCTAGCTATCCAGATTCTTATTGTATCCTTCAGTTCTTTCTCTCTTCTAGTCTCCTGAACTCATTTATTCTGCTTCATTGAACATTCCTGTTAGCATGTTTCACAACTCTAGTTATCTTTTGGATGAAAAAGACTCTCTTAACACCCCATCTTACTCCTAAATTTTAACTTGTGTCCCCTGGTATTTCAATCTGTCACCACAGTGAATAATTTGTCTTGATCAACTTTGTCGCTCCCCTGTTGGTTTAAGTTATGAAATGATCTGTGCTTTTTTTCTAAATTGTGAAAAGTGGGTGGAAGGCCAAATCCCACAGTGCAGGACATCACCAAGGCTGGAAACACTATAAGATGATGAAGAAAAATACGTAAAAGAATAATGATTAGGTGATGCCAAGCTTGGATTTTAAAAGCCTCCAGGCTGCAAGGGTGGTGGGGGGGGAGAAGGGAGATAAGAAAGTTCTAGGAAAGAATGAATCAGAGTAGGAGACAGTACAAAGACCCTTGATCTCAACACAGTGAGGATGCAGGCAGGAAGAAGAACATGTAGAATAGTGTATTCTGTGCAGCACTTTTTTGTCCTCTATAAATGGCTGCGTGTTGTGTCGCAAACAATGTTGCCGCATATGGAATTGAAGAGGCTGGAGAGTTCTGAATCAAGAACATCAGCTGTGGAGTTGGGAAGGATTGAAGGACCAAGAAACAGGGAGAGTTGTTATTCTATGAGGAGAAAAATACTATGCCATTATTATTTCTGGACAAGCCATTGTTTTTTCTGGACAAACCAATGATGTGTGCATTACTTTTAATGCATAGGATTCAGGCAAGCACAACTTGCCTGGTTTACCCATTTGTCTGAACAAACCACATCTGCTATAAATGAAGCCCACTCAATCAGTTAAGAGTGGAGCTCAATCGATTAAGAATACCAGCTTGGCTCAGTTGCTCTTGCTTAGAAGGTTGTGAGTTCAACCCCATTCCAGGATTTGAATGCATAATTAAGGCTGATATGCCAATGCAGTACTGACAGAGTGCTCCCTTGTCAGTGCTTCCTTTCAATGAGGCGTTAAATTAACTACTGGTCTGCCGGTTAAGGTGGACATTAAACATGCTATGGCATTGATTTGAAGGGAATTCTCCTGCAGTCCTGGCCAATGTTCCTCTTTCAACCACCACCATTAAAAACAAATGAATTGGTCATTCCTTTCATTACTATTTCTGTGATCATACTGTGCAAACGATGACTGCCACATTAATAACAGTTGTTGACTGCAATTATAAAACACTCAAAAAGGTGCTAAGGCATATAAACCCAAGCCTAGCACAAAAGAGGAAACTGCTTTCCTTACCTGAGTACCAATGTTAACACGTCCCAGTAGTTCTGTCTGTAATGGTCTATGCTGTGGTTTCATGTAGGTCAGGGTGTTGATGCTGCTGGGTTCGTCTAGATGAGTTCTGTTAAGGTATTCGACTGGGTCTTCCTTCTTTAGCTTCTCTATCTTATCAGTGGGAAGGTTCTGTAGCCCGCTTGGCATCTGTGATGAAGAAGTGAATAATGTTAGCATGAATCCTGAATACACTTACTGCCCAAATTTTTAATTTTGGTAGGAATTGTGTCATTTTCTGCTGGGCTTGGTTTTTGTATTTTGATCTTCCAGTCAAAGCAAGCAGCATACAAATATTTGTGATTACCAAGCAATTCATGAATGCAATAAAAATTTACACAGCTAATTTAGTATGCAGTTAGGAAACTGCGCTTTCAGAATTATTTGAACTTGAGTGTAATCTGATTCCTAAAGCTCCCAAACTTGTCTCCCTTCTTAACTGTGTACCCGTTTTGTTTTCTTATCTCCTGAAACAACATTGTTCATGTATGGGCCCTGATTGTGGATGCCAGCAGGCTATTTGACGGCTGCAGACACATAGCTGATCCTGTGCTCACACCTGACATCTACACACAAGCACTTTCCACCAGGAGTCACAGTGGCAATCATGGCTTTGGTTGATTCTTTTCCCTCCCTAGCCCTGAGATACTGAGGCAATTATAGCATTCCTACCACATCCTGACTGAGATCAGTTAGAGCAGACCACAAATTGAAGCTGTTTATTCCTGTTTAATAGTGTCACAGTTAACTTCGGAATCAATCTTAAGTTTTGGGACTTGTGAATTAGGGCACAAGGAAAATAAACATGAGAGCACTGGTTCAAAAGGCAACTTTAGGAATGCTGTCAGAAAGGAAGGAATAGATTTCTGGGTTGGGTAGTGGAGGCAAAAATCTTTGGATCCATTTAAGAAACTTTTTGGTTTTTTTCCGCATGGATGAACGAGAGCCAAATAATCTTTCTAACTTGTTTGGACACATTTGCTAGCTACGGTGGTGGTTGCTGTCAGCGTGGAATGGACAGTGTCTGGAAATATGGGCGAAGATCCATGTTTCTGCACACCTACTCAAATCATGCATCATTGAGACTTCTGTCTGGCTAAAGTGCTCTCAAAAATTCTGTTTCATTCAAATATTATAATGTGTGAAAATTATATTGAAATGGGCACAATTCCCCAATGTTCTCATAGGAATGTACAGTGCATTCAGCTCACCCATTTAAAATGACATGTTCTGGGCTGTTCATTTCTCATTGCTGCAAGCTAAATTATTAAAATGGTATCGAATTTTTGGAGGTGGTGAAAGGAGGGATGCTAGGCAGGGTCACATGCTCCAGAGGTGACTGACTGCACCCACCCTTACATGCAACCATATGTACAGATCCATGCACAACTACCTGGGAATGTCCAAGAACAACTGCCTTCGCAGGCTCTGCTTTGTCGAGGAGACAGTAATGGAGTAGTTTGAGATGATTAAAGGATTTGATAGGGTAGATAGAGAGAAACTATTCCTCTGGTGGGGGAGTCCAGAACAAGGGCATAACCTTAAAATTAGAGCTAGGCCATTCAGGGGTGATGTCAGGAAGCACTTCATCACACAAAGGGTAGTGGAAATCTGGAACTCTCTTCTCCAAAATGCTGTTGCAGCTAGGTCAATTGAAAATTTCAAAACTGAGATTGATAGATTTTTATTAGGTAATGGTATTAAAGGATATGGAACCAAGGCAGGTAAATGGAGTTAAGATACAGATCAGCCTTGATCTAATTGAATGGTGAAACAGGCTCAAGAGGCTGAATAGCCTAATCCTGTTCCTATGCAAGTGGGAGCAAGGGCATCAAAGATGGAGGTAAAGGATTGCTTGAGCAAATCAACAGCTGCAGAAGTATCATGGCAGTTCCTAATTCAAGTGTGCGCAAAGCTTTCAGCACACAGGTACCACAACCTGAGCGCTGCGATCAGTAAATCTACCCTGTGATCCATTTTTTAAAATCCTATACATGTGTCATCAGACAAAAATAGGAACACAATACACACACATAAAAATCTTTGGTATGGGAAGATATAAAAAGTGACCTATCTGTCTAGAGTACCTTCTTTGGGAGCTATATAAAAGCTGAATTATAGTCACGCAAAGACTGCTTTATATGGTTTCTGTACTGGAGGGAGACATAAACAATTATTGTGCAATCAGTGTTTGAGAGGAGTATGCTAGATGGTTTTCTCTAGGAAGCCGACTGAGGGGTGGGCTAAAAAATTCACATATACTTTACGAGCCAAGTGCCTATTGATGTATCAGTGAATGGGATTGAATTTTTTGTGTAAATTGTAAGTCACTGTTGAAATGGACACAGACCTGGAAGTTCTCGGTCTAGCTGACTTTCACGACAGTTGTACAGTTTCATTGCACAGTGACTAGTGGTTCTTTTATCTACAGTAGCCCTGTTTATAAAATAAGTGAAGGGGCATTATCACTTCTGGACATGTTACACCTTCAGCACAAAATATAACTGCTGTCAGAGGCAAAAGCCACCAACTTTTGGCGCAGCCCACCTGTACATGCCAGTACCGTGGTTTTCCTTTTGATGGCGTGACATTTTCCCAGCCATCGAGGAAGGTCTAATAAGCAGAAGTGAAAGTCTAGATTTGTGACTTTCAAGCACTAGTATGCGTGGAGTTACTATGGAACATGCTCTGCAACATTAAAAGGAAGGAGCCTCAGTATATCACAGCTTTGGCGGTTCTGTAATATAAATGTGGAATTAGAAAGATGATTTTTCGCTAGAGGTGCTGCGGCAGTGCGCCAGGGAGGGCATTTCATGTCATACAGTAGGGCAGGAGCCTTCCAATATTTGTCATCTCCCCTGACCTGAGCAATGATGGCATGCTCCCAACACTGATTGTTCCATGTTCTGCAAGTGTGGAGGCCGGGGAGGGATGTCAAGTCCAGGACAGGAGGTGAAAGGAGGTACCTGCACGTCTAGTGAAAACGTTGGATTTTTTTTTCTGCCTCACGCTAGGGGGTGAACCAGGAGTCTGCAAGGGTGCAGGGAGGATGGCACCCTTCTTGAACAGAGTCCTGGAAGTCATGCAAAGGAAAGTAGCCATTTGTGGTTGCAGGTGCACCCAAAAAGGCATCCATCAGGGCTCTGTGGGAAAATGTAGTGGAGCAGGTTACTGCAGTGTCTGCTGTTAGGAGGTCCTAAATGTAGAACAAGTTCAACACTTTGAAGGAGTTTGCATAGATAAGTGTCTGCTGTTGTCATCTCTTTTTATAGTATTCTGATATAGCGTGGCACAAACGCACACTTTTCTCCTCAACCAGTTCCTTACTTACATCAGATGTTACCTTATCTTGAGAGACTTTGGTCCTTTGGTCTCTCTAAAACTATTCCTAGACAGCCCATGTTCATGCATAACACATCTTTCTCATTCCTAGGAAATCTTGCATGTAGCAGTACGATATCTTAGCTATTACAGAAACATGGCTTAAAGAGGGGCAGGAATGGCAGCTCAACGTTCTTGGTTACAGGGTTTTCAGACGAGATAGAGATGGGGATAAAAAAGGAGGGGGGTGGCAATTTTGGTTAAAGAAACAATTACAGCTGTGAGGAGGGATGATATGTTAGAAGGATCATCAAATGAGGCCATATGGGTTGAGTTAAGGAACAAAAAAGAGGGAGTGTACTATAGACCCCCAAAGAGTCAGAGGGAGATAGAACAGCAAACATGTAGGCAAATTTCTGAGAAGTACAAAAGCAGTAGGGCAGTAATACATAGAAACATAGAAAGTAGGAGCAAGAGTAGGCCATTCGGCCCTTCGGGCCTCCTCCGCCATTCAAAATTATCATGGCTGCTCGCCTATCTCAGTACCCTGTTTCCGCTTTTTCCCAATATCCCTTGATCCCTTTAGCATGAAGAAATATCTCTATCTCCTTCATGAATACATCTAATGACTTGGTCCATTGCCTTCTGTGGTTGAGAATTCCACAGGTTCACCATCCTCTGAGTGAAGAAATTTCTCCTCATCTCGGTTCTAAATGGCATATCCCGTATCCTGAGACTGTGACCTCTGGTTCTGGACTCCCCAGCCATCGGGAACATCCTCCCTGCATCTAGTCTGTCTAGTCCTGTTAGAATTTTATATGTTTCGATGAGATCACCTCTCATTCTTCTAAACTCTAGTGAATATAGGCCTAGTCGACCCAATCTCTCCTCATACGTCAGTCCTGCCATCCCAGGAATCAGTCTGGTAAACCTTCGTTGCACTCCCTCCATGGTAAGGACATCCTTCCTCAGATAAGGAGACCAAAACTGCACACAATACTCCAGATGTGGTCTCACCAAGGCCCTGTATAACTGCAGTAAGACATCCCTGCTCCTGTACTCAAATCCTCTTGCAATGAAGGCCATCATACCTTCCTAACTGCTTACTGCACCTGAATGCTCGCTTCCAGCGACTGGTGTACAAGGACACACAGGTCTCGTTGCACCTCCCCTTTTCCCAATCTATCACCATTCAGATAATAATCTGCCTTTCTGTTTTTACAACCAAAGTGGATAACCTCACATTTATCCACGTTAGACTGCATCTGCCATGTTCTTGCCCACTCACCCAACTTGTGTAAATCACATTGGAGCCTCTTTGCATCCTCCTCACAGCTCACATTCCACCCCAGCTTTGTGTCATCTGCAAACTTGGAAATGTTACATTTAGTTCCCTCATCCCAATCATTGATATATATTGTGAAAAGCTGGGACCCAAGCATTGATCCCTGCGGTACACCACTAGTCACTGCCTGCCACCCGGATATAGATAATAGTAGGGGATTTCAACTACCCTAATATTAACTGGGACACAAACAGTGTGAAGGGTATAGAGATGCAAAATTCTTAAATTGCATTCAGAGGAACTTTTTTAGCCAGTACGTAGCAAGCCCAACAAGAGAGGGGGCAGTTCTGGATTTAGTTTTAGGAAATGAGGCTGGGTAGGTGGAAGGAGTATCAGTGGGAGAGCATTTTGGTGGTAGTGATCATAATTCAGTTAGTTTTAGCATAGTTATGGAAAAGGACAAAGATAGAACAGGAGTTAAAGTTTTCAATTGGGGAAAGGCCAATTTTACTAAACTAAGAAGTGATTTAGCAAAAGTGGACTGGAATCAGCTACTTGAAGGTAAATCAGTGGGAGGCATTCAAAGAGAAGATTCATGGGGTGAAGAGTAAACATGTTCCCACAAAGAAAAAGGGTGAGGCTGCTAAATCGAGAGCCCCCTGGATGTCAAGGAGCGCACAGGGTAAGATAAGGCAGAAAAGGAAAGCTTACATCAGACACCGAGAACTCAATACTACAGAAAGCCTAGAGGAGTATAAAAAGTGCAGGGGTGAAATTAAAAAGGAAATTAGGAAAGCAAAGAGAGGGTAGGAAAAAGTACTGGCAAATAAAATCAAGGAAAACCCAAAGATGTTTTATAAATACATAAAGAGGAAGGGGATGACAAAGGAAAGAGTCGGGCCTATTAGAGACCAAAAAGATAACCCATGTGTGGAGGCAGAAGATGTTGATATGGTTCTTAATGAATACTTTGCGTCTGTCTTCACAAAAGAGAGGGACAATGCAGACATTGTAGTTAAGGAGGAGGAGTGTGAAATATTGGATGGGATAAACATAGTGAGAGAGGAAATATTAAGGGGTTTAGCATCTTTGAAAGTAGATAAATCACCAGGGCCGGATGAAATGTATCCCAGGCTGTTAAAAGTAGTAAAGGGAGGAAATCGCGGAGGCTCTGACCATCATTTTTCAATCCTCACTGGATACAGGTGTGGTGCTGGAGGATTGGAGGATTGCTAACTTTGTACAATTGCTTAAAAAGGGAGCGAGGGATAGACCGAGTAATTACAGACCAGTTAGTCTAACCTCGGTGGTGGGCAATTTATTGGAATCAATTCTGAGGGACTGAATAAACCATCACTTAGAAAGGCACGGAGTAATCAAGGACAGTCAGCATGGATTTGTTAAGGGAGGATCGTTTCTGACTAACTTGATTGAATTTTTTGAGGAGTTAACAAGGAGGGTCGATGAGGATAGTTCATTTGATGTAGTCTACATGGATCTTAGCAAAGCTTTTGACAGGGTCCCACATGGCAGACTGGTCAAAAAAGTAATAGCCCATGGGATCTAAGGGAAAGTGGCAAGTTGGATCCAAAATTGGCTCAGTGGCAGGAAGCAAAGGGTAATGGTCAACTGGTGTTTTTGTCACTGGAAGGCTGTTTCCAGTGGGGTTCCACAGGGCTCAGTACTAGGTCCCTTGCTTTTTGTGATAAATATTAATGATTTGGACTTAAATGTAGGGGGCATGATTAAGAAGTTTGCTGATTATATAAAAATTGGCCGTGTGGTTGATAGTGAGGAGGAAAGCTGTAGACTGCAGGAAGATATCAATGGACTGGTCAGGTGGACAGAAAAGTGGCAAATGGAATTCAATCCAGAGAAGTGTGAGGTAATGCATTTGGGGAGGGCAAACAAGACAAGGGAATACACAATAAATGGGAGTATACTGAAAGGTGTAGAGGAAGTAAGGGAAGTGAGCAGATAAGGTGGTTAAGGTGGTTAAGAAGGCATATGGAATAATTTCCTTTATTAGCCGAGGCATAGAATATAAGAGCAGGGAGGTTATGCTGGAATTGTATAAAAAACTGGTTAGGCCACAGCTTGAGTACTGTGTACAGTTCTGGTCACCACATTACAGGAAGGATGTAATTGCACTAGAGAGGGTACAGAGAAGATTTACGAGGATGTTGCCAGGACTGGAGAATTTTAGCTATGAGGAAAGATTGGATAGGCTGGGGTGGTTCTCTTTGGAACAGAGGAGGCTGAGGGGTGATTTAATTGAGGTATACAAAATTATCAGGGGCCTAGATAGAGTGGACCGGAAGGACCAATTTCCCTTAGCAAAGAGGTCAATAACCAGGAGGCATAGATTTAAAGTGATTGGTAGAAGGATTAGAGGGGAGCTGAGGAACATTTTTTTCACCCAGAGGGTGGTGGGGGTCTGGAACTCACTGCCTGAAAGGGTGGTAGAGGCAGAAACCCTCAACTCATTTAAAAAGTACCTGGATGTGCACCTGAAGTGCCGTGATCTACAAGGCTATGGATTGAGTGCTGGATGTGGGATTAGGCCGGATGGTTCATTTTCACTCAGCGCAGACAAGATGGGCCAAATAACCTTTTTCTGTGCCGTAAATTTTCTATGATTCTATGACAGTGTGAAGGGCCATAAAAGACCAACAAAATCCACATGCATGGTGAGTCCTTTCTGGATGGAATAATTGTGCAGCATACCTTGCACAACTAGAATTTGGGAGACCTTTTTGGGACTGTATGCAGTGTTACTCAGACAGAAGAATCTTTATTTTAGCAAGCCTTCTGTAAGCTCAATTGTATCCTTGCATTGACAGGTGTCCCATTATATTTTCTTTCTGCTGTAGTCCTTGGATTGCACACTGGTATCATCAACCATGGCTCTAGAGTGTATCCTTGGTTGGTCAGATACATGCATCTAAGTGTCTTGAAATATGACATGATTGTAGACTGGCATAGAAATAATGTATTATAGCAGCTTCCAAAGTACTCGACACCTAGCTGCATGATATAATTCTGATAGTCACAAGCAACTTGCACATTGACGGAATGGAATCCTCTCCTATTCATAAATCTCATTGCTTGTTGGCCACTTCGGTTCCACCAATAAATCCTTGCACTTTTGGGAATCCAGCTAAAGAGTGAAAAGCCCTCTTTTGATGATGGACATTCACCTTAGAAAATAACAAAGTCCTTGGCCCCAGCAAACAATGTAACATTGACCTAATTTTTTGCAGCAGTGCACAGTAACCCGGCTAATCTAACAGGTGACACCCATAGTGGTTTGAGATGAGCCAATGGCATGCTGATTCAAGGCAGACATGACTTTCACCACCACAAGCAGAGCGGTCTCATCCTGTGGACGAAGTCTGGAAGCCTGGCTGCAGGAGACAGTAAAGTTCTCAGACTGCCTCCCAGGTGAAGCGTAAGTAGCTTCTTGGAAATGTCCAACTGTGGTGTTGTCTATACACCTGGTTCCTTGGGTAGGTAGCTTGACAAATATTAACACCTGTGACGTATTTGTATATTTGTTATATTTAATGTAAGATGTTGCATGTCTTTTGAGCCCACCTCAATGTAGGTGCATTTGCCTCTGCTCATGGCTATAGAAGCCCTACTCATCCTTCAACTTCCTGAGGGCAATAGTATTCGCAAAAAGGGGGTTGTTGCTATCTCAGCTAAATGCCCTGAATTTAGATGTGAAAACGAACAATAGTAAAAAAAATGAAACGCTGAATCAAACTGGAATAACAAAAGTAAAATCAATATACCTAAACAATTGCAAGAAAAGGAACCAAGAGACCCAAACGAAGAAGTTCTGAATCACATTCCAACGAAGTACACAGCTTTAAACCCAGGACGTTCCTTTGTTTGGCTGCACACCTGCTGTACTCTCTCTACAGAAACACAGTGATGATGTTGTGCAGTTGACAGTAGCCCACAGAAAATATGTGATAAGGAGCCCCAGCCTCATTAGTATAATTTCCAACAGTCTAATGAAGCTTGCACACTGGAGCAGCATAAGCCTCCTGCTCCCCGATAGCCCAAGGCGAAAATACGAGGCCGCTGGTGAATTCTACTGGTGAATTTTGAATGGTCAGCCTCTTCTCCAGTTTTCACAACCATCCTCTCCATCCAACACCTAGCATGAGCTTGCACCACTGGCACACAGCAGCAGAAAATATATCCTTAGATCTGATCATTCATTCATATTCACATCAGCGGCCAGGTCCACATGTGAAGGAGTTACTAGTCTTTGGAAAATGAGCTGTTCCATATTGACGGCTTACTCCATTATTAATGAAAAGAGTAGAGTATTCATTACTGCTGCATTAAGTAGGGATGATTGGGAGGACAGTAAGGCTTCAGACAGGGAGTTATAGCACTATAATTCAATCATTCAGTGCTGTTAATGTTATTAGCAACATCAGCAGAACCTCGACTGAATTACAGCCTTAAGCACACTGTTCTTTCCAAAATTATGTTTCTGATTTCTTTTTGCATTTTGCAGTGTGCGTGCAGGGTATGGGGGGCTTGATGTAGGTGAAAAGGAGATGACGCTGAAAGCTGATTGAAAACTGGAATGTATGTGACATCACATGGCCAGTGTGATAGAATTGCAGCTTTATTTTCAGCTGTGCTCAGTACATCTAACACCACACTATGAATTATTTATTCCACATGAGATAATTAAACAGTGTCAAGCAGGGATGTAAAGTAGAATAACTCAATGGGCTCAATTGACCAGCTGCTGACATGCAAACTTTGTCCTACTCAACTTTGCATCACTTGTCTCAAACATTTATGTAGAAAAGGACGTTGTTGCGTTTTCTTTTGCTTTCCCTCTAATTTTCTCTCTCATCTCCTGAAGGCGATGACAGCTGTTGGATGCTCTCTGGGACACTGTCTGTGATCTTGTAAAAATTGTTCATTCTTCATGTATGAGCCCAGACAATGAGGGGTTTAAATTGGTTAACCCCCAAAACTGAGCGCAGGTATTGCGATGCGCGATTAACCCGGTGCCCGGTGCTTCCTGTGCAGGCAGGACGAGACATTCATCAGGCCTGAGGACTTACCTGACAGCAGTGTTAAAAACTTGGCCTGACACAAGAATTCAAGGAAATGCATACTTTCCACCAGCAGGGGGAGCCCCAATCTCTTAAAGGGAGGATGTCTCTTAAAATCTCTGAAAGGTAGCCGGTACCTGTTATCTGCTAAAAATAACCGTCTGCTGTCTGCACAGAGTCTGAATGGAGATCAGACATCGCAAACGTAAACACAGGTGCAGGTCCCGTCCCTATATTTACAAACTGATGAGTTATGTAAAAACATTGAATAAAGGTTGCGTACCACTAAATCTCACGTCCTCCAATCTACATGCCAAACCTCACCAATCTGCCGATCTGAGTTTGTATCAGGCCTGCGAGAGTGTGTGCACCAAGATTCTCTGTTGATGCACAAGAGGTGGACAGAAGGAGGGACATCCTATATCCGCAGAGGGGGGGGGGGGGGAGGGCAAGAGGCCCTCCAGACATATGCCAAAAAGGCAGTGGGAGGCAGCGGGGAACAAAGTCAATGCCAGGCGCACAGCACCACGAACTTGGATGCAATGCAGGAAGAAGTTCATTGCTTTGACACGAGTGGTCAAGGTGAGAGAGGTCAACTGTCAAGTGGCATCTCCTACCAACTGCACCACTAGCCGCATCCACTGCTCCACGCACTACACCCCCATCACCCACATACCAACAAACTCTTTCCCTCAGTACTCAACTCTGCCAATTAGATGCTTCCTCTCACCCTTACACATTCCCACTGTTGCAAGCCGCCCACCCGCAACGCGCAGGCCATACACACTGGCAGCTATTCAACCATGACAGGCACATCACCCAGACAGATGCCCTGCTTGCTTGCAGGACGAGGCGACGCATTACAGGAGGCAGCAAGTGGCAGTGGCATTTAGCCCCTCAAGCCTGTTCTGCCATTCAGTGAGATCAAGGTGGACCTGTGAGCTAACTCCATTTACTCACCTTAGCCCCATATCCCTTAATACCCTTGGTTCACAGAAATCTATCAATCTCAGATTTAGAATTCACAATTGAGCTAGCATCAGCTTCCATTTGCAGAACAGCGTTCCAAACTTCTACCACCCTTTGCATGTAGAAGCATTTCCTAACTTCACTCCTGCACGTCCTGGCTCTAAATGTTAGGCTATGTCCCCGCGTCCTAGTATTCAAGTTTAGGAGATCTCCAAAAACAGTTACAAATGCTTCAGCAGCCAGAAGCAATAATCCAGCAACTTACCTGTAAATCCTGCATGGTCCCTTTAAATAGCGTTGGTGGGAGGTCAGATGTTTGTGGTTAAGACAGTGCGTTGAGTTGAGTGTTAAGTTACAAAATGGTGTCTATCACTTTAAATCAGCATTGCACAGTGATTTTATCCATTTTCTCCTTACTTTACATGCAGCCGGCGTTCGTTATTCGTGCTAACTCCAATACCAAGATGGCGTCTGGCGCATGTCACTCAGAAACGTGCGTGCACAGCTAAGGCTTCATCTTGGAACTTCAAGAGGCTGCATAGCGCTGAAACAACAGTTGCTAGATGGCCCAATTTCTAGCCCTGAATGTCAATAGGCTATCTGCCCAAAAGAAACATAGCAGCCAAACATGATCCTGTCCTCAACTGACATACATGCAGTTTCCAGCAGGAGGGCATGAAACACCAATCACCAGTAGGGGAATTTTGTAAATTTAACTATGCTAAATAAATATAGTCAAGAATTTAACTTGAATGTGTTAACCAATGCACAGAGAAAATTAAACCCCTGAGTATCTACTACATTCTACTTGTGAAGAAAATATGATTGACATAGGCTACACCTACCAATTTGTGAAATGAAAGTTTATGTTAGTTCTTGGAAACAGTACTTACAGCTGTGTTCAGTGGTAGTCCAACTTCGTGAGTGAAACCGGTGCCTCTGGCAGACCTATTTGCTACTGCAGGCAGAAATTCATCTCCCTGTGTATCAAACAGGAAAAAATATTGTTTTAATTTCAATTTCACATTTGAGTGATCTATTTCTAAGTGAAAAATTAAACAGTGCTGCTGACTAGGATGATGTGTGAAATGCTGAAAGATGCAACTTCACTGACAGCCCATATCCCATAAAGTACAGATATGGTAGTGTATTGGTTACAGTATTAGTAAATTCCATCATGGCATACTGAAAATTCATTCAATAAATCTGTTAAGTTGCGGGCTAGCACCATAAAAATAACCATGAAAGCTGCTGGATTGTTGTAAAAATCCAACTGGCTCACTAATGTCCTTCAGGGAATGGAATTGCCATCCCTACCCTCTGGCCTTTACGTGAGTCGAGTCTACATTATGTGGTTGACACCTAATACCACCTGGAGTGGCCTAGCAAGCCACTCAGTTATACGAACAATCGCTATGAAAGCGAAGACCCACCATCACCTTTTCCAGAGCAACTAGGGATTGGCAATAATTGTAGCCTTGCCAGCATCACCCACATCCCAAGAATAAATAAAAATAAAAACCTTTTGTGACGTCTCAACTCTTCAATTAGAAAAGCTAATGGAGAAAGACCATGTTAGTGTTGGATACCAATGATGCATGGAGCTTGTAATAGCATTAGCAGACATGGAACATCTTAATAGTTACAACTCAACAACATTCCAGTGCATTGAGGGGGCACTGCAGTGTCCTTCAGGTGGGGGGGTCACACCTATGGTCATTAAAGATTCCCTGATAATAGTCAAAGAAGAATAGGGAGTTATTCATTATCCTTGAACCATCACCAAAAAACAGACTCACCGGTCACTCATCTGGGACTTTGCTGCACTGTTTCTGGGATGTTGCTTCACACAAAATGGTTGCTATATTTGCATACATCACAACAGTCACTACATTGCAAAAAGTAATTCATTGTGGGTGAAGCATTTTGAGTCATTTCAGAGATGTGATAAAATAAATATGCGTCTGCACACACAAATCATTGAATCGGAAGTACATTCTACTTAATTGCCTGACAATTCTAAATGCAATGAAGGTAGTTATCTGTACACTGTTCAACAGGGCTCAATCACCTCCTGTTACTCTGATTTATATTTCAGAAATGCTCTGCCCCACTCGCTCTTTTAATTAAGTTGTGAGGCTCCATTCGGGATCCTAGTCTGGCTTTGCCCCACTCTCTTTCAGGATTGCCATTGCTCCCATTTCTATATATAATGTAAATAAATTCTGGTTATAATTTACAAATTGCCCAAGCGACTTGGAATACCAAATCTCTACTTATAATATTATTTCCTATTCTCCTATACTTGGTTTTTGAAGTGGAAAATACCAGTATAGTACAGATGCCTCAGCCCCACTAGCCATCCAGGTCCCAGGGCTTCAGTGTGTTCATGCCCTGATGGACCAATTTATTTATTATTTATCATTGTGCTCTTCTATTTTTCTTAAAAAAAACAAATGAGTTATTTTAAATACTGCTGTGTTTTTTTGTGTGGGGAATATTTTTCTCTTTATCGCAGTATTATCTACCTCTCCTCCCAAACTGGAAAAATCTACAGCAATAACATTTTTGAACTTTAATAGGCAAGGATTGCCTGTGTCCCTTTTTTCCCCTATGGACAGCCACAACTCTGATCAAAGAGTGAATAAAGTTGTCTCCAGGAGTCTAAGCAAACTGGGAAGTCAGGCATTTTGTGAACTTTGAGCCTATGCATATCAGGCTGGGATGCAAATCACATAATTGCAAATTCAGTTGATTTTAATTGTTTTTCCTTCACCCCTCAAACAATTTCCTTGTGCTTGGAGTCACATACTTGTAAAGTTCCAGATGGTAGATAGTCCGATGTTGTTATGGAGATTCCAGTTGGTCGGTCTGTGCAATATCCCTAAAAAGGAAACATAAATTCTATTTAAATAGAACTGTAACTGATTATAACCCTTTTAATAATATTGAAACTCTCTTCTTTAATTATGAAACAGCTTCCTGTCTTGATATAGATAAAATAACTGGTGTGTCAGGAGTGCACAATACTTTTCAATTATAACATATATAAGACAGTTCTGGTCAACACATTACAGGAAGGATGTAATTGCACTAGAGAGGGTACAGAGGAGATTTATGAGGATGTTGCCAGGACTGGAGAATTTTAGCTATGAGGAAAGATTGGATAGGCTTTGGAACAGAGGAGGCTGAGGGGGGATTTAATTGAGGTTTACAAAATTATGAGGGACCTAGATAGAGTGGATAGGAAGGACCAGAGGGGTCAGTGACCAGGGGGCATAGATTTAAAGTGATTGGTAGAAGGATTAGCGGGGACCTGAGGAAAACATTTTATCACCCAGAGAATGGTGGGTGTCTGGAACTCACTGCCTGAAAGGGTGGTAGAGGCAGAAACCCTCAACTCATTTAAAAAGTGCCTGGTGCACCTGAAGTGCCGCAACCTACAAGGCTACGGACCAAGTGCTGGACAGCGGGATTAGGCTGGGTGGCTCATTTTCAGCCGACGCAGACACGATGGGCTGAATGGCCTCCTTCTGTGCCGTAAATTTTCTGTGATTCTATGATTCTATGAAGACAAAAACCACAGAAGCCTTCAGACCAATCAATGACCCTATTCCCATTTCCTTGTGGCAATTATACAACCCTAGTCTTGAAAATTGCACTTTACAGAATGTTGTTTTTTGGAGTTTGTTCTCATTGGGGTCAGTGCTATGAGACTGAATCATCATCCATTGCTGACAGCTAATGTCAACATCGAGTACTCTCAAGTCAAGGTCAATTAAATGAAAGGTGATTTTTTTGTTATTGTAGGAAATGTACTATTACGGACCAGAGAGGAACAGAATGCGAACATTTGTGATTTCAGCACAGAAGGACTGACTGAAAAGGTTGTGCCATTATTTAACAATGGACAGTGGTGCAAAGGTTATCAAGCGCCCTCTATGTTTTATGTTAAGAAGTTACAATTTTTTTTCTAGGGTCAGGAAATAAACTGGAGTGATTTGGAGCATTGACTTTTGTCGTGGCATTTTTTTTATCCTGACCTAGAGAATAGAAAGTGGTACATGCTGTTATGTCTGCAAGCATGATATCTGCACTCCAATCCCAGGCAGGCTAGGCCAGTGGAGGTGGTGGGGGGGGGGGGAGGGGAGGCAGTAACAAATCAGCTGGTGTGTGCAAAACTTCAAATTGCCGGCTATATATTTGTCCATGTGCTTCTGCTCTGGTGGAGAATACCTGTTTCACTTGGTCTCCACCACTTCAATGTAGCCCCAGAATTTATTGTGCTTTCTTGAGGTTGAGGAGGATGGAGGTAAGCGCATGTTAATGAGGTGGGAGGGGATATTCCAGGCCTCTCACTTCATTTCCCAGACTGACCGCTCACTGGGAGCTCCAGTACAGGGGTGCCCACAAAATACGGTGTTATGGCCTGCCCTCAAACCCTTGTCAACCAGACAGTCCACAGGGGTCCTGGATATAAGGAAATATTGGTTCAAGTATTTAAGGGAACCAGGCTTGAAAGGGCTAATTAGTCAAGGCTTTAGCTGAAACTAATGTACAATAACATAGACTACTTTTACATTAACTTACTGCAGTTGCAGGCACTAACAGCCATGAGAATCTTGTTATTGCAAACTAAGGGAGGGACATAACGGTACCCCCAACCTTCAGACATACAGGAGTGCTGAAGATAGCCAGTACTCCTGTCACCTTCAAGGCCTGTAGTGTGATTTATCAACGGCAGGGACTGAGGAACATTGTGCTATGGTTGAGGAGAGCTAAGGAAGGCCACAAGGCACTGTTTCTTCTGGTCAAGTACATGTTGTCTATATGATTGAGTAAATTAAGGGAAGTATTTTGGAAAATGCCTGATTGGATGTATTTTGCTATAGTTCAGTTTTTTAGGGTATAAGTGGGGAGTCTGAGCCTCTGTTAGGTGTAGAAGGAAGAAAGGAAAGTACCAGATGGGTAAATGAGAATGAGAGTACCCGAATGAAGGAACAGGGAACGAGGTCGTGGCTTCCACCCAAGGGACAACGGGGTAAGATAATTCTCAATTGTGCTTTGTAAACTACTGCTTAAATACTTTAATGTATTGATTTTTGCTTGTGCTAAATAAATTCATATGGCTATTAACCATTATGGTGTCAGTCTCAAATAATTGAACAGGAAGTCAGATTGATTACAATTTGGCAAGCCAGCTAAGAGCCTGACACAATAGTTATTGGCATATTTGGTGTAAGTGTGGTCCTAGGACTGATGTGGACTGATATCACCTAGTCAATTAAGTAAGGGAACCTTTGGGGAGTGTAGGACATTGAAACCTACCAGTAGTATAGTGACGGTTTATTAACACTTTGGTGTCGACAGAATGGCTAGATCAACCAATGCTGAGAGAGCCCGAGATAAGAAGTTTGAGAAATTATGTGCAACAGATTTAGTATTGTTTTTGGCTAGTCCTGAAGGGGACTCGTGTCAAAAGGTGACAAATGGAATCAAAGTTAAGTAACTGAGGGTAAGATTGTGCAGGAGGATGAGGAGTTAAAATAGGAACTTGTCAGACTTGTGCACCTGAAGAGCCGTGACCTGCAGGGCTACGGACCAAATGCAAGAAAGTGGGATTAGGCTGGGTGGCTCGTTTCTCAGCCGGCGCAGACACGATGGGCTGAATGGCCACCTTCTGTGCCGTAAATTTTCTATGATTCTATGATTCTACTTTGTGTGAGGTGGAGACTAAGCTTCATCACACCAGGCTTGGGTGAGGACACAGACTCTGAGCTAGAAACTTTGAGGCTGTACAGAATGGGGTTCTATGATGGAATCAAGAAGGAGAAAGGGAGAGGATCACAAGCTGCAGAATGTGTTCTTTTGTTTTCAGTGTACTGTCTCTTTAAAAAGCCTGTCCTGATTGTGAGAGCTTTCTTTTTGCTGTTGCAGGCAATGCCCCCTTTTTAATGTCTGTTATCTGTTTTCCTCTTCAGAATAATGGAACAAATATTTTGTTTAGCTGTGAAAGCAGTTATTTCCAATACTTTTACAGTTTTTGGAAAGGCCTGAAGAGGAACGAAATGAAAGACGATGTAATTTATTGGGTTTTAGTAAGCATGTGCTATATTGATAATTTTATCTGTTTTGTCTCATGTTTAATTTTGATGCTGCAGAATTAAAATTGGAATTATTGAGGTTAACTAACCTATCAAATTTTGAAAACCAGACTTTTATTGTGGCCACGTAAAATTCTGGTTCTTATATAAAAAAAATATGAGCCTCTCAAATTCCGGACATGAGATTATCAAGCATGAAAATTAATCTGTTTTTGAAGTTGCGTTGAGTATTGGTGAGTGTGAACTGATCTGATTGAAGTTGTGTGGAGTATTGGTGGGTGTGAATTGATGTGTAAACAGTTAATGTTGTGTGTAACTGTAAATCGAAGAACAATATTTTGTTATCCATTACAGGCATCAATTTTGATAATTTTGGGATAATCATCTTGGTTGCATTAAAATGTGAAAGCTGTTAGCAAAACTGACAGCACCCCTTTTTATCTTGTGATTAGCTGTGGACAGAAAAAAAGTGACCAAAAAACAGATAAGATTAAATGATATTTCTATCTCCTTGATAGAAAAAGCAAAAAACCTAGAACAGCGAGGAGAGTTGGTTAAGATCATACGTACAAAAAGCATGTGTAAAAGGAAAATCGGAAAATTATAGTTGTGTTATGGCAAGGACAGCAAATTATAAAACTTAAGAAACAATTAGTGCTGTTTTTTAATGGATTTTCAATTACTGAGGAAGGATAAAAATTGGTAAATCTTTTGTGCCTTCATGGCTCATGTTTTGAAAATTGGAAGTTAGAGAAGCTGAAATTTATTATCCAGAGTTTAATTGTATTAGGATCTTTGTGCAAGTTTTCACTGTTATGAAAGCCACAAAGACTTTGTGGAAAAAGATCAATTTGAACTTCTTTAAAGCATTTTTGTTTTAGTGACATTACAGCTAAAAAAAACTGCTATTGTGATTGACTCCTCCCCACCCCCTGAACTTCCAAGCTTGTTAATCTGCTGACTCACAAGCAGTTTTATTGTCCCTTAATGAGAGAGAGGGAGAAAACTTGGGAGATTGGCTTTCCCATGTTCTTCTGGTGCAGTGCTTTAGTTACGCCTATAAGATTTTTAAGTTTCTTAATTTAAGTGGATATTTCCCCACGGTGACAGAAGGAAATCATAAATTGACAAATTAACCCCTTGGGCTCTCAAGAAGAGCCACAACAGATTTCCTGTTGTTCTTTTCTTTTACACAGGGAACAATGGTTTTCGGAACCGCGTGAGTGTTGATGGTGCAGGATTACCAAGAGCAGTTTTTTGACATAAAAATGGCTTCACAAAGTTACGGAGCAACCTTTGCTGGAGAAATGTTGGTGCAGGAAATGGTCCAGTGGTATGAAGAATTTAAGACCTTATCTGAAAAATCGGCAGATATCCAATATCACTGTGACGAATTGGACTGTGACTTTGCCTCTCAAAGGCTTGGCTTTAACCCATTCAGGGTTATTTATTGTCTTTCAAAACAGTGAGCTCGAGGTGGGGAAATATGGGAGTTACATCCAAAAGAAATTACAAGTACTTCTGTCTCTACCGTAAAACCACCAAGACTGGGCATAACTTGTTCCTGAAATTGGAATTGATAAGATAAATTGATATGAGTTGCTGTTCAAGCACTCAAGAAGGGAAAGTTTACCTGTACTTTAGGAGGATAATCAAATTATATCTTAAAATAAAAGGAGTCGCGTCAAAGTAGTCCCTGCCCAATGCCGTGTATCAAGGAAGAAAGTATTCTGGGGGGGAAAATAAAATTGTACGTTGACAAGTCTTGTCAGTCCAACAATACTACTCTCTGGAATTAGGATAATTTTGAAATGATGGAATGGATTCAGGCATAACATAATGGGATATTTTGAGACATGAAAAGCAGTCCAAGACGGATTTAAGTAAAATAAACCAAAGAATGCATTTGGATATTGGACCAGACTGTAAATACTGTATTGGACAGTAAAGTTCCTCCAGGGCTCATGAATGGTAATATAATGTGTAAAATTGGATGAGAGGAAGCAATTGAGAATATAAGATAGAAACAGAGAAATTACACCACCAAATGGGAATTTCTCTAAAGTCATTGACCTGGGCATATCTTACCAAAAGATATCGATCTGGTATACATGTACAGTCTAGTGAAAGTCAGGAAAGTATAGTTGAGAATAATAAATTGATAGGTTTCTCTTGGAGATATTTGAGACCTTACCGATACTGAACAATGAGAAAACTGCATTTGATAGCCAGGCCACTACCTGAGATATCGGGATCCTGCAGGGCGAGAAAAGCAAAGACCTCCAGACAGCCCTGATCTTTTGATGAGATAACCTAAAAGCCCAAGAATGGCTGCAGTGGACGTGAAAGATACAAATGTATGTTGTCATCAATTGGAGTCGGAGACCAGGATGAAGAACATGATTACAAAGGCCTATGGCCTGGTGAGCTATTGGAAGCACTCTTCAAACAGAGCAGCTGCTCTTACAGGATTGAAGGGGAGACCTGGCTCAAAAAAGGGCAGGATTGGGTACTAAATATTCCTGGATACAAAGTGTTCAGGAAAGATAGGGAAGGAAAGAAAGGAGGGGGGGTTGGCAGTATTGATTAAGGAGAATATTGCAGTGCTGGAGAGAGAGGATGTCCTGGAGGGGTCAAGGACAGAATCTATTTGGTTAGAGTTAAGGAACAATAGAGGTGCCATTACACTACTGGGTGTATTCTATAGGCCACCAACTAGTGGGAAGGATATAGAGGAGCAAATTTGCAGGGAAATTACAGAGGTGCAAAAGCCATAGAGTAGTGATAACTGTGGTCTTCAACCATCCTAATATAGACTGGGATAGCAGTAATATAATGGGCAAAGAGGGGGAGGAATTTTTGAAATGTGTTTAGGATAACTTTCTTAACCAGTACATTTCTGGCCCAACGAGGGAGGAGGCATTGCTGGACTTGGTTCTAGGGAATGAAATGGGCCAAATAGAGCAAGTGTCAGTGGGGGAGCATTTAGGGAGCAGCGATCATAGTATCTTAAGGTTTAGAATAGCTATGGAAAAGGACTCTGATCATTCTAAAGTAAAAATATTCAATTGGAGGAGGGCCAATTTCAGTGGGATGAGAACAGGTCTGGCCCAGTTAAATTGGAATCAAAGATTTGCAGGCAAAACTATAATTGAACAGTGGGCGGCCTTTAAACAGCAGATGATTCGGGTACAGACAAGTTTACATTCCAATGAGGGAGAAAGGTAGGACAATTAAAGCCAGAGCTCCTTGGATGACAAAGGAGATAGAGAGTAAGATGAAGCGGAAAAAAGTGACGTTTGACAGATGTCAGATTGATAACACAAGTGCCAACCAGAGAGAATATAGAAAGTTGAGAGGGGAAGTGAAAAAGTAAATAAGAGGGGCAAAGAGAGGGTATGAGAATAGCCTAACGGACAACATAAAAGGGAATCCAAAAGTCTTCTACAGACACATTAACAGTAAACGGGAAGTAAGAGGGGTGGGGCTGATCAGAGACCATAAGGGAGATCTACTCATGGAGGCAGTGAGCACGGCAGAGGTACTAAATGAGTACTTTGCATCAATCATTACCAAGAAAGAAGATGCTGCCAGAGTCTCAGTAAAGGAAGATATAGTTAAGATACTGGATGGGCTAAAAATTGAGAAAGAAGAGGTACTAGAAAGGCTAGCTGTACTTAAAATAGATAAGTCACCTGGTCTGGATGGGATGCATCCTAGGATGCTGAGGGAAGTAAGGGGGGAAATTGTGGAGGTACCGGCCATAACATTCCAGACATCCATAGATACGGGGTGGTGCCAGAGGACTGGAGAATTGTAAATGTTACACCCTTGTTCAATAAAGGGTGTAAAGATAGACCCAGCAACTATAGGTCAATCAGTTTAACCTCGGTGGTGGGGAAACTTTTGGAAACAATAATCCGGGACAGAATTAACAGTCACTTGGACGAGTGTGGATTGATTAGGGAAAGCCAGCATGGATTTGTTAAAGGCAAATCATGTTTAACTAACTTGATAGAGTTTTTTGATGAGGTAACAGAGAGGGTAGATGAGGGCAATGCAGTTGATGTGGTGTATAAAGATTTTCAAAAAGCGTTTGATAAAGTGCCACATGGTAGGCTTGCTATTAAGATTGCGGCCCATGGAATAAAGGGGGAAGTAGCAACATGGATACAGAATTGGCTAAGTGACAGGAAACAGAGAGTAGTGGTGAGCAGTTGTTTTTCGGACTGGAGGGAGGTGTACAGCGGTGTTCCCCAGGGGTGGGTGCTGGGACCACTGCTTTTCTTGATATATATTAATGACTCGGACTTGGGTGTACAGGGCACAATTTCAAAATTTGCAGATGACACAAAACTTGGAAGTGAAATGAACAGTGGGGAGGATAGTGATAGACTTCAAAAGGATATAGACAGGCTGGTGGCATGTGTGGACATGTGGCAGATGAAGTTTAACACGGAAAAATGCGAGGTGATGCATTTCAGTAGGAAAAATGAGGCGAGGCAATATAAACTAGAGGGCACAACGCTAAAAGGGGTAGGGGAACAGAGAGATCTGGGGGTATATGTGCACAAATCATTGAAGGTGGCAGGCAGGTTGAGAAAGCGGTTAAAAAAGCATACAGGATCCTGGGCTTTATAAATAGAGGCATAGAGTACAAAAGCAAGGAAGTCATGATGAACCTTTATAAAACACTGGTTCGACCACAACTGGAGTATTGTGTCCAGTTCTGGGCATCGCACTTTAGGAAGGATGTGAAGGCCTTAGAGAGGGTGCAGAGATTTACTGGAATGATTCCAGGGATGAGGGACTTAAATTAAGTGGATTGACTGGAGAAGCTGGGATTGTTCTCCTTGGAACAGAGAAGGTTGAGGAGATTTGATAGAGGTATTCAAAATCATGAAGGATCTATTGTAAACAATTTTACAACACCAAGTTATAGTCCAGCAATTTTATTTGAAATTCACAAGCTTTCGGAGGCTTCCTCCTTCCACATTCACCTGAGGAAGGAGGAAGCCTCCGAAAGCTTGTGAATTTCAAATAAAATTGCTGGACTATAACTTGGTGTTGTAAAATTGTTTACAATTGTCAACCCCAGTCCATCACCGGCATCTCCACATCATGAAGGATCTAGACAGACTAGATAGAGAGAAACTGTTCCCATTGGCAGAAGGGTCAAGAACCAGAGGGCATAGATTTAAGGTGATTGGCAAAAGAACCAAAGGTGACATGAGGGAAAACTTTTTACGCAGCGTGTGGTTGGGATTTGGAATGCACAGCCTGAGGGAGTGGTGGAGGCAGATTCAATCATGGCTTTCAAAAGGGAATTGGATAAGTACTTGAAACGAAAAAATGTGCAGGGCTATGGGGATAGGGCGGGGGAGTGGGACTAGCCGGATTGCTCGTGCATAGAGCCAGCGCAGACTCAATGGGTCGAATGGCCTCCTTCCATGCTGTAACCTTTCTGTGATTCTATGATTCTTACTGGACATATGACGTGGGCCATGGAAAACAGATTCGGAGATACCATGAGGAAAAAGAAATTGGACAGCAGAAAGTGAGTATTACTTGTGATATGTTGCGTGTGAGGCCTAGTATGTGGAGATACATGAAGAAGATGCACTGAAGAATGGGCCTCAGACATGCTCAGTTACTTGACAACAAAATGACATGAAATGGTTAATGTGGCCCAGAAGAGTGGGAAAATCTTTTAAAACAAGGCACTGACACATGCTCCATAGAGAAAATGACTAATTAATGAAACAATCAGGATAGAGTTAAACATACTGGTACCTATCAGAGGGATTGAAATTAAAATAAAGAGGGACATAGAAATTTGGATTTCCAAAATTCAGGGTTGGGTTCCTTTGTGTTAACAATGAAATTGGTACAACTGAGGAAAAATATCCACACGATGGATATTTGCAAAAGGAGAGCTGAAGAATCTTTTAAATCTATGGATTCTTGATATAATGATACACCGTCGGTTTCTGTAATAACCAAATGAAACTTAGAAGCAATATGTACATATCTATGTGTGCTTATGTAATGTTAATAAAATGTAAACTCAAGGTGATCTTAGACAAGACCATGGAGAAAGTTACGGGGTGAGGTGAAAATTGACCCAGAGAGGTTTCATTCAGGTTCAAAGGGAGCGAGATGAAAGAATATGGTTTAAACTGAGCATAGTCAAGTATCCCACCTCACAGTGGGGGTTAAATTGGTTAACCCCCAAAACCGGGCGCAGGTATTGCGATCCATGATTAACCTGCACCCGGTGCTTCCTGCACAGGCTGGACGAGACATTCGTCCTTCCTGAGGACTTACCTGACAGCACCATTAAAAACTAGGACTGACATGAGGATTCAAGGAAACGCACACTTTCCACCAGCAGAGGGAGCTCCAATCTCTTAAAGGGAGGATGTCGCTTAAAATCTCTTAAAGGTAGCCGGTACCTGTTACTTGCTAAAAAAAGAACAGTCTGCTGTCTGCACAGAGTTTGAACAGAGATCAGACATCGTGCACACAAAACACAGATGCAGGTCCTGTCCCTATGTTTACAAACTGATGAGTTATGTAAAAACATTGAATAAAGGTTGCGCACTACTAAATCCCACAACCTCCAATCTGCATGCCAGATCTCACCAATCTGCCGATCTGAGTTTGTACCAGGCCTGCGAGAGTGCATGCACCAAGGTTTTCTGCTGATGCACTAGAGACCTTGGTGCAAGAGATGGACAGAAGGAGGGACAGCCTATATCCACAGGGGGGTGGGGGCAAGAGACCCTCCAGACATAGGCCCAAAAGGAAGTGGGAGGCAGCGGGGGATGAAGTCAATGCCAGGCATACAGCACCACGAACATGGATGCAGTGCAGCAAGAAATCCAATGTTTTGACATGATTGGTCAAGGTGAGTGAGGTCAACTGTCAAGTAGCATCTCCTACCAACTGCACCACTAGCCGCATCCACTGCTCCACGCACTACACCCCCGCCCCCCCCCAAAACCCACATGCCAACAAACTCTTTCTATCAGTACTCAACTCTGGCAATCAGATGCTTCCTCTCACCCTTACACATTACCACTGTTGCAAGCCGCCTACCCAGAACTCACAGGCCACACACACTGGTAGCTATTCAACCATGACAAGCACATCACCCAGACACACGTCCCACTTGCTTGCAGGAGACGGTGGTGCATAACAGGAGGCAGCAAGAGGCAGTGGTATTTAGCCCCTCAAGCCTATTCAGTCACTCAATGAGATCATGGTGGACCTGTGACATAACTCCATATACCCTACTTAGCCCCATATCCCTTAATACCCTTGGTTCACAAAAATCTATCAATCTCAGATTTAGAATTCACAATTGAGCTAGTATCTGCTGCCGTTTGCAGAAGAACATTCCAAACTTCTCCCACCCTTTGTGTGTAGAAGCGTTTCCTAACTTCACTGCATGTCCTGGCTCTAAATGTTAGGCTCTGTCCCCGCGTCCTAATATGCAAGTATAGGAGACCTCCAAAAACAGTTACAAATACATTAGTAGCTAAAAACAATAATCCAGCAATTAACCTGTAAATCTTGCATGGTCCCTTTACATAGTGCTGGTGGAGGGTCCTCCAGGTCCTCTCAAAACACGTTCAGATGGTCATGGTTAAGAATGTGCGTTGAGTTGAGCATTAAGTTCTAAAATGGTGTCTATCACTTTAAATCAGTGTTGCACACTGTATCCATTTTCTCCTTACTTTACATGCAGCCAGTGTTTGGTATTTGCGCATGCGCTAATACCTATACCAGGATGGCGTCCAGTGCACATCACGCTAGGAACCTGCGTGCGCAGCCAAGACGCCGTCTTGGAACTTGAAGAGGCCGCGTAGCACCCAAACGTAGGGCGCAAGCTGGCCCAATTTCTAGCCCCAAGTGTCTAGGTATTTAGCAAGAGGGCAATGCTGGAGGAGACAAAGTTGCAGTCTCTGTGGGAACAAAAGCAGCTTGTAAGTCAGGTGATAAATTTGATGAGGTAGTCATGCTATGTGGTACGGTTCATCTGAAGTTGTTTAACACATAGCCAGCATGGGAGTAGGATAATTTACGACTAGGAGATAAGACCAGAGATGCATATGTGCAACCTCGACAGCTGAATAGTATAATGATAGGGCACTCTGCACCTAAAAGTTAGAGCTCTTGGGACAGTTGGAAGTCCACAGCTCACTTAGACCAGAAGAGTAAATGGCTCAGATAGTTATGTGATGCTGATAAGGTGAGAAAGTTAGATAAGGCCATGTGACTGTTGGAGATTACGATTGAAAGACTGAAATGAAACAACGCAATGTTGACATTGAAAGGGGGATATTTGCCTTTTGAATCATGAATGATGGGAAACATTGTCTAATATCGGGCAGAACCCATGCATAAGATTACTCTCATATGGCTTTGTGCTCGTCCAGGGGATCATGATAATCGTTTTAATCATACTACTAATATGTGTGAACAGGACCCGAAAGAAAATCAACTGTAGACAGCAGACCTTAGAAACCACAGCTATGCTCAGAAGAAAATAGGATCGGTGTGAGGACTCGAGAGCTGGACTCTCTCGGCCTCAAGGTGGGGACTATATGGAAATATTGGTTCAAGTATTTAAGGGAACCAGGCTCGAAAGGGCTAATTAGTCAAGGCTTTAGCTGAAACTGCTGTAACATAACATACACTACTTTTAAATTAACTTACTGCAACTGCAGACACTAACAGTCATGAGAATCTTGTTATTGCAAACTAAGGGAGGGACATAACGGTACCCCAACTCCTTCAGACATACTGGAATGCTGAAGCTAGCCAGTACTCCTGTCACTGTCAAAGCCTATAGTGTGATTTATCAATGGCAGGGACTGAGGAACATTGTGCTAAGGATAAGGAGAGATAAGGAGGGCCACAAGGCACTGTCTCTTCTGGACAAGGACGTGTTGTCTATATGATTGGGTAAATTAAGGGCAGTATTTTGGAAAATAACTGATTGGATGTATTTTGCTGCAATTCCGTTTTTTGGGGTATAACTGGGGAGTCTGAGCCTTTGTTAAGTATAGAGGACAGGAAAGAAAGTACCAGGCAGGTAAACGTGAACAAGAGCACCTGAATGAAGAAACGGGAAATGAGGTTGCAACTTCTACCCAAAGGACAACGGGGTAAAATAATTCTCAATTGTGCTTTGTAAACTACTGCTTAAATATTGTAATGTGTTTTTTCTTGTTTGTGCTAAATAAAGTCATATGACTATTAACCATTAAGGTGTCACTCTCGAACAATTGAGCAGAGAGTCAAATTGACTAACTAGAGGCAGGACAAAGACTGGAGGTAGGAACTTTTTCAAAGTTAACCCCTCCCGCCCCCCCCCCCCCACCCCAGATATTCAGGTTGAATCAGAATCTCTATCAGCAGCAAGAAGGCCTTAATCTCTAAGGCCCGGCAAGCAGCTGCACGTCTAAGAGGCCTGCAGCTATGCCACACTTTCCTGCCTTTTCCATTGATGCTAGGCCAATCAGGGGGGGTATGTCTGCACCAGGGGTAAATAACTAGCCCAGGACAGTGAATCCTGGACACCTGTACAGTGCCGAGGTGGGGGAGGGCAGGAAAATCTGATCTTTTATGTGGCCAATATGGTTCTATAGAATGCAACTAAAACTGACCTGATGTGCATTGTTAAGGTGTAGCTAGGACCGTATGTCTGAGTGACCAGCACCAGAACATGTGATCTGGATTAAAGATGAGTGATACATTGATTCTCTTCAGTCTCAACTAATATTTTTGTTTGCATTTAACTGTGTTCTGCATTTTATCCATTTTTTTAAAATAAAGGGAAAGGGCTGTCTGAAACTATTTACTTAATCTATTGCTAGCCGTAATCATAAAGCACTGATTAGAATCAAAATAAAGTTCTCTCTTCTCTAGCTTAATGCCAACCTCCTATGATCATAACTGCTCAGGATGATTTTTTTTTCAGTCATTTCTCACATCAACTGTTCTGGTGGCCTCTGAGCGAAATTACTAATTTGTGCCAAATTTTAATGCCCGTGATCCCTTATGTACCCAGTTACCAACTTTCGACAGGTCATTGTATTACTTCTTACTGTTTTATTTTGTACGCCAATTATCTCCCCTCACTTCCTCTCCGAAAGAAGAAGAAATAAGTTGCTTTCACATCCTCAGGCCATCCTAAAGTGCTTTATAGGCACTAAAGGCATTGCCTCCTTGTTGGAGAGCAGTTCAAGGGCACCTGGCATTTTCTGGTACTTCACCCATGTAATCAATCTTCATGTGTTAGCCATGAAAAGAAAGTCTTGGTTGACTTCACCCTTTCTCTGCACCCCCTCGTGAGAGAACCACATAGATTAGGAATTCAGTTTACAGAATAATGGGCATGAACTCTTATCTTAATGCTGTTGGTGGCAATGTACTGTACCAGAGAAGTGTCACTAGATGTCATTATTGGTATCAATATGCTGTAGAAAAAAGAGCACTAGGCTTTAATATTATGCAGTATGCATCTTCCGTGATACTCTTAATTTATCACTTCAAACATCTCTCAACACTACCACCACCAATGACTAGAGCAGTCAACATTAGAAAATCCTAGTGTGAAAAATTTCAGTCATGAACTGTATATCTGAGGCATCGCTTCATGCCAGAAATGTAAATGTGGTTAAGAGCAGCAAGCTGCATCCATCACTAAAGTAGCACAAGGGACAGCTAAGTTTCAACAACTAAAACCTTCATTTGTATTGTGCCTATAACTTAGAAAAACATTCCAAAACAATTCACAGAGGCATGATCAGGAAAATGGGCACCCAGCCAAAACAAGGAGGTATTAGGTCTGGGAGATATTAGGAGCAGTGGGTTTTAAGGAGGATCTTAAAGTAAGAGAGGAAGATGGAGAAGCGGAAGGGTTTAGGGAGGGAATTCCAGAGTGAGGGGGCTAGACTGAAGCCATATCTGCCAATAGTAGTGCAAAGAGAGGGATGCACAAGCGGCTAGTCAGAGGAAAAAGATTTCAGGGCGGGGGAGGGGGGACGGGAGTTTACAGAGATAGGGAGGGGCGAGGCCATGGAAGGATTTAGACACAAGTATGAGAATTTGGGAATTTAAATTTGAGGCATCAGGGGACCGGATGGTAACATAAGTCAATGAGGACAGGGGTTATAGGAGAGCTGGACTTGACGCAGGATATGATATGGGCAGCAGAGTTTTAGCTGACGTTTACAGAGGGTGGAGGATGGGAGGCCAGCCATGAATGCATTGGAATAGTCGAGTCTGGAGGTGAGAAAGGTATGGATATGAGTTTCAGCAGCAGATGGGCTGAGGCAGGGATAGAGGCAAGAGGTAGACCAAAGACTATGTCTTCCCTATGTTTAACTGGAGGAAACTGCAGCGCATCTAAAACTAGCTGTCGGATAAGTAATTAGACAACACAAAGGCAGTGGAGGAATTGAGAGAGATGGTTGAGAGGTAGAGTTGGATCTCATCTGCGTACATGTAGAACCTGACACCATGGATGTTGTTGCCAAGGGCAGCATGTAGATGAGGAAGCAAAGAGGGTTAAGGACAGATCTTTGGGAGACTCTGGAGGTAATGACTTAGGGGTGGAAATATAAGCCATTGCTTATGATGCTGTGGCTACAATTAAATAGTTAAGAGTGGAACCAAGTGAGGGCAGTCCCACTGAGCTGAACAATGGCAGAGTGGCTGTGGAGGAGGTTAGAACCATAGAATAGATAAAGCACAGAAGGGGGGCATTCAGCCCATCGTGTCCCTGCCGGCTCGAAGAACAACCAGGTGCCCATTCTAATCCCACCTTCCAGCACCCGGTACGTAGCCCTGCAGCTTACAGCACTTTAGGTGCAGGTCCAGGTACTTTGTAAAAGAGTTGAGGTTCCCTGCCTCTACCACCAATTCAGGCACTGAATTCCATACACCCACCACCCTCTGGGTAAAGAAGTTTTTCCTCATGTCCCCTCTAATCCTTCCACCAATCAGCTTAAATCTATGTTCTCTAGTTCTTGAACTCTCCGCTAGGGGAAACAGGTACTTCCTGTCTACTCTATCTAGGCCCCTCATAATTTTGTACACCTCAATCAAGTCTCCCCTCAGCCTCCTCTGCTCCAAGGAAAACAACCCCAGCCTATCCAATCTCTCCTCATAGCTGCAATTTTCAAGCCCTGGCAACATTCTTGTAAATCTTCTCTGCATTCTCTCCAGAGCAATTACGTCCTTCCTGTAATGTGGTGACCAATACTCCAGCTGTGGCCTTACCAGCGTTTTATACAGTTCCATCATTACATCTCTGCTTTTGTATTCTATACCTCGGCTAATAACGGACAGCATTCCGTATGCCTTCTTCACATCCTTATCTACCTGTACTGCTACCCTCAGGGACCTGTGCACATGCACTCCAAGGTCTCTCACTTCCTCGACCCCTCTCAATATATCCCCGTTTACTGTGTATTCCCTTTTACTGTTTGCCCTCCCTAAGTGCATTACCTCACACTTCTCCGGGTTGAACTCCATTTGCCACTTTTCCTCCCACTTCTCCAACCCATTGATATCTTCTTGGAGTCTACAGCTATCCTCTTCACTCTCAACTACACGGCCAATTTTTGTGTCGTCTGCTAATTTGCCAATCATGCCCCCTACATTCAAGTCCAAATCATTAATATATACCACAAACAGCAAGGGACCCAACACTGAGCCCTGTGGCACACCACCACTGGAATCGGATTTCCATTCGCAAAGACATCCACCGACTTTTACCCTTTGTTTCCTGTTACTGAGCCAATTTTGGATCCAATTTGCCACATTTCCCTGTACCTCATGGGCTTTTACCTTTCTGACCAGTCTGCCATCTGGGATCTTGTCAAATGCCTTACTAAAATCATCCACTGCACTACTCCCATCAATCCTCCTTGTCATTTCTTCAAATAATTCAATCAGATTTGTAAGGCATGACCTTCCCTGAACAAATCCACGCTGACTATCGCTGATTAAACCATGCTGATCAACCAGGTTGATGTTGTCAACTATGTGAGAAGCTACAGAGATGTCAAGAGGACAAGAAGAATTAGTGCACCACGATTATGGTAACAGAGGATGTCATTTGTGACTTTCATCCTCTTTCTCTTTTTATATTCACAGACTGCTTAGCTATGGAATTTGCGAGTTATTTGCCTTGTAACAGGGCTAACCCAGTCTCAATAATGGCAGTGAAAGCCTTCTGTTAAAATTATAGGCCCTTTGGCTTCATACTGGTCTTTTATATCACCTTGAATGCTGGGATAGCTTGCCTACATTGCTTTCTCTCATTCCCCAGTGAAAGAAAGCAAGGGGAATGCCTGGTACCATTGAAACAGTCCATAAGAGTAAGAGATTGTGATACCGATACAGATTGCTGTATAGCTCAACATGCCATCTCCAGTTGCAACTTAAGGACAGAATCTATAATAGCACTGCTAGGTGTTATTCACAGTTCAGATGAACACCAAACATTTCACTCACAACCTCACTGAAATCCTTGTGTCAACCATGGCGCACTAATGTGCTGGAGCCCCTACAGCGCTCTGAATTGCTTACTTTTAAAAGAAATTTAAACAGACACCAGGATGAACTCAGCTGCATTTGCTGAAAGCATTGGTTACAGTGCACTGTTTCAATCCATAACTCACCGGCAGGTCACCTCGGTATGCTGATGGGTGGTGGTAAGTGATGGGTTTCAGTTCAGAGCCTTCTGTGAATCCACTGTTCTCCTTTTTCCCCACTGTTTTGTGTTGGGAAAAGACTGTTGATACATAATCAGTGAAAGCATGTCAGTACCTGATAGAATGTAAATGCGTAAAATATAATGCTGCTTTGTTCCATACACGTATGTTAAGTGTACAAAAACTGGTCAGATCAAAAGAAATATATGGATGATAAAGGCCATTCCACCTATCTTGATATATCCATCAAGAAAAACCTACGATCCCTCCATGAAAGAATCAATGATTCCTCACATGCTTTTTTTTTTCTCGTACTCCCTGACATCAACTGCAGTATGTTCAAATGCAAAGAAAATAACTTCATAAATTCATGTTTCCTTGGAAAGCTCAGTTGGTAAATGGAATGCCCAGTGTGAAGCTGAGCGAAACAAACTAGGAAAGTCCCAGGTTTGATCCCCAGTGGGTGTATGACTTATCTAATCTCAGCTGGTGCGGTGGGTTGCTACAAGATGTCTGACAGGTAATCGATCTTATGCAGATATATGAGATCATTAAGGGAACTTAAAAAGTAAATCCAGAATACTGCTTAAGTTAAACTGGGAGAGTAGGAGAATGGGTCATAGGTTCAAACTAGTGAAAGGTAACTTTAGGACTGATGTCAGGAAATTCGTTACACAAAATCATCAAGGTATGAAGTAGACTTCCAGGAAGATTAGTTCAGACAAAAACTCTGGAATGTTTTAAGAAACATGCTGAAATGGGGGGACTAAGTTAGGACTAAAGGCCTTCCTCATCAGTAACTATTATGTAAACAGCATTCCTGGGCTAGTGAGGAGAAAACAGGCATGCTTCTATTTTATCCAGTGACCCCTATTAGAAAGTGTGCAGCTGTGAGTGTTGGGTGAGGTCAGCTTCGGAGTCTGCCCCATCCCACCCAACAGCCCATTGACACTCATTATCTAGGCTTGCACATTAATAAGGGCCAATTGATTGAGGAACTAGAGGTAAGGTCGCCATCTACGGAGTAGGAGCCCTGGCCAATTCTCCAATCTCTAAACTAGGGGTGCCGAGACCAACTGCATTACCCCAACTGTCACCTGGACTGAGATCAACTAATTCAGCAAAAACTAGAGATTGAGCCTGGGACCATCTTCATCTAAATAGCTCAGCTATTCACTGACTTAACCATCTGAGTCTCTGGGGCAGTCGGAAGAGACTTTATTCAACTTGAACCACTTCTGGTTGCAAATGGAAATTGAATTATGCATCTAGTCAGCTCCCTTTTATTACTATTGTTGTGGGAAAAAATCACCACTCGGAGTCAGACCAAAATCCACACTAACACTATAAATAGAGTGGCCAAACATAATTTCATACTTAGATCACAAGCTGTCAGAATATAAAAATATTTTACAATGGCACATGATGAAATTGAATATTCTTCTCTGAAAACATTAACATTGAAATGGCACATTACCACTCCTGTGAAGTTTGGATAAGTAATTGATATTATAGTGTGAGTACAGTATGTGCTCATTTTCAGTGTGATCCATAGAACTACATTATTTTTCAAACTATAAAAGTCTTTAATAGCTCTGTATTGTGTGTACATTATAACATGACCTCTGGTAAACTTTGAGGGAAGAACTGCTATAGTCACAAAATGTAGCGACATCATACGTAAGTTCATAAAGATTTCTTTCATCCAGCTAGCTATTTGATTAAAAACAGAAAATGCTGGAAATACTCAGCAAGTCAGGCAGTATCTGTGGAGAAAGAAACAGAGTTAATGTTTCAGGCTGATGACCCTTCGCCAGAACTGGAAGAAGTTGAAGATTAAACAGTTTTTAAGCAAGTACAGAGCCAGGGAAAGGAGGAAGGCGGTGGGGGGGAGGGGGGGAGGGGGGGAGGAACATAAGAACATAAGAAATAGGAGCAGGAGTAGGCCAATCGGCCCCTCGAGCCTGCTCCGCCATTCAATAAGATCATGGCTGATCTGATCCTAACCTCAAATCTAAATTCATGTCCAATTTCCTGCCCGCTCCCCGTAACCCTTAATTCCCTTTACTTCTAGGAAACTGTCTATTTCTGTTTTAAATTTATTTAATGATGTAGCTTCCACAGCTTCCTGGGGCAGCAAATTCCACAGACCTACCACCCTCTGAGTGAAGAAGTTTCTCCTCATCTCAGTTTTGAAAGAGCAGCCCCTTATTCTAAGATTATGCCCCCTAGTTCTAGTTTCACCCATCCTTGGGAACATCCTTACCGCATCTACCCGATCAAGCCCCTTCACAATCTTATATGTTTCAATAAGATCGCCTCTCATTCTTCTGAACTCCAATGAGTAGAGTCCCAATCTACTCAACCTCTCCTCATATATCCGCCCCCTCATCCCCGGGATTAACCGAGTGAACCTTCTTTGTACTGCCTCGAGAGCAAGTATGTCTTTTCTTAAGAATGGACACCAAAACTGTATGCAGTATTCCAGGTGCGGTCTCACCAATACCTTATATAACTGCAGCAATACCTCCCTGTTTTTATATTCTATCCCCCGAGCAATAAAAGCCAACATTCCGTTGGCCTTCTTGATCACCTGCTGCACCTGCAAACTAACCTTTTGATTTTCTTGCACTAGGACCCCCAGATCCCTTTGTACTGCAGTACTTTCCAGTTTCTCGCCATTAAGATAATAACTTGCTCTCCGATTTTTCCTGCCAAAGTGCATAACCTCACATTTTCCAACATTGTATTGCATCTGCCAAATCTCCGCCCACTCACCCAGCCTGTCTATATCCCCTTGTAGGTTTTTTATGTCCTCCTCACTCTCTACTTTCCCTCCCATCTTTGTATCATCTGCAAACTTTGATATGTTACACTCGGTCCCCTCCTCCAAATCGTTAATATAGATTGTAAAGAGTTGGGGACTCAGCACCGACCCCTGTGGAACACCACTGGCTACAGGTTGCCAGTCCGAGAATGTACCATTTATCCCAACTCTCTGCTTCCTGTTAGATAACCAATCCTCCACCCATGCCAGAATATTACCCCCAATCCAGAACAAAAGAACAAAAGGACTGGTGTATGATAGGGTGGAGGGCAGGAGTAATTAAATGACAAAAGGGATGATGATGCAAGGCAAGGAGGGTGGTAATGGGACAAGTAAAGAAACAAAAGATGGGTCTAGAGGAGCTGTAAATGGCAATATCGGAACCATTACCAGCACTTCTTGTCCAAAAAAATAGGAGCAGTGGTTATGATCTAAAGTTATTGAAATCAATGTTGAATCCAGAAGGTTGTAAAGTGCGTAATCGAAAGATGAGGTGCTGCTCCTCGAGCTTCCGTTGAGCTTCAGTGGAACAGTGTAAGAGGCCGAGGACAGAGAGTCAGAGTGAGAGTGGGAAGGTCAGGGTTACGTTTGCGAACTGAGCGAAGGTGTTCAGCAAAGCGATCACCCAATCTGTGTTTGGTCTCCCCAACGTAGAGGAGACCGCATTATGTTCATCGGATACAGTATACCAAATTGAGAGAAGTAAACCGCTGTTTCACCTGGAGGGAGTGTTTGGGGCCCTGAACGGTGGGAAGGGAAAAGGTAAAAGGGCAGGTGTTGCATCTCCCGCGCTCGGAAGAGAAGATGCAGTGGGGAGGAGAGCGAGTGTTGATGGAGGAGTGGACCAGGGTGTCGCGGAGGGAGCGGTCCCTTCAAAATGCTAAAAGGGAAGGGGAGGTGGCTTGTGTCTAATTGACGGAGCTCTAGACCATTGTCAGAAAAGAAATACAGGATGGGGAAATCAGCAAGTTTTTGTTTATATCATAGAATCTTACAGCACAGAAGGAGGTCATTTGGCCCATTGTGTCTGTGCCGGCTCTTTGAAAGAGCTATCCAATTAGTCCGACTCCCCTGGTCTTTCTCCACAGCCCTACAAAATTTTCCTTTTCAAGTATATACCCAATTCGCTTTTGAAGTTACTATTGAATCTGCTTCCACCACTTTTTCAGGCAGTGCATTCCAGATCATCATGACTGATTAGTCCCTGATAACTCCATGATTGTTCATTGGTTTGGAGTAGTATGATTGATCTGTGAGGTAAGATTATTCCAGTTACTTTGTACAATGTCCCATGAAGATTTCTTCTGTCCAAGTCTCCTATGAACTAACATATGCACCATTCTGTGTGCCATGAGTCAGATTGTGTCACACAGACTAACAATTACTCTTTAACCTTGGTATACCACACTGAAGTCCACCTGAATTTCCACACGTTATCCTGTATACTCCGAAAGGTGTTAAATTCCACATTGTTGGATCAATGTGTAATACTAAAACTAATAGGTTTATTTACAGGTAATTACACAGAAGCAGAAAGCGACACAACAAGAAACTGTGGGGTGGAAATTGGCCTGTTCTCTGGTCCATAACCAGCAATGCTCCAACAATGTGTGCCCAACTAGGAGGCCTGAGCCTGGCCCAAAATTGTTCCTCGGGTTGCATAAACATTATTTGCGCAATCTGCTGCGTCTGCTCCGCCTCTACATATTTTATAAAGCCTCGCTGGCAGTGGCCCAAAGGGCAAACCCAAAATGGTGGGGAGGGAGGGGTGCAGTGGCAGTGGCAGTGGGGGGGGGGGGGGTTAGGGGTGGGGGCTGCGAAAACTGTGGCGTCCACAGGCTCCACAGGACACTTTTTAAATTTAAATTTACCTGTTGGTGGCAGCCGCTGAAGAATCCTGAGGGCAGCTGGCCTGGCAAGTGTCCTGCTTCATCTAAACCAATTTCTGCAAGGGGGCCTAAAAGAAGCGCTTTGTAAATGTAAATGTGAGGGGCCTAACACCTATTTTAGGCGACCACCCGTGGCGCCTGCAAAGACACCTTTACCAATATGGCGGCGCTTGTATGCTCAGGTGCAGATCTGGTGTGGGACGTAGTGCCCCGAGATTGGTTCTATTTGAACCCGTCCAGAAAACGGGTGCAATGAGGACCAATTTCTACCCCTATAAATGCAATACCTGCTTTACATAATACATAAACTATTGCAAAATTTAAAAAAGATACTCCAAATTCTTTGAAGTTCTTTTAATTAGCTTTTAACTGAGTACCTGAACTCAATGGAACAAAAATCAGGCGAGTGATCCACTCCACCAGGTTACTGCCCAGGCGACAAAGTTGACAAGTCCCCCCAAGGCTCCCTGCAGCCCATATTTCCTTTCTGCAACATACCAGTTTTTGCACCTGCTACAAGGACAAATGATACATCTGCGGGTTTTAAAAGGTGACGTACTTTAAGATTACGTACCTGGCAAATCCAGTGGCTTGAGTTTGAATTTAGTATTGTATTCTGTAGACATGTAGTTTGGTCCCTGCAACAATACAAAGAGGTAAATGTCAGGAACAAAGTGTCCCCCAATAGCTTAATGAGTATATGGCGGGTAAGTACCGAGCTTAATGGAACAGGAAGGTCCCAGGTTCAATCTCTGGTCTGTGCTGTTAGCAGATTTCAGCTGCGGCTGATGGGGGAGATGTCAACATCACCAGGATAGGGAGGGTGAAAAAGAAAAATGGCTTACAGTTCTCGATCCTTATCGCTTTCGAGCAGCCTTAGTTGGAAGGGTAAGCGTATGAATATTAACACTGGATCAGGTATGGTCAAACAGCCTGCCAATCCTAGCTGACCAGGCTCTTTGGCTGCAACTACCCATGGAACCACACCACAACAAGAGAAAATCAGAGGGAAAGTTGGAGAAAGAAAAAAATGTTAATTAAACTTGGGATTCCTTTTATAGAGCTGATATCCCATAACGCTCCCTTTGTTCAATACCTCTCCTCATAGCAAACTATGAGCAATATCCATTGTTTGGGAGATTGGAACCGAGGTGATAATTTCTGGAAGTCTCAGTAATTTGATACCCAAGCGAGGCAAATCTCTAGTATTCCAGTTTGCACTGATGATTGACCAGCCAGCCTGATTTATCAATGGGATTTGGAAGAGAAAATCTACTTCAGATAATATTGGAAGTCAATTCTCCAAAGTATAGGATACACTTAGCTTTCTCAGGATTGGGGCACTGCTGGCAAGGCCTGCATTTATTGCCCATCCCTAGATGCTCTGAGAAGGTGATGTTGGGACTTCTTCTTGAACCGCTGCAACTAAGTGGCTTGCTAGGCCGCTTCAGAGGGCTGAGGTCACATTTCGGTCAGATCGGGTGAGGATGGCAGATTTCCTTACCTAAAGGACATTATTGACATTAACAACAATCCAACAGCTTCATGGTTACTTTTTTACTGATACCAGCCTTTCTTTATTTCCAGATTTTTTAAACTAAAATTCATACATTTTTATGTATTCTTGTTGTTAAAATACAGAAACACACTATATCAATATAGATGAATTGTTGTAAAATTATTGAAGAATGCTATAAACAGAAACAATCCCAGTCTACATCTATTCTTTAATATGAGATACCAATTAAATAGGAAATCATTGTACCACACACCAACCAAGTAACTGGTATTCAGAATACTCGACTGATAGATAAACAAAAACACAAAGGGATTCAAATTTAATGGATCTCTAGTTCCCTAATGACTCCATTGATATATACAGCACCTGGTGTGATACTATGCCAAACAGAAAGGTTCAAGGAAGATCCCAGGTTCAATCCCTGGTCTGTGTTGAGTATACTGATCTCAGCAAGGGCAGCAGTGAGAGTACTACGACTAGTCTGTGTCCCTGAAATAGGGAGGGGGAAATTAATCATCTAGGGTTCTCTCTCTTCATCAGTAACCATTGCTGGAAAGTGCACGTATGTGGATGTAGGATGAAGACAAGATAGGTCTTAGCTGTGATGCTACCATCATCGAATAGGCTGCCAATGCTCACTATCCAGGTGTGCATATAAAAGAATGGGCATTTGGATATGGTACTGGAGGATTGCGGTGGAGTTGTACTATAGAATGTGACTGTTAATCACTGCCTTCAGGAAAGAAAAGAGAAAATTGGGAATTGGTGGAGAATTTCATGGATGTTAAAAGTCAGCTAAAGGATGCAGGGACCTGTTGCGGCAGCATGTTGGAGCATTGACACTACATTCTAAAATGCTAAGAAAAGCAGATTCATTCCTCCCATTCATTGAGCTTTCGGTCTCAGCCTCACCGCCACAGAAAGCAGAAGTTAGTCACCCCATTCAGCAAGGAAGGAATATTTGGATTGATAATATTTACTGGGCTGCTCTTATGCATCTCCTGGTTTCTGGTTGAGCTGTGAAGGATTTTGGACTTTTTATTATAGACTTTTGGACTTGAAACCCTCGATTTCATGTTAAAAGAACACAGAATTGTCAGCTTGACCAAAATCAGGATGCATGATGGTCTTTGCTTATTGTTTGGAGAGAGGAACATAGGTATCAGCAAGACCAAAGGGAGCCTTTGTAAGCTATAAAACCTGAGTAACTGATGAGAAAAAACAATGCTGACAGTTACAGAGATAAGGAAGCAAGGCCTGCAAACTGATGAGATTATTTGGTGTTTAAATTGACCCATATAATGTATGGGTCGATTTAATGATGATCAAACAGTGGATTTGGAAGAAAACCACATAAAAGACCCCATTCTACAAGGGTTTTCAGGAGAACCACATGTGACGTCCAGACAAGACGGCGTAGGAGAGGAACTTTCCTTTTCTCCCAAACCAAATAACTTGATCAATTCTTTGTCCTGAGTTGTACTCACTAGAAAAAGGTTGTATGAAAAGGTACTACTTTATTTCTGGTAAAAACTTGTTGCGTTGTATGTCAAATTAAATTCTTTAAGTTTAGAAAATAACTACAGTCTCTTGCTTGATCTTTGACCTTTTGTACTTTAAACAAAGAGGAAAGAAATCCTACAGCAAAAGCAGCAGATGGCTCACCTTAGCCTCCTAAATGTAGGAGGTGATCTGGTGTGAAGGGTAATTAATGAAGGTTAAAAAAAATTATGGTAGAGGCAATTTCTTTTCATCAGCCATTTATCTTACACATGCAGAAACCAACTGCCACATTTAAGAGTTTACAAACTAAGTTATGGCTTCAGTCGCTCACCGCCCCCTATTCTTCTCTTGCTATTGCCCGTCTCTGCCTCCCTGAAGTTATGTCAGGAGTCTTACAACACCAGGTTATAGTCCAACAGCTTTATTTGAAATCACAAGCTCTTCACTCACCTGACGAAGGAGCAAAGCTCCGAAAGCTTGTGATTTCAAATAAAGCTGTTGGACTATAACCTGGTGTTGTAAGACTCCTTACATTTGTCCACCCCAGTCCATCACCGGCATCTCCACATCATCCCTGAAATTACACCATTAAAGGTGCTATATAAATGGAAGTTATTATTGCCATGCCTCCCCCACTCCTAAAAAGTACATTTCATACTTGTCAACCATTAATTACAAGTTGGCAAGAGGGATTTCTTTTTTCTAGTCAAAAAATATGGCCTTGGCTAGTTGAGAAGTTCATAGAATCATACAACATAGAAGGAGGTCATTTGGCCCATTGTGCCTGTGCCTCCCCCCCTTCTTCGTGTCCCTCCCTCACCCCGTATCAACCACCCCACCAAGTTGTTAACTTTTAAGCCACAGGATGAAGAGTGAATAGATATGGCAGTTACTGTGAAATTTATAGACTTGTGAAATGGACAAGAAAATGGTCACTTGACATGGCTGCCACGGATTTCGGCACTCATGAATGAAAAAGCAACATTTGTGATTGGACAACAAATGGTTATTCACCTATGATTTATAGACTTCATTTTGAGAACAGTTGGTAAAGAAATCATTTAAATTATATAAATGATACATGTGCATTCACCAGCAATGACATACTGCACTTACATAGCCTCCATTCTCTTGTATTAGTGGGTCCTGTGGTTGAATTTTATGTAGTAAGGGTGTGTGCTTGGGTTCAATTCCCACGATGGAAGATGGTCCATGGTCCCTTGTGTCAATATGGACTTTTTTCATCTGCGTGATGGAAGTGACAAGAAAAACATTAACATGAGAGTTAAAAATGTACCGCACATTCTTTAATTTATGTCACTCCAGCATACTATTCCTGCCACCTGTACTGATCAGCCCATGACGCAATGTCCAATATAAATAATTTTCATGAAGCTACT